>NC_139627.1:59386653-59406653 GCF_964638095.1 Poromitra crassiceps | reverse complement strand
CAGGCAGACAGGCAGGCAGACAGACAGACAGGCAAGCAGACAGACAGGCAGGCAGGCAGACAGACAGACAGACAGACAGGCAGGCAGGCAGGCAGACAGACAGACAGACAGACAGACAGACAGACAGACAGACAGACAGACAGACAGACAGACAGATGGACAGATATCAGATCTCTGTATCCATCAAGGCGGAAATGCAACATGGAAATGGACTCTGCACAAATCATCAGCATGACACTCAGCATGGGGTGAGTAGATACTGACTGAATTTAACTTTTTTGATGCTGTGTTTGACCTCTGCTCATGTTGTGATGACATGGGCAGCAGGGGGAGCTGTGGTCAACACAACTCACTGAACAGGAATATATATATATATATATATATATATATATATATATATATATATATATATATATATATATATATATATATATATATATATATATGCTTTAATTGTTAAATTGTTTGTTTTATCTATTTATTTATTCCTATTTAATTTGGGCCGTACCCTTGTATCTGATGGTGGCGTTGGATTCATGGTATATGTATATATATATCAGGGTAGGATATTAACTTTTTTTATACAAGGGCTATTTTTGCCCCTGTGAAATATATTTCGGGGGCATTTTTGGATCATTTCCAAGGCAATTTTATCAAATGTTGGGAAATACCTTAGTTGCACCTATGTAGCATGACAGACCAATCAGTGACTCTTATCCAAGCATATTTTATTTCGAAAAGTTCATAAACAATCACAGTTAAAGATCCTTATTTCCTATCTCAACAACACTGTTGATTGTCTGGCATGTTATTAATGTACTTGGCAAAAAGATGAGTGAACTATCTGCCCTTTGACTGCGCAACATTGGCATGTGGCCTTGTGCCACATCATGCCAGGGCACAAAGGCAATTGCTCTGACATCGTGAAGAGCGATTTTTCTGAAATGTGTGTTAAAATGATTCAATCACACATCCTTTGCATAGGGCAGGGTATATTAAACTGAGACCACTGATGCTTATAAAGCAACTGACAGTAGGCAGGCTGGTAGCAGGGCACAGGTGGCCTTAGGGATCTCAGGGCATCACGGCCAGAGAATTCCCACTCTAGCCAGCAGCTAACTACATTAATGCAGGAAATGCAAAGGCATAATGACAGAGGGAAAAAGATGAGACTGTTGAGAATATCAATGTTCCTCAGACATGTTATGCCCTGTGTTGCATCCTTGCCCTCATACACCACAGATTCAATTGACTTTATTAAAACCATCCAAACCGTCCGACCCAGCAACCAGGATATAGGGGAGAGTGGGGTGAGTTGTGCCAGTGGGGAAGTTGTGCCACCCCTTGTATCTAGAAAACCATAGAAGAAATTGGTCATGTGACCACACATTTTTGAAGAGGCATCCATTTTACTCACTCTGCAAAGAAGGGAGGCAGATGGCACAAGAGCTAAGCACATTTAAGTTCCAAAAACTGTTTTTTGCCTCTCAAAGTAAATTTTTTATGATCAAGGTTTATTGATTGTTGTGTCTGAACAATTATAGACAAGCTTGAAAACATTTCACGCATGTGTTAGTGTTTTAGTAAGCTACAATATGAGGCTATACTGTTAGCATGATGTTAGCTCCAAACCAGCTATATGATACAAGTTTGTTAAAATGGTGGGGATGGGGTGATTTGTGCCAAAAGGCCTGGGTTAAGTTGTGCCAGTGCAGTTGCAGTTGATTTAGTGAAATTTTATTTCATTTTGTTCTTAAATGTTTAAATAGACCTTGTTGAAGAATATTGCAGTATTGGCAAGTGTAGCCTGGCTCTGTGATAGTTGATTTTGTTCATTTTGAACATCATTTTTATTTCTGAAAATGTTAAATATGTAGGTCAACTGCTGCTACCGTTTAGCCTTGTTTAACCCTGTTATAGTACACTGGACTTTAGTGTTATCTTTATTTTGTCTTGCTTGGGTATAGCATTACAGTATATGAGATGAAAATGTTCTGTTTTACTTCAGTAATCAATGGCACAATTTACCCCAACGTATTCTCTCCAAAGGCACAACTTACCCCGCACCGGGGGCAAGTCGTGCCAAGAGACCACTTTTTTAAGAATAGCCATATTTTTTTAACAGTTTATTTAAGATCCAAAGGGACTGTTCCCAGTGGTGCACAACATCCTGAAATATATTTACATATTGTAGTTGGAGGCATTACTGTCATGCCCTCACTTTAAAGACACCTCAAGTAAAAAGTGGCACAACTCACCCCACTCTCCCCTACTGCTGGTCACTCTGGATATACTGCTGGTCACTCTGGATATACTGCTGGTCACTCTGGATATACTGCTGGTCACTCTGGATATACTGCTGGTCACTCTGGATATACTGCTGGTCACTCTGGATATACTGCTGCTCACTCTGGATATACTGCTGGTCACTCTGGATATACTGCTGGTCACTCTGGATATTGAATCCTTGTACACCAATGTACCCATAAAGGGTGGTCTAGAGCAGTGATACTCAACTGGCGGCCCGCGGGGCCGCCAGTTGAGTTTTTTTTTTTTTTTTACAGTGCACCTGAACGCAACATGCAAGATACCCGCTGAATAAGTGTCCAAATGTTCATGTCATTCTGGCCAATACTCCACTTCTGTTATAGCATTTCAATCTGGAATCTGGAATATCTTTCAATAATCTATGATTTAGCTGCTAAATTGTCAAATACCGCCGTCTGCTCGCTACCCAGGCACTTATGTATGTACTTAACCTAACTAACCTAACCACTTCTGTTATAGCATTTCAATCTGGAATCTGGAATATCTTTCAATAATCTATGATTTAGCTGCTAAATTGTCAAATACCGCCGTCTGCTCGCTACCCAGGCACTTATGTATGTACTTAACCTAACTAACCGGTGTGCACAACATTGTCAGACTAAACTCCGGCTGACACCCCAAAAACCGACAATCCGCTACAGAAAAATGTATATTGATTGTTTATTAACTGGCCCCTGGCCTTCTATCATTTCACGAAAGTGGCCCCCGGGCAAAGCAAGTTGTATCCCTGGTCTAGAGGCAGTGGAACAATTTTTCCACCAAAAAGAACGGAGCTCTGCTGCCTCTGTGTTGCCTAACCTGCCTTGTCTGTTAGAGCTCACAGAGACTGTGCTAATGAACAACTAGTTTATGTTTGAAAATGACTTTTTTCTTCAGGTTTCGGGGGTCAGCATGGGCTCCAAGGTGTCACCCAGTTTTGCCTCACTCTATGTTGGACAACTGGAACAGGACATCATTCTGAATGCCACCAACAATCCCTTCCTACCGTACATCTCTACATATAAAGGGTACATAGATGACATCTTCTTCATCTGGACCTCTACTGAGGCCCAGCTTTGTGATTTCTTCAACTTTATGAACACACAGGATGCTCATCTGAGGTTCACCAGGAACCACGACCCCTTCAAAATGAACTTTTTGGACATTCTGATTATCAACAACAATGGGACTCTGAGCACAAGTCTGTACAGGAAACCCACTGATAGAAATTCATTGCTCCATGGACAATCTTATCACCCGACTCCTTTGAAGAAAAGTCTTCCTGTTTCCCAATTGAACCATGTACGTCGTATTTGCAGCTCTGACTCTGACTTCAATAAACATTATGTCTGATCTGAAACTTAGATTCCTTCAAAGGGGGTACAAACCCCACTGGTTGATTGAAGCATCCAATCATTTTTCCAAGGTTACACAAATAGAGTGTTTAAACAAGACCAGGACCAAAACTGGGGACAATAAGATCACTTGTGCTGTGCCATACTCGCCTTTGGCCAAAGATATGGCCTCTATTATTAAAGAACATTGGCATGTCTTAGCCACAGACTCATCTTTAAAAACAGTTTTTGATCAACTTCCACGTGTGGTTTTTAGAAGACCTCCAAACCTCAGAAATATGTTGGTGAGGGCCGATTGTCCACCTAAGCCCCCCCCCCCCCCCCCCCCCACTTTCTTGGGTCCAGTCGAACCTGGTAACTATAGGTGTGGACGTTGCCAACAATGCAACTTCACGCGTAAAGCGACAGCCATTTATCACCCCTATACGGGCAAACCTTTTTCCATTAGAGGCATTATTTCATGTAACACCAATAATGTCATTTATATGCTGAAGTGCCCCTGTGGGCTGGCCTACATTGGCAAAACATCGAGACCCTTGAAAAATGGAATCTCAGAACAGGAGTAACATTAGACTTCATGACACTAAGAGTCCTGTTGCTGTCCACTTTAGCCTTCTTGGGCACACTGTTGCCTCGCTCAGTTATGTCGGTGTCGAACGTGTCCAGCTCCCACGAAGGGGCGGCGACATCAACAAACTGCTTCTACAAAGAGAATTATATTGGATTTATACCTTAGATACGATGTCACCCAAAGGCCTCAATGAGGAGATGGATATCCGCCCTTTTCTGTGACACTGTTCTATTTTCATTTCTATGTTTGTCCTGTTATCACAGGAACTTGGTTGCATTCAAACTTGCTTCTTTGTCCTCTTTAAATGTCCTCTTTAAAATGTAAAATGTAAAATGTTTTTGCCACCTAGACTATCAAGACGCCTTTGGCAGGTCCCCCCTTACCTGTCCTGACTGTGCTGGGGAATATTTGGTCTATTTCAGACCATCTTTAAATGTATTTACCCGTTGGGTATTTGTATGTTTTTAAGATTTAAAATGGTTTCTTTCCACTATGATTGGTGGGTCAGGTTGACATGTTTAGATGTTTTGACATGTTTAGACTTTTGCTCTTAGATTATTTTTTTATTTCTATATTTCCATTGTTGATGGTTAATGGCAGATGGGATGTGGTGTGCATATGCATTTTCCTTCTCTCAATTACACAGGTGTCTGTCTGTCATCCCACCTGATCTCATCATGTGACTGTATCATGTGACACTTGACCACTATATCTATGATGGCGTCCTGTACTGTCTTGTCTGATGAAGAGCATGTAGCTCGAAACGCGTTACAACAATAAAGCTGGAGAAAAGGAGCTCTGCGGTGTGCAAGTAGTTTTTATTCTTTTTGCCTCAGACATGTTATAAAATGAGTATGAAAAGCTCTATATGGCTAAAATGACAATATATTTCCTTTCCATACACCTCCATGGCGTCCGCCATTTTGTGAAAACGTCACACGAGACACGTCACGAGTCGTGATCGCAAAGCTTTCAGAAAATGTCCATGTCGTGAAAACAGCACATGAGGGGGCCGTTCAAGTGGACTTCTGTCATATTCAAACACGATCCCACTTTAAGAGCCCATTAGGCCTACTCCTTACACCAGGGGTTCCATTAGGCCTACTCCTTACACCAGGGGTTCCATTAGGCCTACTTCTTACACCAGGGGTTCCATTAGGCCTACTCTACACCAGGGGTTCCATTAGGCCTACTCCTTACACCAGGGGTTCCATTAGGTCTACTCCTTACACCAGGGGTTCTATTAGGCCTACTCCTTACACCAGGGGTTCCATTATAGTCGGGGATCCACAGGCCCAAAAGCTCAAGAAAATGGGTTGAACCTGACATGGCATGCTATACTTTTTGTTCTTGTTTTTTCTATTCATTTGGACATTAAGGTCCACTGAATGAGAGGTCTGCTCTGCCGGAAACCTCGCGAAAAAAAGTTGTGGCCATTTTTGTATATGAAGCCTTTATTTTTTGACTGAAAAATGTGAAAGAGTTTTTTTTCCTCAAAGTCCTCAGTGGGTTGCGTAGGCTGTCAATAAATTCATCCCAGGTACACAGAACATGTGTGTTGACAACACCAAGTTAAGAAATACACTTAGAAAACCTTTCCAAATGATTTATAGCCATTTTCTATTACAAAAAAGCACTCGTTTTTTGAACTTTCTCTATTATTTTCATCTTTACTTTGTTAGTAAGCAATTATATCCTGAAATATGACATCAGCCAATGTGTCATCCTTTTCAGCAGATATTATAGTCATTCCACACTAAAGATTATTACAATCAACCCAAAATCAATGGATCTGTGGGGATTTTATTACCTTTATGGTCGAAATTCCTCGAGACATGTTTTTAGTTTTAACAAAACCCTGTACCCCAAAGACAATACTTGTAACACAAGAAATTCAAAACAACAAAATGATTTTAATCACAGTGACCAGTATCTAGAAAACATTAAATTAAACATTAGCTGAACAAAATTATTGAACACAACACATTAAAAAAAGAAAGAAAAAAGACTGGCAACAAGATCTATAATATAACATAAAATTAACTTTGCAATGAACAAAATAACTCAATCACTGTCACTGTCTTCAAGTGTGAGTTCAATCCTTGAACATTTATTGGGGTCCCCAGTGCAGAGACATGCGATGACACACTTGACATTGGCTCTCGCACAAGAGCATCCTCGGGCACACATGCTTTTCTTGCAGTGACAGTATTTGGTGCGTTTGAATTCTGCAGGTTTTGCCTCCTTGTTGATGGCATCATGGTTGCCATCAGCTTACCACTGACAAGCTCTCTGCCGAAGTCAGTGGCAACAGGGTAGGTTGGTTGAGACATGTGTGCTCGCTTGAATACAGCCAACTGATGCAGGGCTCGGCGAAGGTGTAACTGGAACGAAGGCATCTTCGGTAGGTGGAAGGCAACGCATGTCTCCTTTGATATTACCTAAGAGATGGGCTCGCAGTGCATCCAAATTACCACTGAAGTCACTCCTCTCATACAGTGACACCATGTACCGCCTAGCCGCTGTCACAACATCTTCTTTAACATCCAGGCTTTCCCCAGGGTTACCGTATCTGCACAGGGGCAGAAGGTCTTCCAGGTGATCAACGGCAGTTTTGTAGGCGCGCTTTTTCCCTCTTCTGTAGAGATAGCTCACTGTGTCACATCCAGTCAGTAGGTGCTGAGGAGCATGGAGGAAAGATCTGCAGCTTGAACATCATTGTTCACTGCCAGGGCGTTTGCGATTGCATGAGCAGGTAGATATCCATCTTCTTTACCCACAGCTCCTGCAGGCCATCCATGTGTGCAATGTAGTATATGCACATCATGATCACGTCTGTGTCAGTAGCCACCACTACAGCCCGTTTGTGGTGCAGATGTTGTAATGAGTATGCAATGTGGGCAAACATCCTGGTATCTGCCTCCTCATGCTTCTCACAGGATAGTTCTGGAAGCTCAAGCTGACAATCTGCTTTTAACAGAACAGTGCAACCAGGATCACGGAAAATTACATGGATGACCTGCAGGAGCTGTGGGTAAAGAAGATGCAATTGCAGAGGACCTGGCAGTGAACTATGATGTTCAAGCTGCAGATCTTTCATCCATGCTCCTCAGCACCTACATACTGACTGGATTCAAGATTCAAGATTCAAGATTTTTATTGTCACTCCGTAGTACAAGTATCACGTGTGAAATTCTTGTGCTGTAGGCTCCGTTACAACATAGTGCAAATAACAGTATAACAGTGCAAAAACAGGGCATATAGATGCAGTAAAACAAGAGAACAACAAGCAATAACAGTAAACTTTTCCTTTTCTTTTCTAGCGTAGACACCTTAAAACATGATTAAACATTCTGTTTGCACAGGTGCAAATAACATAGGCATAATTATCATAATGGTAGCAGCTACTACATGATTGTTTATTTGTGTGTGTTAAGGAGTCTCGTGGCCTGCGGGAAGAAACTGTCCCTCAGGCGATTTGGTCATGCTTTTGGGACCCTGTATCTCCTCCCTGAGGGTAACAGGGAGAACAGGCTGTTGTGGGGGTGGTATGTGTCCTTGATGAACTTCAGGGACCTCCTGAGGCACCGCTGATTGTACAGTTCCTGCAGTTCTGGTAGCTCACATCCTGTTACGTGCTGGGCCGCGCGCCTCACTCTTCTTAGCGCCCTGCGGTCCATGGTGGTACAGTTCCCATACCAGGTGGTGAAGCAGCCAGTCAGCAGGCTTTCAATGGTGCCTCTGTAGACGTCCCTGAGGATTTTTGACCTTAGCCCAAATTTCTTGAGTCTGTGTAGTCGCTGTTGGGCCTTTTTGACAACAGTGGCGGTGTGGCTGGGGGGTCCACCCGCTATGCCGACCACCTGCTATGCCGACCACCCGCAATGCCGACCTTAGGTTTAGGCGTGGGGGTGGGAGAGGTTAGGTTTTGGGTTAGGGTCTGGGGGAGGTTAGGTTTAGGCATGGGGGGAGGTTAAGTTTGGCGTGGGGGCTGGGAGAGGTTAGCTCCACCGACACGCTGCACGCCGCCTCGCTCAGCTGGTTCTGCTTGTGTGCTATCGGCATTGCGACCTGTCGGCACTGCGGCCTGTCGGCACATAGACGCGGCACCAATACTGGCCCATGTCAGGTCCTGGTGGATGTTGACTCCCAGGTACTTGAAGCTGTCCACCTTTTCCACCAGTGTGCCATGGTGATTGATGGTGATTGGGGGGGGGGGGGGGGGGGGAGTCTACAATGATCTCCTTGGTTTTGGAGACGTTTAGAGAGAGGTGGTTGTCCTGGCACCATTGTTCCTTGGCCTCCACCTCCTTTCTGTAGGCCGTCTCGTCGCTCCTGGAGATCAGCCCCACGACTGCTGTGTCGTCTGCAAACTTCACGATGGTGTTTGAGGTTTGAGTCGCCACGCAGTCGTGGGTGTAGAGGTCATACCAGAAGGGGCTGGAGACGCATTCCTGGGGCACTCCTATGCTGATGGTCAGTGGGGAGGAGGTGAGGTTGCCCACTCTCACCACCTGGCAGCGGTCTGTCAGAAAGTCCAGGATCCAGTCACACATTGCTGTGTTTAGTGCCAGATCCTTGAGCTGCCCCTGTGCAGATACGGTAACCCTGGGGAAAGCCTGGATGTTAAAGAAGATGTTGTGACAGCGGCTAGGCGGTACATGGTGTCACTGTATGAGAGGAGTGACTTCAGTGGTAATTTGGATGCACTGCGAGCCCATCTCTTAGGCAATATCAAAGGAGACATGCGTTGCCTTCCACCTACCGAAGATGCCTTCGTTCCAGTTACACCTTCGCCGAGCCCTGCATCAGTTGGCTGTATTCAAGCGAGCACACATGTCTCAACCAACCTACCCTGTTGCCACTGACTTCGGCAGAGAGCTTGTCAGTGGTAAGCTGATGGCAACCATGATGCTGAAGGAGGCAAAACCTGCAGAATTCAAACGCACCAAATACTGTCACTGCAAGAAAAGCATGTGTGCCCGAGGATGCTCTTGTGCGAGAGCCAATGTCAAGTGTGTCATCGCATGTCTCTGCACTGGGGACCCCAATAAATGTTCAAGGCTTGAACTCACACTTGAAGACAGTGACAGTGATTGAGTTATTTTGTTCATTGCAAAGGTAATTTTATGTTATATTATAGACATTGTTGCCAGTCTTTCTTCTTTCTTTTTTTAATGTGTTGTGTTCAATAATTTTCTTCAGCTAATGTTTAATTTAATGTTTTCTAGATACTGGTCACAATCTATCCAAATTAAGCTGTATAACAATAATTGTTTTGTTGGCTTGTCATCCAGTGTACATTTTGTGATTAAAATCATTTTATTGTTTTGAATTTCTTGTGTTACAAGTATTGTCTTTGGGGTACAGGGTTTTGTTAAAACTAAAAACATGTCTTGAGGAATTTCGAGCATAAAGGTAATAAAATCCCCACAGATCCATTGATTTTGGGTTGATTGTAATAATCTTTAGTGTGGAATGACTATAATATCTGCTGAAAAGGATGACACATTGGCTGATGTCATATTTCAGGATATAATTGCTTACTAACAAAGTAAAGATGAAAATAATGGAGAAAATTAAAATAAACTGGTGCTTTTTTGTAATAGAAAATGGCTATAAATCATTTGGAAAGGTTTTGTAAGTGTATTTCTTAACTTGGTGTTGTCAACACACATGTTCTGTGTACCTGGGATGAATTTATTGACAGCCTACGCAACCCACTGAGGACTTTGAGGAAAAAAAACTCTTTCACATTTTTTGGTCAAAAAATAAAGGCTTCATATACAAAAATGGCCACAACTTTTTTTCGCGAGGTTTCCGGCAGAGCAGACCTCTCATTCAGTGGACCTTAATGTCCAAATGAATAGATAAAACACAAACAAAAAGTATAGCATGCCATGTCAGGTCCTCTCAAATTTTGGGTGACTGGATCCCTGACTAATTAGGCCTACTCCTTACACCAGGGGTTCCATTAGGCCTACTCCTTACATCAGGGGTTCCATTAGGCCTACTCCTTACACCAGGGGATTAGGCCTACTCCTTACACCAGGGGTTCCCAACCTTTTTTCACATGATGTGACCCAACTTTGAAGTCAGAAAATAAAAACTAGGACATTCAAGTTTCGGTACATCGGTAATATCATCAGTGACATCATCAATGACATCATCAATGATGTCACATGTAACAGTATGCTGACTTCTTTCCTCAGAATTCTAACTTTTTTCTCAGAATTGGGACATTACAATCAGAATGGTGACTTTTTTCCCTCAGAATTCTGAGTTTAATCTCAGAATTCTGAGTTTAATTTCAGAATTCTGACTTTTTTCTCCAAATTCTGGCATTAAACTCATAATTCTGATTTTAATCTCAGAAGTCTTCTGGCTCCCCCCCCCCCCCATAATTTAAGTCAGAATTCTTATTTCTAATCTTATTTTCAGAATTCTGACAAATTCAGAACTCAAATACATTTTTCCCATATGGCCCAAATCCTCTTTGGTAGTTAAAGAAAAGGGGTCGGCAACCTTTTTGAGATGAAGTGCCATTTTCAAATTTGCTTGTCAATCAGTCAATCAGCCACACCAAGATTAATGACTCACACATCACAATGTAAATCTCCAACAGATGTGTAATATTATTCCATCCAAAATCAGGCCATTTAAATGAGAGCATTATACCAGATACATAGCACACTCCTTCTCTGTCTTCCACGCTTGCATTTTTCATCTGCTTTCTGCTGCCATGGAAGACAACTGATCAGAGACAGGAGTGGGTCACTACTATAAATATCCTAAATAACATGCCGCACAACTGCAAATGACTGTGAAATGGTAATTTGGCAGGGCACTCCAACATTCCTACCAAAAAATTCAGTTGTGCACTGATTGCTACTGTGCACTGCTGTGCCACAAGTTACCCCTTCGCGAGCCAGAGGTGGCACCCGGCCATAGGTTGCTGACCTCTGCCACACCTGACTACAGAAGTTATTGTGTGCCACGTGCCACATGATCTGCTGTAATGCATTTGATTCATCATCACAGACTGCAGACATTAAACCATCAAGATACTGTAAGGATTGTTCAGACTTCAGGTAGGGCCTGGTTTTTAAATAAACAATTAGGGCTCGTGTCGGCTAGGGCTCGTTATGCTCGCTGAAGCGTTTTTTTATTATTATTTTTTTTTTTTAAGAAATGTTTTTCCAAAAGTACATTTTCATCATCACAACAGCTCTGTGTCATTGTCAGGCTGTACAGAGCAAGAGACACGCTCCCTCAGAGGTCTGCTACCCGACGGGTCCCGAGACCCGGTCCTGGGTATTGGATTGTCTCGGCCCGGGCCGGGCTAGGGCCTAGATTTTAAGAACATGGTAAGCCAGTAAATAGCTTCAAAGGGCTACTCACTGAGTGTGTTCATAAGAACATTGGGTAAAACAGTCTTTTGAATTCAATTCAATTCAATAAAACATGTATTAAGAGCCAAACAAACAGAAAGAGTCTTGTGGAGTGAGATTTGGGAGTGCTATGTGAATGTGACTAACCTCTAAATTGAGTAAAGTTACAATGACTTGCGCTCCACTTCAAGCTCTCCTTCACTTGTGTCAGTGGATGCTGGTTTGATCTGTGTCAGGAAAGGTAAAACAAATGTGGTGAGTCTGTAAAAACACATGACAGTCAGTCAGGCCCTCAGTGTGGACAGTTACCCGTTTTACCCAGGAGATGGCGATATTGTCTGCACTGACGCACAGCTAAGCACTAGCTAACAACAAACGATGTTGTGATTGGCCTACATTATGTTATGTCGTCTAACAGCTTATGTTTAGGCAAGTAAAACATATTTGTTATGTTTAGGCAAATAAAACATATTTGGTTATGTTCAGGCAAATAAAACATCTTTGGTTATGTTTAGACAGGTAAAACAACTTTGTTAAGGTGGGTTGGTTGAGGCTTAAATTAAAAAGGTTAAACGATGCGCACAAGCTCCATCCACCCCGACCACAGTGCCCTTATTGGCCAATGCTATCAATAGCAGACTCTATAAGGTTGATAAGATATGCATGTATCTACAGATAGTTGATATGCAACATATTTCTGCTGCTATTTTACTCTAGCGACCAGGCTGCAAAGATAGCACACAAGCCACTGTGATGACAGAGAGAGATCGTAGCTGGCAGATGAAGAGAATTTGTCATGTGAATGAAGTAGAGAGAGGAAAAAGGTGAGCTGAAAGGCAGTTATGGAGACAGTCTGCTGTGTGACCCTGAGTTTATAGGGTGAGAATCACAGTCAAGTTCATTAGCTGCAAGGTTCTTTCTGCATAAAGCCCAGTTTATACAGAGAGAAATGGCTTTAGGGAGGCACCCCACATATTAATGCTTCCAGCAGCTAACCCTGCAGCTAACCCTAGTCATGCATTCATTCTTCACTTGAGCCATTTTGGGTGCAATAATGAACACTTGAACCATTGAGGTTTTTATAGTTGGAATTGCAGTTGAATAGAGGGGCTGCTCGTTGGACGTGACCAAGAGCGATCAGGAAAGGACTGGAGATCTGAACAGACAGTGCTCTGCCTCTGTCTCCATGGCTGCAGGTAAACAGTGACTGCCCTCTGGTGGTGGTATCACTTACTATGAGGGTTGCCCTTCAACCGTGGGAGGTAAAGTTGAGCAACTATGCACTTGTGCATAGTTGCTTAGCAGTGGACATGCTGCGGTGAACCGCAATGGAGGGTCCCCCGTGTTGTAAGCCAATAGCAAGGGTAAAAGAGCTAGGGTACCCCTTTAAAAGAGCTAGGGTAGCCCTTTAAAGAGCTAGGGTACCCCTTTAAAGAGCTAGGGTACCCCTTTAAAAGAGCTAGGGTACCCCTTTAAAGAGCTAGGGTAGCCCTTTAAAGAGCTAGGGTACCCCTTTTAAAGAGCTAGGGTACCCCTTTAAAGAGCTAGGGTAGCCCTTTAAAGAGCTAGGGTACCCCTTTTAAAGAGCTAGGCTACCCCTTCAAAAGAGCTAGGGTACCCCTTTTAAAGAGCTAGGGTACCCCTTTAAAAGAGCTAGGGTAGCCCTTTAAAAGAGCTAGGGTACCCCTTTTAAAGAGCTAGGGTACCCCTTTTAAAGAGCTAGGGTACCCCTTTAAAAGAGCTAGGGTACCCCTTTAAAGAGCTAGGGTACCCCTTTTAAAGAGCTAGGGCACCCCTTTAAAGAGCTAGGCTACCCCTCTAAAAGAGCTAGGGTACCCCTTTAAAAGAGCTAGGGTACCCCTTTAAAGAGCTAGGGTACCCCTTTAAAAGAGCTAGGGTACCCCTTTAAAAGAGCTTGGGTACCCCTTTTAAAGAGCTAGCGTACCCCTTTAAAATAGATAGGGTATCCCTTTTAAAGAGCTAGGGTACCCCTTTTAAAGAGCTAGGGTACCCTTTTAAAGAGCTATGGTACCCCTTTTAAAGAGCTAGGGTACCCCTTTCAGTGGAATTCAATGGCTGCCCTTGTAACAGGCTACAGAAAGTCTACCTCTTCACCCCATATGTATCCAGCCCATCATCATCTCGACAGCAGGGTGACCAGATCCCAGCAAACCAAATGGGGGACAAAGAGTACATATGAGACATATTCATGCTGATAGGGCTGCAAGTTGCAGTTGCCGTTTGCAGCCTGCAACTAACGTTTATTTTCATTATCAATTGATCTGTTGATTAATTTAGACCAATCGATTCATCATTTGGTCTATAAAATGTCACCAAATGGTGCAAAATGGTGATCATTTTCCCCCCAAAGTCCAAGATGACATCCTCAAATGTCTTCTTTTGTCTTGACCAACAGTCCACAACCCAAAGTCTGTCATAGAAGACACACCCGAAAGCCGGAACAAGAGAACACTTTTTTTCTTAAAAATGTGTCAGTTCAATTGAATTAAATTCAAAAAGGCTTTATTGGCATGACCATAGTGAATTACAGTGTTGCAAAAGCACATAGTACTACAAACATGAGAAAATACCATTTGAAACATACAAACAATTAAACATATTGTAACATTAGAGTTCGAAAACAGCAACCAATCACCATTGTCAATATGTGTCAACCTGGTTGTGTGTGTGTGTGTGTGTGTGTGTGTGTGTGTGTGTGTGTGTGTGTGTGTGTGTGCGTGTGCGTGCGTGCGTGCGTGCGTGTGTGTGTGCGTGCGTGTGTGTGTGTGTGTGTGTGTAGGGGCGTCTCATACCCATTAATATAAAAAAAGGGACAACAAGAAGAACTATGTATATGGACATAGTCTAAGGGCGGGTTCACACCAGAAAGTCCGGGTCCTTGGTTTGGGCCAGAGAAGAGGATGATACATTGTTTCGTTTTTCAGCTGGTTCGGTTTGCGTTCACAAGACCAAAATCCACTAGTCCTGCCCACACGAACCAAAGTCACGTGGGCAGAAATCTCGTTCTGTTATCCACCTTATTTTTGTGAGGCTCCGCTGTAAAATAATTCTGTGAGCAATATCCGCACTAGAACGTGAGCAGCTGTGTGTTTACGCTGGCTTGACGCTGCCTGGATACTACTCTGCACTGTATGAGTGAGAAGCGCCCAGCTAGCGGGGTAATCTGCACTGCAGCCCATGACTGCAGCGCGTGCCTCCTCGCATCGCATTTCCTTGTTGAACTCCGACGTTAAAAGTTTGCTTGTTACAAAATAACACTAGTTTTGGGAATGTAGCCTAATAATGTTTTCTATCACATCCGCTAACCTGTTGCTCGTTGAACAAGTCGGCATTTATCAGCTCAGCTGCAACGTTTACAGACGGGTACATAGACGGGCTGTGTTGTGTCAAGCTAGACGTAACGGGGGAAGAGGACAGCAGAAGGAAGCAGCACCCATGGTGCATCATGGCCGCCAAAAATAACCCTGCCACTAGTCATTTTTGTCTGTTTGTGATGTCGCTGGTAACGAGACGAGATAAGCTAGCTAACTGCTACAGCTAGCAAGCAGCTTCTTCTTCAGCAGGAGCTTCCAAAACAGGAAATAACCCAAAAAATCAACACAAAAAACCACCTGCTTCCTCTGACTAGTCCGGGTGGGGTTCACACCAGAAATGGGCCGCTCCAGAGTTCACTTGAGAGCGGACCGAGACCACCTCTCACAGGCGAACCAGAGCGTGGTTTTTAGTTCACACCGACCCTATGGACCGTACTAGTGTCCTCTAGTAAGAGAGTGGCGTCAGCGGAGGACCAAAATGCGAGACTCATTAGCCAATGAACAGCCAGGAATGGGTCTCGCGCTACTTTTGCATGCTAAAATAAAGCTGATAATGTACAATTTGATTCAAGGGGGGGAAAACCCTTTCAGAGTACAACACAAACTGTCTATTTTGCTGCAACTCGACAGTGCTGCTTTTTTTACTCAAGAGTTCCACTTTCTACTTCCTGGAAAAAAAACTGGTCCATTGGAGTGAATGGAGATGTCGGAACTCTTCTATTATACAGCTCTGGACCGTACTAAAGGGGAAAGGTCCGATAGACCGGACTAAACAAGGCTGGTGTGAACCCGCCCTTAGTAGAACTGTCTGTCTGTCTGTCTGTCTGTCTGTCTGTCTCTGTCTCTGTCTCTGTCTCTGTCTCTGTCTCTGTCTCTGTCTCTGTCTCTGTCTCTGTCTCTGTCTCTGTCTCGGTCTCGGTCTCGGTCTCTGTCTCTCTCAGTGGTTTGGCTTTTGAAAACTAGAGCCAATACCTGAGTCCTGCTCCTGGTGGCTACTGCTTCATTCAGGTACTGCGGGGAATATTGGAATTACACATGGAACAGCCCATGACCCAACATAGCGGATGGGTGGGCTAGTAATAATGACCATGAATTATAATTATAATACTTATCTAGCCATATAGTAAATAATAGATAGCCTAATTCGCTCATGGGTAAATAAATAGTAAACTGATTTTTGTCTCAAAAAGAGATGCGTTGCAGAGATGTGTGAGAGGTTAGGGGGCGGTCTCCGTCAATTTTATTATCATCTAATTTGGCATTCCCTAAAATAAACCTACAGCCACTAAAAAATAATGTATGCTACAGCACTTTTCACGAGTTTACGAGGAGCACCTGAAGGCAGCACAGTTCCCAAGGAGAAATCCGCAAAGAAGCGAGAGAGAGGCTCCTCCCACAGAAAGCAGCATGTGGGGAAGAGAGAGAGAGGATCTGAACGAGCAAAGAGCGAGCGATACGCTGCTATAGTGGATAGATCTACTTCACCTCGACTCTCTCTCTCTCTCTCTCTCTCTCTCTCTCTCTCACACACTCACACACACACACACGCACGCACGCACGCACGCACACACGCACACGCTCTCACGGTTCTTCATTGATGAAGAGAAGCTGCCTCTGCGCTCCAGACGGCAGCCAGCAGGACTCTGCTCTCTGATGCGATGGAGATGAAACAGCTCTAGAGTAAGTCAACTATAATACATAATGCTATATGATTTTTTTAATAAGAAACACAGACATTATTTATTCAACGTTTTTGCTTCACCACTCACTCTAATAGGCTCTGATTGACTTGTACTGTGATAGGTGTATAGAGGCTACACCTTAACATGCTGCTAGTATTTTCTTCATTAGGTTATAATAGAATTAGGCTATAATAGCGAACAGAGGGATATTATAATTTATTCCTATGGATGTATGGTGTGCCTGTGATTCGCGAGTGTATCGCAGCTCTTATCGGGAATCACTATTCCTAAATATTCCTATTCATTTCTGTGACTTCCTTTCTGACTAAGCCAGAGAGCATCATAATGTGCTCAGCTGACACTTGGTTTCCTACCCCTTGCTATTGAAGTAAGTTCACGGCTATGCAGAAGAGAATATGCAATGTCTGTCATCTCAAAAAGATGTCAAAAATGAATTTAATTTCATGTTTTGTCGTATACTACGATTTCAGGATCCCCTTGTTTGATGAGAATAATGCAAAAGCAAAAAGCGGAACTATTCTGGGCAGATGGTGGCTTTAGAAGTTGGAGTGGTTATTTAAGGCTAAAGTATTTAAGACTGCCACTTTTATTTCTAAGGCCTGCAATAGAAGGTGATGTCAGCTTTGTAAGTAAGATGCTCTCCTGATCAAATGTGTTTGAGGTCACAGGTCTAAGTATGAGGTTTGGTGCGTCTTGTATTATTAATACATTGTTTCTATTTTGGTTGCCTCTATTGATCATTGTTACATTCTAAGTCCAGGCTGGGCTTCATTGTTAGCATGACATATGAA
Organism: Poromitra crassiceps; assembly: GCF_964638095.1. Lineage (NCBI taxonomy): Eukaryota > Metazoa > Chordata > Actinopteri > Beryciformes > Melamphaidae > Poromitra > Poromitra crassiceps. Next base: position 59,389,200 of record NC_139627.1, on the reverse strand, counting down.
TGAATGAATCAATCAATCAATCAATCAATCAATCAATCATCGGTACTAGTATAGCTTCTACTATTTCTTATAGGATTAGTTATTTTTCCAATAAGGCTATGTTTGCTTCTGATGTGATCAAGCAGACTGCTGGCTTTCACGAGGAGCTGGAGATGTGTGCAGTCGTCTTGTTCTTCAGTAGAGCTGGAGATGTGTGCAGTGGTCTTACTCTTCAGTGGAGCTGGAGATGTGTGCAGTGGTCTTACTCTTCAGTGGAGCTGGAGATATGTGCAGTGGTCTTACTCTTCAGTGGAGCTGGAGATGTGTGCAGTGGTCTTACTCTTCAGTGGAGCTGGAGATGTGTGCAGTGGTCTTACTCTTCAGTGGAGCTGGAGATGTGTGCAGTGGTCTTACTCTTCAGTGGAGCTGGAGATGTGTGCAGTGGTCTTACTCTTCAGTAGAGCTGGAGATGTGTGCAGTGGTCTTCCTCTTCAGTGGAGCTGGAGATGTGTGCAGTGGTCTTACTCTTCAGTAGAGCTGGAGATGTGTGCAGTGGTCTTAGTCTTCAGAGGAGCTGGAGATGTGTGCAGTGGTCTTGTTCTTCAGTAGAGCTGGAGATGTGTGCAGTGGTCTTACTCTTCAGAGGAGCTGGAGATGTGTGCAGTGGTCTTGTTCTTCAATGGAGGTGGAGATGTGTGCAGTGGTCTTCCTCTTCAGTAGAGCTGGAGATGTGTGCAGTGGTCTTACTCTTCAGAGGAGCTGGAGATATGTGCAGTGGTCTTATTATTCAGTGGAGCAGGAAATGTGTGCAGTGGTCTTAAGGCCCAATTATACTCGACGTTAAAGACGGAGACGGAGATGGACAGAGCCTTCTGTCTGTACTCTGCGTTCATTTCGTGCGTTTTCTGTCCGTCCTCTGAAAGCTTACCCATGAAACGGAGCAAAACCACACACACACACTCATACATTTGACTCTCTACTGCCCACTGGTGAATGTATTGCTTAACATGATACCAACGTGAAAGACGCATGGAAATATGTGGGCAGTGACGATAATAAAGTTTGAAAAGGACGCATCTATTTACATATGAAAATTGAGTATAAATGAGCCATTACTCTTCAGTGGAGCTGGAGATGTGTGCAGTGGTCTTACTCTTCAGTAGAGCTGGAGATGTGTGCAGTGGTCTTACTCTTCAGAGGAGCTGGAGATGTGTGCAGTGGTCTTACTCTTCAGAGGAGCTGGAGATATGTGCAGTGGTCTTACTCTTCAGAGGAGCTGGAGATGTGTGCAGTGGTCTTAGTCTTCAGTGGAGCTGGAGATGTGTGCAGTGGTCTTACTCTTCAGAGGAGCTGGAGATATGTGCAGTGGTCTTACTCTTCAGTGGAGCTGGAGATGTGTGCAGTGGTCTTACTCTTCAGTGGAGCTGGAGATGTGTGCAGTGGTCTTACTCTTCAGTGGAGCTGGAGATGTGTGCAGTGGTCTTGTTCTTCAGTAGAGCTGGAGATGTGTGCAGTGGTCTTAGTCTTCAGAGGAGCTGGAGATGTGTGCAGTGGTCTTACTCTTCAGTAGAGCTGGAGATGTGTGCAGTGGTCTTACTCTTCAGTGGAGCTGGAGATGTGTGCAGTGGTCTTACTCTTCAGAGGAGCTGGAGATGTGTGCAGTGGTCTTACTCTTCAGTGGAGCTGGAGATGTGTGCAGTGGTCTTACTCTTCAGTGGAGCTGGAGATGTGTGCAGTGGTCTTACTCTTCAGAGGAGCTGGAGATGTATGCAGTGACCTTACTCTTCAGTGGAGCTGGAGATGTGTGCAGTGGTCTTATTCTTCAGTAGAGCTGGAGATGTGTGCAGTGGTCTTAGTCTTCAGAGGAGCAGGAGATGTGTGCAGTGGTCTTAGTCTTCAGTAGAGCTGGAGATGTGTGCAGTGGTCTTACTCTTCAGTGGAGCTGGAGATGTGTGCAGTGGTCTTACTCTTCAGTGGAGCTGGAGATATGTGCAGTGGTCTTACTCTTCAGAGGAGCAGGAGATGTGTGCAGTGGTCTTACTCTTCAGAGGAGCAGGAGATGTGTGCAGTGGTCTTACTCTTCAGTGGAGCTGGAGATGTGTGCAGTGGTCTTACTCTTCAGAGGAGCAGGAGATGTGTGCAGTGGTCTTACTCTTCAGTAGAGCTGGAGATGTGTGCAGTGGTCTTGTTCTTCAGTGGAGCAGGAGATGTGTGCAGTGATCTTACTCTTCAGTGGAGCTGGAGATGTGTGCAGTGGTCTTGTTCTTCAGTAGAGCTGGAGATGTGTGCAGTAGTCTTCAGTATTTTGGTGTTTGTCATTTATGGCAAAGCCCAGGCTGCAGCAGGGCTGTGGCAGCACCTTCTATATTAGCCACTACAGAACTTAACTCATTCACCGCCAAAGATGTCTTTGACGTGTTATCAGAAATAGCCATCCACGCCAAAGACGTGTTTGACATGTTTTTGTTTTTATTAGTGCAGCGCGTAGTTCAAACACTTCCCCAGCCTGTGACATGTTTTCAGGTCCCTATCCTAAAAGAGAAGCCGACAACACGTTATCAAACACAT
>NC_139627.1:59316653-59384153 GCF_964638095.1 Poromitra crassiceps | reverse complement strand
AAAAATCTTATCAGATGGGGGACCCTGGGACAAAACCTTATTAAATGGTGGTCCGTGGTCTAATTCCTGTCATTTTAGGGGCCCTTAATGTGAAAAGGTTTGAGAACAACTGACATGGAGGGCCAGAGCAGGGGTTGGTTTTGGTGCCCTAAACAGCTATAAGATTTTGTCCCAGAGAACCCCATCTGAGGAGATCCTCTTGTTTGGTTTGATTTATAGAAAATATACTGAAACTGGGGAGATAAGAAAGAAACTACACTGTTATAAATAGTTAATTTTTATTACTAAATAATTGTATTTATTTGAATGAGTCCGGAACACCTGGATGGTAGGACCTCCGGGTGAAAGTCAATTTTTGTATCTAGATTTTGGTCAAATGCATGAAATAAGGACTGGGGTTATAACAACAGTTTATGATACAGCAAACTTTATGTCCAGCAAGATTATCTTCAAAAACGGAGACCACTTTGATCATTTTCGAAGCGTAAAGGCTTTTTTTTAACACGATTTTCCGAAAACGGCTTCAGAAGTCACAAAAGTGGGGAGGTACGGTGGTGCAGTTGTAAGCGCTGTCGCCTCACAGCTCGAAGGTCCTGGGTTCGATTCCCACCTGGGACGCTGTGAACGCTGAAGGAATGCGTGCCCGTCCGCATGTCCTCAAGTGCCCACCGCCCGGGTGGGGTCGTCAAAAGGGCCTTTCTGTGTGGAGTTTGCATGTTCTCCCCGTGCCTCCCGGGGGTTTCCTTCATATAGGAACCCCCTTCACCAAAACATGCAATATCCTGGTTGCTAATGTGGTTCCTCCTCTGGTCGTTAAGGGTGCCTGTTCGGAGGGAGGGGAACTGATTGGAATAGCGTGAACCTCCCACGTGCTATGTCCTACCGGTGAAGCTTCCCCTGTCAGGTGAAAAGAAGCGGCTGGCTAACTGCCCATGTCTCGGAGGAAGCATGGAGCCAGTTTCGGCTCTCCCCAGATCGGCAGAGGGTGGAGTAGCAACCTGGATAAATAAATTAAATTAGCACTAATAGGGGTTAAAAATGGGATTAAAAAAATCTGGAAAAAAATTATAGAGAAAAAAAAGAAGTCACAAAAGTGGTCCTGATTTGTGAAGATTATCCCGCTGAACACAAAGGTCGCTGTTTCATAATCCATAGACCTTAGTTCATGCGTTAACCAAAAATCCCATACAAAGACCCCATTGACTTTTACAGGTTGGAACCAGGAAGTGCAGGGACCTCTGGGTAAGCCTACAAAACAGTATGTGATCCCTGCAGTACCTTCTAGTATAATACTGAAATTGAGCTATTCCTGAATTCCCTTGCCGACCCCCTGGTGGTGTCTCTCCAGAACCCTCTTGGAGTCCTCAGTCCCCCATTTAGAGAACCACTGGGTTCCAATGGGCAGGTGCAGGTGCACCTACCATGACTGGAAATGCCTTAGGTCTGATGGGAATACTGCATGGAGACGGCTGGCTCGCCTGGCTGGCTTCCAGACTGCGATCCGATAATGCTGATGAACGGGCTGAAATGTCATTGTTTGAAACAGCTGCAGTTTTCTGTGTTCCGGGAAAGGAGAGAATGGACCTCAGTCTCACTATAGACCTGCTACTGCATTCATAGTTGGCGGGATTGACTTGTTGACTCTTGGTCAGGACAGTAAACTGATGATCTTGAGGTTGTTGACTCTTGGTCAGGACAGTAAACTGATGATCTTGAGGTTGTGGACTCTTGGTCAGGACAGTAAACTGATGATCTTGAGGTTGTGGACTCTTGGTCAGGACAGTAAACTGATGATCTTGAGGTTGTGGACTCTTGGTCAGGACAGTAAACTGATGATCTTGAGGTTGTGGACTCTTGGTCAGGACAGTAAACTGATGATCTTGAGGTTGTGGACTCTTGGTCAGGACAGTAAACTGATGATTTTGAGGTTGTGGACTCTCAGGACAAAAGAGGATATTTGAGAATATCTTGGGCTTTGTGGAGAAAAACGTGTGATCCAATTTGTGGCATTTTATTATTATTATTATTTTATTTTTTTTCCGTTTATTTGTCAGGGACAATGCAAGAATCATTGTAACAAGTTACAGGAACATGAAACATATGCGATGCATATAGGATATCTCGCCAAGGCTAATTTGCAATCCCTGTCCCTGGGTAGGCTTTTCTAATAAAAGACATAATCTAAACAAAGTGCAAACATAAAAATTGTGACACGATCATACAAAATTTACAGTAGAATTATGCTACTACATCATACAAAATTTACAGTAGAATTACACAACTACATCGGTGATCAATGGTCGCAGGTTTGATTTTGCTTCAGCCAGTGTTTCACCTTTTCATTAAAGCTTTTCAGATTAGTTTGCATTTTTATTTCTGTTCGTAGGGAATTCCATATGTGTATCCCTTTTACTGAAAAGGATGACTGACCGAAGGTAGTTTTGCGTTGGGCCACTCTACAATTGCCATTCGCTGATCCCCTTGTGGCAATTCTGTTGCTGTTTATTTTTGTGACATATGGTGAAAGTACGGCTGGGACGTACGGCTCAGCTGGGACGAGATTATTCACCTTATGTCCAGACGCGGTGGTGGGCCAAATTATTCCGGGTCGTGTTAACACTTCCGGCGGTCACGGCGCCAACTATGAAAGAACGTCATGAAGAAGAGAGTTGTTTTTGTAGCGGACAGTGCAGGGGGTAAAATAAATAACGTAGCCTACTACTTTGAGCTCGGTACACAGCAAGCAAGCGAGTATCCACTGTTAGCCAGGTCAGATAACGTTATCGTCGACAATGACGAGCACTTTCTTGTAAAACATACCTGGACTCCAACAAAGAAAGCTTCAGATCGTTTTCTCTTCTCCGAGCGCAGCTCGAGCCACTTACGTCTATAAGACCCCCAGACGTTAACGTAATTCCCTGCAATGCGAGACTTAACGAGCCAGTTACATGGCGTTGCATTCGTAGACATTGCCGTTTGCTTTTATTTGGTATGTTATCTAGGGGTGTATGGTACATCGATAATATGCTTAACTGGCAGACGCACGTATCAAATATCTGCTCTAGGATTCATCAGCGCCTTCATTTTCTGCGGCGTCTGAGAGTCTTTGGTGTAAGTAGAAATATTATGTTGATTTTCTATAGAGCGACCATTGAGTCGGTGCTGCGCTATGGAATAACTAGCTGGTTCGGAAACCTAACGGTTAAGACAAAAGCTCAAATATCCAACTTGGTCAAGACAGCAGGGAAGGTAATGGGGCAGACCCCACCCCCTGGTCTCCAGGACATATATGTCCAGTCTGCTACTCGGCAGGCCAACAACATCCTAGATGACCTCTCGCATGTACTGCACTCCCAGTTTGAGCTCTTACAGTCAGGAAGGAGGTACAGGGTCCCTTTGTGCAAACACAATCGTTATAAAAACTTGTTTGTCCCTCAATCAATTAACCTTATTAATGAGCAGCTAAGAGAGGACAGACGGACCTGAGGACCATGTAGCCTACTACAGATACTTTTTGTACTTGCGACCTGTGTGTGTGTGTGTGTGTGTGTGTGTGTGTGAGAGAGAGAGCGTGCGCAACTGTGCATGTGTGGGTGAGTCCACATCCAGGGTGGGAATGTGGGTGGATGCTAAATGTGTGTGGGGATGATGTCACATGTCATGATAACTGTCATGATAAATTTTATGTTATAGTAGATGTGTTGATGCCCATGGTGATGGGCTGGTGTTTTTGTATGTATCACTGCTACTGTTATTTGTATGCTGCAGCTTGAGCTTGTCGTCCACAACAAGTTTCTCCTAAAGCTTAATTTATACTTATTAGAAAGTGTCGCTCAGCACATGGTCGCAGACGAAAAAGAAAGTGTCGCTCATGGTGTTGCATTTATACTTCAGTGAACGTTCGCCTCGGTTCAACGGTCACGTGACACTCGAACGCTATTAAATGCTGACAGCCAATAGAAGAGGGGGAATGGAATGCACAGTGAAACCACGTCGGAGGCAAGATGTAATGTACTTGACTGCAGCCGCATATAAACGACACACAACCACACAACTCACCTCCTCTCGCTCTGGGAAATGCACAATGTTCTTTGTGATTTTCACGAAGTCATACATCAAGGACAGGTTGATAAAAATAGCGGAGACACGTTCATTCATTTCAATCGAGTGAAAACCAAAACAAGGAAGTCAAACGCATGCCGTCTATATAGCCAATCAGACTTGCGCGATACTATGACGTAGTCAGCGACACTAGACATTTCACCAGGTAGCAGACACTGCTCGCCGACACTTGAAAGTGTCGACTTGAGTCCTCATTTCTGTCGGCGACCGTTTCAAAAGTGTCGGCAGACAAAGCATAAATTGGGCTTAAGGGAGACCAAATAAAATAATCAATCAATCAATACATACAATTGGCTAAATTATTAGTTAATTCAGAGTTAGATGATATTGGAGCAGCCAGCCATTTTCTTTTTTTTTAGCCGGAAGTCATCACACGACCACACAACCGGCTCAAATGGGCGTGGCTACATAAGGTGAATAGACCCAACGCCGAATCGATTACGCGAGAAAAAATCATCTAAAGATTCATCGACAATGAAAATCATCATTACTTGCAGCCCTAATTCAGGGGTTAGTTTTGCAAGCACAAACTAATTATATCGTTCTTCTCCATTTTCTCCTCCATCATGGGTCAAATCATTTTCTCCTCCATCATGGGTCAAATCATTTTCTCCTCCATCATGGGTCAAAGAATTTCATCGAGGCCATTTTCCCTGCCTCCACTTCTTTGAAAGCATAATCAGTCAACTGGAATTCCATGGAATACGGAGTCTATCGTGGCCTAGCAATGTACATCCATTCTCAGGGTTATTGCTAATCTGGCCTTGCAGAGGGATCTGTTGCATACCTGAGGTTCACACTAATCTATCAGAATTCAAATCAACTCTCTCTCTCTCTCTCTCTCTCTCTCTCTCTCTCTCTAAGAACGCACATTGGCACTTTGTAATTGAACGTGACACAGATTGATGTCGGCCACACAGAGAGAGAGAGAGAGAGAGAGAGAGCATAGCATCTTATAGATTTAGAGAGAGAGAGAGAGAGAGAGAGAGAGAGAGCATAGCATCTTATAGATTGAGAGAGAGAGAGAGAGAGAGAGAGAGAGAGCATAGCATCTTATAGATTTAGAGAGAGAGAGAGAGAGAGAGAGAGCATAGCATCTTATAGATTTAGAGAGAGAGAGAGAGAGAGAGAGAGAGCATAGCATCTTATAGATTTAGAGAGAGAGAGAGAGAGAGAGAGAGAGAGAGAGAGAGCATAGCATCTTATAGATTTAGAGAGAGAGAGAGAGAGCATAGCATCTTATAGAGCTTCTTGCCCAGGTAGTCCGTTCAGACGTTGCTGGCTTGGGGATTTAATCAGTGAGGTGATGTGATGAAAGGTCAGAGCTAGCTAGCCTCAGGGCCACAGAGCCGTGCAGCAGGGCCAGCCAGAGGAGAGTCAATAGCACTACAATTAATGAGACAGGTCGACCAGTCAGGCTAAGCCAGTAGATACAGTATGCATGGCAGCTAAGCAGCCTGGGGCAGCGCGATGCTAATGTGTATGCTAGCAGCAGTATGCATGGCAGCTAAGCAGCCTGGGGCAGCGCGATGCTAATGTGTATGCTAGCAGCAGGCATCGTAACAAACTGCTTTTTATCTGGAGCGAGACCGGCTTGGCTGGACAGAGCATAATTGCCTTCCATTAACTTATTGGCTGAGTTCAGGAGTTTTCTTAGTCCATTGACTTCCAATTATTTAGCCCTAATTAATGGTCATTAGTGTGGTCATTAAAGATCCAGCTTATATTTCACTGACGCATTTTTGCACATTATAAAAATGACAGTCAGTTACACTGTGTGTAACTGGCTGTGATACAGTTACACAGTGTAACTGTATCACAGATACTGATACTGTATCACTGAGTCTGTAAATCTCATGTAAATCCAACGTAAATTCATATTTATCATGCACAGAACACTTATGTACACTCATGTACATATTATATATATTGACTCGATTTGATTGCACTTGCAACTTTGTGATTGTCTTTAGTTATCTTCCTACTTCTTATCTCTGTATATTGATGTGACCGCTACGCTGCTACATGTATACAGACACTAAGACAAATTCCTCGTATGTAACTTGCATACTGTGGCAATAAAAGTGATTCTGATTCTGATACTGATACAGTGATACAGTTACACAGTGTAACTGTATCACTGCATGCTACACTTCAATATGTACGGTTTTGTTTAGAGGCTCATACTGATGGTGTGCTTTTGATAATCTAATGTCCACTGTCTAACAAATACATTTATTATAAAACACCTTCATAGTCCTGGTCGCTGCACTAGCGCCTCCTCTGGTCGGTCCCGGCACCTGGTCGGGGTGGAAGGGGACTGGTGGGAATAGCGTGATCCTCCCACGTGCTACGTCCTGCCGGTGAAGCTCCGCGCTGTCAGGTGAACGGAAGCGGCTGGCAACTGCGCATGTGTCGGAGGAAGCATGGTGCTAGTCTCGGCTCTCCCTAGATCGGCAGAGGGTGGAGGAGCGACCGGGGCAGCCAATAGGGCAGCGTGGGGATAAATTGGCCAAGTATAATTGGGGAGAAAATGGGGGACAATCTGAAAAACATAAATAAATAAATAAATAAATAAATAAATAAATAAATAAATAAATAGAACACCTTCATAATAATGTGACCATACTATGTTGTCAGATTTTGACCAAAAAAACAAAACAAAGAAAGAAGTGAAGAACGCAGCAAAGATGTAAGAATAGCTCTGATGTAGACGTATCTTGCAATACTTTATATAAATAAACTTGACTTGACTTGAAATGAAATGACTGCAGACAGTCATGAAAGAGGTTCAATTGAAGATGAATAGAGCAATCTGTATTTATTCAAAATGATCTACTGGAAGTAGATCATATTGATAGGCACTGCATGGTTCTACTGTATTCACGAGTTTCCTGGTGAGACCGTGGGCGCTTCCATGACACCCCCTCTCCCTGTTTCCAGCTGCCGGTTGCCTGTTTCCGCCCAGGACCGTTCATAGCGAAATTGACTGAAAATAATCGTAATAATTGTTGTGACTTTGTACCTACCTATGTCTTGTAATGGAGCCCCAGCATAATAATTTCACACGTGCATAATTGTACAACGGAGTGACAATATCTTGAATCTTGAAAGTGAGAGACCGCTAAAGCTACGTTCAATGACCAAATAATAAGAGTTCCAGTTTGGACGTTTAGCCTTCAAAATAAAAGCGGCCGCTATGCAACCACATGCTATTTTTAGCCATTTCGGCTCAAATAAGCCCGTACAGTACGAGTGAATTGACATTCACCTCCTTTTTGTAAAATATCGCCGCTATGCAACCACACAACGTTACTATTTTTAGCCATTTCGGATCAAATAAGCCAAACGTTCCCACTTTTTGACAGGGGCGCGCACGTCCTTGCTAGTGAAAAAAATGTAAACAGGAAGTCGACAACCGGCAACCGCTGAGAATCATGGGAAACGTAAGTCTAGAATAGAATAGATAGAATATAACTTTATTTGCCATTTCAACACATGGTTGATTGGAAATTGTCTTGGTGCAGAAGTGCTCACATAGAATCACATAGAATCACAGGAGACATATATAGATGCAGAGAGTTCCATACATAAAAAAACAAGGAAGTAATAAAAAGGATAGTAACGACATAAAAAAAAAAAAAAAATCATGGAACCTGTTAAAAAAGCAGAATGCCGCAGTGCCACAAAAAGCTAAAATAATGCTCGATAAAGTGCTTAAAAAGTATTTTAAAAAAGGGAAAGTGCTAAACTATTTTTTTAAAGTGCTTTTAGTGATAAAGTGCAAAAAAAGCCTAGCTGGTGTTGATCCTTCTAGCACAAAGTGCCTGTGCTCTTGAGGTAGAGTTGAGGTGACGGACAGCCTCGGGATAATGTACTGTTTTTGAAGCGAGAAGTCCTACACCTTATGCTCTGGAGCCTCCTATCAGAGGGGAGGGGCTTGAAGAGGGAGTAAGCGGGGTGCGAGGGGTCTCGCATCACCTTCTCTCCCTTGCGCTTGATGCGTGTGGCGTATAGGGAGGCCACAGAAGGAAGGTCGCAGCCGATGATCTTTGACGCCGTGCGTACTATTCTCTCTAGCCGAGCCTTGTCGTGCTCGCTTGTGTTGCCGTGCCACACAGACACTGAGAAAGTGAGGACACTCTCAACAGTGGCTCTATAAAAACTGAGCTTCCCCTCCTTGGACACTCCAAACTTCCTGAGCTGTCGCAGTGAGTGGAGCCTCTGGTGGGCCTTGTTGATAATGAGGTCGGTGTTGGCCTCCCATTTTAAGTTTTCACAAATGGTTGTGCCAAGGAATTTAAAGCTGTTCACTCGCTCCACCTGCTGGCCGTTGATGAGCAGAGGAGGGTGAACTGCTTCACCGCGCCGGAAATCTACAATCACTTAGGAATAATGTGAATACCTAAACTCTTCCCCTCCTCTCTGTCAGCCGTGAAGGTGATGCAGCCCTACAGTGTGGTGAGCAACAACGGCACGGCTCGCCTCCAGTGTTTCCTGCGACCCCAGCCCGCCTTCCCCGCCCAGCCCCCCTCCATGCCCCAGGCCCGGCCCGCCTTCCCCGCCCAGCCCCCCTCTACGCCCCAGGCCCGGCCCGCCTTCCCCGCCCAGCCCCCCTCTATGCCCCAGGCCCGGCCCGCCTACCCCGCCCATGCCCCCCTCCACGCCCCAGGCCCGGCCCGCCTACCCCTACCCCGTCCCGGAGGAGCTGCGTGTCTTGCTGCTAAAAGGCCTCCACGACTCCCAGGAACTCTGCACCTCTAACATCAACTTCCCCGAGCGGAGAGAGAGAGGCCGAGAGGAAGGAGAGGTGAGGCACCGGGTGGAGGGATGCATTCCCAGATATAACTTGATTTGATAAAGAACTTGTCTAAAAGCAGTGTTTACAAAGAGGGAATAAAACAGGAATATTATGAGGAGATAAAAGTAGGAAAAGCAATCAAGAGAAAATAGGTTAAAAGAATAATTGTTTGCAAAACAAAAGCTAAAGCACATGTTGCCTATTTTCTACATCTCTATGAAGCCCATTTCCAAACATAAGACACTGATTATCCACACACACAGTATACCTTTACACACCACACACACACACACACACACACACACACACACACACACACACACACACACACACACACACACACACACACACAGTATACCTTTCAGTTGTGACAATCTCCTGAAACGCACTTATTGCCATTCGATAGGAATCCAAATATCCAAAATAAAGTAACTGAGTAGAGAAGTGCATTACATTAAGTAACTGAGTAGAGTAGTGCATTACATTAAGTAACTGACTAGAGAAGTGCATTACATTAAGTAACTGAGTAGAGTATTGCATTACATTAAGTAACTGAGTAGAGAAGTGCATTACATCAAGTAGCTGAGTAGAGTAGTGCATTACATTAAGTAACTGAGTAGAGAAGTGCATTACATTAAGTAACTGAGTAGAGAAGTGCATTACATTAAGTAACTGAGTAGAGTAGTGCATTACATTATGTAACTGAGTAGAGAAGTGCATTACATTAAGTAACTGAGTAGAGTAGTGCGTTACATTAAGTAACTGAGTAGAGTAGTGCATTACATTAAGTAACTGAGTGGAGAAGTGCATTACATTAAGTAACTGAGTAGAGAAGTGCATTACATTAAGTAACTGAGTAGAGTAGTGCATTACATTAAGTAACTGAGTAGAGAAGTGCATTACATTAAGTAACTGAGTAGAGTAGTGCATTACATTAAGTAACTGAGTAGAGAAGTGCATTACATTGAGTAACTGGGTAGAGAAGTGCATTACATTAAGTAACTGAGTAGAGAAGTGCATTACATTAAGTAACTGAGTAGAGTAGTGCATTACATTAAGTAACTGAGTAGAGAAGTGCATTACATTGAGTAACTGGGTAGAGAAGTGCATTACATTAAGTAACTGAGTAGAGTAGTGCATTACATTGAATGAGTAAGAACAAAACTAGTTTAAAAGTGGACAATAACACATGCATAAAAGCGACAAAAGTAGAAGTAATTTAAAAGTTCTTAAAGATGCCTAGATGGATGGATGATAGATAGAAGGAGGGAGATGGATGAATAACAAAGATATCAAGTCCAAGAAATGATGCGCTCAACTCTTGTCTTTAAATCCTTAGGGTGCCGGCTCAGTAGAACATGAAGATAATAGGAGTCTATAGTCAATAGACCACGGCAGCACTCACAAGTAGATTTACACAAAGTTTATTCTGCACAGCAGCAACAAGACCGTGGTCTATTGACTATAGACTCATATTATCTTCATGAATAACAAAGATAAACTGCTTTGTTCCTGTGTGGAAATGATTAACTAATTTAAATAAATAAACAAAATGCAACAAAATTATCTATTCTGGAGGGTCGGGACAAGAGAAAAGAGGGGCGGGGCGAGAGAAAAGAGGATTTTGGATAGTGTGATTTGCTTCCGTGTATTGATGTATTTCCTAAGGAAGCAGAGAGTTAGGGCATGCAGCGTCAGTGGGAGGGGCTTATTTGAATACTGTATTAATGAGGTGCAGAGGAAGTGGGAGGGGCTTTTTTGAATACTGTATTAATGAGGTGCGGAGGAAGTGGGAGGGGCTTATTTGAATACTGTATTAATGAGGTGCGGAGGAAGTGGGAGGGGCTTATTTGAATACTGTATTAATGAGGTGCCGATGAAGTGGGAGGGGCTGATTTGAATACTGTATTAATGAGGTGCGTAGGAAGTGGGAGGGGCTTTTTGAATACTGTATTAATGAGGTGCGGAGGAAGTGGGAGGGGCTTATTTGAATACTGTATTAATGAGGTGCGGAGGAAGTGGGAGGGGCTGATTTGACTACTGTATTAATGAGGTGCGGAGGAAGTGGGAGGGGCTTATTTGAATACTGTATTAATGAGGTCCTGAGGAAGTGGGAGGGGCTTATTTGAATACTGTATTAATGAGGTGCTGAGGAAGTGGGAGGGGCTTATTTGAATACTGTATTAATGAGGTGCGGAGGAAGTGGGAGGGGCTTATTTGAATACTGTATTAATGAGGTCCTGAGGAAGCGGGAGGGGCTTATTTGAATACTGTATTAATGAGGTGCTGAGGAAGTGGGAGGGGCTTATTTGAATACTGTATTAATGAGGTGCGGAGGAAGTGGGAGGGGCTTATTTGAATAGTGTATTAATGATGTGCAGAGGAAGTGGGAGGGGCTGATTTGACTACTGTATTAATGAGGTGCGGAGGAAGTGGGAGGGGCTGATTTGACTACTGTATTAATGAGGTGCGGAGGAAGTGGGAGGGGCTTATTTGAATAGTGTATTAATTATGTGCAGAGGAAGTGGGAGGGGCTTATTTGAATAGTGTATTAATGAGGTGCAGAGGAAGTGGGAGGACATAAATGTATTGTTTACCTCTTTTATCTGTTTTATGAACAGCTTTTATTTTGCTTTCATTCTGTTTTTGTCTTTTATTGTTCCATTTAATTGTTGTTATTTTTTACTTTTTGTCTCCTATAGTTATTATTGTCTTTGGGCTTTCTTTAAACCGTTAAAGCTTTGTCTGCTTCCTGACCATGTGGTGTAGGTGGAGTGCCATGGCCGGCTGACAGGGGGTGCTGTGGAGCTGACAGTGTCAGGACTGAAGCTCAGAGACACTGACATCTACCGCTGTGTGATAGAAGTCCTCTACCCCCCACCGTACCTGAGGCTCACCGGCAACGGCACACTCATCCATGTAACACACACACACACACACACACACACACACACACACACACACACACACACACACACACACACACACACACACACCCATAACCACTCCCTGTGTTATAGTTTGTTGAATTGTTGTGGCTAAAAGAAAAGAAAAATAACTGATTGATTGATTGATTGATTGATTGATTGATTGATTGGTTGATTGATTGATTGATTGGTTGATTGATTGATTGATTGGTTGATTGAATTTACAACAGGTTCTCATTCCCGGCCGCATCATCATGGCTCTGTCATGCACCTTGTGCACTGGATGGAACGTGCACAGTACCCTTGCAGTGTGCAAATATGATCAACGTTCATGGACACTGTGCACCTGGTTGGGTTGAGGCCTTGGGATTGAGGGGGCTTAGGTTTAAGCATTGGGCAAGAGTCTCTTAGGGTTAGGCACACGGGGGGAGGTGGGTTACATTTAGGCACTGGTAGCCACTTGGTTAGGGTTAGGGTTTGGATATGATGGGGGGGGGTCTTAGAGCTAGGGTCTCCAAGGTAACCCCACAGCGTAACTTGACCTTTGCCTCACCCCGACCAGGTGTGTCCGTGTGTGTTCCATAATACAAGTACCCAGACGTGCTACATCCAACGCACCATGTGTGTGACAGAGTGCTGATACACTATCAGTCCCGGTTCTACGGGGGTGCAAAAGCACGCATTGCACCCTTATTTTAATTGTCTGCATGCTCAGTTGAAAAGAGTGGTAATTCTTTTTTTTAATAAATGCGGCAGCTGCACACTTACTGTTTAAACTTGAATTATAATTGTTGTTTTTCTTTGTTCTTTGATGTGAATTTATGGCTTTTTGGCACCTACATGTAACCTTTTAAGGTTGAGATAATTGTATTATCATTATATGGTCCAAATATTTCAGTAAATCACTTGAAACACTTGGAATATTCTTGCTTGGGTGGTATCATTCTACTTGAAATGATGGTAAAAGACATTATTTTTAGTAAAATAACATGTCAAATTTTTCGGGCGGCCGGCCATCTGCACCCCTTCCTATCTAGGATGCATCCCTAGTCATCTTGTTATGGAACCGGCCCTGTACACTATATTACGTCGTCGCAGTGAGAACAGGTTGTGAATTTATTATACAGTACTTACTTTTTTTTCTTTCTTTCTTTCTTTCTTTCTTTCTTTCTTTCTTTCTTTCTTTCTTTCTTTCTTTCTTTCTTTCTTCCTTGTACAGAGACTCCAGACTGTCCTGTCCAGGGTGCTCAGAGACAGAGCACACAACAGCTTGATGAAGATGAAGATGAAGGTGAAGGTGATGGGAGATCAGCAGCAGCTCCAGTCAGTGTGTCTGTGATCATCCTGGTGATACTGGTGCTCTTCGTCCTCATCATCATCATCTACTTCCAGGTCAGAGCATTCTATATTTACATGGTGGCAATTACTATCAGCATTATTGTAGTACAGTAATGGTATGGTTCTGTGACATAACCAAAACAATAACATGTTGAAAACAAACTAACAATGTATTGAAGCTGTGTGTTTCCTGCTGGCAGACTAACAGTATATAGAGAGGCAAAGTGACCGCCTACTTCCTGCTTCAGCACTGTACCAGAGATTTTCATCCGCCATTTATTTTCCCATGGACATTTCGTATATTTAGAAACAGGAGAGACCACATAACATTTCACTCGGATTTAAATAAATACTTTTTTATGTAATTTTTTAAGTTTTGGTCCGAGTGAAATGTTCTATGGTCTCTCCCGATTCTAAATATAGCTGGACCATTTGGTTTGACGAAGTAAAACTATTTTTCTAAGGATATTACGAAATGTCGATGGGAAAATAAATGGCGGATAAAAATCCCTGATACACTGCTGAAGCAGGAAGTGACGTTCACTTTGCCTCTCTATTGAAGCTCTGTTTCCTGTATTGAAGCTGTGTGTTTCCTGCTGGCAGACTCTGCAGTTCGTGCGCTGGCGGACGGAAGCTGTGAGAGTCCTGCCTGCCAGACCTCACAACATGGACGCTGCCAAAGTTCCTTATGGAAATATTGCATGAAGACTGTATCCATCACTGAATAGTCACCTTAGGCTTAGGGCTCCACGCTGCTTCAACTTGGAGCTGTCACTCTGAGGAGAAGAGGTTTTGAATGGAGAGTTTTTGGTGTTTAAATGCAGTTTCAGCGTTTCATGACTATAATGATTTCAGTGAAGTTGTTTTAGAAATTATCTGAATCATTCAGATTCAGAGTCTGCATTTGACACCTGTATCACCTCAGACTGGTGTTAAATGGAAACAAAACCAAGGCCATGTTGTTTTCCAACAAAAAGAAAGTGCCATGTGTCATGCCGGTGCGGTACCCCTATTGAGACTGTGACCACCTGCAAATATTTAGGCAATTTATCGCAATTGATGAAGAAATTTTTTCATCATATTGATAATCTCTTAAAGAAATTAAAATTAAATTTGGGCTTTTTTTTCGGGAGCAAATCTTGTTTTTCTTCTAAGAAATGTCTTGTTGCTGCCACCTTCTCGCCTCTCCTGGATTATGGGGATGTGCTGTAGGTGAATGCGTCAGCTCACTGCGTTTGCTGGACGCTGTCTCACACGGAGCCCTGAGATTCATAACCCGTTGTAAACCCCTCATACACCATTGTTCTCTATTCTTTAGTCAACTGGTCATCACTGTCCATGCACGTAACTTTACACTTTATTATAAAATCATCATCTTTATTTATAAATCCCATCCTTAGACTGCTGCCCATTCATCTGTCCACAGTAAACAGTGTAGCTTTACGCTCTCAGGGCTTCATCGTGTCTCCACCCCCTCGGTCCATACAGAACTTGTAAAAAGTAAAATCAAGTTTATTTGTATAGCCCTAATTCACAAGCATGTCTCAGAGGACTTCACAGAAAATATATCTAGCTAAATCTAGCCAACACAACAGTAGCAATTACAGTAGTAATAATAACACATTGAGCAATATGATAGAAAAAGGGGAGAGAAGAGGAGAAAGGGGGGTGGAATATGGGGGAGGATGGAACAGGGAAAGGAGGATATGCCATGTTTTAGAATAGAATGGGTGCCATGCTTTAGAATAGAATGGGTGCCATGCTTTAGGGTAGAATGGGTAAGAAGGCCTTCTCCTACTCTGCCCCCTCAACCTGGAACACGTTACAACAGGAATTGAAGCTGTACAGCTCAATTTCCCTAAGACATTTGAAACTACTTTTACAAAAGCAAGAGAGAGAGCGTCTGTGGGGGTTTGCTTTGTACTTAGCGTCTGTGGGCAGTTGCTTTGTACTTAGCAGTTAAAATCTGTCGATCACTTCTACTCATCACTTTGTGAGCTGTTTCTACCTTGTCCCTGTATTGGATGTCCTGTGTGTCTCGCTGCTGCTGGCTGACCAGCTCTCTCTTGAGAATGAGACCCCGTGTCTTAACCCATTGATACCTGATGCAGCATTTGTGTGTGTATCCCACACACACAAATAAGGGATATACACGCAAATGCTGCATCAGGTATCAATGGGTTAAGAGTTTTCCTCCCATTGAATAGGTGTGGTGAGTTAACCTGTATCATTTCATTAGTTTCAGTGGAGAGGTGTTAGTACAGTTGGAGGCTTGTCCAAGTCGCTTGCTATTCTCCTCTTTAAAGGTACTGAGATTTAAACGTACTGGAAAATATCTGTATCGGCCTCGAATACCCCATATCAGTCAATCCCTGATATGCAACATGTCTTTAAAACTGACTGTGCATCACAGTTTCATAGTGAGTGTATCATTCATTATTACTTCGTGTCTGTATGTTTTGTTAGTACATTGTTTTAACAAATATTCATGTTTGATATTATTTCTTTTCTGTCAACATGTTACAATAAAGCGTATATATTTGGAGATGTAGTATTGAATACATTCATACAAAACAAAACTAATCTAAACACCAACAGTTTACCTGAGTTGAAGGAATCCATTGGAAGATCTTAGTAAAAGTTACAGACATTCACACATGGAGAACGATTCCCATCTCAACATGTCTCCCATATGGAAACAAAATATATTTTACATTATTTATTTTTGCCACAATGCATTTCAAATACATTTAGAATAGATGGGATCTTCAAAATACATTTTGAAAATGCATTTGATGCCATGCAAATCTTTTTATTTCTGTCTCTAAAATGTATTCTTACCTAAAATGCATTTGATCAAAATATATGCCGGTTAACCCCGGCATGCAGATATGTGCAATATTTGAGGGAATTGTGCCTTTGATGATAAAAGCATGAGCATTGGCACAATGTTAGAGCATGACCTAAAGACAATTTTTACAACATGTTAGCAACTAAATACATATATCTGGCATTCAGGGAACTAAATTATAGTAGAACCAAATTTAATATTGGTGGAGTTATACACTAACTAGCACAGACCTGGGCAAAAGGCGGCCCGCGGGCCACATGCGGCCCGCGAGCGCCCCCTGTGTGGCCCGCGCTGGAATTGCAAAAAAAAAAAAAAAAAAAAAAATTTTTTTACAATGCACCTGAATGCAACATGCAAGGTACCCGCTGAATAAGTGTCCAAATGTTCATGTTATTCTGGGCAATACTCCACTTCCGTTATAACATTTCAGTCTGGTATGGAATATCTTTCAGTAATCTTTATGACTAAAAGGCTAAAAGTAATCTAATGTGTAAGAAATGACTGTTCTACATTGAAGTAAAAATGGAAATAATTAACTTGTTGGTTTTGGATTTATTTAGCTTCAAGAGTGCATTTTTGTTCGTGTGACCCTCAACACAGGCTTTGAGAATCCCGGGCCACTTACTGATACTTATGCTTAAATTAACACTCATATTCTGGTTGATTTAAAGAAAAACATTTTGGCTAGTGGAATGGACAGATCTAATTGGCTGGTAACTTTAAAATATAGCAGCCATATTGGCAGGTGGTCAAAAAAGTTAATGACATAGGAGTGAGTGAGAAAAGGATCAAATATTGGTGTTTAAGACTGAATAATGACATCACAACTGTTAATTTAAAATGAGGTATTCCTCTAAACCTGACTTCAAATGCCCCCAAAAAATTTGCGCCGGCGCCATTCGGCCCCCAACGCTCAGCAAAATCTGGCCCTCTGGTAGCGAGGACATTTTTTTGTAGCCCTCTCTATCATCAAAGTTCCTGGGTTACGGCATGACAATATTTGTTCGGCCCCCGGCAACAATCTGGGTTTCTCATGTGGCCCCCCATGAAAAATAATTGCCCACCCCTGAACTAGCACCACCAGGGCCGATTTTACACTTCATGGGCCCTGGGGCTATTCATCCCTGCAGGGCCGCCCCCTCAAGCGGAAGGGAAAGAAATTTGAGTTTTTTTTTTTAACCTTTTTTAGCTGTATTTAAAGGAATATCTCATTTTAAATCAACATTAGGATTATACTGTTGTGATGTCATTATTCAGTATCTTCTCCTTTTCTCACTAACTTTCATGTCACCACCTGCTCTCCTGTCAGCATTCTAACTTACAAACACAAACTGTAGGTTTAGCCATCATGTTCTTTCATAAACAGCCTGATTGGAAAGAAAACATTGCCACTGAGATGTCACAACAAGCACTTTTATTATTATTATTATTTAGTATTTATTATTGCTGTTATTACAGTGGTTATTCAATTATTGCACAAATCAATCAAGCAGTATTCAAGTCTGTTCGTACCTGAAATGTCTTCTTCCTGACTTTTGCCGTGGCAAAGCGTTTGACTAGAGTGGTGAAGTCCAATGTTCTAACAATAGTCGTGTTTCCATTACCCTCAGAAATGCGCAAAATCTAAATATCGCAATAGAAAGTGGGTAATGGAAACACGTAAATTTCGAAAAACCTCCCAAATATCGCAAAAAAAAATTGCGCTCTCATGAGGTGGTTTTTCAGACGTGTCGATATAGCAGTTTATCGCAAAAGTTTAATGGAAACACATTTTTCGCATTTGCATGTCATGTGACCCATCTTCTCCTTTGGAAAAGGAGCGGAAAATGAAAGGAAAATGAGGGAGAAAGGGTTCGATAAACCGTGGCAAAACCTCCGCAGCAAGTGGAAAACTTTTAAGCAACGCTAGCAGAAAGACGAGTGTTGTGCAAAAGCGGAGCTGGGGAAAATAGATCATGTTTAATGACAGAAATCGGTCCATGGTGACAGGCTGCCTGTCTGTGTGCGCGCAGTTGTAGGCTACCTTTTTTCCTCTGCCTCTCGCGCTCAATGCATTCACCGCAGCCAGCAACATGTTCTTTTGAATTGATAATCAGGCTCGTTTATATGCGTTGTAACTTCATGTTGTCATTTGCATTGAGCATGCAGGGGACGGGATTTGGGGCAGATCCCCGTGCGTAATCACTGTGGCAGCTGCTGCAACGGGGAATTGCGTTCAGGTGTGTGCGCCGTCACTCAAACTCAACTTCAATGGAAACGCCTACAAATCGCAATTGTACATTGTCGAAGTTGTAGAAATATTGCAATTATTTTGCGAAAAACTGTAATGGAAACACAGCTAATGTCACTTTCCAATGACATCAAAACTTTTTTTTTTTTTTTTTTTTGGGCCCCTTGATGTCCCGGGCCCCGGGGCTTCAGCCCCGGTAAGCCCGTTGGTAAAATCGGCCCTGCGATCTGGGTGCAATAGCGCCTGCACGCTGATTGGCCGCACTCGGCTATATAATCTACTCTCAGGTCTGATTTCCAGCGAGCAGACGTATGTTGTCGTGTGAGACTGAAGTAGACATGTGTGTAGGACAGAGAAGGAAAAAGCATAGCCATAGCCTACTTACTTAGAGTAGAGAGCTGGTCGTGAGCGGTCCCTCTCGGGGCGCATGCTTTTTAGTGTTGTCCACTTGACTGTTGTGTTGTTGTGACTGGAATTCACCCACGGTGGAGGAACGTTGCAGCAGCAAAAGCAGGCTGGGGCAGGCAGCAGCGGTAGCAGCGAGTCTGTGGTCCGTGTGCTGTCCTGGTAGTCCATAGATAGACAAACTCGCCAAATGCAGGGGAATATATGGACGGGCCTCAGTCATGCTTAGTCATAAAATTGAAAATAAGTATATGTGTCAGGGGAGGTTATTAATGTATGGAAGGGAGGATGAGCCTCCCTTATTTTTTAGAAGAGATGGGGGATTTTATATATATATATTTATATATATATATATATATATATATATATATATATATATATATATATATATATATATATATATATATATAATATATATATTTTTTTTTATAAAATATCAATCAAATAAAATTCATGGTATTCATGATATTCTTAAAATTCTTCAACAGTGACACCTGTAGGGCACTCATGGAAAGGAGAGCGGCATGTATGTGCCCTCAGGGGTACCCTACATTAACATTACCCATGGATGTATTAAAATAACTGGATAGGGGACGTGCCACGCCCACCCATGTATGAAGCCATCATGGGGGGTTTTTCTTCCTGGTTTTACTTCCTGACCATGCAGCCCAAGGCGAAGTGCGCATTTGTGCCACATAAATAAAGATGGACGCCATTTGAGGTCTCGTTTAGTGAAGCCGCTGCATGTCAGATTGCCGCCCTGATGGCTGAATCAAGTATTAGGTCACAAGGCCCGCCCCCCCCCCATGTTAGTGGATGGGAAAATCACAACCGAAATATTCACAGTAAACGTCAGATAATTTTTTTCCAAAGGTGGTTTGTATCATTTTAGATAGTCATTATCATGCTAATGCCTGTGCAAGTGGTCATTTTTCTGATCAGTTTGTTTTTAAGTAGTTATTTGACATCTGAAAGGGATAAAAATGGATGATTGACAGCTGTGGCAGCCAGTCTCAAGCCGTCATTGGCTGGACAGGCTGTTCACATTATATAACTAGCATTAGTTTGACATAGACAGGACACAGTGCTGCTTTGTGCTTTCATGTAACGCTGCCTGGAGGTCTGGGTGGCTCTGCTGGGTGTGTGGGCCGGGACAGAGGCTCTTAGCACGGGTGGCTCCCTGGAGGTCGGGGTGGCTCATGGGGTGGCTGTGCTGGCTACCAGACATATCAATGGAGCGCAATAAAAAGAACATTGTTTTGAGAAAGGCGCGCGAGGAATTAACGTTGGTTGGGGACTTAAGTAAGTTCCGAAAATATGTGTGTTTTATAAGTTACTCCAGCGTTTTTAACATAGCAATAGCATTAGCTGCTTTCGCTAGTCGGCTGTTTTTCATTATTTATCGGCTTAATATTACTAACTTAACAACCGATAACGATAGCTGGAATAACGCAATAATATATATATATTTTCAGAACTTACCAGGTTGTCCAACTGCCAGGAAATGGGTTTTATAACATTAACTCCCGTCCCGGGTCAGATGGGGCCTATCGTGCGTTCCTTTATCGCAAAAGAACTGGGATGTGGAGGCTAAATGACGTCACATCCGTTTTGTTAGCATTCCATTTGCAGAAAAGTTGAGCTGGGAAGTTCACTGTTCACTGGTCAGATCCACTAGCTAGCCAGGCTAGCCATTGTTAGCAATAACAGTTGATAACAAGGCATTTCGTTTCATTTTGCGCATACAAACACTGCAGCCTCATGTCCACACAGATAGAAAGAGGGCCGTGCTGTGTGTACAGCTGATTTAATGAGACACAAACAAGACAGAAGTGCTAAATAGCATTTAAACGATTATAACTACTGTTGTTGCGCGGATCAGCCATCTTGGGCTGCTGAGGCTCCTACGAGTTTGGAATGGGAAATACCAGCTCTAGTGACGTCACGTCCCAGCTCATGAACTTTGAACCGGTAAGATTACCAGTTCCCAGTTATAAAGGAATGCACGACTAGTAGGCTACGCAAGCACCAGCCATGAGCGAATTGCTAACGGGTTAGCCATTAGCGTCACATAAACGGAGGTTTTATTTTTGGTATTAAAGCAACAAACGTTTTTATATGGATATCTCAGAGAAATGCTTTGACTGTGGGGATGTTCGTTCTTCACAAGCTCCTTTCTTAGCTGTTGTAAGGATATAGTTAACAGAGACGAGACTATAGGCAGCTAGGCTAACGTTACCACTGAGCTATATTAAATGGAACATTACAGGCTGCGCTACCCACACTATACCAGTAAACAACGTAGCGTAAAGCGTCAAGGTTAGATTTGTAAAACCAACATTTGCTCCAAAAGGAATTAAATCATAAAGTTAATCAAAATGCCACGGAAACATTAGGCTAGCCTAATCAACACAGCAGTGCCTCGGATAATCCCCCCAGTGAGGCTGAGGGTGAGTGAGTGAGGCCTGCCTCCACTTCTGGTCGGGCTGAGAGCGCTGAGAGCGCTGAGAGCACTTATACTTAAGCAATATAGCATGAGAGCAAGTGTGTTGTGAAGAATATATCCCCCTGATCAGCTGTTATCCCACGAGGCCGCAGGCCGAGTGGGATAACTGCTGAGCAGGGGGATATATTCCACAACACACGCAGCTCGAGTGCTAAATTGCTTTTATAAAACGGTTTCCAAGTATGATAATATAATAATAATAATAATACTATAAGTCTGACTCCGACTGGCATGTCATTCTGATAGAGTCAGTTGAAACACTACTGTAAGGCGGGACCGCAAGAACATGCGGGTGATTTGATTGGATCGTTCTGGAGACTGAAGTTGACATTGGCCAATCCTGGCGCTTGCTGAGTAGCTGAGAGCTCTTCTGGAAACCCCGACAGGCAGCTCGAGCGCAGCGCTGCATTCTCAGCGCTTGCTGAGAAGCTGAATGCTTTCTGCAAAGCCCGACACCAACTAACGTTACGGGGTTAAATGCGGGGTTAAATGCGGGGTTAACAGCCTTTCTTTTGCAAAGAAGACATTAGCCCGCATCTATTCTTGTACAAAACATCATTTTCTGCGAAGTATTAGTAAAGTTATAAGCGAAGATCGATTCACAAGGATCTGACAGCTGTCTCCGCCATTTTTTTCCCTACGTTGTCATTTGAGGTAAGCCTTATTATTACTCTCTTAGTAAGAGAGTTGCCATGGCAACCAATAACCCATGGCCATGGGTTATTGAACTCGGTTACTGGAATTATACAATGGCTGTGAACCAATCAGATTGCTTGATTTGAGAGAGCCCTTTTATAATATACATTATACTATACTATACTATACTATACTATACTATACTATACTATACTATACTTAAGCAATATAGCATGAGAGCCAGTGTGTTGTGGCAAATATATCCCGCTGATCAGCTGTTATCCCACGAGGCCGCAGGCTGAGTGGGATAACTGCTGAGCAGCGGGATATATTTGCCACAACACACCGCAGCTCGAGTGCTATATTGCTTTTATAAAACGGTTTCCAAGTATGATAATATAATAATAATAATAATACTATAAGTCCGACTGGCATGGCATTCTGATAGAGTCAGTTGAAACACTACTGTAAGGCGGGACCTCTAGCAAGAAGATAGACGTGCGGGTGATTTGATTGGATCGTTCTGGAGACTGAAGTTGACATTGGCCAATCCTGGCGCTTGCTGAGAAGCTGAGAGCTTTCTGCAAAGCCCGACACGCAGCTCGAGCGCAGCGCTGCATTCTCAGCGCTTGCTGAGAAGCTGAGAGCTTTCTGCAAAGCCTGACACCAACTAACGTTACGGGGTTAAATGCGGGGTTAAATGCGGGGTTAACAGCCTTTTTTTTTGCAAAGAAGACATTAGCCCGCGTCTATTCTTGTACAAAACATAATTTTCTGCGAAGTATTAGTAAAGTTATAAGCGAAGATCGATTCACAAGGATCTGACAGCTGTCTTCGCCATTTGTTTTTTCTACATTGTCATTTGAGGTAACCAAAGCCTTTTAGTAAGAGAGTTGCCATGGCAACTCATAACCCATGGCCATGGGTTATTGGAGTGGGTTACGGGATTTATACAATGGCTGTGAACCAATCAGATTGCTTGATTTGAGAGAGCCGTTTTATAATTAAGCAATATATCACGAGAGCCAGTGTGTTGTGCCAAATATATCCCCCTAATCAGTTGTTATCCCACGAGGCCGCAGGCCGAGTGGGATAACAACTGAGCAGGGGGATATATTCCACAACACACGCTGCTCGAGTGCTATATTGCTTTTATAAAAGGGTTCCAAGTATAATAATATAATAATAATAACACTATAAGTCCGACTGGCATGGTATTCTGAGAGTCAGTTGAAACACTACTGTAAGGCGGGACCTCTAGCAAGAAGATAGACGTGCGGGTGATTTGATTGGATCGTTCTGGAGACTGAAGTCGACATTGGCCAATCCTGGCGCTTGCCTGGACTTTTTACAAAGCCCGACACCAGAGCCATATGCCCACACCAAGTAACGTTACGTCTTATTTAGAAATGCGGGGTTAAGAGTGAGGGCGCGCGAGAGAGGGGTTAAGACATTAGCCCGCGTCTATTCTTGTACAAAACATCATTTTCTGCGAAGTATTAGTAAAGTTATAAGCGAAGATCGATTCACAAGGATCTGAAAAGCTGTCTCCGCCATTTTGTTTTTGAGGTACTTTTAGTAAGAGAGTTGCGCCATCATGCGTCCGACTAGTGACCCTCCATACAGCAGATCAGGAGAAAGCTGTTTGGCTCGAGTGCAGCGCTGCCTTTTAGTAAGAGAGTTGCCATGGCAACCAATAACCGAGTTCAATAACCCATGGCCATGGGTTATTGAACTCGGTTACTGGAATTATACAATGGCTGTGAACCAATCAGATTGCTTGATTTGAGAGAGCCATTTTATAATATACATTATACTCTACATTAGAAAGGTCAGAGGGTCGGGAAGCTCTCAGAGGTTCTAACTCAACGGAGGTACTGTGCAGACTCTGGTTCACTGATTTTCGCTTCAAATACACATACAGGGAGGAGATAGGGACATTCTCTCCATTCATATATCTCAGTGGTGTGCCATGACGTATTCCATGACGTCTCCCACCCCTCCCACCCATGGATGTAGATGTAGATGAAGAAAATACACCCGTATACGGCTCTTAGTGGCTTCTGAAGAAAAAATGCCCCATAAAAAAATATTTGATAATTAAAAGAGTCGTTTTAGACTTTGAGTGACACCCGGAAAAATTTCCCCTGGGTTTAACAGCTGCCG
Organism: Poromitra crassiceps; assembly: GCF_964638095.1. Taxonomy (NCBI): domain Eukaryota; kingdom Metazoa; phylum Chordata; class Actinopteri; order Beryciformes; family Melamphaidae; genus Poromitra; species Poromitra crassiceps. The sequence goes on along the minus strand of NC_139627.1, from coordinate 59,360,171 downwards.
GGGTCCCCATGCAAGTGGATGGGAATTTTCCTTTCTGGGCTGCATGGCGTCACGTGACTTGCAATACAGAGCTTCGCCAGCATGTTCAAATGGCTTCAAAGCCCAGCGCTATTCCTGGGGGCTTGACATTACCCCCTTGGGCATTTCATTTCCTTGGTAATTTATCTCATGCTAATCTATGATTGGTTGGTCAAACACTGGCACATTTTACAGTCAGACACAGAGTTATCCACGATTTTCAGAGATCCACCTCTGATTGCCTTTAAACGTGACCGTAATTTGAGAGACCATCTAGTACACGCACAATTTACTAGTAAGAACACAGTTGGTCTACCAACAATACAGTCATTACTCAGCCCAATTCCAAATGGCAATTACCGCTGTGGCCACTGTGCCCAGTGCAACAGCACAGCTAAGAGCTCCCACTTCAGTCACCCTCTCACAGGAACATTATTTCCCATCAAAAGTGTCATCACCTGTGCATCTACTTATGTTGTTTCCATCAGTGGTCGAATTGGGGGGGAGCTAAGGGGAGCTGAGCTCCCCTAAGAAGGACATTGGCTCCCCTGAAAGACTGCTTTGTGAAATGTAGGGGGAGCTCTAAAATATTGGCTGTTTCTTTTTCAGACAGGTTATAGAGTTCGATTTTCTGTACTGAAATAAATAATACTACAAATACGTCAAAGTTGTGTCTTTATTTTGCTCTAAATCGCTTATTAACGTTCACACTTCGATGTTTATTATTTCTATTCCTGCTGGGGCTATCCATGCGTGGCGGCGCTGCAGTCAAATCCCTCACCTAGTTTGCACGTTTGACTTGTCTTTACTTGCCGGCTGTATTTGAAACTTTAAAAAATAAAAACAAACCGTGATGGCATCCTGGGCGATTGGCGAAAATGTCTAAACGAAATCAACCTAGCCTCGCACAATTTGGGTTTGCCAAGAAACCTAAAACGACAACTAATGTTGAACATTCTGCACCCGTGCTTCGCGTCAGCTCAGAGGGGGAGAGATCAGCTGTGTCAACCGCAGCACACAGCAACGCACCAGGGACGTCTACAGCGAGTTTGCCGAACAGGCAGCCGGTACGAGAGCCGCTGGTGGTTGATGTAAACATCAGCTCGGACTCAGGAGAAGAGAGCGAGGCTCTATGGGACGTTCACAATGACAGCTCGGAGGAGAGTTCAGGTGCTGAGCCGTCGGTTGACAATAATAATGACAGCTTGGATGAAGAGAGCGAAGCTTCAGTAGCCGCTCCTGCTGCAGCACCAGACGGCCCCGCGGACCCCGCCCCCACCACAGACACAGTGCTGTGCACAGACCCACCTTTCAACTGGACCATGCAGCGATGGAGTGGGTGGAGAGACAGAAATCCATGGCTCTTCACCAAAAATAAAAAGTTAGGATGTGCTGTGTGCAAAGCTGCAAAAAGCCTGCTGCAATCCGAAAGGGTAAATGGAGTACATATGTCAGAAGAATGGATGAGTGGAGAGGTCAGTAGTGTGTCACAGAATAACCTGCGTAAAAAACTTTACAAGCATCGAGACAGTTTGGCACACAAAAGAGCAATTGAGATTTCTGAGCTGAAGAAAAAGGATGTGCTCCCAAACAATGTACTTGCAACAAATGCTCATTTAATGAAGAAAACAGCTGTAGCTTTCAGATCTGCCTATATGGTGGCAAAAGAAAAAATGGCATACACAAAGCTCCCTGCTGTAATGTCCCTACAAAAGCTGAATGGTGCAAGTGTGGGAAATGTGCACAAATCAGATCATGCCTGTGCTGATATCATCAGGCACATTGCCACTGAAATGAGAAAAAAGTTTGTTTCAAAAGTAAAAGAACTGGGGTCACACATCAGTATCACAATAGATGAGAGCACAGTTCATGGGCTGTCCTATATGATTATATACGTACGTTGTGACATGACAGGATCGGGGGAAGTGGACAATGCTTTTTTGGATATTGTTGAACTTTCAGAAGGCACGGATGCTGAATCGATATACAAGAGTTTGAGGAAAAGCTTGAGAGAAGCGGGACTGGATGAGGAGTTTTTGAGGAAAAATCTCATCTCGATAGCAACGGATGGGGCAGCGGTACTGACCGGCAGAATCGGCGGACTTGTCACTAAACTCAAGCAAGATTTCCCCAAAGTTCAGTCTATACACTGTCTAGCTCACCGACTTGAGTTGGCTGTAAAAGACTCACTCAAGGAAGTAGCTGGGTGTAACCAATTTGAGTTTTTTATCGCAAAACTGTATGCCCTCTACAACCAGTCACCAAAAAATGCCCGTTTGCTCAAGGAAGCAGCTGCAGATTTAGACATGGAGATCTTGAGAATAGGCAACATCTTCACTATTCGTTGGGTGGCTAGTAGTTTCAAGACTGTGAAAGCCAGGGCCGGTTCCAGAACAAGATGACTAGGGGTGCATCCCAGATAGGAAGGGGTGCAGATGCCCGGCCGAAGGCCGGCCGCCCGAAAAATTTGACATGTTATTTTACTAAAAATAATGCATTTGACCATCATTTCAAGTAGAATGATACCACCCAAGCAAGAATATTTCAAGTGTTTCAAGTGCTTTACTGAAATATTTGGACCATATAATGATAATACAATTATCTCAACCTTAAAAGGTTACATATAGGTGCCAAAAAGCCATAAAATCACATCAAAGAACAAAGAAAAACAACTATAATTCAAGTTTAAACAGTAAGTGTGCAGCTGTAGCATTTATTTAAAAAAAAAAAAAAAAAAATTTTTTTTTTTTTTTTTTTTTTTACTTTTCAACTGAGCATGCAGACAATTAAAATAAGGGTGCAATGCATGCTTTTGCACCCCCGTAGAACCGGGCCTGGTGAAAGCAGTATGGAAAGATTATCCTGCACTGGAACGCCAATTCAGAATAGCTATGGTAGACACATCTCGCTCTGATACAGAGAGGCAGAAATTCAAGGGCCTGCACAAACTCCTCACAAGCACTGGATTTTTGTCTGACTTGGCTTGTATGAAGGATGTTCTACGAGAACTGCAAGGCCTGTCGCTAAAACTACAACTAAGAGAAACATCTATACTAGACGCAAGCTGCCACATTCAGCAGACCATTGACGTCTTGACAGCCATGAAAGACAGTGGAGGAAAATCAACAGAAAAAGCGGAACAGGGCAGATCAACTGGCCTGTTCAAAAATGTTGAGCTGTCAGAGAGCAGGCCAAAGATAAACCGTCTTCAGTTTAACCAGTCGATAATCAACAGCTTGAAGAAGCGACTGCCTGAACCGGACCTTGTCCAGATGCTGAAACCGCTGGATCAACGCTTTTGGCCAAAACAAGGCAGCAGCGCTCTGATCCTATATGGGGAAACTCAAGTGCGAGCTTTTGCAAAAACACTGGGAGAATCAGCCCGAGAGGCTGTGGAGGAGTTCCGGGACTTTAAATTGCAAAACAGAGCACCAGTGAAAACGCTGAAAAAACTCCAAACGGCAAGTATGACCTTCTTGCCAACCTCAGCTGAGTGTGAGAGGGGATTTTCTGCTGTGACAGCTACTGATACCAAATATCGCAACAGGTTGCGTGAACAAAGCCTCACCTCGCTCCTCTTCGTGGACCTGAATGGACCCCCTTTGGAACTATTTGACCCAGTGCCTTTTGTATCATCTTGGATTAAAGCCGGCCACCGACCCTCAACATACTGGGCTACAGGACGGAAAGCAAAGAAGACAGAAGACCCCAGGTTCCTCTGGTCACTTCTGATTTAAGGTGAGAATCAGATCATTTCTTGTTTGAGCTGTGTGTTTGTGTGGACTGGCCCTTGTCCTACAGTATTTTAGCCTACTACTAAGTCTGTTCCATGATAGGTTTGGAACCGATCTATTCTGTTTTTATATTGACTTATGACTTGCACTTGCATAATGTATAGGAGCTGTTGTTTCAGCACCACGGACAGCGCTGTTTGTTGTGTAGAGGTTGCTGTGACAGTTGTGTTAGCAGCACTATGGACAGTGTTGTGTGTAGAGAGGCTAACAGACAGATAGTTCTGTTTCTTAGCCTGCTTTTCGTGGTTGTAAATTTCCTAATTTCTCTCCATTGTAATCCACAGACAGAAGACGGCAGGCAGGGTGAAGGCTGAAGGGACAGTCAGCGAGAGAGAGAGAGAGACGTGCACAAGAGAAAGAGAGCGAGAGAGCTGTTGATCTCTGAGGAGTGAACAGCTCCGAAGATGGTCCTCCCATAAAAGCACTGATGTCACTATGTCAAATAGTGAAAATAGTCGAATAATTGAATTCATGTGCACTTTACTTTTTTATGCCAAGGTTGGATGAAACTTTGGGGATTTTGGGGATTCATGCCCTCTAACTTTATGGAATATCATTTGTCTTTAATATTTAAGTTGTGGATAAGCTACAAGTTACTTTATTTTTATATCGGGGCATGCTGAATTAATGTGCACTTTACTGTTGATAATGACAGCAGTTGCATTTAAAGCACAATTTTCTGAGCTGATTTTTGTCTTATGGAGACTGAAACATGACATCGGAAAAAGATGATGAAACAAATTGAATCAGTTACAGTATATAGTTTTTATGCAAAGCTTGGACGAAGCTTGTTATCTAATGGAATATCCTGCACTGTTGTTTGTTGATGTTTGTTAACTGTTAAGTCTAAAATGTTATGTTATGTTTACTGTTTTGTTCTCTTTCTACTAAAAACAGCAAATATTGCTAATAGCCTATAATAAGATGTCAATGGATATGTCATGCACATAATTGTAATTGACATTGTTATGGAATGTCTGTTGTTTTTAACATTTCAGTTCTAGTTAGGCTACAAGTTACCTAATATATTGGCCTACTGAAAAAGCTTTATTTTTGACTCAGGGTATTTATTTTAAAAACATTATTCTAGAAATATTTTTTGTTAATTAATATTTAATTTTACAGCATATTGATTGTATAGGTTATACAGGATTCTTGAAGGGGTGTTTTGAGCAGAAAAAACGTTGCCTGTGTGTCCCCTTGCTGCTTTTCTTTACTCTGATTAATAAATGAGTTCGATCATCCAATACGGCTAGTAGAATGTTTTTCACAGGGTCTTTAACCCACCAAGCACCATTCTAAAAGAGGAGCAAATGATACATTTGTTTATTTATATTGAGACCCGTTATGTTGCCAAATTGCATCAATTAATTTGCTTCAAAGTGAAAATTTCGGGGGGGGGGAAAGTCCCCCCCCCCCCCCCCCCCCCCGTCCAACCCCTCAAAAAATTTGGCTCCCCCAGGACCCATGGTCCAATTCGAACCCTGGTTTCCATGCTCCGTTGCCCTTGTGGTCTCGCTTATGTAGGCAAGACGACGAGACAATTAAAGCTGAGAATTAGTGAACACAAGAGCACGATACGCAGTAATGACAGAAATGATCCTGTTTCGGTCCATTTTAATGATATGAGACATGACATATCTACACTTCGTTTCTATGGTCTAGATAGAAGAACTAAGGGTGCCACCTAGAGGTGGTGACATGGATCTGCTTTTGAAAAGAAGAGAAGTTTATTGGATTTTCACTTTGCAGACTTTTACCACTTTAATGTGATGACCTGACAGTAATAGATAGATTTACACGACAGTAGCAGCTATATTTTCCCCTTCTTCTTTTTATTTACTTTTGATCAAGCAGTAGCTCACAGTCGTTGCATTGTATTACGCGAGGCGCGAGCCAACAGGACTTTCCACAACACGAGTTGAGAGCGGGTGGTACGCGCGGAGACTGAAATCTCCGCAAACACTGGGATACTGCAACGTCTCGGCTGCACGCGGTTACAGACGGCATGGATGTGCAAGTAAGTCAATGAAGTTCCAAGTTATCCGGGTCTTCTAGTAAATCCGGCGTGCAAATGGTCCACCAAGCAGCGCTATTTTTTCGTATTAATATGTTTCATGCTGCATAGCCTGTCATTTTTCCAAATAAAAAACTCTCACATTTTTAAACTGAATTTGGCCTGTGAATCCACGGCTGACAGGGAGCTCATTTTTGAAGCTAGAGTGATAATCTTTATACCATATGAAAGTAGAAGAAATAAGGAATCTATGGGACCAAGCATGTCAACCTAGCATGTCGGGAAGGGGGTAAATAACGCTGTAGCTGATAGTCACTCCCCCTGTCTTTACGACAGCTACTGTCAACAGTAGGCTACAGTAGCAGAGTGGTTCTGTTTGATTTATTCATCAAACCTTTTACTGACAAACTAACTGTAAATGGCTTACTTTATTTTGAGGTGCATTGCATTGCTCAGCCAGAAATTATTCCCAGATCAACTCTGTTTCTCCTGGGCCTAAAATGCACCAGATGACAGCTGTTTAATCCATCTAATTTGTTTGTTTAAATAATGCAATTGTTTAATCAATGTGCAACAATTCACCAGCTTCTCACAACAGTTGTAGCCTATAAGCAAGTGGTTTTCAAAGGGGGGTCCCCAGCAAAAAGGGTGGATAATCTATTTTCACTATAATTCCATCCATACACAATAAGCTAGTGTAGAAGTGAGTAACTAAGCTAATAATAACCATAACAGCACAAATAATTGACAAAATCTCGAAATAAATATACAGTATTTACTCTGAGAAATGAAATGATGAGAAAAGGAACAATTATTGATGGTTAAAACTGAATAATGACATCACAACAGTCTAATCCTAATGCTAAATTAAACTGAGATATTCTTAAAACTGCAAAAGAAAAGAAAAAACTTGCTTGCTTTCAAGCTCAGGAGGTACATACATACTTACACACAACTGCAGGGACGGCTGGTATCAGTGGGCTAGGGGGGCTAAGCCCCCCCCTATCATTTCCAATAAAATGAGAACATTATTATTATTATTTATTCTCTACTTAAATTACATTAAACAAACTTAGAATTGGTTGTTTTATGTTGGTGGAACCTATTAGAGCAGCAACAGCGCCATCTATAGTCACAAGAAAATCATTGCAATGGGCTAGTTTTGGTGAGCCCAAACACACTCCAGCCTTCAATCACCTTCGTTATAAGTGTCTGGCACGTCCCCCTTGAGCTGCGGCCATCTATGGGCCATTTGGGCTAAACTCGGACAGCCCATGGTTCAGCCCACCAGGGCCGACCTGCCACTGACTTGACAACCAATGACAGCTCGAATATGACATGCACACACTACAAGTGAGAATCAGGAAATGGCGCTGATCTGGACTACTTTCTCATTCATTTTCCTTGATCTCTGACGGGGGGAAATTATAAGTGAAGACTCCAAGGAAAGCGACAAAGACAAAATCGTAAGTTTGGTGTTACGTGGGCACTGGGCACAACAGCTGTAGCTCGTTAAACATCAAAGGGAAAAGACGTGAACAGCTCTCTCTGTCTCTCTCTCTCTCTCTCCTCTCTCTCTCTCCTCTTGTGGTCTGATAAAGACAATCTGTTTGGGAATGTGTTGGTTTTGCATATCTACCTAAGATAAGGTATTGCTCAGTCTGCTATTATTGGTAGCCGCTTGATATGGAGAAGGCGCTGCTTTTTGTATTCTTGAAGTGGATACTAACCAATATCTGTTATTACAGTATAACTGTATTTGTCAATTTGCCACTGCCATCACCCTGTGTGGTGTTCCTTTTTTTGTACACATTATTGTGGCAGTTTTGTAACTGTTTCCCAGCATCTGACTGCATTATTAGTGTTTATATCCTTTTGTACTCTGTATTTATGTGGACATAAATTAATCATTTAAATGTGTGTGTGTGTGTGTGTGTGTGTGTGTGTGTGTGTGTGTGTGTGTGTGTGTGTGTTGTGTGAGAGAGAGTGATAGCCTACAGAAAGTTTTGCATCAGGCAATTCTTATAGCCTACTACTTAGTGTTGTTTGTTGCTGTAATTCGGAGGCTGCTGTTGCTGCAGCATGAGCTATTGGTGGTTATAATTTTTTAGCCCCTCCACCCAATATCACCACCAGCCGTCACTGCACAACTGTATAACTCATGTGTCTGTCCTGTGTCTGTCTATGCTTCTGGTGTTTGGGGTTTCTGTGAACATACAAGCTGTAACACTGTGCATCACAGAGCCATCTAGGAGTTCATAAATTCACCTCAGTTCTGGCCATTAGTGGAGATATGGGTTGGGAATCCCCAAGCATCAGACACAGAGTTCAAATCCTTCGACTATAGAATAGACTTGTGAGAATGTCTGACCAAAGACTCACTAAGAAGATATTTAATTGGGACACTGCCCATACAGTAGTATCAAGCGCAAATTTAGCATTTGCGCTCGTTTAACGCGTGCACAATGCAAATTGGGGGTGGGCACAAGCGCATGCCTGTTATAATTGTACTGGGCATAGGCGTGCCACATGCCAAAGCAGGCGTTTCAGCGCTAAAATGTAGGGATAGATGGCATTATCCTATCGTCAGCAGCGCACAATTACTTTGGGCTAAGAGCTTTGAATAGGACCTCTTACGCGCTAAATACCTCGCTGCGCTGGATCCCGCACCATAATCGCAGCGCAGCGCAGAAACGTCATTACGCACGGACGTGCCACCCCAGGACATCAAATCCTGCCGCTAAAATTGGGTAACCAGCAGATTATTCGGTGAGGCAATCAACTATAATTCACTGAGAAACTTTGATCACATTGCAAGGAGGGGTTATGGTAAATTAATTGAGAAAACTTGTAGATTGTAGCCTACTTGCAATAGGCTACTCACCTTCACCTGCTATAACCCGGAGGGTCGTTGGCATCACAGCCGATCTGGCACAAGCCTCGGCACGAGTCGAGTTTTAATTGAGTCCACTGTAAATCCTCAAATCTTTTCTTTTGTCTCTGCCGTTTACCCGCTGCAAACACGTTTCTATTGTCCCACCCCAGTCAACAAAATAACCAGAATTGCAATAAACTCAGATGTTTTTAACAGGTGTATGATGTGATGGTGTCGTTATGAGATAGGGATAATATATACAGTCAATAGGCCTACACCTATCCAAATTACGCATGGGAAGAATTACAGCATGCTATTACTGCAGCAAGACGGGAATCTGGTTTGATTGATGTAACGCCCAGGCATTGCCAGGCCACACCTGTGAATAATTCTTGTGGTTAACACCGCCCAAATCCCGTTTGCGCCGTGCATAAATCATTTGGCACGCCTCTAATCTGCGTTTGCGCCCGTTCTTGTGATGAGTTATGCTTCCCCGCACCACCATGCATCACCACCATATTTTGGGGCTGTATTAACTTAAACAGGGAAGTCACGTCTACCCAAACAATTATATCATTTTTAAACAGTTATGTTTCTGTATAAATCATTACAATAATGTTCCCGTTAGGTGGGGATGCATTTTGCTGCTATCTGGCGGGGGTGCAAAACTCAGTATAACACCTGCTTTAAGGCCAAAAACGGGTCCCAGATATTTGAGAACCTTTTAAGCACATTGTTCTCAGGGACCTGAGTCAGTGAGTCTATTCTGACAGACCAGGAGTGTGCCTGGTCACACAGCACCTGCATGGTATGAGTCAGTGAGTCCTATTCTGAGAGACCAGGAGTGTGTCTGGTCACACAGCAGCTGCATGGTATGAGTCAGTGAGTCTATTCTGACAGACCAGGAGTGTGTCTGGTCACACAGCAGCTGCATGGTATGAGTCAGTGAGTCTATTCTAACAGACCAGGAGTGTGTCTGGTCACACAGCAGCTGCATGGTATGAGTCAGTGAGTCTATTCTGACAGACCAGGAGTGTGTCTGGTCACACAGCACCTGCATGGTATGAGTCAGTGAGTCTATTCTGACAGACCAGGAGTGTGTCTGGTCACACAGCAGCTGCATGGTATGAGTCAGTGAGTCTATTCTGACAGACCAGGAGTGTGTCTGGTCACACAGCAGCTGCATGGTATGAGTCAGTGAGTCTATTCTGACAGACCAGGAGTGTGGCTGGTCACACAGCAGCTGCATGGTATGAGTCAGTGAGTCTATTCTGACAGACCAGGAGTGTGTCTGGTCACACAGCAGCTGCATGGTATGAGTCAGTGAGTCTATTCTGACAGACCAGGAGTGTGTCTGGTCACACAGCACCTGCATGGTATGAGTCAGTGAGTCTATTCTAACAGACCAGGAGTGTGTCTGGTCACACAGCAGCTGCATGGTATGAGTCAGTGAGTCTATTCTGACAGACCAGGAGTGTGTCTGGTCACACAGCAGCTGCATGGTATGAGTCAGTGAGTCTATTCTGACAGACCAGGAGTGTGTCTGGTCACACAGCAGCTGCATGGTATGAGTCAGTGAGTCTATTCTGACAGACCAGGAGTGTGCCTGGTCACACAGCACCTGCATGGTATGAGTCAGTGAGTCTATTCTGACAGACCAGGAGTGTGGCTGGTCACACAGCAGCTGCATTGGCTCCGACCATGTCAGAGCGGCTTCGGCTCCCTCCTCCCTTTGTGCCAATGCTAACTAGCTAGCAAGCTAACGGCAGAAAGCTACACGCTAGCTCGTTGCTACACGCTGAAAATGGCAAGTTGGATTGTTGGAAACTATTTTCCAAGGGCACCGACGCTAAGCTCCGCCCATCTCAATTCCACAATGGAAACCTGCGCCGCCAGACTCCTCACGGATGCTGGCCAGCGAGACTAAGCTGTGTGTAATGGCTCTGGCTCACTGTATATAGGCCTAAAAGTCCCTCTATGATGTTACCAGTATCAAATCTGTGCACATGGTTTACTAATCCATGGATTAGTAAACCATGTGCACAGATTTATAAATTGTAATAAAACTGTGCACACTAGTTTACCATATTGTTTTTGTACCAGCTGCGACCCCTGGGAGGCTCCACAGTTCTCCTTATTGCACTATGTTTATAGGTTAATAATGCTGCTGTGTTGAATATTCACTCACTCAGCACAGACATTTCCAATGGACTAGTTTGATAGAGAAATAGTGAAATAACGGTTGTGATGGTGCAGTGTGCCCCCCCCCCCGGTATCTCTCTTTTTTCACCATACATGAGTTTGCTAACCTTGCTTGCAAGATGGATAACCTCGCGAGATCAAAAGAGATTCTCTCGACGTATCCATCTGGTCATGCACAGGCAGTTAAGATGATTGGTTGAGCCATGCCGGCCCGACGAATCAGCGGCAGCCGTAGGCGGGCTCAGGCTCGTCTGGGCAAGTAGTGGGTACATGGTCTTTGTAGTTCTTTTCACTCGTCAACATGGCTGCCGCCGCGGAAGTGACAGGCAGTGAATGAAATTTAATGTAACGTTCCCAATTCTATGTATTAAATTCAAAAAAACGACCCTCAACATTTGGGAAGGCTAAGCCACACAACTAGTTCGTTATAATCTAACTAAATGCTTTGAAGGTGACTTTACGACCGTGAGGACGGTGAGGACTCAATCAATGATAGACAGGCACCTTCCTCCGGTCGCAAACGTGACGTCAGAGGCATGGCGATCTGATTGGTTGAAGTTAACACGCACCAGCGGTGATAGACAGATGGGTCATCCAATCACCTGCCAAGTAGCTTGGAAAAAGTGCCCGCCTCCGTCAGCGGGTCTGGTTACTTCATTCCCAGATCGACTGGTTTAGTGAAACTATGTGGAGCTATATCGTCCATCTGGCAGTGTCAGGTTATGAGTTTGCATCCCTGAATCAAATCTCCAGCTCTTGTGTGTCTCTCATTCACTCATTATTTTAATGCTGCTGTACTGTTTATATTTTCTAACATATATATTGTTTTACATAGTAATAAATAATATAGTATAATATGTCATTTTGTTACGCCTTTCGTTCCACCAGTGGAGGTAGTAACAGCGCTGAATCAACGTCTGTCTGAAAAGGTGTGAGCCGACGAGCCAGGAAGCATTTCATTCATAAAAAAAGAAACAAACTGAGATTCACATTACTACCAGAAATAAGAATCAGAATCACTTTTATTGCCACAATATGCAAGATCACATAGGAGGAATTTGTCTTAGTGTCATTATGCAGTGTAGATTACATAGGAGGAATTTGTCTTAGTGTCAGTATGCAGTGTAGATCACATAGGAGGAATTTGTCTTAGTGTCAGTATGCAGTGTAGATTACATAGGAGGAATTTGTCTTAGTGTGTCAGTATGCAGTGTAGATTACATAGGAGGAATTTGTCTTAGTGTCAGTATGCAGTGTAGATTACATAGGAGGAATTTGTCTTAGTGTGTCAGTATGCAGTGTAGATCACATAGGAGGAATTTGTCTTAGTGTCAGTATGCAGTGTAGATCACATAGGAGGAATTTGTCTTAGTGTGTCAGTATGCAGTGTAGATCACATAGGAGGAATTTGTCTTAGTGTCAGTATGCAGTGTAGATCACATAGGAGGAATTTGTCTTAGTGTCAGTATGCAGTGTAGATCACATAGGAGGAATTTGTCTTAGTGTCATTATGCAGTGTAGATTACATAGGAGAAATTTGTCTTAGTGTCAGTATGCAGTGTAGATTACATAGGAGGAATTTGTCTTAGTGTCAGTATGCAGTGTAGATCACATAGGAGGAATTTGTCTTAGTGTCATTATGCAGTGTAGATTACATAGGAGGAATTTGTCTTAGTGTGTCAGTATGCAGTGTAGATCACATAGGAGGAATTTGTCTTAGTGTCAGTATGCAGTGTAGATCACATAGGAGGAATTTGTCTTAGTGTCAGTATGCAGTGTAGATCACATAGGAGGAATTTGTCTTAGTGTCAGTATGCAGTGTAGATCACATAGGAGGAATTTGTCTTAGTGTCAGTATGCAGTGTAGATCACATAGGAGGAATTTGTCTTAGTGTCATTATGCAGTGTAGATTACATAGGAGGAATTTGTCTTAGTGTCAGTATGCAGTGTAGATTACATAGGAGGAATTTGTCTTAGTGTCAGTATGCAGTGTAGATCACATAGGAGGAATTTGTCTTAGTGTCATTATGCAGTGTAGATTACATAGGAGGAATTTGTCTTAGTGTCAGTATGCAGTGTAGATCACATAGGAGGAATTTGTCTTAGTGTCATTATGCAGTGTAGATCACATAGGAGGAATTTGTCTTAGTGTCAGTATGCAGTGTAGATTACATAGGAGGAATTTGTCTTAGTGTCATTATGCAGTGTAGATCACATAGGAGGAATTTGTCTTAGTGTCAGTATGCAGTGTAGATTACATAGGAGGAATTTGTCTTAGTGTCAGTATGCAGTGTAGATCACATAGGAGGAATTTGTCTTAGTGTCAGTATGCAGTGTAGATCACATAGGAGGAATTTGTCTTAGTGTCAGTATGCAGTGTAGATCACATAGGAGGAATGTGTCTTAGTGTCAGTGTGGTGGCTTCTTAACAAACATTAGTTCAATAGCCACTTGCCTTTGACGGGTTGTGGGTTCTGACTCGCATCCAAACAATTAGGTACAGAGGTCCTTGTTAAAGTTGCTTCAAATCATATTTATTTGCAGTCCAGGCGTGCAGCAAAACATTAATAAATGTACTATTTCCAAACAAAAAATGATCACAAAGAACTTGCTATTTTGCGGTCAAAAAACTGTCCCGCTCCCCATCTCACCATCAGCACACACCTGTCTGTCCAACACACCTGCAATCACTTCACATAACATATATTGGCTTAGCTGTCTGCAATACATTTGAAAGGACAGCAGGGGGAGATCCTTTTATGGCTCCCCAATTCATTGGCCATTAGACCCAATAGTAAATAAACCAAATCAGACAGACTTTAGACAAATAATTCAAACCCAATATAACAATGAATCATAATCATCAAACAAGAATAATATAATAATTTGAATAATTAAATAGAGAAATTGGAAACTGGCTCTAACAGTCAGTATACAGTGTAGATCACATAGGAGGAATTTGTCTTAGTGTCAGTATGCAGCGTAGTCTCTCTCCCTCTTTCTCTCTCTTCATATCTCTCTTTAAATCTCTCTCTCTCTCTCTCTCTCCCTCTCTTTCTAGCTCTCATTTTTGTGTGATAAAATCTTTTCTTTTATTATCACTTGTCTTGAAACAGGTAACAATGAAAAAACAGTCAATAGACAACAATGTATAACATTCATTAAGTCAAAGAAAACATTGAAGGTCACAAAAGGAAGGAAAAACAACCACAACGAAAAAAAGACAAACTAACAAACAAACCCTCAAATTAAACTGAGATTAAAACAAATCTGCCCCCCCCCTATAAGGCAATCATTCTCAAAGGCCTTTGAGATTCAAAGCAAGTGTTTTCCAACTAACCCGGGCTGTAGATTGCTGTAAGTTCACTATATCTAAATACATTATTGACTGGTTTGCACCATGTACCCAGGCTGTAAGTTCACTATATCTAAATACATTAGAAGCCAGGCTCTGCAGCTCAGACAGTGAGGAGCTTTCCATCACGTAGCAATCACTTTCTTCACAGCTGTAAACCAGGCTAATCTCTTTCTATCTCTCTCTCCCCTCTTTCTCTCTCTCTCTCTCTACCTCTTTCTATCTCTCACTCTCTCTCCCCTCTCTCTCTCCCCTCCAAGCCTCAGGGAGAGGCTCTCTATTGGTGTCAGCTGAGACTGGGGGCAGGGAGGAGGAGAGGGGGAGAGTCTGGGGATGTTTGGGGAGTTGGAGGGGAGGGTCCACCTGTAGGCGGCAGTAACCAAGGTCAGGAACATCAGGGCTCTCCAGGAGGTCAGGGAGCATCAGTGGCAGGAGATGCTGGGTGAGCAGAGCATGGCAGGCTTTAGATGGAGGCTGCTTTATAAGAGGTCAGGGGACCTACAGTGGAGGATCCTGCATGGGGCCTATAGCAACGAACACACGGGTGACTAAGATGGACTTGAGTGTGGGGGTGGGATGTCCTTTTTGTCATCTGCCTGAATCTGTTCAACATGTATTTGTCTGATGTCATCGTGTTGCACCTGTTTTGAAGGTTTTGACCACTTTGTTCAGGAGGTTGAGGGAAACTTTGTTTATTTTGGGACCAAAATATGCTTTTAGCAAGAGGGCCAAACGTGTGTTGATCAACTTGTTGTTGGGTCAGGCAGAACTGTCTTTGTGTCTGACAAGGAGAAACAAGGTGCAGAGGAGCAGGCTCGGTATGTTCAGGGGGTCTCTGCTCGCCTTAGGGCAGAACTGGCATACTACTCTTTGGTCAATGATGTTCCGGGGTTTCAAAATGTGTGGTGCCTGCAGGGGGCAGTGTGCACTGTTGATGAGGGAGAGCTGTCTATCTCATTCTAAATGTAAAGATTCTATAAGGATGTTTGTTCTGTGTGGGGTTGTTATTTTGTATGCTCCATCATGTTGTTTGGATGTATGGCTATGTGCTGTGTTATGACATCATGTTGTTTGGATGTATGGCTGTGCTGTGTTGTGACATCATGTTAGTTGGATGTATGGCTATGTGCTGTGTTGTGACATCATGCTGGTTGGATGTATGGCTATGTGCTGTGTTGTGACATCATGTAGGTTGGATGTATGGCTATGTGCTGTGTTGTGACATCATGTAGGTTGGATGTATGGCTATGTGCTGTGTTGTGACATCATGTTGTTTGGATGTATGGCTATGTGCTGTGTTGTGACATCATGTTGTTTGGATGTATGGCTATGTGCTGTGTTGTGACATCATGTTGTTTGGATGTATGGCTATGTGCTGTGTTATGACATCATGTTGTTTGGATGTATGGCTGTGCTGTGTTGTGACATCATGTTAGTTGGATGTATGGCTATGTGCTGTGTTGTGACATCATGCTGGTTGGATGTATGGCTATGTGCTGTGTTGTGACATCATGTAGGTTGGATGTATGGCTATGTGCTGTGTTGTGACATCATGTAGGTTGGATGTATGGCTATGTGCTGTGTTGTGACATCATGTTGTTTGGATGTATGGCTATGTGCTGTGTTGTGACATCATGTTGTTTGGATGTATGGCTATGTGCTGTGTTGTGACATCATGTTGTTTGGATGTATGGCTATGTGCTGTGTTGTGACATCATGTAGGTTGGATGTATGGCTATGTGCTGTGTTGTGACATCATGTAGGTTGGATGTATGGCTATGTGCTGGGTTGTGACATCATGTAGGTTGGATGTATGGCTATGTGCTGTGTTGTGACATCATGTAGGTTGGATGTATGGCTATGTGCTGTGTTGTGACATCATGTTGTTTGGATGTATGTGCTGTGTTGTGACATCATGTTGTTTGGATGTATGGCTATGTGCTGTGTTGTGACATCATGTTGGTTGGATGTATGTGCTGTGTTGTGACATCATGTTGTTTGGATGTATGGCTATGTGCTGTGTTGTGACATCATGTTGGTTGGATGTATGGCTATGTGCTGTGTTGTGACATCATGTAGGTTGGATGTATGGCTATGTGCTGTGTTGTGACATCATGTTGTTTGGATGTATGTGCTGTGTTGTGACATCATGTTGTTTGGATGTATGGCTATGTGCTGTGTTGTGACATCATGTTGGTTGGATGTATGGCTATGTGCTGTGTTGTGACATCATGTTGGTTGGATGTATGGCTATGTGCTGTGTTGTGACATCATGTTAGTTGGATGTATGGCTATGTGCTGTGTTGTGACATCATGTTTGTATGACTGTGCGGGGTGGAAAGTGATGTAATGTGCAGTGTAATGTGGCCCTCTTTCCCACTCTCTCTCTCTGTCTTCCTCTCTATCTCTCCCCTTCTTTCTATCTCTCTCTCCGTCTCTCTCCCCCTCTTTCTATCTCTCTTTCACTCGCTCTCTCTCCCCTCTTTCTATCTCTTTCACTCTCTCGCTCCCCCTCTTTGCCTTTCTTTCTCTCTCTCCCTCTTGTTCTATCTCTTTCACTCTCTCTCTCTCTCTCTCTCTCTCTCTCTCTCTCTCTCTCTTTCTCTCTCTCTTGGACTCATCTTCTCTCTCTCCTTTTAGAAGCACATGGAAAAGATCTCAGCTGTGTTGTAAAGAGGACAATCAAAAAAAACAATCATATTTTTGTTCTAAAATGTAAACAGTGAATATATCAAAAGAAAGAACAGAGAGTCTGTTTATATAGCCCATACACACAAACGTACACACGCACGCACACGCACACACACACACACACACACACACACACACACACACACACACACAATAGACAGACCTGTATACACACACACACACACACACACACACACACACACACACACACACACACACACACACACACACACACACACACACACACACACACACACACACACACACACACACACACACACAGTTGTATTGGAGGATAAGGGAGAGCTGAGATGCATTTTCAAAGTGAACATTTACAAAGTGTAGATTAAGAAGCCGCTGAAGGTGGAGTCGTTGTTTCCACTGTCGTAGATCGTGGTCCCTGAGAAGAGTTTCATGTAGACTGTGTCTCCAGGCTGCAGCTGCAGGACCAGAGCGTTGGAGAAGTAGGTGTAGTGGTTGTTGCTGTCAGTGGGGCCCTCATAGTTACGCATCAGAAACTCGTTGTTCCTGTAGAGCATCACTCCTGTATCTTTATCAGTGAGGTAGTTGAAGGCGGTGAATCTGAAGTAGTAGACTCCTCTCACCGGTGCTGTGAAGACGCCTGTAGCACAAACAAGCCACAAGAAAAGTCTCCATGAAGTCAACTCCACTCTGTTGTGTGTGTGTGTGTGTGTGTGTCTGTGTGTGTGTGTGTGTGTGTGTGTGTCTGCGTGTGTCTGCCTGTGTGCGTGCGTGCTTGCTTGTATGTGTGTGTGTGTGTATGTGTGCGTGCGAGTCTGTCGCTTGTGTGTGTCTCTGCGTGTGTGTGTGTGTGTGGGGGGGGGAGGGTCTGTTTAGTGTGTGTGTGTGTAGGTATGTGTGTCTCTGCGTGTGTGTGTGTGTGTGTGTGTGTGTGTGTGTGTGTGTGTGTGTGTGTGTGCGTGTGTGCGTGCGTGCTTGTATGTGTGTGTGTATGTGTGTGCGTGCGTGCGGGTCTGTCGCTTGTGTGTCTCTGCGTGTGTGTGTGTGTGTGTGTGTGGGGGGGGGGGGGGTCTGTTTAGTGTGTGTGTGTGTGTGTGTGTGTGTGTGTTGGGTCACTACCTGTACTTGAGCTGTAGTGTCCAGAGTTGGTTAAGATCATCTTGTAGATCAGCGTTGTGTCTCCGCTGTAGGGTCCCACTTTCCAGAGAGTATCCAGAGAGGCAGAGAACGCCACCTGCTGTCTGGTTCTGTCTGTGTGTGTGTGTGTGTGTGTGTGTGTGTGTGTGTGTGTGTGTGTGTGTGTGTGTGACAGGAGAAAACAATTAGAAATTAAACAGTAATGGTTTAGTTGTTTTGTGTTTTGTTTTTGTTTTGAGTAGAGATCAGAGGCCTATATACCACGAATGGAGGATAAACAGATCCAGGATCTGTCCCTTGATCTGGGGCCTGTACTACAAAGCAGGATTAGTGGTTTAGCGAGGTAACTCCAGGTTTAAACCTGGTTTGGCCGTACTACAAAGCAAGTTAACTTCTTACTGACATATATTTCCATAGCAACTTATGCTTCACACTTAACCTGGTCCGCAGCAGGTTAAGTTGCAAGGATAAGATTAGACCTTCAATACACCGCCCACGAACCAATCGAATCAGCAGTTTGGAAATGGCCAACCCCCTTCTGGATGAGTTTCCCGTAGAGGAAGGAGCACGAATTGTAAGGGGGGGCTCTGAGGAGAGAAAGAGTGTTTCGCGACCGGCAGGATCCATTTGATCATTCAGAGGATTATCTGTACGAGAGATATCGCTTCTCCAGTGACGGATTAAGATATTTGTGTGATTTGTTGCAGCTCTATCTTGCTAACGTGACCCTCCGTAGCCATGTCCTGTCTGTGCCAGAGATGGTTTGCATCGCCCTACGCTTTTTCGCGTCGGGGGCTTTCATGTATAGCGTCGGGGATGCAGAGACCCTCGGGAAAAACACAGTATGCAAGACCATTCACAAAGTCGCCCGTGCATTAACAGAGCTACTGCCTGGATTTGTGGTGTTCCCGGGACACTTGCCCACGTTAGCCATAAAAGAAGGCTTTTACGACATTGCAGGTAACTCATTTTACTCCATCTATACAGTGTGTAGAGCCCATGATGCATAAATGACATAATAATTGTAGCCTACTCCTGTCATAGGCTTCCCCAGAGTGCTGGGTGTAATAGATTGCACCCACATCCCCATCACTGCACCTCTGGGTGAGAATGAAGGGGACTTTGTGAATAGAAAGTAATTCCACAGCCTCAACATCCAGGTAAATCCTGCAATGATCAGTTGTCATGCACAATGCACATTTTACATTCAAGTTGGACATGAATAGCTACATCTTGCCCATGTATGTACCCTATGATTTCCCATTCCATATTTTGGGTGGATTTACACACGTCATTGTGCACGTTTGTGTCATACATGATGTGTGACTAATAAACTTCCCCCTGCATGAACCACACTTCAATGCACATTGAAATCATGTTATGTGGAAGTAGTTAATCCCAAATGCTTTTGCAGATGACTTGTGACCATCAACAACTCATCAACAGCCTGGATGCCAAGTGGCCAGGGTCGGTGCACGACTCCCGGATCTTCAGGGAGTCCACACTGTGCCACAGATTTGAGCAAGGTATGGAAAATATACATTTAATATAATTTTGAGTCATGCCTTCCCCAAACTGAAATGTGATACTGATGTTGGCAATATTCCTTCTTATCCTCAGGGCTGTTCAGTGGAATGCTCCTTGGAGACCGGGGGTACCCCTGCCTGCCGTACCTGATGACCCCCTATCCTGACCCTCAGGCCGGCCCACAAGCCCATTTCAACCTGGCTCTTAGCAGAACCCGGGTCAGGATTGAAATGACATTTGGCATCCTGAAGGCCCGCTTCACCTGCCTGCACGAGCTCAGGGTGGTGCCAGACCGGGCATGCAGGATCATAGCAGCGTGTGTGGTGCTGCACAACATTGCCACCATACGGAGGGAGAGAGTCCCTCCGTTTGAGCCACAGCCCCCTGATGTGGTGGACCCCATCACCCTAGACTACCCTACTGGCAGGGCTGTCAGGGAGGCCATCACAGAGCAATTTTTTGCCTAAAATAAAAATTAAATACACACATGCCTTTGTTTGAAATCATTTTCTCTTTATTTTAATTGTTGTGCCACCTCATCCTCTGCTGCTCCCGTTCCTGTGAAGAAATGAGAGAAATACTGAACTGTTTGACAGTGTGGGTGGGGGATGAAAGCATAGACATAAGTGTGTTAACTGATTTACCTTCTTTCTTTCCTCCAATTCCTCCACCTGCAGCCTGACCTTTTTTATGAGCAACTCCTTATATATAATGTCCAGCTCCAGTTTTCTTTTATATAGAGCCCTCACATTGTCTGCTGAAACCTGAAACAAATTCAAGACAGAATAGAGTTGCTTTGGCATGCAAGCCTTGTCCCTTTGCAAGGCTCACTTGAAGACAGAGGTCACAGTGACTAGGCTACCCTGTTTGAATTCAGCTTAATTAACCTACATTTCATGACCCTCTTCCTCTCCTAGGTGTATGGGTACCAGACGTGGATGCTTGGGGAGGGGTACAAGGGCCTTCCTGCAGGTTTTCCTGCAAAATGTACATCATTCAATGGAAACAATTGATTTCATAGGCAGCTGCAGTTACATAAATTACAGCTAAGTGTCTATACTCTCACCATCTATGTTGAGATGGTTGAACACTGCATCAAATTGTTAACAAAGGGCTACAGTGTAGCCTACCTCAAACAAGTCCCTCTCGTCTGAGCACACAGACAGCGTGATGGTGTCCTCCTCTGGGCCCACCTGGGGAAATTATAGCCTACATGTAAATGGTGTATTTCATCCATGATCAGTAAGCAAAGATGACATGCCAGTGTATGACAAGTTGCTTTCATTGTTACCTCTGCCTGGGAAGGTGTCAGTGTGTGGCTGGGCGGTGGCATCAGCACCAGTCTGTCACCTTCAACTAAACAGAAAGTATAGGCATGCTGCATGCATGTTACCTATATAGCCTAATTGTCTTTCGAGCAAACCAGAAATGTAGCATTGACACATACCCTGTACAAAAAGAGCAGGGGCTTGGGAGCTGCCACCAGGGTCTGATGTCAACCCCCCCTCCACCCCCTCCATCAAGGGGCGCCCCTCATTGTTGGCTAGAGCCAGCTCCTCAGCAGTGGTGTAGTCGGGTGTAGCAGGGCCTCCTCCCGTCTTCCTGCTTTCATTTTTCTTTTTGTTAGCTGCAAGCAATGTCAAAGCTATTCAATTGTGCTTTTAGTTTTGTATATCAATGTAATCCTGAGACAGAGTGATTGGAGCAATATACATGTAGGGCCTAAGCTATGTGTGTATTAGCCTACTTATAACATATTAAGGTTAAGCCAACTTACCGCTTTGGATGACATTTTTATATTTATTTTTTACTTGCTCCCCTGTTCTTTTAGTTCCGCTGGAGTTGCAACTATAAGAATAAGGTTTGGGTCATACTCGCAGCACAATACTGTATAAGCAACACATTGATTTCATTGGAATTGCCACATCAAAGCATACGTCTCCAAAGCGCACCGTGTGCGCAACGGAAATGGCTGAACTTTGGTGGCGAAATCAAGCAAGCTGAATAACTTATGCATTTAGACAATCTGCAATTTTTTGCCAGCCCTGCTTTCGCCGCTTATTATGTGCAACGGTGTTTCCCTTTGTTTTGATTAGATCTTTATAAACCTCATATTTAGTGAATATGAGCGTTTGCTCCTCAAGCGAAAAATATGCGGCTCTGCTACTACTACTGCCAGACGTGGCCGATGACGTGTTTGGCGTCTCCATGTTGTGATTGGTCAGACGTCGGAGAGAACGCCCTTTTTATGTGCACGAGCTGATGTGCACGAGCATTTTCATGTGCACGAGCCTAGAGCTCGATTAGAAAAACCTGGTTCCACTAAATGAGTGGCAAACGAGGTTCGTAGTACAAGTTAACTACAATCGAGCTGATCTGGTTTAGACAAACCAGATCAAGGGACAGATCCTGGATCTTCTTATACAACATTCGTAGTACAGAGCCCTGGTTTGGCTTAACCAGATCAAAACAATCGAGCTATTCTGTTACTTGTTCTGTTACTGAAGGACTGTCTAAAGTTACCGCTTTATTCACATCAGTCATTTTGATCTCTGCTGCCATTTCTGCCTAGTGTCTATATACAACACATTAATATAGGTCTGCTCAATAAAACCTAATGTGTTTTTTGCAAGTAGAAGTCTAAATTTCCAAAATCCGTAGACCTATTTAGATCATAGATTTAACGTTAGAAATATAGGCTCTGAATCAACACAGTGCGGGCGTAGTTTTCATTGAATTAAAAAATAGCCTATAAAAATAGCAGCACACAGAGCACCTTAGTGCGCTTTGGAGACGTTTATGATTCCTCTTTACGCCTCCTACCTGGCCATTTGCCATCCCACACAGTCACACCTGACACCTCAGTGCTCCACTACAATCCTCCCTCCTGGACACCAGGGGGCCGGTTGCACCAAGTGGTCTTAACTATGCCTGGTCGTAACTCCTATGTCGGTCTTAGTTAAGACCAGTCTTTAGAGTGGATTTATGCCTTTTTCACCAACACGGCTTACGTCTGGTCTTAACTAGGCCGGTCGTAGCAATGCGCGTCCATGTGAATTGCCAGGGAATGCACCCTGATTGGATGATGTTGCAAAAATGTGCCTCGCGACCTGCTTGGAGCGCACTGTGTCACTACGCTCTCTCAGCCACTACTGTAAAACACCCTCCCTCCTCCCACCCTCCCTCGCTCCGGGGGGAAAATGGCGGCGATTAAGCCAGGCAGACAGTCTGAATGAAATTGAATGTAACGTTCCCAATTCTATGTATTAAATTCTAAAAGATTAACGGCAACATTTGCGAAGGCTAAGCCACACAACTAGTTAGTTATAATCTAACATCGTGGTTCAAAGACGGAGAACTGGCTGTGTTACGACGATGACGGTAAGGACTCAAAAAGGTCTCCGCTGATAAGACACGGAGATCTCTGTTACAGGCAGGCACTACGCCTCCTCCTCACCAGTCGTAAGAGTTACGCCTGGTCGTAGTGAAAAGAAGGCTTAAGCCGTCTTGGTGCAACCGGCGTAGCTGTTAGGTCGTAAAGTTACGACCAACTTAGCTTAAGACCAGTGTAAGACCAGTTGGTGCAACTGGCCCCTGGTATTATTAGCTGAAGCTGTAGCGGGTCTTTGTTAGTACTTGCTGAAGCCGACTGTACTGGGTCTGTGTCAGTACTGGCTGATGACCCAGCATCTCCTTTACTGACAAACCTAAGCGTAGAACCTGCAAATCATAGAACACTATTATTATATTGATCAGTTGCATCTGACCCTGTTCAAACTCTTCTCCCCCAGATTTCCTGTTATACATGTTCAAATATAAAAGACTTAAATATAGCTTGGCTGCAATACTAATCAATAGCTATTTAGTCAATGTCAATCCATTGCTTTCCATCATGCAGTAGGCTATCTATCTATCTATCTATCTATCTATCTATCTATCTATCTATCTATCTATCTATCGTCTGTCTGTCTGTCTGTCTGTCTGTCTGTCTGTCTGTCTGCTTGTCTGTCTGTCTATCGTCTGTCTGTCTGTCTGTCTGTCTGTCTGTCTGTCTGTCTGTCTGTCTGCTTGTCTGTCTGTCTATCGTCTGTCTGTCTGTCTGTCTGTCTGTCTGTCTGCCTGTCTGGATAATCCATCTATCATAGATAGATAGATGTCTGTCTGTCTGTCTGTCTGTCTGGATAGATAGATAATCTATCTACTTAGCATCTATCTATCATAGATAGATAGATAGATGTCTGTCTGTCTGTCTGTCTGTCTGTCTGTCTGTCTGTCTGTCTGGATAGATAGATAATCTATCTATCTAGCATCTATCTATCATAGATAGATAGATGTCTGTCTGTCTGTCTGTCTGTCTGTCTGTCTATCCATCAGGCATGCAATGATCCAGTCTTATTTTTTTCTCCCTGGTCTCCCCAAGTTGCTAAATGCTAGTGTCATTTTGTGCACTGCACGCACGACGTGGTTATTTATAGCAGTCTAAACATGTGCAGCTACTTAGGTTAGCTTAGTGTCCTTTAGTAAGAGAGTGGCGTCAGCGGAGGACCAAAATGCGAGACTCATTAGCCAATGAACAGCCAGGAATGGGTCTCGCTCTACTTTTGCATGCTAAAATAAAGCTGATAATGTACAATTTGATTCAAGGGGGTAAAAACTAGGGATGCACCGATCGATCGGCACGTGACCGGAAATGGCCGATTTTCACGTGATCGGCCTCGATCGGTGATCTGCGCCGGTCACTCTAAATAGCCGATTCTGTGAGCCGATTTTCACATGACGTGCGCGCACCCCAAAGCACCGAGACAGGCACCCAGCCACCACACCACACATGCCAGCATACCTTCCTCGTTGTGGAATTTTTTCACCATCAGTGAAGTAGACAAAGCTCGCAGTTTGTCACACATGCAAGTCGAAAATAAGCCGTGGAGACAGAGCGGCCGAGTCCCGCTCGGCTGGAGTCGAGTCTGAGCGGCTCGCTTCACCTCACTGGCCCCTCTCTCTCTGCTCTCTCTCCCCGGGAAGCAGTGCTGCAGCAACCTGCCACCGCGCACAGCCGGCTTGGCGAGGTGAACGCGAGCATTGTGTCCAGTATAACCATTCCGGACATAATAATAAAAATGCATCGGACTCACAAGTATGCAAGGTTTTCTGTGCATGACGATCTTTTTTCGGATGGCAGATAAAAAAAAACGCATACGAAACTTCGGACTGTGTGTAAACTCCACCTGATATTCAGACTGAAGATCGTTACTGTAACTCATAAACTAATTTCCCCTCTACTCAAGAGGACTGTTCTGGAGCCAGGCTATAAACCCCTTGTCCATGGATCATTTTGATGTTCTGTTGCACCTGTTTTCTTTTGGAAAAGTAAATGCATGATAGCTGTGGGATATAGGCTATTGGATTTAATTTAATTTTTGTATTTATTGTATTTGCACAAAAAAAGCTCTGTCCAGTAGCCTAACCTGGAACACTTTTATTTTGAGAGGTGTTTGAGTGAGATGGTCCTACTTCATGCAAATGATAAGAATTGTTCTATGAATCTTAATTTTCAAACAAAGTTACAAAAACGTTTGTGTAAGCTGTCAATTGTTGTTCTTAGAGAGAAAATCGGAATCGGCAAAAATCGGTATCGGCAAGTCAGACTATTCAAAAATCGGAAATCGGAATCGGCCAAGAAAATGGCAATCGGTGCATCTCTAGTAAAAACCCTTTCAGAGTACAACACAAACTGTCTATTTTGCTGCAACTCGACAGTGCTGCTTAATCCAGAACCTTACTTCCTGGAACTCTTGAGAGTAAAAAACTGCTCCATTGGAGTGAATGGAGATGTCGGAACTCTTCTATTATATGGCTCTGGGTTAGCTAAAGCAACACTGACAGACAGATTAAACATGTGCAGCTACTTAGGTTAGCTAAAGCCAACACTGACAGACAGACTAGAGAGATAAGCTGCGTTTAATATTAGGCTACAGTGCAGAAGTCAACACCAAACCATTGACAGTGCAACAGTGGTGACGGAGTGAACAGGTTTCGCCTCCCTGACCGCTGTTTGTCACAGTTCACTTTTACGTTTTTTTCACCTTCTTTTTTCATTGCCAGAGAGATAAATCCACTTCATCTTTCAGTCAGTCAGTCAGTCAGTCAGTCAGTCAGTCAGTCAGTCAGCAGACTTAACGTGTAGCTACTGTTTACACATTGATGCACACTAAACACTTTGGCTGTTTACACATTGATGCACACTAAACACTTTGGAAGAGGTGGAGGGAGGCTAGGGCGGCTGAAAGAGTGTTGAAGGTAAGAGGTAAGAGTTGACATATTTACTTTTGACAGCGCCGCTGTTGGCCAATCACAACAGCACACGAACCGTGGCAGCCAATCAGAGGTGTCTCCTCCAGGCCAAAATGGCAGTATTGCTGTGCACTGGTGTTACAATGGATCGATTAGTTGTCACTTCTGATCAATGCAAGTTCCTTTGCTCAATTATTGTTATTATTTTGCGGGGCCTTTACAGTGTTGGAGGCCTTAAGCAAGCTGTGTAGTGAGCGTATAGGGCGGACCGGCACTGTCCGGTGCACTTTGGAGACGTATAGGATTAAATGGGTCTTGGCGGTCGCAAAAGACTCTTCTCTCCTTTTCCAGGAAGCTCATTGGTTCTTGGGCGGTGCCTTTTAAGGTTTAATCTTATCCCTGCAACTTAACCTGCTCTGGACCAGGTTAACTCTGCAACTCTGCAAGTTGCTATGGAAATATATGTCGGTAAGAAGTTAACTAGCGTCGTAGCACGGCAAACCCAGGGTTAAACCTGAAGTTACCTCGCTAAGCCACTAATCTTGCTTCGTGGTATAGGCCTCAGGTGTTTTGTTGAAACATTGACACATGAGATTGAGGTCAAATGAAAGTCTTTTTGAAAGGAAATGATTCAAGCTAATTGTGAATTGTTGTGTCAGCAGCCACCTGCAGGTTGGTTCCAGAAATTACATCTGTCATTTGAAAAACAAACATGACATCTGCTCTGACAAAATCACTGAGAGCACAAAATGAAAGTAATTCTGATCCTTTCTGAAGATGAACAGGTGACAACTTGGTGATGAAGATGAGCAGGTGACAGCTTGGTGATGAAGATGAGCAGGTGACAGCTTGGTGATCAAATAGCAGCACTCTTACTGACTCCAACAACTGTCTTTTAGCTGTCAAAGTATATATTTACTGTCAAAATACAAAAGTACACTCGTTTTCCTCTTCTTCTTTTTTTCTTTTTTTTATCCCATTTTTATCCCCCTTGGTGCTAATTTACTTTTATTTATCCTGGTTGCTGCTCCACCCTCTGCCGATCTGGGGAGAGCTGAAACTGGCTCCATGCTTCCTCCAAGACATGGGCAGTTAGCCAGCCGCTTCTTTTCACCTGACAGGGGAAGCTTCACCGGTAGGACATAGCACGTGGGAGGTTCACGCTATTCCAACCGGTTCCCCCCCCTCCGAACAGCCGCCCTTAACAACCAGAGGAGGAACCACATTAGCAACCAGGATATTGCATGTTTTTTGGTGAAGGGGGTTCCTATATGCAGGAAACCCCCGGGAGGCACGGGGAGAACATGCAAACTCCACACAGAAAGGCCCTTTTGACGACCCCACCCGGGCGGTGGGCACTCGAGGACATGCGGACGGGCATGCATTCCTTCAGCGTTCACAGTGTCCCAGGTGAGAATCGAACCCAGGCGACAGCGCTTACCACTGCACCACCGTACCCCCCACTCATTTTCCTTTTTAATACAGGCCTCACTCTATTCCATTCAATATTTGAATATTCCTTCATCAAGCCACTAATTTGTATTTATTATATATTTTAATATTTCTATAAATATTTGCCAAGTCGAGTCAGTCTTTAAATATGTAGCACATTTCATGCACAAGCAGCTCAGTGTGCTTCACAGAAAATAGGCTGTAACCTCTTGCATGGCACCGTAACCCCGGCGTTACGTTTCAGATTTTTTGCTGTTCATCTGTCATTTATGTGATTAATTAGCAGTGTTGGGGGTAACTCATTACAAAAGTAACATATTACATGTAATATATTACTTTTAGCAGTAACTCAGTAATATAACTTATTACTTATAGGATTTCAGTAATATTATACCAGTTACTTTGTCAAGTAACTCAAGTTACAAATTGAGTTACATTTTATTAAATTAAAGCACATATTTAAAAAAGATACAATCATTTCCTAATCAAACTATGTGTTTTTATGCAAATAACCACTATAGATGACAATAACAAAGGAAAAGAATAACATTTAGAATTTTGGATTGTTTACACTGACTTCAAGGTGGTTGAAATTATTTTTCGGGATGGTTCCGGGGCGGCGATGTCATTCTACTGCTGCTGTTGTTTTGGTAAAAGTAATGCAAAAGTAGTGTAATAAGTAACGAGTTACTCTACACAGAAAGTAATATTGTAAAGTAACTTATTACTTTTAAATGAAAGTAACTAGTAATATGTAGTATATTACATTTTGAAAGTAACTTGCCCAACACTGTTAATTAGATAGTTAATTCTGAACAATGCTGTTCAGGCTACATACCAAATTAACCGGCTGAGTCTTGCGCATCGAACCATGTCTTCCTTTTTCTGATCAGATCAACACAGCAGAAGTTATAGCTGTCTTTGTACAAAGACAAAGACAACATTTCAGATTATTTGGCTTTTTCAAATGGCTTTTTATAATGGCTTTTTGGAAATCCGCCTAGGTATCTCCCTACAAAAACTACTGCCAAATACTCATGTTTTGGTATTTTTTCATCTTCTTTGAGTTGGGATGTGGTAAGGCCTGTGGCTATGTCTCCATTGGGTTTCTAGACATAAATACAACAACCACAGGTAACTGTTTACACTCTAAAAGTGTTTTTTATTCTAGGCGAGAATCAACCACTGTGTTTGAGCTGGTGTTACTCAGGGTCAGTAACACATAGTCATTCTGACACTTGGAACAGAAACTTCAAAGTCTTACCTTTCAGAAAAGGTCAGGCAGTTGACTGTAACCCTAGCGGTTCAGCCACAGTAAGCATTTTAGTTTGGGTATGTCGTTTTCACCATTTTCTTCAGAAATAGGTGGCTTTAGAAGAGGCTGTATTAAAACAATTAGTAATAAGTAATACTAAAGAACACACAACACAAGATAAATAAATAAACATAAACAAATCAATAAACAAACAAACAAACAAACAAACAAAAATAAATACATGATAAGGGCAATAAAATATGTCTGAAGAAAACAATGCTGAAGGAACAGAAGATGGACGACACAGTACAATAACACAAGAGTGCAACATGGCTCTCAACCTAACATCCCTCCCTTGCTCCCCCTCCTCCCTTTTCCTGCTCTCTTCTCTTTCCCCCTTGCCCTGCTCCTTCCCCACCTCCTCCCCTTCCCTGCTCTCTCCTCCCCCACATTTCCCATTCCCTCCACACCTCCTCCCTTTTCCTGCTCTCTCCTCTCTCATATTCCCCCTGCTTTCCCTCCCCACCTCCTCCCTTTCCCTGCTCTCCCCTCCCCCACATTCCCATGTTCCCTCCCCATCTCCTTCCTTCCCTGTTCTCTCCTCCCCCACATTCCACCCCCCTTTTCTCCCCATTCTCTATCATATGATTGTTCAATCTTGTTATTATTACTACTGTAATTGCTACTGTTGTGTCAGCTAGATTTAGCTAGACATATTTTCTGTGAAGTCCTCTGAGACTGACATGCTTGTGAATTAAGGCTATACAAATAAACTTGACTTGACTTGACTTGACTTAACATCCCAGATCAGTACATGATCTGATGATATGATTATATCTAGGGGTGCACCGATCACGTTTTTTGCTACCGATCACCGATTGCCGATCACCTATGAGAAATATCTGCCCAACCGATCATCGACCGATCACCGATTACCGATTACCGATCACCGATATATATATATATATTTATTTCTTTATTTTGTAAGCAGCTATAGCAGTCTATTATAGAACAGTTTCCATTTTACATATAGGCCTACATTTCATGCATCAAATTGAAAGTGCAGCACATTTTCTTTTTTTTCTACATCAATATTTTATATTTTGTAGGCTAAAGGAAACCGCCAACATGATTTTTTGTGTGTGAGATAATTGGAGCACAAGACTGTGTTGAACTAAATGGCTAGTAGTTCAGTCCAGTTCCCTCAGTTCAGTTTATAAAAGAACAAAACTCATTCCACTTCAGGATTTCCATGTTACCAGTTCAATGCAGTTCAGTTCACTCAACAAAAATACTCAATTTTCCGGGATTTCCCTGTTACACAAGAAAAATAACTTCGACCCAAGTTAACTATTTTATCGATTAAGCTAAAGCGGCTAAAGCTAACCGGAGCTATTAACGTTAGGAGGATACACGCAAATATGGATCAAACACGGACTTAACAGCATGCAAATGCCTCGGTAGGCGGGAGGACTGGAGGTAACTTCTCTCTGCTGAGTCTGCTCATCACCAGCTGATGTGTGTGATTCAAAGACGCAAGGGGTGTGTTGACAGTCTGGTGTGGTGTGTGGACAAAAAATGTGCCTCGCGACCTGCTTGGAGCACTGTGCCACTACGCTCTCTCAGCCACTACTGTAAAACACCCTCCCTCCTCCCACCCTCCCTCGCTCCGGGGGAAAAATGTCGGCGATTGAGTCAGAAACACAGTCTGAATGAAATTGAATGTAACGTTCCCAATTCTATGTATTACATTCTAAAAACTTAACGGCAACATTTTGGAAGGCTAAGCCACACAACTAGCTCGTTGTAATCTAACATCATGCTTCAAAAGATGGAGAACTGGCTGTGTTACGACGATGAGGATGCAAAACATGTAATTTGCATGTTTCGTTCCACCCATGTTTCGTCCGCGCTGCCAAATTCAATGGAATGAAACGAATCTTGTAGCCTATGTTGGACGTAGTGAAGTGTTTTTGATTGATTTGTTCATCGGACTCAAAACGGTCTCCGCTGATAAGACACGGAGATCTCTGTTACAGGCAGGCGCTACGCCTCCTCCTGACCAGTTTTAAACATTAAAACACCTGCGGCTTAGTCCAGTGCGGCTTATATATGTAACAATCATTCAATTTAGCTGCTGCGGCTTATATTCAGGTGCGCCTTATAGTACGGAAAGTACGGCTGACGAAAGCAAAGCGTGTGCTTTGCAACACAATGATATAAACGTTAGAGCACAATATGAAAGTTAAACGATGGACATTGAAGACATGAAAATGGGCTGCCTCATGTTTCTCACGTGCAGCATGATCGGCTATGCGATCGGCGACAATAAAGAAATATCTGCAGCAGCCGATCACATATTTGAGGTCAAAATCGGCCGATACAGATTGCGTGCCGATCGATCGGTGCACCCCTAATTATATCGCCTCTTCTAGTGCTTCTATAGACAAGTTTCCTGGGCACTTCCGGTTTGCTCCCGGACTCAGCCTTGATATGTCTGTCTCTTCCTGTCTTTGTGAATACAGAGAAGCGTAACGTACTAGCGTAGCGACCGCCGAAAAAATGCAAACTTGGGATCATTCTCCGAGTCTCCTGTCTAACGAAAGAGTGTCTATCCCACACCCGTTGACAGTGGACACATGGGAAGATAATATGTGTAAATGGCCGAACGTAACTACAGGCAGGATTATAGCGTATTTTGAGGAATCAATGGCGGTGGACGGCAACGCGATGAACAATCTCAAAAGCTCCGAAGCGTACCAATATCTCCACAGCAACAATTATACATGTGTTATTAATACAAATTTAATGTTACTCTAGATTAGAGACTAGTGAGCAGATTATTAAAATATACTGTAGTGGAGGTAAGCCACATTTTTAAAATAAGGTTGATAGTTTACTCAGATCATCTATCAATCAATGAGGGGAAATGAGCTGGGTAAACTACTCACATTGGATAGTTTACCGACCTTATTTACCAACCATTACACCCCTGAATGTAACGTTAGTTAAATATGCTGGCTGCAGTTTATTATGTTGGTATTTCTAATATAGTTAATCACTTAGCTAGCGTTTTAGTCCAAGTGACAGATAAGGGAAGCATACAGACTGATCAGTGATATCACGTTAGCGTTGCTCATAAACTATTAGCATAGTACTGCATTGAGAAGCTGCTGAACTTTCACAACTGACGTCACGTCTTAACACCGAATTGCTGGCTAAGTTAATATTATATAAATTAATGCAAATCATAGTAAAGTGCCACTGAAAATCATTCCAAAAAGTTAACAGCGAGTGATGTTGTGGTGTTTGGATTTTGACAGAAAGCAGGAACTACATAAGCAACGTGAACCACGTGATACTTTTCCAAGCCTGCTATTGGATGATAACTACAAAACGTCATGCATGTCAGACTCAAACATAGCTGTCCGCTCTCTTTACCGGAGAAAATGCAAGTTGACAGAGTTAGCGATCACAAAATATGATCAGAAAATACGAGTGGCAACAGTTTTATTTTCATTTGTTGAGACATGTCTCAGTTGTTAATAATCATCTGTAGGGATCGTTTAAGTGCACGAAATCTCCGGTTGGCCCACCATCTAGAAGGAATACAGTCGAGTGCTTTGGTAGTGGGCTGATGCTCAAAACACTGTCGATCCAACGGGTCCATGTCTATGTTCCCCGGGTTCTATGTTCCCCGCTCCTGCTAAAAAGGGTTCTATGTTCCCCGCTCCTGCTAAAAAGGGTTCTATGTTCACCGCTCCCGAAAAAGGGTCCTATGTTCCCCGGGTCCTATGTTCCCCGCTCCCGAAAAAGGGTCCTATGTTCCCCGGGTCCTATCTTCCCTGCTCCCGAAAAAGGGTCCTATGTTCCCCGGGTCCTATGTTCCCCGCTCGTATGTGTAAAGTCGGCGAGTGCAAACCGCAGGGCCATAACGGCATTATACATTGAGAACGACAAATCCCCCCCAATATTTAAGCCTGACAAAATGTGTCCCCCCCCCCCCCCCCAATAAATTGATGTAAAAAAATAAAACAGATTTACTGCGCGATACAAGGGAGAGCAGAGCAAGGAACTAACCATTCTACTAACATGGAAATTGATGTAATGGGTATATATACCACTCCCATAACATGTGTGTATCACTTAGGCTTAGGGTGTCGAGTCATAGTCTATTTTTAATTAATCTTTATTGAATGTTTCAAAACTGCATGTTTAAATTAGAATAGGTGAATTATTATTTCCACCCACCACTCATTTAATTTGGTTAATTAGTTACTTTCACATGGACAAATGCATTTGCATATTTCTCCCAGGATGCAGCATGTTCCTTCCAAACTTTTTACATGAAAGTAACTAATTAACCAAATTAAATGAGTGGTGGGTGGAAATAATAATTCCCCTATTCTTATTTAAACATGCAGGTTTGAAACATTCAATAAAGACAAATTAAAATATAGACTATGACTCCTCCACACCCTAAGTGATACACACATGTTATGGGAGTGGTATATATACCCAATACATCAATTTCCGTGTTCGTAGAATGGTTAGTTCCTTGCTCTGCTCTCCCCTAGGAGCGCTGGCTCCGCAGTAATGCCACGAACCGTAAATGGCTGAGTTTACCAACAAAGAAGCTTCTTAAGGAGTTAAGAAGCTTCTTAAGGAGTTAAGAAGGCTCCAAAGAGGTGTTTCCCAAACGCCTTCTTAACAGCCTTCTTAACACATCGCTAAAGAAGGCTCTTAAGAAGCAGCTTAACTGGAGCTGTCCACCATCTCGATGTGAGAGGTCCTCTGCGGCCCACTAGATGGCACTCTGAGCCCACCAGTGGGCCACGACTCAGTGGTTGACACTGTTGTAGAATAACCTAATCGTGGTCATGTTAAACAAGAACTTCTTCTATTAAACATTATTTATATGGACTGCAGTTCAAATTGCTTTATATACACAGCATACAACAAAATTGCGAGAAACACTACAGAATTTAAGTGACCTTGGGTTCTGTGAAAGGTGCTATATAAATCCACAACATTCTTATTATAAAAGGAATATAGCCTATGGTAAAACATTTAAAACACAAGTAACCATACATACAGGGGAGATTTTCAAGTGTTCCCCAATTTTATCTGCACAGAACCACACCACGCCACCACATCAGAAAACACCAGCCAGAGTCAGTGAATGTGCTCGAAATTAGAGTGCAAAAAGTATTCATAAAAGTGACTATATCTTGAAAAGTTAAAAAAAAAACGGCAGAAAACCCTTGAAAGTGCTCTTCTTTCAGAGGCTGTCATTTCATAATGGAACTGTCTAGAAACAAAATTTCTTCTTTGGAAGAAGCAGGAGTGTCCAATGTTTCATTAAAGTCCAGCCCTGTCAATATAGCCCTAATAGAAAAAATTCTATAGCTGTTTTCAACTGAATGGAAGTGAATCTGGCACAGGCTCCAGACAATTTTACTGAAGCGCTGTGGCACTCAATGTGTTAAGAAGGGTCAAAGAAGCTTTTTAGCGCTAAGAAGCTTTTTGGAAACGCATGCCTTCATAACAAAAGATCATCTTAGGCTAAGAAGCAATTGGGAAGCTTTTGGGAAACCCAGCCTGCGTTTCCCAAAAGCTTCTTAGCGCTAAGAAGCTTCTTTAACCCTTCTTAAGGCCCCCTTAAGAAGCAAACGCGTTTCCAAATTGCTTCTTAGCCTAAGATGATCTTTCGTTACGAAGGCATGCGTTTCCCAAAAGCTTCTTAGCGCTAAGAAGCTCATTTCCCACTGGTGGGCTCAGAGTGCCATCTAGTGGGCCGCAGAGGACCTCTCACATCGAGATGGTGGACAGCTCCAGTTAAGATGCTTCTTAAGAGCCTTCTTAACGGTACGGTGGCGCAGTCGGTAGCGCTGTCGCCTCACAGCTAGAAGGTCCTGAGTTCGATTCCTGCCTGGGACGCTGTGGGCGCTGGGGTTGTGTCCCCCCCATATCTTCAGTGCCTACTGCCCAGGTGGGTTATCTCGTCGAAAGGGCCTTTCTGTGTGGAGTTTGCATGTTCTCCCCGTGCTCCCCCAGGCGGTTCCTCCGTACATAATCCCCCACTAAAAAACATGCAGAGGATCGTCATCCGACCAGTGACGACAACACCCGAAGTTGGTCCCCGGGCTTCTTAACTCTTAAGAAGCTTCTTTGTTGGGAAACGCAGCCCTTCTCTGTTTTCTTATTTTTTTACATCAATTTATTGGGGGACACACACATTTGATCAGGCTTAAATATTGGGGGGGATTTGTCGTTCTCAATGTATAATGCCATTATGGCCCTGCGGTTTGCACTCGCCAACTTTACGCATACGAGCGGGGAACATAGGACCCGGGGAACATAGGACCCTTTTTAGCAGGAGCGGGGAACATAGGACGCGGGGAACATATAACTCTTTTTAGCAGGAGCGGGGAACATAGGACACGGGTAACATATAACCCTTTTTAGCAGGAGCGGGGAACATAGGACGCGGGGAACATATAACCCTTTTTAGCAGGAGCGGGGAACATAGGACGCGGGGAACAACATATAACCCTTTTTAGCAGGAGCGGGGAACATAGGACGCGGGGAACATATAACCCTTTTTAGCAGGAGCGGGGAACATAGGACGCGGGGAACATATAACCCTTTTTAGCAGGAGCGGGGAACATACGACGCGGGGAACATATAACCCTTTTTAGCAGGAGCGGGGAACATAGGACGCGGGGAACATATAACCCTTTTTAGCAGGAGCGGGGAACATAGGACGCGGGGAACATATAACCCTTTTTAGCAGGAGCGGGGAACATACGACGCGGGGAACATATAACCCTTTTTAGCAGGAGCGGGGAACATAGGACGCGGGGAACATATAACCCTTTTTAGCAGGAGCGGGGAACATAGGCATGACCCCGATCCAACCACTCGTTCAGGCGTTTCTGTGTATTGTGACAGCCACGCACTGCACAATGTGTTCCAGAATAACCCATTGTTAATAACGTCTGCTAACGTTAGTGTAGCTGATGTTAGCGATCGTTGTAAAAAAGTTTGGATATTTCGGCTGCTGCCTTCTGATGTGCTCGCTGCTGTGGACGCAATGTGGACTTAACCAGAAGCCAGGGACATATAAGGCTGCTATGGCACCGCCCTAGGTCAGCGCAGGGAAACTTGTCTATACACATCAGCTGACCAAAAACAGGCAAGATGCATAGCAAACTGTGCGCTAAAAACCATGATTGAGTCACATATTCCGAATGCGCTGTATACATGACCAAAGAATCCTCCTAAAACCTGAATAATACTGGAATAACCCACATTGTCTTAATCAGAAAATGCTAAATTCGGAAAATGGCCAAATTCGGAAAATGCAGCTGGAATATGCTGTTTACATGACCCTTATCAAATTCAGAATATTGTTATTTTCCGAATAATAGTGGAATATTGTGTGGATGTAAACGTAGTCAGTGTGAGCAGCTCTCACTTAAACCAATGTGTGATTTAATGACAACACTGATGATTATAACTGTTTCTGACTTTTCACTTGAAGTCTCCTTACAGAAACCTTTTCCCATGTGATGATGAGGAACAAATAAACTATCTGCCATCAATGTCTTTGTCAGATTTAGATTCAAGATTCACTTTAATAATTTAATTTAGAAGATCTACATGAAGTCTCATACTGTATTTTCAAACGAGCATCAAAAACCTTCTCTACCTGTCTGCAGTTCCTCCACCTGCCTCTGGGTGTCGCTCACTCCGCCTCTGAGGGACAACACTGCAGAGTCTTGAGCTGGAAGACAGACAAATCATTGTATTGAGTTGACTTATCGAGTAGCCTACTACACACTATAGAAATATTATACGAATATTATAGAAATATAATCATGGTTATCTGTCTCTCTCCCTGCTTGTGTGTGTGTGTGTGTGTGAGAGAGAGTGTGTGTGTGACGTGTGTGTGTGCCTGCCCTGATCATTTATCTCGCTCTGTTTAGACACAGAGTGTAAACGTTTAAGTTTAGCTCATTGGAAAGTCAGTTATTTATCTGTAGGCTTCAAATCCTCTTGTTTCACTCAATGGTCTTTGTGCCCTGGCATGTGGCCTTGTGCCCGCGGGGGAAAACATAAAAAAGGAAAAAAGTGACACAGAGAGCCAAATGGCCTTGCCCCTAAAATGAGGAAATAACTAGCATAGGCCAGGGTGGTTTTTAGGACTTGGAAAGATAAGGGACTGAGCGCAGAACATCAGGGACTGAGCCCAGAACATCAGGGACTGAGCCCAGAATATCAGAACATCAGGGACTGAGCCCAGAACATCAGGGACTGAGCCCAGAATATCAGGGACTGAGTGCAGAACATCAGGGACTGAGCCCAGAATATCAGGGGCTGAGCCCAGAACATCAGAACATCAGGGGCTGAGCCCAGAACATCAGAACATCAGGGGCTGAGCCCAGAACATCAGAATATCAGGGACTGAGTGCAGAACATCAGGGACTGAGCCCAGAACATCAGAATATCAGGGACTGAGCGCAGAAAAAAAAATGTCTTGCGTGCTTTAGCTCGTGCACATGTTGAAATGTATTTTTTGTCTCTTAAAGTCTTTTTACTGTAACACCTCTCCTCTGGTCTGGTCTGCTATTTTTTGTGCAATATTTTATTTTTCAATTTTCAGAAGATGAAAAACAACAAACAAACCAACAAAAAACGAATAAAAACAAACTCAGACACCCATCCCAAGCAAGGACTCCATGAGAAATCAGCTGGGCAAGTTACTCGTCGCTTAAACCTCGTCAAGTAGGCCAGAAACGGGTCCCAGATAATTGAAAACTTCCTAAGTGAGTTTCTCCTCAGGGACCTGATTCTCTCCATATGCACAACCGAGACCATGTCTGTCAGCTTGCCACAGCTGAAAAGAGGGTGGAGAGGGAGACTTCCACTCCTTCAAAATGAGTCTCTTGGCGACAGTCAAGCGTCAGAGACTGCTGCTCTTCTGCTATGATTGATTGATTGATTGATTCAAGTGTCATGCCCTCCCTGGTGTCCAGCCCTCATGGGTTTACAATTCACACGTAAAATACAACAATAAAACATGGCAACAATAGTACAATGAAGGGGTTACATTAAACAACTGGTCTGTGAGCGCCCACCCCTTCTTTAAGAGGTGGTCAAAATCAAACGACCAATCTGGTTTAGCTAGAACTGAACTAGCCAATTACAGCACACCAACAAGTAAAGCAGGGCTGGAAAGAGTACACAAAACAACCTACTCAAGTAGAAGTGATGAAATGTTACTTAAAGCCCCATTCAGCAACTTTTCCAAGTTTTGCTTTTGGAGAAACAGCGCCCTCTGGGTGCCATAGTATCGGTATTGATATCGCCGTTCAAAGTAAACAAAACACAGTGCCAGAAAGCTGTATGTACATGTTGTGACATCGGGTACTCACCACGTGATGAAATAATAATCCATAGTTATGTGAAACGTCATTTTCGTAGCAAACCCGCACCGAGTTACTTCCTTGTTTTCGTGAATGCAACGCTCCCGCTGTACAGCGCATGCCCGCATCTTGCCACTGGGACGCAGGCACCAAACTGCTTAGTCCCAGGAGAAGCCTTTCAAATACTGCCATCTGCTTGCTACCCAGGCACTTATGTATGTACTTAACCTAACTAACTTAACCTAACTAACTATCCGGTGTGCACAACATTGTCAGACTAAACTCCGGCTGACACCCCAAAAACCTACAATCCACTACAGAAAAATGTATATTGTTTGTTTATTAACTGGCCCCTGGCCTCCTATCATTTCACGAAAGTGGCCCCCGGGCAAAGCAAGTTGAGTATCCCTGCTTTAGAAGGTGGTGTGTGACCATAGAGGTGACATTCTCCCTGTTACAAGTCACTCTACCATCTTCAATGACTAAAAAGCTGTTATATTAAGGTGAAAAAGTTACTGATTGGGGTTTTAGGTATTATAAGTAAAATCACTGGTTTAAAAAATCTACTTCAGTCAAAGTAAAGCTCATTTAAAATGCACTCAGAGTAAAGTTGCTTTTACATTTTTGTGGGCGTGCGGGATTATATCATTTCAAACTAGGTAATTATTATTTCTCACTTTCTACAAGTTCATCCTCAACTTCAACCAATTCCCATTTAGATTTAGGTCTGCAGAAGTGTTTTCTAACTCATCCGTCTCCATCTCCTTTGTGATTATAAGCGCCAACATATTCTTGTTGCTGTCTGACCGTCTGTCTGTCTGTCTGTCTGTCTGTCTGTCTGTCTGTCTGTCTGTCTGTCTGTCTGTCTGTCTGCCTGTCTGTCTGTCTCTCTGTCTGCCTGTCTGTCTGTCTGTCTGTCTGTCTGTCTGTCTGTCTGTCTGCCTGTCTGTCTGTCTGCCTGTCGTCTCTCCGTCTATCTGTCTGTCTGTCTCTCCGTCTGTCTCTCTGTCTGTCTGTCTGTCTGTCTCTCTCTCTCTCCGTCCCTCTGTCTGTCTGTCTGTCTCTCTCTCCGTCTGTCTGTCTTTCTGTCTGTCTGTCTGTCTCTCCGTCTGTCTGTCTGTCTCTCCGTCTGCCTGTCTGTCTGTCTGTCTCTCTCTCCGTCTGTCTGCCTGTCTGTCTGTCTGCCTGTCTCTCTGTCTGTCTGTCTGTCTCTCTCTCCGTCTGTCTGTCTGTCTGTCTCTCCGTCTGTCTGTCTGTCTCTCTGTCTGTCTCTCTCTCCGTCTGTCTGCCTGTCTGTCTGTCTGTCTGCCTGTCTGTCTGTCTGTCTGTCTGTCTGTCTGCCTGTCTGTCTGCCTGTCTGTCTCTCCGTCTGTCTGTCTGCCTGTCTGCCTGTCTGTCTGTCAGTCTCTCCGTCTGTATGTCTGTCTGTCTGTCTCTCTGTCTGTCTGTCTGTCTCTCCATCCGTCTGTCTGTCTGTCTCTCCGTCTGTCTGTCTGTATGTCTGTCTGTCTGTCTCTCCGTCTGTCTGTCTGTCTCTCTGTCTGTCTGTCTGTCTCTCTCTCCGTCCTTCTGTCTGTCTGTCTCTCTGTCTGTCTGTCTCGCCGTCCGTCTGTCTGTCTGTCTCTCCGTCTGTTTGTCTGTCTGTCTGTCTGTCTGTCTGTCTCTCCATCTGTCTGTCTGTCTGTCTCTCTCTCCGTCTGTCTGTCTGCCTGTCTGTCTGTCTGTCTCTCTGTCTGTCTGTCTGTCTGTCTGTCTGTCTGTCTCTCTCTCCGTCTGTCTGTCTGTCTGTCTCTCCGTCTGTCTGTCTGTCTCTCTGTCTGTCTGTCTGTCTGTCTGTCTCTCTCTCCGTCTGTCTGTCTGTCTGCCTGTCTGTCTGTCTCTCCGTCTGTCTGTCTGTCTCTCCGTCTGTCTTGTCTGTCTGTCTCTCCGTCCATCTGTCTGTCTGTCTCTCCGTCTGTCTGTCTCTCTGTCTGTCTGTCTCTCTCTCCGTCTGTCTGTCTGTCTGCCTGTCTGTCTGTCTCTCCGTCTGTCTGTCTGTCTCTCCGTCTGTCTGTCTGTCTGTCTCTCTCTCCGTCCGTCTGTCTGTCTGTCTCTCCGTCTGTCTGTCTGTCTGTCTGTCTGTCTGTCTGTCTGTGTCTCTCTCCGTCTGTCTGTCTGTCTGTCTGTCTGTCTCTCCGTCTGTCTGTCTGTCTGTCTCTCTCTCCGTCTGTCTGTCTGCCTGTCTCTCTGTCTGTCTGTCTGTCTGTCTGTCTGTCTCTCCGTCTGTCTGTCTGTCTGTCTCTCCATCTGCCTGTCTGTCTCTCCGTCTGTCCATCTGTCTGTCTGTCTCTCTCTCCGTCTGTCTGTCTGCCTGTCTGTCTGTATGCCTGTCTGTCTCTCCGTCTGTCTGTCTGTCTGTCTGTCTGTCTCTCCGTCCGTCTGTCTGTCTCTCTGTCTGTCTGTCTGTCCGTCTGTCTCTCTCTCCGTCTGTCTGTCTGTCTCTCCGTCTGTCTGTCTGTCTGTCTGTCTGTCTGTCTGTCTGACTCTCTGACCATCAATCTGGGAAGCCAGAGTCTATTTTTATTTGAAAAATAGACTCTGGGACAGCCCTACCTTTTTTCCCAGCTTCCTGTACAGAGCGCCTCTCCTGCCACCGTCACTTCCTTTTCCAAGTCCATTTCTAATAACGTTAACGTAAAAACACACTGCATAGAAGACGTCAACTCGTCTCACAACAGTGGAAATTTACTGGAGGTGTAGTTGTGACTAGTAGTATCGCCAATGTCGTGAATCAAAATGCTATTTAGATTCAACAGTGGAGCACGGACAATGAAAAGGACGTGACGTGATCCATGATGTCACTGACATCATTGTGATGTCACTGATGATGTCATATACATTGTGACATCATCATGATGTCATCAGTGATGTCACGTGAACAACTTATCTTCCAATATAAAATAAAAAGATCTATGTAGAACTGTTCACGTCACAGGTGACAACTTGCAAAAATTGTCCTTAAGTCATTCCCCGCCATAGAACGTCAATCCATGTTTTCACCGTCATGTGATAGATGGCTGTCTTACTCACCTTGTGAAATACTACAGCACGTCTAGAGTTGTACAGAAGTGACCACGATTCTCCAACAAAACCAGGAAGCAGAGAAAAGCAACAAACTTCTGTCATAAAAGCTCCATCAAACAGCTCCAGGCTTGCTGCTCAAAGCGCTGGTCTGGCAGCTTTTAGCAAGTCACAGACTCCATGACAGCGAGGCAGCTCACTCAGCCTGTCACTCAAACCTGAAGGATTTGCTTTTCACCAGGCAGCAGGCGCTGACAACACGTCCACAAGTCACTTGTCCTCAGGTAGTTTAGGTCATCCAGTTCCTAAACTCTCACACCGTGTTCATTTCAGCCAGTAGATTTGCTCCTGACCTTCAGACACGGACAACCAGTCGCCCCCCCGGGCAAAACGAGAGTGCAACCCGGCTCCCCTGTCTCAATAGCGGGGTGAATCTCTCTCACCGGTGGTATGGTAAAGGCTGTGACCTCGGGCGTGTTTGGCCACAAAGGGAAACCAAATCATTATTATCATATAGTTGAATGTAACACCATCAGACACATTTATTTGGTTCAGGACCCGTGAAGATGACTTCATCATTTACAAAAAGTATTATGTATTATAATAAATTGCATGTATACATTGCTCTTGGTGTGTAAAGAGCATTGTTTTTACCGCTAGTGTTTTACCATAATTGCTCTATTGTTCTATCATGTTTATGAACAGTAAGAAAGAGTAGGTGAAATCTCCTTCTAATTAACTCATTGAATGCCATGGACGTCCTTCGACGTCCAATTAAATAGTGACGTAGAATGCCACGGACGTCCTTCGACGTCCAATGCGTTTTTTGACGGTGGGACGTCGATCAAAGCCTTCCGCAGCTCCTGTACAACTATAGTAGCTATTGGAGGTGTATAACCTATTTTACGGACTCATTAGGTGGCGACAGTGCTTGCTCGGTGCAGTCCAGATTAGAGACAGGTCCGAGAAACAGCCTAAAAGCCGTGGATCAAAGACAACCCGATGCATGCTCCCAGAGCCATTTGCTCTGTCGCGGGAGCTGACATTGGCTCCGAACAGGAGTCAATCCGCGCTCACAACTGAGCCCCTCTGTCCCTGTCTGTCTGTCTGTCTGTCTGTATAGTTTCTCCACCCGATTAGCAGACAGGAAAGCAGCCCCTGACGCCAAACCATTCAGCAATCCGGGTTGGCTCTTCCCTGCTGTGGCGCTGAGAGCCGACAGCAGCACACAAATGCAGCACTCCGAAAATATAATGGTTGCGTGAGGCTGTGTGCAGTGTGGGGAGGAGTTTACGGGGGGAGGGGGGGAGGGGGGTGGTGCACGCAGGGCATCACACAACAACTACGTCACTACATCAGCAAATATTATCTTCAGACTCAGTGAATGTGCTTGAAATGCTGCATTTCACAAAAGGCGGATTATCTCAGCTAATAATTTGAAAAGCCTGAAAACGCTGAAAACAACCTATCTTCTCCGGCTCATAACTAAAGAACGGAAAATGGTATCAATAAACTTTTTTTTGCTGATGATACAATAGAGCCAGCTCGTTCTTGTGCGTGTTCGGTGTTTACATAGTAATATCACACAATATTCTGTGGGCCTCGAGAAATCACTGAAAACGCTCTGAAAACTCTGGCACTGGGAGCATCCGTTCTCCAAAAGTGGCTGGCACTGAATGAGTTAAGTAAATGTGGATTTTGTCCTTAAAACATGCTAATTTGGTTGAAATGTGATGTGCGCTTCCCCGGGGGGTCTCACCTGCGTTCTCCCTCTCCAGGTCCTCCACCTTCTGCTTCTGAAGCAGCAGCTCGGTGTTGGTGGCACTCAGCTGGGTGTTGGTGGCACTCAGCTCTGTGTTGGTGGCACTCAGCTGGGTGTTGGTGGCACTCAGCTGGGTGTTGGTGGCACTCAGCTGGGTGTTGGTGGCACTCAGCTCTGTGTTGGTAGCGTTCAGCTCGGCTTTGAGAGCTGCTGCCTCCTTCGTCTGCTCCTCCACCTCCCTCTCGGTGTCGCTCACTCTGTCTCTGAGGGACGACACTGCAGAGTCTTGAGCTGGAAGCACAGAGACACATCACAACAAACATTTTATGGATTTGTTTTGTTGTTGGTGTCTTCCAGTGTGGCTGAAAACATCCTCAAACTACAACAACTGCACCACGGATATATGCCTCCACCAACAAGTGAACAGTCGACATGCATCGCATGTCTGTCCAGACTTTGACCTTTGAGCCAAATGTGAAGAAATTTCATTAAGGTGTTACTGAGCTATGCTCCTCCCTACAGCTGTGCAACAGTCCCTGACACAGGGGACGACTGTTGTCGAGAGACTCTGAAGGAGTGGAAGTCTCCCTCTCCTCTGTCCTTTCAGTTGTGGCTGATGGACATGGTCTCAGTTGTGCGCATGGAGAGACTCAGGTTCCTCAGGACCA
>NC_139627.1:59199153-59311653 GCF_964638095.1 Poromitra crassiceps | reverse complement strand
GGTGTCTTCCAGTGTGGCTGAAAACATCCTCAAACTACAACAACTGCACCACGGATATATGCCTCCACCAACAAGTGAACAGTCGACATGC
The DNA here is from genome assembly GCF_964638095.1 of Poromitra crassiceps. NCBI lineage: Eukaryota > Metazoa > Chordata > Actinopteri > Beryciformes > Melamphaidae > Poromitra > Poromitra crassiceps. The sequence goes on along the minus strand of NC_139627.1, from coordinate 59,311,562 downwards.
ATCGCATGTCTGTCCAGACTTTGACCTTTGAGCCAAATGTGAAGAAATTTCATTAAGGTGTTACTGAGCTATGCTCCTCCCTACAGCTGTGCAACAGTCCCTGACACAGGGGACGACTGTTGTCGAGAGACTCTGAAGGAGTGGAAGTCTCCCTCTCCTCTGTCCTTTCAGTTGTGGCTGATGGACATGGTCTCAGTTGTGCGCATGGAGAGACTCAGGTTCCTCAGGACCACTATTTGGGACCCGTTTCTGGCCTACTTTGATGTAGTGACTCGCCCAGCTGACCTCTCATGGACCCCTTACATGTGATCCCATGCAAAACATCTCTCATAAGCACATGAGCACTACGCTGCTGGTAGCATCTCTCATAAGCACATGAGCACACTACGCTGCTGGTAGCATCTCTCATAAGCACATGAGCACTACGCTGCTGGTAGCATCTCTCATAAGCACATGAGCACACTACGCTGCTGGTAGCATCTCTCATAAGCACATGAGCACACTACGCTGCTGGTAGCATCTCTCATAAGCACGTGAACACACTACGCTGATGGTAGCATCTCTCATAAGCACATGAGCACACTACGCTGCTGGTAGCATCTCTCATAAGCACATGAGCACACTACGCTGCTGGTCATCTCTCATAAGCACATGAGCACTACGCTGCTGGTAGCATCTCTCATAAGCACATGAGCACACTACGCTGCTGGTAGCATCTCTCATAAGCACATGAGCACTACGCTGCTGGTAGCATCTCTCATAAGCACATGAGCACTATGCTGCTGGTAGCATCTCTCATAAGCACATGAGCACTACGCTGCTGGTAGCATCTCTCATAAGCACATGAGCACTATGCTGCTGGTAGCATCTCTCATAAGCACATGAGCACTACGCTGCTGGTAGCATCTCTCATAAGCACATGAGCACTACGCTGCTGGTAGCATCTCTCATAAGCACACTACGCTGCTGGTAGCATCTCTCATAAGCACGTGAGCACACTACGCTGCTGGTAGCATCTCTCATAAGCACATGAGCACTACGCTGCTGGTAGCATCTCTCATTAGCACATGAGCACTATGCTCCTGGTAGCATCTCTCATAAGCACATGAGCACTACGCTGCTGGTAGCATCTCTCATAAGCACATGAGCACACTACGCTGCTGGTAGCATCTCTCATAAGCACATGAGCACATGTGACGGTCACAGGTGACGGAGTGAACAGGTTTCTACCTGACCGCTGTTTGTCACAGTTCACTTTTACGTTTTTTTCACCTTCTTTTATTGCCGGAGGGATAAATCCACTTCATCTTTCAGTCAGTCAGCAGACTTAACGTGTAGCTACTGTTTACACATTGATGCACACTAAACACTTTGTAGCTACTGTTTACACATTGATGCACACTAAACACTTTGTAGCTACTGTTTACACATTGATGCACACTAAACACTTTGGCTGTTTACACATTGATGCACACTAAACACTTGGCTGTTTACACATTGATGCACACTAAACACTTTGTAGCTACTGTTTACACATTGATGCACACTAAACACTTTGTAGCTACTGTTTACACATTGATGCACACTAAACACTTTGTAGCTACTGTTTACACATTGATGCACACTAAACACTTTGTAGCTACTGTTTACACATTGATGCACACTAAACACTTTGTAGCTACTGTTTACACATTGATGCACACTAAACACTTTGTAGCTACTGTTTACACATTGATGCACACTAAACACTTTGACTGTTTACACATTGATGCACACTAAACACTTTGGAAGAGGTGGAGGGAGGCTAGGGCGGCTGAAAGAGTGTTGAAGGTAAGAGGTAAGAGTTGACACATTTACTTTTGACAGCGCCGCTGTTGGCCAATCACAACAGCACACGAACCGTGGCAGCCAATCAGAGGTGTCTCCTCCAGGCCAAAATGGCAGTATTGCTGTGCACTGGTGTTACAATGGATCGATTAGTTGTCACTTCTGATCAATGCAAGTTCCTTTGCTCAATTATTGTTATTATTTTGCGGGGCCTTTACAGTGTTGGAGGCCTTAAGCAAGCTGTGTAGTGAGCGTATAGGGCGGACCGGCACTGTCCGGTGCACTTTGGAGACGTATAGGATTAAATGGGTCTTGGCGGTCGCAAAAGACTCTTCTCTCCTTTTCCAGGAAGCTCATTGGTTCTTGGGTGGTGCCTTTTAAGGTTTAATCTTATCCTTGCAACTTACTTATAAGTTGCTATGGAAATATATGTCGGTAAGAAGTTAACTAGCGTCGTAGCACGGCAAACCCAGGGTTAAACCTGAAGTTACCTCGCTAAGCCACTAATCTTGCTTCGTGGTATAGGCCTCAGGTGTTTTGTTGAAACATTGACAGATGAGTTTGAGGTCAAATGAAAGTCTTTTTGAAAGGAAATGATTCAAGCTAATTGTGAATTGTTGTGTCAGCAGCCACCTGCAGGTTGGTTCCAGAAATTACATCTGTCATTTGAAAAACAAACATGACATCTGCTCTGACAAAATCACTGAGAGCACAAAATGAAAGTAATTCTGATCCTTTCTGAAGATGTGACAGCTTGGTGATGAAGATGAACAGGTGACAGCTTGGTGATGAAGATGAACAGTTGACAGCTTGGTGATATACCGTAATTTTCGGACTATAAGCCACGGCTTTTTTCCCATTTTTCGACCCTGCGGCTTATATAACGGTGCGGCTAATCTATGGATTCTTACAGCTAACGGCCACTAGGGGACCTCCTAAATCTATGGATTTTGGTACGAGAGACAGAACGAGAGCAAGACAGACAGACATTACGAGAGCGAGACCCTGATTGGATGATGTTGCAAAAAATGTGCCTCGCGACCTGATTGGAGCACTGTGCCACTACGCTCTCTCAGCCACTACTGTAAAACACCCTCCTCCCACCCTCCCTCGCTCCGGGGGGAAAATGGCGGCGATTAAGCCAGAAAGACAGTCTGAATGAAATTGAATGTAACGTTCCCAATTCTATGTATTACATTCCAAAAAATTTACGGCAACATTTTGGAAGGCTAAGCCACACTAGCTCGTTACAACTAGCTCGTTGTAATCTAACATCATGCTTCAAAAGATGGAGAACTGGCTGTGTTACGACGATGAGGGTAAGGACTCAAAACGGTCTCCGCTGATGAGACACGGAGATCTCTGTTACAGGCATTAAAACACCTGCGGCTTATAGTCCAGTGCGGCTTATATATGTACACATCATTCAATTTAGCTGCTGCGGCTTATATTCAGGTGCGCCTTATAGTCCGAAAATTACGGTACATATTTGCCAAGTCGAGTCAGTTTTTAAATATGTAGCACATTTCATGCACAAGCAGCTCAGTGTGCTTCACAGAAAATATTCTGAATTAAAACAATAGTAATACATAATACAAAACAACACAAAATACAAGATAAATAAATAAACATAAAAAATAAATAAATAATAAGGGCAATAAAATATATCTGAAGAAAACAATGCTAAAGAAAAAGAAGATGTCGAATAACACAAGAGTGCAACATGGCTCTTAACCTACATCCTTCCAGAAGATAACCTCACACCTCCAACAGCAAAATGCTGTGAAACAGTGTGAGCAGCTCTACCTGTCTGCAGTTCCTCCAACTGCCTCTGGGTGTCGTTCACTCCACCTCTGAGGGACGACACTGCAGAGTCTTGAGCTGGAAGACAGAGACAAATCATTGTATTGAGTTGACATATCGAGTAGCCTACTACACACTAAAATATTATACTAATATTATAGAAATATAATCATGGTTATCTGTCTCTCTCCTTGCTTTTGTGTGTGTGTGTGTGTGTGTGTGTGTGTGTGTGTGTGTGTGTGTGTGTGTTAAATATGATCTATGACATATTTAGACATATGTTTTACTCCTTATAAAATGATATAAAATGATCATAACTGCATGTTATGAAAATGAAATAAAATACAATACTCAGATTCAATGGACATGACGCCTCTGATCTTAGTTATTTAGTTGTTCCCAGCATCAAGGCCCATTTATTTCAGAAAATCACTTCACAGAGAATACCTTTTATACTGATGATCATTATACAATTAAAATATTGGTTTCCATGAAAAAATAGCCTATCCATGCCTATCATGAATCTAACCTCAGCCGTAACCTACTGTAGCTCTTGCACTGCCAACCTCGCCATGGCTGGAAGCAGGGGCTGGGCTGGCCTGGGGATGGGTTCTTTTTCTAACGTTAAAGATTAGATAGATGTTCTCCTTTACATTATTGCTTCACCATGATGACATGACTGACTGACTGTCAGCCAGTCAGTCAGTCAGTCAGTCAGCCAGCCAGCCAGCCAGTCAGCCAGCCAGTCAGTCAGCCAGTCAGCCAGTCAGCCAGCCAGTCAGTCAGTCAGCCAGTCAGTCAGTCAGTCAGTCAGCCAGTCAGTCAGTCAGCCAGTCAGTCAGTCAGTCAGTCAGTCAGCCAGTCAGTCAGCCAGTCAGCCAGCCAGTCAGTCAGTCAGCCAGCCAGTCAGCCAGCCAGCCAGTCAGTCAGTCAGTCAGTCAGTCAGCCAGTCAGTCAGCCAGTCAGTTGTTTTCCCACCTTTGTTCTCCGTCTCCAGATCTTCCACCTTCTTCTTCTGCAGCTGCAGGTCGGCCTTGGAGGCGCTCAGATCGTCGTTCTGCTTCTTCACCTCCCTCTCTGTGTCGTTCACTCTGCCTATGAGGGACGTCACTGCAGAGTCTTGAGCTGGAAGCACAGAGACAAATCACAACAAACATTTAACTTATTTCCCGCAATTAACGTCATATGACGTCAATCCGTGTTTTCACCGCCATGCGCTCTTGGCCACCTCATTAAGTGCTACTTCCAGATACTTACAGATTAGTAATCTGCTTTAACCCTCACATCATGTACATTTCTGCTGTCAGACATGCCCCCAGACCTCCAGACATCGAGCTCCAGAAGCCTCCACCCCCTGGGACCCGGCATGTCCACTCTCTGAGTGCAGGGTGAATCTTTCACTCACTCTGCTGCACAAGAAGGCTTTTGTCTCTGCTTTCTAGGGACAGACGGGGGTTTTCGGTGAAAACGACCTACATTACAAGTACCTTGGTGTGTACATTGACAACAAACTGGACTGGGCTAAGAACTCTGATGCACTCTACAAAAAGGGGCAAAGCCGTCTCTACTTTCTGAGAAGACTGAGGTCCTTCAACGTCTGCCGGACCATGCTGAGGATGTTCTATGAGTCGGTAGTGGCTAGTGCCTTCCTCTATGCTATTGTGTGCTGGGGCAGTAGGCTGAAGGCGGCGGATGCCAACAGACTTAACAAACTGATCCGTAAGGCCAGGGACATTGTGGGGCTGGACCTGGGCTCTCTGACTGCGGTGTCAGAGAAGAGAACGTTATCCAGGCTACGCTCCATCATGAGCAATGACTCGCACCCACTCCATGGCGTGCTGGTCAAACACAGGAGTACATTCAGTGAGAGACTGATTCCACCTAGATGCAGCACGGAGAGGCACAAGAAATCATTCCTGCCTGTGGCCATTGGCCTATTTAATGCCTCTCTTAAAAGAGCACCTCGGAGACGCTCAGTCTCCCTGAGATTGAGCCAGCCGATAGGCTAACTAGAAAAGTGTCTGGCTGAGCCACGTGTAAAGTATAGGGCAAGCCGAATAATAATACATGTTTCAGTGTGCAATAATTTAGATAGGTTAACTGGAAAAGTGCCTGGCTGAGCCACGTGTAACGTAGGGGGCAAGCCGAATAATATAAATATAAATATAAGCTCAGTGTGCAATAAGGACAATTTGACACGTAAGGTATACTCACTCTACGTATTGCTTACTTAAACGTACTACACTACTTTGATCCTATCGCAGTAATACTGGTTAACGTTTATACTGTATATACTGTTTACTCCATGCTATGTTGTGTTGTTTGTTTCTTCTATTCTGCTTATTTTATTATTGCACTACTACTGTGTATTTATTTAGGATATGTGTGTTTTGTGAACGAGCAGCTGTGATTTGTCCCAATTTCCCCTCGGGGATTATTAAAGTCTTTCTGATTCTGATTCTGATTCTGATTCAAGCGTCGATAACTAAAGAAAGGCAGAAACAAACTATTTGTTTCTATGAAAGTAGAGGCTCTCTTCTTTCTTTTGAGATATTCAGTGTTTACATACTCATAGAAGAACATATCTGCAACCAGGGTCCCGGAAGATCAGTGAAAATGGTCAGAAACCCTGGCAGGGAATGAGTTAATGGATTTGTTTTTCTGTTGCCGCCTCCTACACAAGTCTGCAAATGTCTGGAGTTGTCTGGAATAAGAATTACAGATTTTCCAGGTCTCAACGTTTGGAAGTTCCACAATTATGGGAAAATATTGTTCTAATCTTCTGATGTACATGCAGCTGCACATTTTCTTTTCTTTAAACGTTTGTCATCTCTGTCTCTCTCTTTTGTCAATGAAGAATAAGCGTCATCATCCATGATGTGGCAGTTAGATAGTAGAGACAAGAGGACAAACGATGTCAACTGTATTGAAAACCAAACTCTCCAAATCAATCAGGGACCAACAGACAAGAAGAAGAAAAAAACTATTTGTTTTGTAATTATAAGAAACAGAGAAAAGCAGAACATCTTAACACGTTGAGTGCCATGGACGAGATATCTCGGCTTACATAATCCAAGCGTTGAGTGCCATGGACGAGATATCTCGGCTTACATAAACATTTTTTTTTTTTGACGGTGGGACATCGATCAACCCCTTTTACGCCTCCTATAGCAGAATTGGAGGAAGAGAATGTGTATAATCTATTTTACCGACCAGCTAAGTGGGGACAGTGCCCTCCCGACAGAGATAAAGTCAACCAAAAGCAGCCGCCTCAGGCGGGTGCTTCCTCCATTCACAAGGAAATGGCTTGCCGATTTTACAGTCATCAGTCACCAGACTCGCCGCTCTCGGCCCGCGCCAGCAGCAGCACACGGGGGATTGCAAATTTGCATAATATATTATAGGTAAAACACACTTTGAAACGCCCGCAGAAAGGCCAGAATCGCACGCATTCCGAAAACCCAGAAACGAACGAGCCTCATTCTCATACACTCGCTGCCAGGGAGGGAGGCTGCTCATACTCGCTGCCTGCCAGGGAGCGAGGCTGCAGCGAGCACTCGCTTCTGACAAACGCAGGCTGAAAGCCACTAGACACGCCCACGGAGGGAGGAGTTGAAGGAGAGGGCGTTCGGAACATTGTTTGGATGTCTGATCTCTCACTGATGCCAAAAAGAAATGGTTAAAGTGACTGTTCTGCCTGTTTGATTGAATTTCACAAAACTGCGATTATCTCAACTTTCACTCTCAGACAGCTGAAACCATGCTGTACTCAACGGCTAATATCTACATAACTACTAACTCTACAAACTAACTCTTTTAGACAGAGAAAGCACACATTCTATTAGTACTTTTGTGAACTTCGTGTTCACAAACTCCAAGCAGAAAAGAATCCTCGGCTCTTCAAAAATGAGCCAGAATCCTCAAAAAACGGCCTGGCACAAGCTACCTAGAGCATTGAAAAAAGGGCTGGCACTCAATGTGTTAACATTTGTGAGGCTGGAACCAGGAAATCTTTGGTATTTTTACTTGAAGAATCGTGCCTAAAACACTTAATTCTTTATCAAAATTAGAATTAATCGATTAATCGCCCAATAGTTTCGAAAGGATTAGGGAGGCAGGCAGGAGGAACTTGGTGTTGACTTGTTTGAAATTGTATGGGACAGGAGTCTATCTATAGTCTAGCTCTGCTCAATTAACAGCAGACACAAAGGGCCCTATCTTCGTACAGGCGATATCCCCTATTTACGCTTGCGCACCTGTTTGCGCGTGCCTTAAGGCAGGGAAGATACCGGTCTGCCTTGCGCATTTGTCCAGGTGTTATGCCGAGTTTTGCACCCTCGCCCGGCAACATCCCCACCTCACGGGAGCATATTGTAATGATTTATACAGAAATGTAACTGTTTAAAAGTTATATAATTGTCTTGGTAGACATGACATCCCTGATTTCTAAGTTAAAACAGCCCCGAAATATGTTGGGGATGCAATTCTCGGCGGGGATGCGGAAATGTTCACGGCACGTGTCGCAGATGCAAATTAGAGCTGTGCCAAAATCATCTGCACCCAAAATGCCTGCGCAAACGGGATTTGGGCGGTCTTAACTACCAGAATTATTCACAGGTGTGGCCAGACAATGCTGGGCATTACGTCAATCAAAACCAATCACATTCCTCGCGATCGCTGTTTGCGCGAGGCATCCAATATGCAGTAATTCTCTCCATGCGTAATAGAGTGGACTCACTCCTGCCGAGGACAAAGAGAGATGGAGAGAGCTTATTGACAGATCATCTGTGGTGCCAACGACCCTCCGGGTTATGGGATAGGTGAAGGTGAATAGCCTATGTCCTTTGTCCAACAGGTTTTCTCAATTAATTTCCCTATTTACGATGTGATAAAAGTTTCTCAGGGAGTTATAGTTGATTGCCTCACTGAATTATCTGCTAATACCCAATTTTAGCAGCAGAATTTGATGTGCTGGCGTGGCAAGGCTATGCGTAATGACATCCAAAAGAAATTAATTACTCTGCACTGTGCTGCGCAGCACAGATATTATGGTGCGCTCCAGCGCAGCGAGGTATTTAGCCTAAGAGGTCCTTTTCAAAGCTCTTAGCCCAAAGTAATTGCGCGCTGCTGACGATAGGATAATGCCATCTATCCCCACATTTTAGCGCTGAAACGCCTGCTTTGGCATGTAGCACACCTATGCCCAGTACAATTATAACAGGCATGCGCTTGTGCCCGCCCCCAATTTGCATTGCGCATGGCGTTAAACGAGCGTAAATGCTAAATTACCGCTTTTGCGAAGATAGGGCCCCAACTGATCCAATTTAAGGTCACTCATCGTCTTCATTATTCCAAGTCCAGGTTGCACAATATCTACCCTTCTGTCTCACCACTATGTGATAGGTGTCAGGTGTCAGAGGGTACACTATCCCATGCTTTTTGGTTTTGGGCTTCACTATCTGGATTCTGGGCCAAAATATTTGATTGGTACTCTAAAGCAGAGGTTCTCAAATGTTTTTCAGCCAAGGACCCCTTACAAGATAGAAAATATACCGGGGACCCCCACATTCTGATTTGTGATTTTGGGCTAAGCGTAACTATTTCCACGGTAACGTGCTTGACTTTTTTTTTTAATTACATATACATTATGTCATTTAGCAGACACTTTTGTTTTGTCCAAAGCGACTTACAATATCACAATTTGTCAACAGTACAGAAAACCACTATGCAACACAATCAATGACAGCCAAGATATTTTGATAGACTAGCACCATGTAGGAAGTAGTTTGAGAAGGAATGAGTAACATGTAGCATTTTTTTTTTCTTTTTTTCTTAACCTGAAAACTTTTCGCGGACCCCCTGGCAAAGTGCCATGGACCCCTGGGGGTCCGCGGACCCCCATTTGAGAACCACTGCTCTAAAGCCTATAAAATAACCCTTCAACCGGAGGTGGAACTCGCCATCTTCGGCTGCTCAGAATCCTCTCTACTCCTCCCTACGGCTGTACAACAGTCTCTGACGCAGGGGACGACTATCTCCAAGAGACTCATTCTGTTATTATATTCCCCCCCCCCTGATTTTTTATCCCATTTTTATCCCCCTTAGTGCTAATTTACTTTTATTTATTCTGGTTGCTACTCCACCCTCTGCCGATCTGGGGAGAGCCGAAACTTGCTCCATGCTTCCTCCGAGACATGGGCAGTTAGCCAGCCGCTTCTTTTCACCTGACAGGGGAAGCTTCACTGGTAGGACATAGCACGTGGGAGGTTCACGCTATTCCAACCGGTTCCCCTCCCTCCGAACAGGCGCCCTTAACGACCAGAGGAGCTGGAACCACATTAGCAACCAGGATATTGCATGTTTTGGTGAAGGGAGTTCCTATATGAAGGAAAACCCCCGGGAGGCACGGGGAGAACATGCAAACTCCACACAGAAAGGCCCTTTTGACGACCCCACCCGGGCGGTGGGCCCTCGAGGACATGCAGACGGGCACGCATTCCTTCAGCGTTCACAGCTTCCCAGGTGAGAATCGAACCCAGGACCTTCGAGCTGTGAGGCGACAGCGCTTACCACTGCACCACCGTACCCCCCAAGAGACTCATTCTGAAGGAGTGGAAGTCCCCCTCTCCACCTTCTTTTCAGCTGTGGCTGACGGACATGGGCCCCTATCTTTGCATCGGCGTAGAAAATAGGCCGAGCGCCTGGCGCAGTGGGCGTGGACCAGCGCACTTGATATCTTGGTGTTGGCGCTACACGCAGCCTAAAGCATTACAACCACGCCTTTTAACTCATTGAGTGCCAAGGACGGACATGTTCGTCATTTCAATTAGTAACGTAGAGTGCCAAGGACGGACATGTTCGTCAATTGCGTTTTTTGACGGTGGGGCGTCGATCAAAGCCTTCTGCCTCTGATGTACAAATATTATAGCTATTGGATGTGTCTAACCTATTTTACAGAACCCTTAGGTGGCGACAGTGCTCTCCACATAACAGAAAGGCAAGGAAAAAACAAAGAAGAAGTCGTTATGGAAACGGAAATCGCATCGCATCCGTATGCATCGATATGCTGAAGCACGTTACTGCAGCTGTGCCTGCAGCAGCCAATCTGCTCCCACAATTGAGCCGCTCCGTGTCGGTTGCGACAGCAAATCCGCACATCCACACCGTGGAGTTGTTTATTATTCTCAACTGGAAGCATAGGAGCCGGTGACAAACACACGCGGAACGCTGTAAAAAAGCAGGATGTCTAGCACCCTTCACTGTGCGCACAGCAAACTCAGCAGAGAGCCACCACAGACAGGAGGAGGAGTGTGCAGTTGAGGCGAGGCGGGGCGGGGCGAGGCGGGGCGGGGCGGGGGGGGGGGGGGGGGGGCACGCAGAGCAGCACGCACACAACACCCAGACAGACCCAGGCAGCAGGACAGGATTGACAAACGCAAGCCAGAATATCCGATGCCCACCAGCAGCAAATGAAGACCAGCAAGAAGCTGCAACCAGCAGCGCACGCAGGGGCCAGCGCTGCTGGTTGTAGCTAAAAAATATTATTCTGCCAAACAGAATTCCCTGGCCTTCACTGTTTTATTGAAGGAAATTATTTTTGAGGTGTGACTACATTAGAAAAGATTAGCTTCAGAGTCAGTGATGTGCTTGAAATGTTTAATTTCACAAAAGGCCAATTATCTCAGCTTCTAGAAAAAAATTGCTGTTTCTGGATGAATCAAGCTATCTTCTCCGGCTCATAACTAAAGAACGGAAAATGGGATCAATAAACTTTTTTTTGCAGATGATAGAATAGAGTCTCATCGTTCTTTGTGCGTGTTCAGTGTTTACATAGTAATATCACACAATATTCTGTGGGCCTCGAGAAATCACTGAAAACGCTCTGAAACTCTGGCACTGGGAGCATCCGTCCTCCAAAAGTGGCTGGCACTCAATGAGTTAAGAGTAAAATTATGCACCATCATGCTCATTGGATAAGTGCAATAAACGAATCACATGCTTCACTTTTCCGCTGTCACTTATCTAAATCACGTTAAATCGACAAGGGATATATATAGGCCCAGGAGGACATATATGTTTCACATAGGGTGGTGTTTTCATTTCGATGTTTTATTTGGTCCAATATTGAAATGTTCTACAATTGCAAGTTGTGTTACAATTACACATTATTTTAGATCTACCTTTTATATCTATTTCGGCTCATTTGGTTGCTATTTAGTAGCGAAATGGAGCAGCACAATGCATGCTGGGACATGCCAGGCAGTGAACTTGCAACTTCTTTTTCCTATGGGAAGTGTGTTGTGTCTGTCTAAGCGAGGGAGTCAGAGAGAGACAGAGAAGGGTGACAGGGGAGAGGCAGAAGAGCGCTCCTCGCAACTGGCGCACTGAATAGGCCTGGTTTTCAAAAGCGCAAAGCGCTAAATTTACGCCAGGTGGGAAGATATCATTAGGCCGATATTTAAGGCCGACACGCCCATTCTCGCCCATTCTGGGACTGCGCCACGCCCATTCGGCCTAAAGCGCATTTGGCAGCGTAAAGCCATATTGATATCTTCCCGAGGCAGGCGCAAGGCACGTTTTTTTGCGTTTAAGGCCCGTTTTAGCGCCGAAGGCCTGTGGGAGAATAGGGACCATGGTCTTGGTTATACATATGGAGAGACTCCGGTTCCTGAGGACCAATTCATTTAGGAAATTTACAATTATCTGGGATCCATCTCTAGCCTACTTACAGTAGATGAGGTTAAGAGCGAAAAGTAACTTGCTCAGCTGACTTCTCATGGACCCCTTGCACGGGATTCCACGCACATTTCTTACAAGCACATAGGCACTTGATGCGGCTGGTAGCGCCATGTTGTAACATTAATGTTACAACATGTGTAACTCGGCTATACCACGTTGTATTTGCGACAGATATATATACACGACCCTGGATTACATGTATGTTTCACATAGGGTTGTGTTTTGATTTTTATGTTTTATTTTGTCCAATATTGAAATGTTCTAGAATTGCATGTTGTGTTAACATAAATATTATTTCTATCTACCACTTAGCCTACTTAGGCTGATTTGGTTGCTTTCTCTTGTCAAAATGTATTAGCCTCAATGCATGCTGGGAGAGAAGCATGTGGCATTGGGTAGGGGAGCCGGCGCAGTGAATAAGGCCTGGTTTTGAGAAGCACTAACGGCAGTTGGGAAGATCGCTTTAGGCTGGTATTTAAGGCCGAAACGCCCATTCTGGCCTATTCTGGCACTGCGCCACACGCCTCTTCAGCGTCAAGTGCATTTCGAGGCGTAAAAACATGATGCTATCTTCTAGAGTCAGGGGTACGCAGGCGCAAAGTGTGTTTTTTTGCGTTTAACGCCAGTTTAGCGCCTAAGGCCAGGGAGGGAATAGAGCCCTTGATGTCTGGCTCCCCGGGGTGTCCCACCTTTGTTCTCTGTCTCCAGATCCTCCACCTTCTTCTTCTGCAGCTGCAGGTCGGCCTTGGAGGCGTTCAGATCATCGTTCTGCTTCTTCACCTCCCTCTCTGTGTCGTTCACTCTGCCTATGAGGGACGTCACTGCAGAGTCTTGAGCTGGAAGCACAGAGACAAATCATTCCCCGCCATTAATGTCATATGACGTCAGGCTATTTGATCATAGGATGATCTTCTTGGCTGTTTGAACGAGACGTGCAAGCCAAATACACATAGAAAACAGACAACTAAAAGTTAATCTTAACCCGTAGTGAATCGACGGTCCTGTTTCTTTTTTACTTACCCAGTTATATATTGCTGCTTTTATTTTTAAGATAAAAAGGCCTAGCTTCCTGTATTCTGTCTACTTCAAATGGATTTATTTAGCTTTATAGGATTAAACTTTAAATGAATTTTCCACACGATAGTGACACAGAAGTCACGAATGGTGATAAACTACTGCAGATTTGTCCATTACAGAATAAAAACCCAGTTAAGCCCCATAAAAAATACCTGTTTTCTATATTAGGTAATAAACTAAAAAAAACTACTTTCTACAAAGTGCTACTCTAACCCATCAAAATGTCTTAGCTGTCATGGATTGTGTTGCATATTTGCTTTCTGTACTGTGACAAAATGTGATATTGTAAGTCGCTTTGGACAAAAGTGTCTGCTAAATGATGTAATGTAATGTAATAAACAGAAAATGTGCTATTTTAGTCAATAAATACAATGGTAGCTTGGATAACACATTGCTCTGGTATTGATTTGGACTGGTAATTTTGCGGTCTCGGTTTCGACTTGAACTTGACCAAAGCGGTTTTTACTACAGCCCTGATGTGCGGCTCCCCGGGGTGTCCCACCTTTGTTCTCCGTCTCCAGATCTTCCACCTTCTTCTTCTGCAGCTGCAGCTCGGCCTTGGAGGCGCTCAGATCATCGTTCTGCTTCTTCACCTCCCTCTCTGTGTCGTTCACTCTGCCTATGAGGGACGTCACTGCAGAGTCTTGAGCTGGAAGCACAGAGACAAATCACAACAAACGTTTAACTCAGTGGTGACCAATTTGGGGCCCACGGGCTCTTTTTCTTTTGGCCCCGGATGTGGGGGTAATTTTTTTTTTTTTTTTTTTTTTGCAGGCCAGGCCACCGGGCAGTTGCCCGACGTGCCTGATTATGCAGTCTGCGCCTGAATGGAGATGTCGGGACTCTTCTATCTACGATTAACGTTAATTTTGTGCAGCTGGTATTCTCTCTCCCCGACTCTATCACACGGGTGTGAGGCATTGCTATCTGAGGATTGATTGCTCCTGATTGGTTGGCTGAATCACCTGGTTGGGGGGTGAGCTCTGATATTTGATCCCTCCCCAGTCACTGGCTTTACACCAGCTCAGCAAGATGGACAGATCATCATCACGGCAGTGGCACACTGACAAAAGAAAGTTTAGGACGGAGTGGCAAGACGAGTATTTTTTTACCGAAGTAAATTCAACAGCGGTTTGTCTCATTTGCAGACAGAGAGTGGCTGTTTTGAAAGAGTACAATATACGTCGCCACTACGAAACTGATTTTCAAAGTACCTTGAGGATTTTTCAAGTTGTGAATTAAGTCAAATTTCTCTCTTGATTACAAAGGTGGAAAATACAACTGTTTTTAACTGGGTGTTTACTGATTAAATGTTTAAGCTCCCCACAAATGCAGATGTTTTTTAAATATATATAACCAATTGCAAATTATTACAATTACCAAACAGATAAAAAGTAAATTATTATATTGAAATGTTATTTTAGATTTAGAATGTTAATTTTCTATAAAACACAATACATTTTAATGTAATTCCACAACGTTTATTTTTGGCCCTCGGCCCTCCACCCAGATTGAGTTTTGGCCCTTCATGGGAAATAATTTGGGCACCAACTCATTCCCCGCCATTAACGTCATATGATGTCAGGCAATTTGATCATAGGATGATCTTACTGGCTGTTTGAACGAGACGTGTAAGCTTACAGTAGGCCATGTTTACACAACAACGGTCTCTGCATAAAACAGGAAACTGTCGTTGCATTCTTGCCTTTGATTTCACATTTAAAGCTCAGTGTGCTTCACAGAAAATATTCTGAATTAAAACAATAGTAATACATAATACAAAACAACACAAAATAAGATGTCGTATAACACAAGAGTCCAACACGGCTCTTAAGCTACATCCTTCCAGAAGATAATCTCACACCTCCAACAGCAAAATGCTGTGAAACAGTGTGAGCAGCTCTACCTGTCTGCAGTTCCTCCACCTGCCTCTGGGTGTCGTTCACTCCACCTCTGAGGGACGACACTGCAGAGTCTTGAGCTGGAAGACAGAGACAAATCATTGTATTGAGTTGACATATCGAGTAGCCTACTACACACTATAGAAATATTATACGAATATTATAGAAATATAATCATGGTTATCTGTCTCTCTCCTTGCTTTTGTGTGTGTGTGTGTGTGTGTGTGTGTTAAATATGATCTATGACATATTTAGACATATATGTTTTATTCCTTATAAAATGTTATAAAATGATCATAACTGCATGTTATGAAAATGAAATAAAATACAATACTCAGATTCAATGGACATGACGCCTCTGATCTTAGTTATTTAGTTGTTCCCAGCATCAAGGCCCATTTATTTCAGAAAATCACTTCACAGAGAATACCTTTTATACTGATGATCATTATACAATTAAAATATTGGTTTCCATGAAAAAATAGCCTATCCATGCCTATCATGAATCTAACCTCAGCCATAACCTACTGTAGCTCTTGCACTGCCAACCTCGCCATGGCTGGAAGCAGGGGCTGGGCTGGCCTGGGGATGGGTTCTTTTTCTAACGTTAAAGATTGGATAGATATTCTCCTTTACATTATTGCTTCACCATGATGACATGACTGACTGACTGCGTCAGCCAGTCAGTCAGTCAGCCAGTCAGTCAGTCAGTCAGCCAGTCAGTCAGTCAGCCAGTCAGCCAGTCAGTCAGCCAGTCAGTCAGTCAGTCAGTCAGTCAGCCAGTCAGTCAGCCAGCCAGCCAGTCAGTCAGCCAGCCAGTCAGCCAGTCAGCCAGCCAGTCAGTCAGTCAGCCAGTCAGTCAGTCAGTCAGTCAGTTGTTTTCCCACCTTTGTTCTCCGTCTCCAGATCTTCCACCTTCTTCTTCTGCAGCTGCAGGTCGGCCTTGGAGGCGCTCAGATCGTCGTTCTGCTTCTTCACCTCCCTCTCTGTGTCGTTCACTCTGCCTATGAGGGACATCACTGCAGAGTCTTGAGCTGGAAGCACAGAGACAAATCACAACAAACGTTTAACTAATTTCCCGCCATTAACGTCATATGATGTCAGGCTATTTGATCATAGGATGATCTTACTGGCTGTTTGAACGAGACGTGTAAGCTTACAGTAGGCCATGTTTACACAACAACGGTCTCTGCATAAAACAGGAAACTGTCATTGCATTCTTGCCTTTGATTTCACATTTAAAGACAGCGTTTGTGATAACGATTTGCGTGCAGACTGAAGCTGCAAAAAACTCAGCAGCGTCAAGTGAGCCAGAATAAAACTGAAACTTCTGGTTACAGCCTTCACAATAATGGCAATTAAATAAACTAATAGCCTTATTGCAAAGTTGTTTTTGTGTGATCCCAAATACACAGAACACAGAAAACAGACAACTAAAAGTTAATCTTAACCCGTAGTGAATTGACGGTCCTGTTTTTTTACTTACCCAGTTATATATTGCTGCTTTTATTTTGAAGGTAAAAAGGCCTAGCTTCCTGTATTCTGTCTATTTCTAACGTGAATGATTAGCGTTATAGGATTAAACTTTAAATTCATTTTTCACACGATAGTGACACAGAAGTCACAAATGATGATAAACTGCTCCAGCTTTGTCCATCACAGAATAAAACCCAGTAAAGCCCCATAAAAAAGACCAAAATAAACCAAAAATATGCTATTTTAGTCAAATACAATGGTAGCCTTGGATAACACATTGCTCTGGTATTGGTCTTGATTTGGACTGGTAGTTTTGCGGTCTCGACTCGAACTCAACCAAGGCAATCTTGACTACAGCCCTGATATGCGGCTCCCCGGGGTGTCCCACCTTTGTTCTCCGTCTCCAGATTCTCCACCTTCTTCTTCTGCAGCTGCAGGTCGGCCTTGGAGGCGCTCAGATCATCGTTCTGCTTCTTCACCTCCCTCTCTGTGTCGTTCACTCTGCCTATGAGGGACGTCACTGCAGAGTCTTGAGCTGGAAGCACAGAGACAAAACCACAACAAACGTTTAACTCATTTCCCGCCATTAATGTCATATGATGTGAATATGTGTTTTCACCGCCATGCGATAGATGGCGCTCTTGGCCACCTCATTAAGTGCTACTTCACTCCTAAAGTTGCCCAGAAGCCAGGGTTATTGTCCCACAAAACCAGCAAGCAGAGAAAAGCAACAATCTCTCTTCAGGAAAAAAGCTCCATAAAACATAAACATTTCTTTGACTGCTTTTTGAACTTGTCTTGGTTTGTATCTCTTTTTTATTCTTGATTGTTGTATATTCATGTTTTCTCATGTGTATTATTGTAAAATGGGATACCGATAGCGTCATTCCCTTTTCTGTTTGCCTTCCAGCCGAGACCTCACGACCACAATGGAAATAAGTTTAACGACTTTATTGTCATATCCTGATGAATTATTTTATACTGTATGCTTGTTGGTGTATTTTATTTTTTAATTTGACAGAAATTCAATCAATCAATCAACATTTCCAGCCTGGTGCCTCAAAGTGGTGCAACAAGCTATTTCCCCCGGGTTCAACGCGCTGTCACAAGGACTTGTGACAGTCACTCAAAGCTGAAGGATTCTTTTCACCGGACGCTGGTAAACGCACACAAATCACTTCTCCTGTCACCTAGATTAGTAATCCGTTTTGTGAACCCTCACATCATGTACATTTCTGCCGTCAGACATGCCCCCAGACCTCCAGGTGAATCTTTCACTCAATCTGCTGCACAAGAAGGCATGTTTTTCAGCTCTCTAGGGACAGACAGACGTTTTCGGTGAAAACGACCTACATTCAAGTGTCGATAATGCCTCCCCCACACCTAAAGATTTTCAAAATCTTGAAGATTATAAAAATCTTGAGAGTCCACACACCTCACGACAGAGATCACAGATTTTTTTACATTTCAATCTTGGAACGCACACACAATCGCTACCGTTCAGACGCAACCCCACACACTTGACGATTACGCTGAAGATTGTCACCTCGGAGGACTTGGGATCTCGCAGAAACTCGCGTGATTAAACGTGACTTCAGAGCAAAACACGCTACCTTTCTCAAAGACGGGGTCCCAGATTTGTTTGGTTGTTGCCGCCCCTTACACAGGTCTGCAAATGATGTCTGGAATAAGAATTGCATATTTTCTAGGTCTCAACGTTTGGAAGTTCCACAATTGTGGACCATCCTAACAGCTTCTTCTGCAATGGAAATGTTGTTTTCTCCAAGCCCTCTCCTTTTTTATTGCAGTAGCTCCCGAACAGACGTAAAATTGTAGCAGAAACTATATTAAAAGTAGATTAAAAGTAGATTTGGACTGGTAGTTTTGTGGTCTCGGTCTCGACTCGAACTTCACCAAGGCATTTTGACTACAGCCCTGATGTGCGGCTCCCCGGGGTGTCCCACCTTTGTTCTCCGTCTCCAGATCTTCCACCTTCTTCTTCTGCAGCTGCAGCTCGGCCTTGGAGGCGCTCAGATCATCGTTCTGCTTCTTCACCTCCCTCTCTGTGTCGTTCACTCTGCCTATGAGGGACGTCACTGCAGAGTCTTGAGCTGGAAGCACAGAGACAAATCACAACAAACGTTTAACTCAGTGGTGACCAATTTGGGGCCCGCGGGCTCTTTTTCTTTTGGCCCGCCACGGATTTGGGGGTAATTTTTTTTTTTTTTTTTTTTGCAGGCCAGGCCACCGGGCAGTTGCCCGACGTGCCTGATTATGCAGTCTGCGCCTGAATGGAGATGTCAGGACTCTTCTATCTACGATTAACGTTAATTTTGTGCAGCTGGTATTCTCTCTCCCCGACTCTATCACACGGGTGTGAGGCATTGCTATCTGAGGATTGATTGCTCCTGATTGGTTGGCTGAATCACCTGGTTGGGGGGTGAGCTCTGATATTTGATCCCTCCCCAGTCACTGGCTTTACACCAGCTCAGCAAGATGGACAGATCATCATCACGGCAGTGGCACACTGACAAAAGAAAGTTTAGGACGGAGTGGCAAGACGAGTATTTTTTTACCGAAGTAAATTCAACAGCGGTTTGTCTCATTTGCAGACAGAGAGTGGCTGTTTTGAAAGAGTACAATATACGTCGCCACTACGAAACTGATTTTCAAAGTACCTTGAGGATTTTTCAAGTTGTGAATTAAGTCAAATTTCTCTCTTGATTACAAAGGTGGAAAATACAACTGTTTTTAACTGGGTGTTTACTGATTAAATGTTTAAGCTCCCCACAAATGCAGATGTTTTTTTAAATATATATAACCAATTGCAAATTATTACAATTACCAAACAGATAAAAAGTAAATTATTATATTGAAATGTTATTTTAGATTTAGAATGTTAATTTTCTATAAAACACAATACATTTTAATGTAATTCCACAACGTTTATTTTTGGCCCTCGGCCCTCCACCCAGATTGAGTTTTGGCCCTTCATGGGAAATAATTTGGGCACCAACTCATTCCCCGCCATTAACGTCATATGATGTCAGGCAATTTAATCATAGGATGATGTTACTGGCTGTTTGAACGAGACGTGTAAGCTTACAGTAGGCCATGTTTACACAACAACGGTCTCTGCATAAAACAGGAAACTGTCGTTGCATTCTTGCCTTTGATTTCACATTTAAAGCTCAGTGTGCTTCACAGAAAATATTCTGAATTAAAACAATAGTAATACATAATACAAAACAACACAAAATAAGATGTCGTATAACACAAGAGTCCAACACGGCTCTTAAGCTACATCCTTCCAGAAGATAATCTCACACCTCCAACAGCAAAATGCTGTGAAACAGTGTGAGCAGCTCTACCTGTCTGCAGTTCCTCCACCTGCCTCTGGGTGTCGTTCACTCCACCTCTGAGGGACGACACTGCAGAGTCTTGAGCTGGAAGACAGAGACAAATCATTGTATTGAGTTGACATATCGAGTAGCCTACTACACACTATAGAAATATTATACGAATATTATAGAAATATAATCATGGTTATCTGTCTCTCTCCTTGCTTTTGTGTGTGTGTGTGTGTGTGTGTGTTAAATATGATCTATGACATATTTAGACATATATGTTTTACTCCTTATAAAATGTTATAAAATGATCATAACTGCATGTTATGAAAATGAAATAAAATACAATACTCAGATTCAATGGACATGACGCCTCTGATCTTAGTTATTTAGTTGTTCCCAGCATCAAGGCCCATTTATTTCAGAAAATCACTTCACAGAGAATACCTTTTATACTGATGATCATTATACAATT
Organism: Poromitra crassiceps; assembly: GCF_964638095.1. Lineage (NCBI taxonomy): Eukaryota > Metazoa > Chordata > Actinopteri > Beryciformes > Melamphaidae > Poromitra > Poromitra crassiceps. The sequence goes on along the minus strand of NC_139627.1, from coordinate 59,290,917 downwards.
AAAATATTGGTTTCCATGAAAAAATAGCCTATCCATGCCTATCATGAATCTAACCTCAGCCATAACCTACTGTAGCTCTTGCACTGCCAACCTCGCCATGGCTGGAAGCAGGGGCTGGGCTGGCCTGGGGATGGGTTCTTTTTCTAACGTTAAAGATTGGATAGATGTTCTCCTTTACATTATTGCTTCACCATGATGACATGACTGACTGACTGCGTCAGCCAGTCAGTCAGCCAGTCAGTCAGTCAGCCAGTCAGTCAGTCAGTCAGTCAGCCAGTCAGTCAGTCAGTCAGTCAGCCAGCCAGTCAGCCAGTCAGTCAGCCAGCCAGTCAGTCAGTCAGCCAGCCGGTCAGCCAGCCAGTCAGCCAGCCAGTCAGTCAGTCAGTCAGCCAGTCAGTCAGTCAGTCAGTCAGTTGTTTTCCCACCTTTGTTCTCCGTCTCCAGATCTTCCACCTTCTTCTTCTGCAGCTGCAGCTCGGCCTTGGAGGCGCTCAGATCGTCGTTCTGCTTCTTCACCTCCCTCTCTGTGTCGTTCACTCTGCCTATGAGGGACGTCACTGCAGAGTCTTGAGCTGGAAGCACAGAGAGAAATCACAACAAACGTTTAACTCATTTCCCGCCATTAATGTCATATGATGTCAATATGTGTTTTCACCGCCATGCAATAGATGGCGCTCTTGGCCCATTAAGTGCTACTTCACTCCTAAAGTTGCCCAGAAGCCAGGGTTATTGTCCCACAAAACCAGCAAGCAGAGAAAAGCAACAATCTCTCTTCAGGAAAAAAGCTCCATAAAACATAAACATTTCTTTGACTGCTTTTTGAACTTGTCTTGGTTTGTATCTCTTTTTTATTCTTGATTGTTGTATATTCATGTTTTCTCATGTGTATTATTGTAAAATGGGATACCGATAGCGTCATTCCCTTTTCTGTTTGCCTTCCAGCCGAGACCTCACGACCACAATGGAAATAAGTTTAACGACTTTATTGTCATATCCTGATGAATTATTTTATACTGTATGCTTGTTGGTGTATTTTATTTTTTAATTTGACAAAGAAATTCAATCAATCAATCAACATTTCCAGCCTGGTGCCTCAAAGTGGTGCAACAAGCTATTTCCCCCGGGTTCAACGCGCTGTCACAAGGACTTGTGACAGTCACTCAAAGCTGAAGGTTTTTTTTCACCAGACGCTGGTAAACGCACACAAATCACTTCTCCTGTCAGCTAGATTAGTAATCCGTTTTGTGAACCCTCACATCATGTACATTTCTGCCGTCAGACATGCCCCCAGACCTCCAGGTGAATCTTTCACTCAATCTGCTGCACAAGAAGGCATGTTTTTCAGCTCTCTAGGGACAGACGGACGTTTTCGGTGAAAACGACCTACATTCAAGTGTCGATAATGCCTCCCCCACACCTAAAGATTTTCAAAATCTTGAAGATTATAAAAATCTTGAGAGTCCACAATTGGGGTGGGTCAATTAGCCCACGAATGGTGATCGTGGGCTAATTGACCTAGACAATGACACACTGGACTGGCTTGCTGCAACGGAGCTGAAGGTCTAAGGACATACGACAGAAGAAGAAGAAGAGAGTCCACACACCTCACGACAGAGATCACAGATTTTTTAACATTTCAATCTTGGAACGCACACACAATCGCTACCGTTCAGACGTAACCCCACACACTTGACGATTACGCTGAAGATTGTCACCTCGGAGGACTTGGGATCTCGCAGAAACTCGCGTGATTAAACGTGACTTCAGAGCAAAACACGCTACCTTTCTCAAAGACGGGGTCCCAGATTTGTTTGGTTGTTGCCGCCCCCTACACAAGTCTGCAAATGATGTCTGGAATAAGAATTGCATATTTTCTAGGTCTCAATGTTTGGAAGTTCCACAATTGTGGACCATCCTAACAGCTTCTTCTGCAATGGAAATGTTGTTTTCTCCAAGCCCTCTCCTTTTTTATTGCAGTAGCTCCCGAACAGACGTAAAATTGTAGCAGAAACTATATTAAAAGTAGATTAAAAGTAGATTTGGACTGGTAGTTTTGTGGTCTCGGTCTCGACTCGAACTTCACCAAGGCATTTTGACTACAGCCCTGATGTGCGGCTCCCCGGGGTGTCCCACCTTTGTTCTCCGTCTCCAGATCTTCCACCTTCTTCTTCTGCAGCTGCAGCTCGGCCTTGGAGGCGCTCAGATCGTCGTTCTGCTTCTTCACCTCCCTCTCTGTGTCGTTCACTCTGCCTATGAGGGACGTCACTGCAGAGTCTTGAGCTGGAAGCACAGAGACAAATCACAACAAACGTTTAACTCATTCCCCGCCATTAACGTCATATGATGTCAGGCAATTTGATCATAGGATGATCTTACTGGCTGTTTGAACGAGACATGTAAGCTTACAGTAGGCCATGTTTACACAACAACGGTCTCTGCATAAAACAGGAAACTGTCATTGCATTCTTGCCTTTGATTTCGCGTTTATAGACAGCGTTTGTGATAACGATTTGCGTGCAGACTGAAGCTGCCAAAAACTCAGAGCCGCGTCAAGTGAGCCAGAATAAAACTGAAACTTCTGGTTACAGCCTTCACAATAATGGCAATTAAATAAGCGAATAGCCTTATTGATGCAGGTTGCAAAGTTGTTTTTGTGTGTTTCCAAATACGCAGAACACTGAAAATTAAAAGTTAATCTTAACCCGTAGTGAATCGACGGGCCTTGTTTTTTTTTACTTACCCAGTTATATATTGCTGCTTTTATTTTGAAGGTAAAAAGGCTTAGCTTCCTGTATTCTGTCTATTTCTAATGGGATTGATTTAGCTTTATAGGATTAAATTTTAAATGAATTTTCCACACGATAGTGACACAGAAGTCACAAATGGTGATAAACTGCTCCAGATGTGTCCATTACAGAATAAAAACCCAGTAAAGCGCCATAAAAAAATACCTGTTTTATTAGGTAGCCTAATAAACTAAAAAGAAAACTACTTTCTACAAAGTTCTACTCTAATCCATCCAAATGGCTTAGCTGTCATGGATTGTGTTGCATAGTTGCTTTCTGTGACAAAATGTGATATTGTAAGTCGTTTTGGACAAAAGCGTCTGCTAAATGACGTAATGTAATGTAATGTAATAAACAAAAAATATGCAATTTTAGTCAATAAATACAATGGTAGCCTTGGATAACACATTGCTCTGGTATTGGTCTTGATTTTGACTGGTAGTTTTGCGGTCTCGGTCTCGACTCGACCTCGACCAAAGCGGTCTTGACTACAGGCCTGATATGCGGCTCCCCGGGGTGTCCCACCTTTGTTCTCCATCTCCAGATCTTTCACCTTCTTCTTCTGCAGCTGCAGCTCGGCCTTGGAGGCGCTCAGATCGTCGTTCTGCTTCTTCACCTCCCTCTCTGTGTCGTTCACTCTGCCTATGAGGGACGTCACTGAAGAGTCTTGAGCTGGAAGCACAGAGACAAAATCACAACAAACGTTTAACTCATTTCCTGCCATTAACGTCATATGACGTCAGGCAATTTGATCATAGGATGATCTTACTGGCTGTTTGAACGAGACGTGTAAGCTTACAGTAGGCCATGTTTACACAACAACGGTCTCTGCATAAAACAGGAAACTGTCATTGCATTCTGGCCTTTGATTTCACGTTTATACACAGCGTTTGTGATAACGATTTGCATACAGACTGAAGTTTCAAAAAACTCAGCAGCGTCAAGTGAGCCAGAAAAAAACTGAAACTTCTGGTTACAGCCTTCACAATAATGGCAATTAAATAAACTAAGCCTTATTGATGCATGTTGCAAAGTTGTTTTTGTGTGTGATCAAATACACAGAACACATAGAAAGCAGACAACTAAAAGTTAATCTTAACCCGTAGTGAATCGACGGTCCTGTTTTTTTTTTACTTACCCAGTTATATATTACTGCTTTTATTTTGAAGGTAAAAAGGCCTAGCTTCCTGTATTCTGTCTATTTCTAATGTGATTGATTTAGCTTTATAGGATTACACTTTAAATTATTTTTTTACATGATAGTGACCAGTGTTGGGCAAGTTACTTTCAAAATGTAATATACTACATATTACTAGTTACTTTCATTTGAAAGTAATACGTTACTTTACAATATTACTTTCTGTGTAGAGTAACTCGTTACTTATTACACTACTTTTGTATTACTTTTACCAAAACAACAGCAGCAGCAGAATGACATTGCCGCCCCGGAACCATCCCGAAAAATAATTTCAACCGCCTTGAAATCAGTGTAAACAATCCAAAATTCTAAATGTTATTCTTTTCCTTTGTTATTGTCATCTATAGTGGTTATTTGTATAAAAACACACAGTTTGATTAGAAAATTATTGTATCTTTTTTAAAGTTGTGCTATCATTTAATCAAATGTAACTCAATTTGTAACTTGAGTTACTTGACAAAGTAACTGGTATAATATTACTGACATCCTATAAGTAATAAGTTATATTACTGAGTTACTGCTAAAAGTAATATATTACATGTAATATGTTCTTTTGTAATGAGTTACACCCAACACTGATAGTGACACACAAGTCGCAAATGGTGATAAACTGCTTCAGCTTTGTCCATCACAGAATAAAAACCCAGTAACGCCCCATAAAAAATGACTTGTTTTCTATATTAGGTAATAAACCAAAAATATGCTATTTTAGTCAAATACAATGGTAGCCTTGGATAACATATTGCTCTGGTATTGGTCTTGATTTGGACTGGTAATTTTGTGGTCTCGGTCTCGACTCAAACTTGACCTATGCAGTTTTGACTACAGCCCTGATGTGTGGCTCCCCGGGGTGTCCCACCTTTGTTCTCCAGATCCTCCACCTTTTTCTTCTGCAGCTGCAGGTCGGCCTTTGAGGCGCTCAGATCAGCTCTGAGAGCTCCTGTGTCATTGTTCTGCTTCTTCACCTCCCTCTCTGTGTCGCTCACTCTGCCTATGAGGGACGTCACTGCAGAGTCTTGAGCTGGAAACACAGAGACAAAATCACAACAAACCTTTAACTCATTTCCTGCCATTAACGTCATATGATGGCAATCCCTGTCAGGCAATTTGATTATGGAATGATCTTCCTGGCTGTTTGAACGAGACGTGCAAGCTTAGGCCTGGTTTACACAACAACAATCTCTGCATAAAACAGGAAACTGTCATTGCATTCTTGCCTTTGATTTCACGTTTGTGATAATGATTTGCGTGCAGACTGAAATTTAAAAAAACTCAGAACAGCGTCAAGTGAGCCAGAATAAAACTGAAACTTCTGGTTACAGCCTTCACAATAATGGCAATTAAATAAACTAATAGCCTTATTGATGCATGTTGCAAAGTTGTTTTTTTGTGTGATCCCAAATACACAGAACACATACAACTAAAAGTTAATCTTAACCCGTAGTGAATCAACGGTCCTGTTTCTTTTTTACTTACCCAGTTATATATTGCTGCTTTTTTTTAAGATAAAAAGGCCTAGCTTCCTGTATTCTGTCTACTTCTAATGGATATCTTTAGCTTTATAGGATTAAACTTTAAATGAATTTTCCACACGATAGAGACACAGAAGTCACAAATGGTGATAAACTACTCCAGAAACTACTCCAGATTTGTCCATTACAGAATAAAAACCCAGTAAAGCCCCATAAAAAATACCTGTTTTCTATATTAGGTAATAAACTAAAAAAAACTACTTTCTACAAAGTGCTACTCTAACCCATCAAAATGTCTTAGCTGTCATGGATTGTGTTGCATATTTGCTTTCTGTACTGTGACAAAATGTGATATTGTAAGTCGCTTTGGACAAAAGTGTCTGCTAAATGATGTAATGTAATGTAATAAACAGAAAATGTGCTATTTTAGTCAATAAATACAATGGTAGCTTGGATAACACATTGCTCTGGTATTGGTCTTGATTTGGACTGGTAATTTTGCGGTCTCGGTTTCGACTTGAACTTGACCAAAGCGGTCTTGACTACAGCCCTGATGTCTGGCTCCCCGGGGTGTCCCACCTTTGTTCTCCGTCTCCAGATCTTCCACCTTCTTCTTCTGCAGCTGCAGCTCGGCCTTGGAGGCGCTCAGATCATCGTTCTGCTTCTTCACCTCCCTCTCTGTGTCTTTCACTCTGCCTATGAGGGACGTCACTGCAGAGTCTTGAGCTGGAAGCACAGAGACAAAATCACAACAAACGTTTAACTTATTTCCCGCCATTATTATGATGTCAATCCCTGTCAGGCAATTTGATCATAGGATGATCTTCCTGGCTGTTTGAACGAGACGTGCAAGCTTAGGCCTGGTTTACACAACAACAATCTCTGCATAAAACAGGAAACTGTCATTGCATTCTTGCCTTTGATTTCACATTTAAAGACAGCGTTTGTGATAACGATTTGCATGCAGACTGAAGCTGCAAAAAAACTCAGAGCCGTGTCAAGTGAGCCAGAATAAAACTGAAACTTCTGGTTACAGCCTTCACAATAATGGCAATTAAATAAGCGAATAGCCTTATTGATGCATGTTGCAAAGTTGTTTTTGTGTGTTTCCAAATACACAGAACACAGAAAACTAAAAGTTAATCTTAACCCGTAGTGAATTGACGGTACTTGTTTTTTTTACTTACCCAGTTATATATTGCTGCTTTTATTTTGAAGGTAAAAAGGCTTAGCTTCCTGTATTCTGTCTATTTCTAATGGGATTGATTTAGCTTTATATGATTAAACTTTAAATTAATTTTCCACACGATAGTGACACAGAAGTCACAAATGGTGATAAACTGCTCCAGATTTGTCCATTACAGAATAAAAACTCACTAAAGCGCCATAAAAAAATACCTGTTTTATTAGGTAGCCTAATAAACTAAAAAGAAAACTACTTTCTAAATAGTTCTACTCTAATCCATCCAAATGGCTTAGCTGTCATGGATTGTGTTGCATAGTTGCTTTCTGTGAAAAAATGTGATATTGTAAGTCGCTTTGGACAAAGCCGTCTCAAAGCCGTCTCTACTTTCTGAGACGGCTGAGGTCCTTCAACGTCTGCCGGACCATGCTGAGGATGTTCTACGAGTCGGTAGTGGCTAGTGCCTTCCTTTATGCTATTGTGTGCTGGGGCAGCAGGCTGAAGGCAGCGGATGCCAACAGACTCAACAAACTGATCCGTAAGGCCAGGGACATTGTGGGGCTGGATCTGGGCTCTCTGACTGCGGTGTCAGAGAAGAGAACGTTGTCCAGGCTACGCTCCATCATGAGCAATGACTCGCACCTACTCCACGGCGTGCTAGTCAAACACAGGAGTACATTCAGTGAGAGACTGATTCCACCTAGATGCAACACGGAGAGGCACAGGAAATCATTCCTGCCTGTGGCCATTGGTCTATTTAATGCCTCTCTTAAAAGAGCACCTCGGAGACGCTCAGTCTCCCTGAGACTGAGCCAGCCGATAGGCTAACTGAAAAAAGAAAAAAAAAAGTGCCTGGCTGAGCCACGTGTAACGTGTAACGTATAGGGCAAGCCGAATAATATAAGTTCAGTGTGCAATAAAGACAATTGGCACGTAAGGTATACTTACTCTACGTATTTTGCTTACTTAGACGTATTCCACTTATTTTGCTCCTATCGCATTTAATACTGTTTATTCCATGCTATGTTGTGTTCCTATTCTTCTTATTCTGCTTATTTTACTATCGCTATGTATATTTTACTATGTATATACTATGTATGTGTACCTCAAACGTGATCTCGGTCACCAAGTCTCGTGAAGTCCCGCGATACTTTCCTGCCGACTGACCAAGTACAGGAGGACGCTTTGCGGTGGTGGTTTTAGCGCAACCTATGTGGGGTTTGGCATAACCTTCGTTATTTCGAATCCCACATAGGTTACGCCAAACCCCACATAGGTTGCGCTAAAACCACCACTGCAAAGCGTCCTCCTGTACTTGGTCAGTCGGCAGGAAAGTATCGCGGGACTTCACGAGACTTGGTGACCGAGATCACGTTTGAGGTAATTTGATCCCTGTGGGACTCCAGGAAACAGCCTTTGGCGAAATATCACTGTGGTGCTTCTTGAGGGATCAGATTCTGACGATATTTGGCGAAAACGGGAATAAAAATAGCTATTTAGATGCAGGAAAGACAGGCTCACACTTGGCCCCAAGTCAGCTCCATTTTACAACTGACTTGGACGCTATTGATGTCAAAACAACGCTAGGACGGCCAGAAACGCCGCGAAGATCGCCTGGTGAGTGGCCAAATCATAATTAATGCCAGGAGATGGATCCAGGTTAAAAAAAAACGAAATTCTCCTTTAAGTCATTCCCCGCCATAGAACGTCAATCCATGTTTTCACCGTCATGTGATAGATGGCTGTCTTACTCACCTTGTGAAATACTACAGCACGTCTAGAGTTGTACAGAAGTGACCACGATTCTCCAACAAAACCAGGAAGCAGAGAAAAGCAACAAACTTCTGTCATAAAAGCTCCATCAAACAGCTCCAGGCTTGCTGCTCAAAGCGCTGGTCTGGCAGCTTTTAGCAAGTCACAGACTCCATGACAGCGAGGCAGCTCACTCAGCCTGTCACTCAAACCTGAAGGATTTGCTTTTCACCAGGCAGCAGGCGCTGACAACACGTCCACAAGTCACTTGTCCTCAGGTAGTTTAGTCATCCAGTTCCTAAACTCTCACACCGTGTTCATTTCAGCCGGTAGATTTGCTCCTGACCTTCAGACACGGACAACCAGTCGCCCCCCCGTGCAAAACGAGAGTGCAACCCGGCTCCCCTGTCTCAATAGCGGGGTGAATCTCTCTCTCACCGGTAGTATGGTAAAGGCTGTGACCTTGGGTGTGTTTGGCCGCAAAGGGAAACCAAATCATTATTATTATCATAGTTGAATGTAACACCACCAGTATCCGCCATCAGAGACATTTATTTGGTTCAGGACCCGTGAAGATGACTTCATCATTTACAAAAAGTATTATGTATTATAATAAATTGCATGTATACATTGCTCTTGGTGTGTAAAGAGCATTGTTTTTACCGCTAGTGTTTTACCATAATTGCTCTATTGTTCTATCATGTTTATGAACAGTAAGAAAGAGTAGGTGAAATCTCCTTCTAATTAAGTAAATGTGGATTTTGTCCTTAAAACATGCTAATTTGGTTGAAATGTGATGTGCGCTTCCCCGGGGGGTCTCACCTGCGTTCTCCCTCTCCAGGTCCTCCACCTTCTGCTTCTGAAGCAGCAGTTGGGTGTTGGTGGCACTCAGCTGGGTGTTGGTGGCACTCAACTGGGTGTTGGTGGCACTCAGCTGGGTGTTGGTGGCACTCAGCTCTGTGTTGGTAGCGTTCAGCTCGGCTTTGAGAGCTGCTGCCTCCTTCGTCTGCTCCTCCACCTCCCTCTCGGTGTCGCTCACTCTGTCTCTGAGGGACGACACTGCAGAGTCTTGAGCTGGAAGCACAGAGACACATCACAACAAACATTTTATGGATTTGTTTTGTTGTTGGTGTCTTCCAGTGTGGCTGAAAACATCCTCAAACTAGAACAACTGCACCACGGATATATGCCTCCGCCAACAAGTGAACAGTCGACATGCATCGCATGTCTGTCCAGACTTTGACCTTTGAGCCAAATGTGAAGAAATTTCATTAAGGTGTTACTGAGCTATGCTCCTCCCTACAGCTGTGCAACAGTCCCTGACACAGGGGACGACTGTTGTCGAGAGACTCTGAAGGAGTGGAAGTCTCCCTCTCCTCTGTCCTTTCAGTTGTGGCTGATGGACATGGTCTCAGTTGTGCGCATGGAGAGACTCAGGTTCCTCAGGACCACTATTTGGGAGCCGTTTCTGGCCTACTTTGATGTAGTGACTCGCCCAGCTGACCTCTCATGGACCCCTTACATGTGATCCCATGCAAAACATCTCTCATAAGCACATGAGCACTACGCTGCTGGTAGCATCTCTCATAAGCACATGAGCACTACGCTGCTGGTAGCATCTCTCATAAGCACATGAGCACTACGCTGCTGGTAGCATCTCTCATAAGCACATGAGCACTATGCTGCTGGTAGCATCTCTCATAAGCACATGAGCACTACGCTGCTGGTAGCATCTCTCATAAGCACATGAGCACACTACACTGCTGGTAGCATCTCTCATAAGCACATGAGCACTACGCTGCTGGTAGCATCTCTCATAAGCACATGAGCACTATGCTGCTGGTAGCATCTCTCATAAGCACATGAGCACTATGCTGCTGGTAGCATCTCTCATAAGCACATGAGCACTATGCTGCTGGTAGCATCTCTCATAAGCACATGAGCACTATGCTGCTGGTAGCATCTCTCATAAGCACATGAGCACTACGCTGCTGGTAGCATCTCTCATAAGCACATGAGCACACTACGCTGCTGGTAGCATCTCTCATAAGCAGCTGCTGGTAGCATCTCTCATAAGCACATGAGCACACTACGCTGCTGGTAGCATCTCTCATAAGCACATGAGCACACTACGCTGCTGGTAGCATCTCTCATAAGCACATGAGCACACTACACTGCTGGTAGCATCTCTCATAAGCACATGAGCACACTACACTGCTGGTAGCATCTCTCATAAGCACATGAGCACACTACGCTGCTGGTTGCATCTCTCATAAGCACATGAGCACACTACGCTGCTGGTAGCATCTCTCATAAGCACATGAGCACACTACACTGCTGGTAGCATCTCTCATAAGCACATGAGCACACTACACTGCTGGTAGCATCTCTCATAAGCACATGAGCACACTACACTGCTGGTAGCATCTCTCATAAGCACATGAGCACACTACACTGCTGGTAGCATCTCTCATAAGCACATGAGCACACTACGGTGCTGGTAGCATCTCTCATAAGCACATGAGCACACTACGCTGCTGGTAGCATCTCTCATAAGCACATGAGCACACTACGCTGCTGGTAGCATCTCTCATAAGCACATGAGCACACTATGGTGCTGGTAGCATCTCTCATAAGCACATGAGCACTACGCTGCTGGTAGCATCTCTCATAAGCACATGAGCACACTACGCTGCTGGTTGCCGAGTCATTAATTTGACAATGTAGTATAATTATGTTTTTCCTTTTTCCTGTGTATCAGCCTGTTTTTGTTTTTATGTTTATGTTCTGTTTTCATGTTCTGAAACCTGTAAAATAGAAAATATATAAAAAAATATGTTACTGAGCTATGCCACCTAACTATGCTAGCCACCACAAATAGATTTTGACCGCCACATATTAATTTCAACTAGTAGACTGCAAACTCCTGCTTTAGGCCTTAAATTGGTATTGTCTTGCCTGAACATCATTCCAATCAAAGTTAGGAAATTCTGCTTTTGTTATTTTGTTCTGTTGATATGCACGGTTGCATTGACTGAACATAGGCTTGGCTCAAAATATATTATAATAAATTATAATAAATATTATATAAACATTTATTATATATTATAATGAATTGCATGTATACATTGCTCTTGAGCATTGTTTTTACCACTAGTGTTTTACCATAATTGCTCTATTGCTTCTATCATGTTTGTGAACAGTAAGAAAGAGTATAGGTGAAATCTCCTTCTTATTAAGAAAATGTGAATTTTGTCCTCAAAACATGCTAATTTGGTTCAAATGTGATTGTGGTTCCCCGGTGGGTCTCACCTGCGTTCTCCCTCTCCAGATCCTCCACCTTCTTCTTCTGCAGATGCAGCTCAGTGTTGGTAGCATTCAGCTGGGTGGTGGTGTTGTTCAGCTGGGTGGTGGTGTTGTTCAGCTCGGCTCTGAGAGCTGGTGCCTCCTTCCTCTGCTCCTCCACCTCCCTCTCGGTGTCGCTCACTCTGTCTCTGAGGGACGACACTGCAGAGTCTTGAGCTGGAAGCACAAAGATCGTCATCAAATTCCTGAATTTCAAGGACAGGGAGGGGATCCTCTGGACAGCGAGGAAGGACCGGGAGTAAGAAGCTGAGGGGCAGAGGGATTTATTTAAATGAAGACTTCTCGGATGCCATAAGGCACAAAAGGAGAGAACTTCTGCCTAAAATAAAGGAGGAGAGACTGAAAGGGAACATTGCTTATCTGAAGCATGATAGGCTTGAGGTTCACCCTGCAAGGGCCATGTCTTTGCAGACGATACAAATATTTTATTGTCTGGGGACAACTTGCAACAGCTTGTAATGGTAGCAAATGAAGAATTGTTCAAATTAAAATGTTGGTTAGAAGCTAACAAGTTATCATTTAATCTGAATACAACTCAAATTATGCTATTTGGAAATCGAAAAATAAACACAGAAATTCACTTGGAAATTGATAATGTAAAAATGTAGAGAGTCTATGAGATCAAGTTTTTGGGTATCTTGGTGGACCACAAGCTCTGCTGGAAACCTCACATAAAATATCTGTGCTCAAAGATAGCCAGAAACATTGGTATATTGGGTAAAACGAGACATGTTTTAAATAAAAAATCACTATACATATACACCCTGTACTGCACACTCAGTGGGCTCTATTCTCCCCCTGGCCTTAAAGTGGCCTTAGGCGCTAAACTGGCCTTAAACACAAAAAACACGCTTTACGCCTGCCTATACCGCTGACTCGGGACGATACCGTCATGTCTTTACGCCCCGAAATGCGCTTTAAGCTGAAGAGGCGTGGCACAGTGCCAGAATAGGCCAGAATGGGCGTTTCGGCCTTAAATATCAGCCTAAAGTGATCTTCTTAACGGGCGTTCATTTGTGGGCCGACACGCCCACAATTAGGGCTTTGTGCAGCGCTATTCCAGCGCAAAATGGGCGCTAGCGCAAAATTACCGCCGTTGGGTAGATAGGGCCCTTAACTTTATCCTTGCAACTTAACCTGCTCTGGACCAGGTTAACTCTGAAGCATAAGTTGCTATGGAAATATATCTCGGTAAGAAGTTAACTAGCGTCGTAGCACGGCAAACCCAGAACCTGAAGTTACCTCGCTAAGCCACTAATCTTGCTTCGTGGTATAGGCCTCAGGTGTTTTGTTGAAACACTGACAGATGAGTTTGAGGTCAAATGAAAGTATTTTTGAAAGGAAATAATTCAAGCTAATTGTGAATTGTTGTGTCAGCAGCCACCTGCAGGTTGGTTCCAGAAATGACATCTCAGTCATTTGAAAAACTAACATGACATCTGGTCTGACAAAATCACTGAGAGCACAAAATGAAAGTAATTCTGATCGTTTCTGAAGATGAGCAGGTGACAACTTGGTGATGAAGATGAGCAGGTGACAGCTTGGTGATGAAGATGAGCAGGTGACAGCTTGGTGATGAAGATGAACAGGTGACAGCTTGGTGATGAAGATGAACAGGTGACAGCTTGGTGATGAAGATGAACAGGTGACAGCTTGGTGATGAAGATGAACAGGTGACAGCTTGGTGATGAAGATGAGCAGGTGACAGCTTGGTGATGAAGATGAGCAGGTGACAGCTTGGTGATGAAGATGAACAGGTGACAGCTTGGTGATGAAGATGAGCAGGTGACAGCTTGGTGATGAAGATGAACAGGTGACAGCTTGGTGATGAGTATAAACAGGTGACAGCTTGGTGATGAAGATGAACAGGTGACAGCTTGGTGATGAAGATGAGCAGGTGACAGCTTGGTGATGAAGATGAACAGGTGACAGCTTGGTGATGAAGATGAGTAGGTGACAGCTTGGTGATGAAGATGAGCAGGTGACAGCTTGGTGATGAAGATGAGCAGGTGACAGCTTGGTGGTGAAGATGAGCAGGTGACAGCTTGGTGATGAAGATGAACAGGTGACAGCTTGGTGATGAAGATGAGCAGGTGACAGCTTGGTGATGAAGATGAGCAGGTGACAGCTTGGTGATGAAGATGAGCAGGTGACAGCTTGGTGATGAAGATGAACAGGTGACAGCTTGGTGAAGAAGATGAGCAGGTGACAGCTTCGTGATGAAGATGAGCAGGTGACAGCTTGGTGATAAAGATGAACAGGTGACAGCTTGGTGAAGAAGATGAGCAGGTGACAGCTTGGTGATGAAGATGAGCAGGTGACAGCTTGGTGATGAAGATGAGCAGGTGACAGCTTGGTAATGAATGTATTTATTTATTTATTTATTCATTTATTTATCAGGGACAGTGTACATTAATCAACAAGTCATGTAAGTGTAACATGACATGTAAATGTATCAGAGTTAGCTAGATAGCTAATTTCCATCTGTCGTCCCTGAGCGTGATGGTAAAAAACTAGTGGTCACACACTAAAAACAGGAGGCCCAACAGGACACAAAACAATACAATACAACAGTGCAGGACAGGACTAAAACAGCAAGCACAACAGAACACAATACAATACAACAATGCGGGACAGGACTAAAACAGCAAGCACAGCAGAACACAGTACAGTACAACAATGCAGAACAGCACAGATGCAGGACAGGACTAAAAACAGCAAGCACAACAGGACACAGTACAGTACAACAATGCAGGACAGCACAGACAGGAAAGCTCAACAGTATGACACAACACGACACAACACAACACAATACAATACAAAACAAGAGCCCACAAGACAATATGTAAACATTGCAAGTCACATAATTAAAAATAGCATGTGTGGGAGCGTCGGTGTGTATGTATGTGTGCGTGAGCGTCCGCGCACACGTGTGCCTAAGTTACTCGTGATTGCAAATTTGGTTCGCTTTGAGCCACCCCTTAAGCTCACGTTTGAAGGTTGTGATGTTATTGCTCTCTCGTATGTCAATGGGGAGGCTGTTCCAGTAGAGGGCAGCTCTGAATGAGAAGACTGATTGCCCAAACTTGCTACGTCTAAATGGAACAACACAGTCTCCTCTGGATGCTGCCCTTGTTGCTCTGCTATTGCTATCTAATTGTGTTATGAACTGAGATAGTGGGGGAGGTGCAAGCCCATGCAAAACTTTAAAAATGAGGCATGCATCTGCGAAGTGTTTAAAACTATCAAAATTAAAGAGATTGAATTTACTTACTATATGACAGTGGTGGTATCTATTGCCTTTTTGATCAAGTGTTTTGAGTGTTTTTTTGAAGAGAGACTCAATTGGTTTCAGAGTTGTTGCATTAGCTTGAGACCAGCTTGTGAAACAGTATGATATGTGGGTGAAAATCATGGCATGCATGAACAGATTAGCTGCCGCAGTTGTTAAATAGGGCCGAATGTGTCGGAAATTTGCCAGGTTGAATTTGACCGTGTTGGCCACCTTTTTAACATGCTTTTTAAATGTCAGGTTTGAGTCTAAGATGATACCGAGGTATTTAAACTCTGAGACCACGTTGAGTTTTTCCCCCTTGACAAGGACATCAGGTTGGTGGGTCTCTGAGGATTTACAGGAAAAGTACATGCATACTGTTTTATTTGTATTCAAATGTAGACATGAATTGGTTAGCCAGTCGGATACATGGACCATGGCTGCGGTTAGCTTTGTGGCAGTGTCCGCCTGGTTTCGTCATCCCCGATCCTCGCCACAGTTCCCGGACAGTAAAAACGAGTAGACGGTTCAGTATGGATGCTACAGGTAAAGCCACCAGGTTCTCTGTTACCCGTGCTTACCTGAGAAAAGGTGTTGTTGCTCCCAGCATGTGCCTGTGGATCCGCCAAGTTGTTGCCACCTTCCACTGCCTTCATGTCAACTGGTCCTGGGCATTGGTGTATGTCTCCACTAAGCAGGAGGCATATCGCTATGATAAACTTGGTCGCGTCAACATTTCGTTTAATTTGTTTGGATTTGAGTCTCCCGCAGCCGCAGTTGTCCTCTAGACGCCCTGCCAAGGTGTTTAGCAGGACTGTTTTTCCGAATCCGAAATGTTTGTTATGCTTTCCAGACGCGCCTTGACTTGCCGATGTCTGTTTTTCATTGAGACATCCATAATTAAAATAGTGAAGAGTAGAATCAGAAGGACACGCAACATTTAAAAACATCATATATGATAGTAGGACTACTAAAACGCCGCCGCCATTACAGCTTGGTAATGAAGATGAGCAGGTGAGACAGCTTGGTGATGAAGATGAACAGGTGACAGCTTGGTGATGAAGATGAGCAGGTGACAGCTTGGTGATGAAGATGAACAGGTGACAGATTGGTGATGAAGATGAACAGGTGACAGCTTGATGATGAAGATGAGCAGGTGACAGCTTGGTGATGAAGATGAGCAGGTGAGACAGCTTGGTGATGAAGATGAGCAGGTGACAGCTTGGTGATAAAGATGAGCAGGTGACAGCTTGGTGATGAAGATGAGCAGGTGACAGCTTGGTGATGAAGATGAGCAGGTGACAGCTTCGTGATGAAGATGAGCAGGTGACAGCTTGATGATAAAGATGAACATGTGACAGCTTGATGATAAAGATGAACAGGTGACAGCTTGGTGATGAAGACAAACAGTAGGTTGGAATGAAGTTGCTAAAAGGTGGAAACAGGAATGCTTCATAAACAGTCAGACCAGACCGGGTCAATTTGACCCAGCAGGACAACAGGAGGGAATATTTGCAGCCATTCATTTTTTTTAATAGTTTCAAACCAGTATCCTGACTAAACTTTGACATATACCAGTCTGTGATATCAATCGATCAACATGTGCCTCTGATCTTTAAAACAATTAATCATTTCTGCAGTTTTTTAACTCAGAAAATACATATATTTTCATGTAAACTTTATGCTTCATAAACAATCAAACCAGAGTGGGTCAATTTGACCCGCGAGGACAACAGGAGCATGGTCGATGGGAAGACAATACAAGGCTTAAGAAGAGAGCATGTCAGACTAATTTCTGCAAAACTCTTTCGTTAATGAATGCATTGAACACACACACACACACACACACACACACACACACAAACACACACACACACACACACACACACACACACACACACACGCATGCATGTGTACAGTCAGCCTCTCTTACCTGCCAGTCTTCCCTCCAGGCTGGTGTTCGCCTGTTCGGCTCGGCTCAGGTCAGACCTCAGCTGGCTCAGTTGAAGAAGAAGAAGAAGAAGAAGAGCAATAGAAATTATGCCTATATTGTCATTGAGCAGCATTAATACAACTACTGTAAACAAACCAGAGCATCACTGACGAGCCTGTCAGGCTCTACTCTGCATCCTCCATAGTTTCTCCTTCACCTGCTGGATCGTTCAGAGGCAGCTATGGGCAGGATTTAGGTGTGTCGACAGGCACAAGTGAGACTGTGATAGACTCGTTTAGCTAGCATGCGGAGCGCAGCAATTCAACATAATATTGGCAGGGGCGTTTGTAGGGAGTGGCCAGGAGGGGCACTCAGGGAACAAACGGTGCCTGTAGCAAACAGCCACTCAGTGAAAGTGTAAAGCATCAGTCAGAGGCAGACCTTGATCTGCAGCGCCTCCACGTCTCTCCGCAGGCTGTTGGTCTCCTGAGTGTTGTTGTAGATCAGAGGAATCTGATTGGCCATTGACTCTGTGAAAACTGGAACAGAGACAAACACATTGTAAAAGATTTGTAAAAGAGGGTGGTGCAGGTCAATCTTCTTCTTCTTCTTTTTTACAGTTTGATAAAACAAAAGAGAATCCTATATCCAAGTCCCATATTAATGAAACGTGGTCTCTAACCTGCACCATGCTCTTCCCTGGTCCCTGGAAACTCAATTCTGAAATGTGTAGCCTACTGGGTAGAGAGCTGCAAACCCGAAGGTTTATATTAATAGGGCCGGGCCGGGGTCGGGCCCGTTTCAATAATTAAATTAAATAACGTTGTATTACTCGCTTGATTTTACACAGCAGAGCAGCACAGTCAGACAAAGAGGAGGAGTGCACAGACACTCCCCCAGTCACACACAGACCCTCACGTGACGTTAGTCTGCCAGTCATACATGTAGCTTTCCGCTCAGTCAGCGACAGACAGCGTGCTGTGTCAGTATGTAAAAAAAACAAAAAACAAGCCGTGTGTGCCGTGTCCGTCCGTGTACAGCCGACAGCTCCCGAACAGAGAGATAGAGAGAGAGTCAAATAGAGAGAGGCTGCAGGAGCAGAGGAACAGAGAGAGAGGGAGAGATGTGTCATTATATCGTAATATTGGCTTTGGGCCTCGCAGCGGGCTCGGGGCAATTAATTTCATAACTCATCCGGGCCGGATCGGGCACGGGTCTGCATGTCACGGGCGGGTGAGGGCTCGGGCCGAGATTTCAGGCCCGCGCAGCTCTCTAGTACTGGGGACACTTATGTAGACACACGCCCCCATAGTTTCAGAGCAGAGAATACTGCTTCTTTTTTCATGACTTCGAAACCTAATTTTATATACTTGGTGACATTTTTAATCGTTCAAATGTGGCTGTGTGGTTAATAATAATAATGACAATCAATCAGCTTCTGTGGTGTGACTAATTAGTTCTACCTTTATATAGGAGGAGAATGATCACGCCGGTCAGCAAGATGAGGTAACCAATAGCCACGTATAAGCACCACTGTGTTTTTGGTCGCTTCGACTTCACATCTGAAACACAAACAGAAAACAGCAATAGAAAATGGTAGAATATGACCAGTGCCCTGCAGGAAACGTGCATCTTGAGAGAGCCATCATTTCAGTATTTCTTTCCAACCAATTTCCAACCAAAGCTAATATATTAGTCTGAGTCTGAGTCTCACTCTGGGGTCCAAGCTGATTCATATAAGCTCTACTTCAGGCAGGCACTCACCTTCAGTCTGGAAGCTGTGGAGGTCACTCCTGCTGAGGGACATCTCAGACAGTGGGTTAATATTGGCATACACCTGACCCTCCACGTTGTCCACCGGTGGCTCCATGAGAACAGAGTTGCCCTCGCCTCCTCCATCAGGAGCTCTTATAATAACGCCGCGTGACGTAGGGGAAACCAAACTCCTCATGGGGAGGAAGTATCTGTTTTGAGGCTGAGGCGAACAGAACTCAGCATCAAAAACATATGCAGTGTACAGTTCGTAGGACAGGGAAGTTGAGCGATGGGTCACATTGATCTGTTTGCCAGACTGACATTACTGTCACGATGTATTCAATGTTGACAAAGACTCAAGTGTGTGCTCCGATACTGGTTCCGGCCGTATCGCCCAGCCCTATAGATACCTGCAGATGAGGAAGAGTGGTTGAACAGGAGGGGGTATGATTTTGTGTATTATGTTATAATACTATACGTATGAATAAGGAACTTGTACGGCTGTAGAGAAGTAATGTTATATTGTTGATATGGCAATGGGGGGGAGGGTGTCTTGTCTTGGTTGTGTTTTTTTCTTTGCTGTATTTTTGGCCAGTGCACGCAGTGGTGCAGGCCCTATAACAGAGTTTGTCCACCCAATTTGCAAGCCCATTTGGGAGACCATTTGGTCCCACTAATGGCTCAATTCCACCACATTTTACAGCCCTGCACAGCCCGTCACCACTCGGCTCTACTTGCTTCAACCCGATGGACGTTCTGCTTCGACCGCCTTTCATCTGCCCCCGCCCACACCTGGTCGTCCAAGCGACCGCATATCTGCCCTCCACCCATGTCCCGAAATATGCTATAACATAACGTTACAATTAAATCCATACACAGAACTTTTAAACTGTTTATGAAATACTGGTGCCTCTAAATGACCTACAGTGTGTGTGTGTGTGTGTGAGTGAGAGAGAGAGAGAGAGAGAGAGGGCGGGCACGAGGGACGGGGTTTGCGCTAGAGTGAAGCCTCTACCCCCGCGGCCTCTCACCAGGCAAAACCGCGGCTTCACCAAGCGCCTGCGGCCTAGCGGAGCCGACGCAGCACTAACTACACAAGCGCTTCAGAGCAGCGGACTTTTGGACAATTGAAACCACCGCGCCGATTTTATTTCACCAGAGGCGAAGGCAGCAAAACAAAAGACTGATGGAAGAGCATAATAGAAGAGAAGAGTAGGTAAGTAAACTGGTATGCAGCGCTGCATTGACAGTCAGTAGGATAGAGAGTAAACACGATTCTGCCTGACCAATCAGTCGTCTACAATGTTTTCACGTCACCGTATGAACCCGGGTTCGCAGAATAGAACCCCGACGAGGCAGGTACTAAAAGTAGCACGACTCAGCCCCAAATCAAAGCGAGCTGGGCCGGTTTATACCGGTGGGATGAGACCAAAAGTCGAGTCGAGCGGAGCGGGACCGCGCTACTAGCTGCGGTGGGATTGGGCCATAAGAAACCATAAGACCTGCCGCTACCGAACTTGGTATAGTAGGTTCACAGAGTCCTACACAAAACCTATTCTGCACCGTTGTGATATAATCGACTTCCGAACTTTTGTTGGTGTGGCCTAGTTCACAAAAATCGCCCTAACTCACTCATTATCCATTGCGAATTAACCTTGGTACAGGTGTGCAGCTATGTACTCTGAGCTGATAAAAAAACAATTGTGTCATTTCGACTATAGGGGGCGCTATGGCAACAATAAGTACCCGTAGCTCACAAACCATAAGTGCGACGGTTTCCAAATTGGGTACATACAGTCGGTTCACAGAGTACGGTGGTGCAGTGGTAAGCGTTGTCGCCTCACAGCTCGAAGGTCCTGGGTTCGATTCCCACCTGGGACGCTGTGGGCGCTGGAGTTGTGACCCCCCCATATCTTCAGTGCCTACTGCCCAGGTGGGCTATCTCGTTGAAAGGGCCTTTCTGTGTGGAGTTTGCATGTTCTCCCCCTACACCCCAGGGGGTTCCTCCGTACATAACCCCCCACTAAAAACATGCAGAAGATCGTCATCTGACCAGTGACGACAACATCTGAAGTTGGTCCAATGATGGTCCAATGAAGGTCCCCGGGCGCTGGAAAGAAATAGCGACCACTGCTCCTGGCATGCCCCCTGGAGGAAAGGACAAGCCTGGATGGGTCAAATGCAGAGGACATATTTCACCGGCCACCGTCAGCATGAGTGTGTGTAGTGGCCGCATGCATGTGTTGAAGTGTGTTCGTGTGACAATAAAGACGGGCTGCCGTCTGAAAATCGTGTTGTTGTTTTTTTACTCTTCTACTCTGGCCTAAAAAAATACATGATTGACCTCACGGTGGCGCTATAACTGCCCTCTTTACGTTTTGGTCCATAACTTTGGAACCATAGCTTCTACGATCAACATTCTTTCTATATAAACCACACCCATTTCCGTCTAACTAGATTTAGACTTTTGTCCAAAAGCATTTTTTCGCTATTTCTCCTTCAAATTTGGTCAAATCTTCACCAAACCACATCTGTCCTGCACAAAACCTGTCTTGCTGTTTTTTCTAAAGACCTCACTGTTGTGATATACACGAATCCGGCAAAGTCCCGGATGTAAACAAGCCGCCACTGTGGTGGCTTACTGCTGTGGCTCCTGGTGCCTGTGACTCGAGGCAAGCTGTCCTCGAGTGTATATTTTTCCTGATATTTTTCTACATTTACATTTTTATTCAACGTTACTTTTGACAACGATGTCTAGGAAATCGGGAAGAAGAAGCTGTGCAGTTCTCAGCTGCTCCAACAGTAGTGGCAAGCTTCAGCTTTGTGTAACAGGGTGACCTAAACCGGTGGGTCCCGCCCACTAACTTAAACACACCAGGTGCTCTAGGTTAGTCAATTTGGTCTGCCCCTATCAGTAGCCTCCAAACAGACAATGGAGTAAGGATGGCTTCTCTGGTGTCTTTCCCTCCAAACCTCCATTGGAGGAAGGTATGTAGCGACCCAGAACTTTGATTTGTAAACCTTAGCCTACATGTTTCCTGGTGTTTATTAGACTGTTTCTCCATTAGGCAGGCTACGTAGGCTCCTGGGTCTGCCTGCAGAAAGGGGTAAACAGTCCCATGATACGTGCATTGGTAAGTGTAGCATTTCGGGGTCCACCCGCTATGCCGACCACCCGCTATGCCGACCACCCGCAATGCCGACCTTAGGTTTAGGCGTGGGGGTGGGAGAGGTTAGGTTTTGGGTTAGGGTCTGGGGGGGGTTAGGTTTAGGCATGGCATGGGGGGAGGTTAGGTTTGGCGTGGGGGCTGGGAGAGGTTAGGTTTTGGGTTAGGGTCTGGGGGAGGTTAGGTTTAGGCATGGGGGGAGGTTAGGTTTGGCGTGGGGGCTGGGAGGATTAGCTCCACCGACACGCTGCACGCCGCCTCGCTCAGCTGGTTCTGCTTGTGGGCTATCGGCATTGCGGCCTGTCGGCACTGCGGCCTGTCGGCACATAGACGCGGCACCAGCATTTCACCTTTCACATCTCCACACAACCCAACTTGCCATTGACTAATGTGCTGTGTTTTCTTGCTTCCTCAAGCCATTGGTCCTGTAGGCTGGGCAGACTAACATAGCCTACTGTATATGGTAATGGGTCTGGGTATAAGGAGCGGTCAACTGCTTTTGGTAAGTGTAGCAATTCACTAAAAGCATTTCAAATTCTATTTGTCTGTGGCTAATTGTACCTTGTTTTCTTTTGGACAGAACATAAGCTGCTATTCTGCCCTTCTCATGCTGTCTCATGATGTCCAGAACTAAGATTGCCCTCTTCTTTGTGCCCTGCATAGGCCTGGCCACTGGAGTGGGTGGGGCTTACACTGGTGTGAGCTACGGGCCCTCCCTACCTGCCTCTTCCTTCCATATTGCATGTGTGTGAGTGTGCCTTAAGCACCCTATGCACCAAGCACTAGGTTTCCACCTAGCCTTGTTTTATATTTGTGTGTATAATTTGCAAATGTAGGCTACATGTTGAAAAACCAATACAAAAATTGTCACACACAAAAAGATCCGTTTGCCTGCTCAACACACCCCTATTAGCGCTTGCGCAACCTGTTTGCGCGTGCCTTAAGGCAGGAAAGATAGCAGTCCACCTTGCGCCAGTGTCCAGGTGTTATGGCGAGTTTTGCACCCCAGCGCCAGCAGCATCCCCACCTCACGGGAGCATATTGTAATGTTTTATACAGAAATGTAACTGTTTAAAAGTGATATAATTGTCTGGTAGACATGACCTCTCTGATTTCTAAGTTAAAACAGCCCCAAAATATGTTGGGGATGCAATTCTCGGCGGGCATGCGGAAACGTTCACGGCACGTGTCGCAGACGCAAATTAGAGCCGTGCCAAAATCCCCAAAATGTGATTTGGGCGGTCTTAACTACTAGAATTATTCACGGTGTGGACAGGCAATCCTGGGCATTATGTCAATCAAAATCAAATCAGATTCCCGTCTCGCAATGGCTGTTTGTGCGAGGCATGCAATATGCTGTAATTCTCTCCATGCGTAATAGAGTGTACTCACTCGTGCGAGGACAGAGAGAGCTTATTGACAGATTGTCTGTGGTGCCAACGACCCTCCGGGTTATGAAGGTAAATAGCCTATGTCCATTGTCCAACAAGTTTTCTCAATTCATTTCCCTCTTTGCGATGTGATCAAAGTTTCTCAGTGAGTTATAGTTGATTGCCTCACTGAATTATTTGCTAATACCCAATTTTAGCAGCATAATTTGATGTATTGGCGTGGCAAGGCTCTTGCTCTCATCCAAAAGGAATTATTTTTTGCAATGCGCTGCGCGCACGGAGATTACAGTGCGCTCCCAGCGCAGCGAGGTATTTGCGCGTAAACGGTCCTCTTCAAAGCTCTTAGCGCAAAATCATTGTGCGCTGCTGACGATAGGATAATGCCATCCATCCCCACATTTTAGCGCTGAAACGCCTGCTTTGGCATGTGGCAGCCTATGCCCAGTACAATTATCACAGGCATGCTCTTGTGTCCGCCCCCAATTTGCATTGCGCACGGCGTTAAACGAGCGCCAACGCTAAATTAGCACTTTTGGGAAGATAGGGCCCCAGGCCTCAAGTTCCTCAGCTTTTGCCGCTGGTAGAATGGCTCTCAATGTCTCTTTAGAGGATCTAAAGCAGCCAGAGGGAAGTTCAGTGATCAGGGATCAATATCACCAATGTATCAGTAACTCTGTATCACACACACACACACACACACACACACACACACACACACACACACACACACACACAGCAGTCTGGACAGCAGAGTGACCAGTCTATTCCCTGGAACTACAGACTTTACAAATGTTTCCAGTCAGGAAGCTGAGTTTATCCTGTGAGTGGGGCAATTGTTTGGGCAACCCTCCCAGCAACAGCTAACAAATGGAGACCAAAATTGTCTCACATTTGGCGACATTTTGTTGAGTGATTAAAGCAGCAATGTTTCCCAAAATGTTGCCTTTAGTGTCATAACACACGACACTGTAGGCCAGTGGTTCCCAACCGTAGGGTCGCGGCCCTAAGTGGGGTCGCCTGGAATTCAAATAGGGTCACCTGGAATTAAGAAAATAAATGAAATAACACCACACCACACAATGTAATACTACCCAAGATGATTAGGGTCACTTGCAATGTTTTTTAGTTTTTGTTTTTTTAGTTCTGAGTTTAAAGTGATAATCTCTAAAATTTCAGCTTTGTTCTCCTGGGTGACACCTATGGTGATGAGTGGTAATTGCAGGTAAGATCCAAACAATGTTGCATTATGTGACATTACTAATGTCACTGTCACATAATTCATTATATTGCAAAGGCTACAGTGTAGGCAATACAAAGTCTTTGTCAAATCAGCTATCCGACCCACATTATTATATGACCCCGGCTATTATATGACTCAATTATTGTAGTCACTTATTGGTCAAAGTGTTGCTCCAAAAAGTTGCCTGTGTGTGATTGGCTTTAGCTGAACATATCCAATCCAAACTGCCATGTCTTCATAACCTGTGTGTTATTAGCTTGAGCTGAACATATCCAATCCAAACTGCCATGTCTTTATAAGAACAAAACAATATTCATGTGATTTACTGCTGTGTGGAAACAAATCAGGTGTTAAACAGCTCTTAGCCCTAAAAACCCCACTGTGAGCGCACAAGTATTCACAAGGAAATCCTGGCTTGGATACATTACGCATGGCATGGATGTCCCTCTCCAAAACCTCTCTCTCTCTCGCGCACACACACACACACACACACACACACACCGGGCCGATTGGGCCAGTGCCCAGGGGCCTCTGACCTCTAGGGGACTCGGAAACCCCACGAACTGTCGTCTCATCCTGCTTTTTCTGTCTTTCGCAGGCTGTAGTGAGCTATCACTATTAAGCATGTCATGCTAGCTTGTCAGGCTGTAGTGAGCTATCACTATTAAGCATGTCATGCTAGCTTGTCAGGCTGTAGTGAGCTATCACTATTAAGCATGTCAGGCTAGCTTGTCAGGCTGTAGTGGGCTATCACTATTAATAGTGATAGGTCACTACGGGGACATCTCGGCATTCCGAAATGTCGGCACTCCGAAATACCGGCATTCCGACAAAATTGTCGGAATGGAGATCTGTCTCGCCATTGCGAAAGAACCCTAACCCGGGGGACCGGCTGGAGGTAACCTCTCCCAGCCCCCACGTCTAAACCTAACCTCCCCCAGACCCTAACCCTAAATCTAACCTCTCCCACCCCACGCCTAAGCCTAACCTCCCCCAGAACCTAACCCTAAACCTAACCTCTCCCACCCCTGTAAGCTAAATAACTCAATATACTATGTCGGAATGGCGGACCTAATATCTTTTTTGGAGATAAAAAGGGCCGCCTCTCCGAAAGCATAGAAGTCAATGATCGGAATGCTGACACTTCGGAATGGCGAGATGACCCCGGTCACTACAGCCTGGGTTACATGCTGCCACTCCGACGTGCTGCCACTCCGACGTTCTGCCACTCCGAAATATCGGCACTCAGAAAGGGATCATGTCCTCCCCCAGACCCTAACCCAAAACCTAACCTCTCCCACCCCCACGCCTAAACCTAAGGTCGGCATTGCGGCTTCTAAGGTGAACGACCGCCAGTCCGAATAATGGAAGTTAACGTTCGGAGTGGCAGGGCTTCGGAAAGGCAGACAGTTACCTACAGCCTGACAAGCTAGCATGACATGCTTAACTCATTCATGGCCAAAGACGTCTTTAATGTCTTATCAGGAATGTGCCTCCCCGCCAAAGACGTGTTTGACGTGTTTTTGTTTTTATTAGTGCAGCGCGTAGTTCAAAGACTTCCCCAGCCTGTGACATGGTATCAGGTCCCTGGCCTCAAAGTCAAACCGACAACACGTTATCAAACAACTACGCAGCTGTTGTTTTGAAATGGAGCAGGAGGAGAAAACGGAGAAACGCTGCCTGTTGCAGAGAGGAGAAACGCCATTGAAACGCCCCTCGGCGCGCTGCGCTGGTCGCCTTGCTGCAGGGCGAACCTGGATTGAGTTGTTCGCGGTAGTCAAACCCGTGACCAACATGATCGATCCGGTTCCAGCGCCTGGTCCCAAAGCCAAGCCGGACCCCGTTCCTGTGTCGCAGCATTCGTCCCAGCCCGAACGAGAGGAGGAAAACGATGCAGAGGCAGAGGAGGCTAGACGCTGATCTCAGACCAGTTTGGTGTTCCCCTCCTATGCTAATTTGCGGGGCGATCAATAGTGTTCCCTGGGAAGGAGGTGCGATCCAGCAGCAGCTGTGGACAGAACTCTCTCTCTGTGTGTGTGTGTGTGTGTGTGTGTGTGTTGATGTTACTCTACTTGGATAAAAGTGTCTGCTAAATGACGAAATGTAATGTAATGTAAAGAGACACACATGGGCCCCACTCACTCACACTGAGTAAACTGTATTGTTGAATGTAAAAAAAGCACTTCATGTATGTATATATATATATATATATATATATATATATTTTTTTTTTGTCATTTGTGTCATAACAAATAATATTTACATGTCTGATGTCAATACAGTTCAAAATAAAAGAATTGAGAGCGAGTTCTGCCTGAGATTGTGTCCTTTACAAAAATGCCTTTTTCTCTTATTTCCCTTCTCAGAGAGACCTTTTTGGTGAAAACAGGGTGTATATAAATGGCTATAAGTAGAGTACAGAACATGCTAAAAGCTCACTTTTTTTTCTGGTGAACCCAGAGATGTACATCTTCATTTTGAGGTATTGCAAATCACTTTGGTGCTAATAGATAATTTACTGTGGGTCTTGAATGATGACCAACAATTATGAAAATCTTTGGCCTGAGCTAAATATTGGCAGTCCTAAACTGGCCATGAATGAGTTAAGCATGTCATGCTAGCTTATTTCGCAGGCTGTAGTGAGCTATCACTATTAAGCATGTCATGCTAGCTTGTCAGGCTGTAGTGGGCTATCACTATTAAGCATGTCATACTAGCTTGTCAGGCTGTAGTGAGCTATCACTATTAAGCATGTCATGCTAGCTTGTCAGGCTGTAGTGAGCTATCACTATTAAGCATGTCATGCTAGCTTGTCAGGCTGTAGTGAGCTATCACTATTAAGCATGTCATGCTAGCTTGTCAGGCTGTAGTGAGCTATCACTATTAAGCATGTCATGCTAGCTTGTCAGGCTGTAGTGAGCTATCACTATTAAAGGACGGCTTTACCTGTAATCAACCCACTTTGTATCATTTAAAAATCTTGGTAATATAAGCACATAGGCAGTGTTTACCTTGATCTCACATTTCCTCCTCTGGCAAAGAGCTCCGTTCTGACGCGTTTTATGTCACAACACGTCACAACGAGGCTGCGGAAGTTCTGCTGGAGAGGCAGAATCTGCTCCGAGGTTGGTTGTTATTGTTTATTTTAATTTTTTTAAGTATGCGCGCATCCATGGAGAATAGCATGGAGAGCCTTAACGAAACTTAATGACTTGCAGCTGGTGGGGGCGGAGTTTCTGCAGGCAGCAGCAGGAGCATTTTTCTCCGTGAAGTAAACAGAGAGAAGATAAAACACTGCCCGTGCCCATGTGCTTATATTACCGAGATTATATACGATCAGTCACTGTTTCCCCTAGAAACAACGCTAAACTTTTAGCTAACCAGTTTGCATCCATGTTTGCAATGGCATCCCAAGTATCATCATACTATTATGGGATGCAATGCGAACAGTTGTATTATGGGATGTGCGTTTCCCAGGCGACGACACACGTTGACACGTTTTGGAACAGTGCGGCACGCTGGCACAATGCTCCTAAAAGCAAAATGCTTATTGTTTTGACTGATTTGGCATCTTCTATTACTGTCAACACTAGTAGTAATAGTGATTACCGGTAAAGCCATCCTTTAAGCATGTCATGCTAGCTTGTCAGGCTGTAGTGGGCTATCGGTATTAAGCATGTCATGCTAGCTTGTCAGGCTGTAGTGAGCTATCACTATTAAGCATGTCATGCTAGCTTGTCAGGCTGTAGTGGGCTATCGGTATTAAGCATGTCATGCTAGCTTGTCAGGCTGTAGTGAGCTATCACTATTAAGCATGGCATGCTAGCTTGTCAGGCTGTAGTGGGCTATCACTATTAAGCATGTCATGCTAGCTTGTCAGGCTGTAGTGGGCTATCACTATTAAGCATGTCATGCTAGCTTGTCAGGCTGTAGTGGGCTAGCACTATTGAGCATGTCATGCTAGCTTGTCAGGCTGTAGTGGGCTATCACTATTAAGCATGTCATGCTAGCTTGTCAGGCTATAGTGGGCTATCACTATTAGGGTTATGTTGGGTAGTGGGCTAAGCCTAACCCTAACCCTAGGGTCTTTATTTATATAGCCTTAATTCACAAGAATGTCTCAGAGGACTTCACAGAAAACATGTCTAGCTAAATCTAGCTGACACAACAGTAGCAATTACAGTAGTAATAATAACAAGATTAAACAATCATAGAGAAAGGGGGGGAAAGGGGAGTGGAATGTGGGGGAGGAGAAAACAGGGAAAGGAGGAGATGCCATGCTTTAGAATAGAATGGGTGCCATGCTTTAGAGTAGTGGGGGAGGAGAGATCAGGAAAGGGAGGAGGTGGGGAGGGAGAGCAGGGGGAATGTGAGAGAGGAGAGAGCAGGAAAAGGGAGGAGGTGGGGAGGGAATGGGAAATGTGGGGGAGGAGAGAGCAGGGAAGGGGAGGAGGTGGGAAGGAGCAGGGGAAGGGGGAAAGACGAGAGAGCAGGAAAAGGGAGGAGGGGGAGCAAGGGAGGGAGAGTGGGGGGATGTGGGGGAGGAGAGAGCAGGGAAAGGGAGGAGGTGGGGAGGGAATGGGAAATGTGGGGGAGGAGAGAGCAGGAAAAGGGAGGAGGTGGGGAAGGAGCAGGGGAAGGGGGAAAGAAAAAGATAATCTGTTCCATGCTTTAGAAAAGAATGGGTGCCATGCTTTAAAATAGTGGGGGATGAGAGATCAGGAAAGGGAGGTGGGGAGGGAGCAGGGGAGGGAGAACAAGGGGGAATGTGAGAGAGGAGAGAGCAGGAAAAGGGAGGAGGTGGGGAGGGAATGGGAAATGTGGAGGCGGATATACTGAACAGATAGGATATACTGTGGGGGAGGAGAGCACAGGGAAAGGAGGAGATGCCATGCTTTAGAATAGAATGAGTGCCATGCTTTAGAATAGAATGGGTGCCATGCTTTAGAATAGAAGAGAGAGAGAGATTAGCCTAAGCTATTCTAACCTACCGGCATCCCTCGGCCAGTGATGGAGAGCACCGATTCCCCCCACCCTGACCCCCGCCCCCACACACATAAGGCGTGGGAGAGAAAGCCAGGCCGGGACACAGCGGAGCCCCCCTCCACCCCCAGTGTGCGCAAGGAAACCTTTCCACCACATGGATCAATTTGCCCTCTTGGGACATTAATAAAGAACTTGAACTTGAACTTGGATTGCCTCAGTGACTTGTTGGCTGAGGAGGAACCTTGTGAGGGCCGATGTACTGTAGGGGCCCAACTATGGACTGCATCTGGGGCCCCTCCTCCGGGATAGGCCGAGATGATGCTGGGCTAAACCTTTTACAGGGTTTCAGATAATAGAAATAAAATTGACAAAAGATTTACATGAAAATGTAAATAAGAGACAGAAGCATACAAATAAAGATATACAGGAAAACAACACACACAGACCAATACCTGCTTTGGACATCAGAACACCCCACAGCACACAAGCTATCAGTAGTAAGAACCCTATTTGACCACACCAGCATCATGACAGATCCGGAAGACAGGAGGAAGATAAACACATAAAAAAAGCTCTGACCCCCAGGATGGGCCATAAGGAAGGGAAAACAGGAACTCCACAACAGCAAAAACAGAGCGGAAACAAAAAAGAAAAACAGCCAAAGCAGAAAGCCTGGGCATGGTCACCCTTCCATACATCCGCGGGGTCACAGAGCGTGTACAGAGGGCCATGAAGAAACATTGCATAAGCACACCAAGCTACGCCAGGTGCTGGTGCATCCCAAGGACTGCATAGACCCTGATAAGAAGTGTGACGTAATTTATGAGATCCCATACCTATCCTGCAATAAAATTGGAGAGACAGGCACATCGTTTGGCACACGATCAGAAAGAATGCGAAAAAGAAACATCTGGAACGCGCACACGTGCAACAAAACAGAAATCGGACCAGGAGAATCTGAAATCAGCCATCTCAGATCACTGCAACACATCATGGACTGGAAAAAGGACATTTGATCGGAAAACATTAGGGTTGTGCTAGAGCTCTCACTCTAGTGCCATCTCGCTGCGCACCGCAGCAACTGGAATAATATAATTTTGCTCCAAAATTGACATTTTTTATATAACCGACCACCTACTGACAGGTGGCGTGGTAATCTTGGGACTGAGGCGGCCACCCACATTCCTTTCCCCGTCACGTCCGCCTAGATCCCCAAGACGCCACTCCATCTTCCAGCCCACCTGCGCAACGACGCATCGACGCAGCAAGGCTGGGTAGTGAGAGCTCTCGTTCCCACTCGTAAAACCGTAAAACGTTTTACTTCGTTTTGAACTCAAGCTCTCACTCTAGTGCCAAATTCAACCGCCCTTGCTGCCGGGAGCAACCCTCAGAGCGACCCCAGAGGCATCGGTGAACAACGGATGCATGGTGAATTGTTCATGCCCAACCGTGTGGCATTTGGAGAGGCAACGACACTACCTTCTCGCCGTTGACAGTACTGCATGCGCGAAGAGCGAGCTCAAGACTGAAGTACCTAACAAACGTGATGAGAGGACCCTGAGGCCGCAGCGCACATGTCCTCCACCGATACACCGCGCAATAATGCACAAGACGTCGCAACGCCTCACGTAGAATGCGGCCTGATACCCTCCGGGGGTACCTTACCCGCGGCAGAGTATGCCAAAGCAATCGCCTCCACTATCCAGTGCGATAAGCGATCCTTGGAAAGGGGCCCGCCCTGGGCCCTCTGCCCGAAACAGACCAACAACTGGTTTGAAGTGCGTAACGAGCGCGTCCTGGCCACATAGGCCGAGAGTGCCCTTACGGGACACAGCATGTGCAAACGTCGCTCCTCGTCCGAACTGAACGGCAGGGGACACAAAGCTGACACATCTATGACCATAGACCTAAAGCTGGCATTAATATTCTTAGGTTGATACGCAGGGTTAGGTCACAACGTGACCCTGCGCCCATCATCAGCGAACACCATGCAGGACTGCTGCACCGAGAGAGCAATCAGGTCACCAACCCTCTTTCCTGATGACAGGGCCAGCAGCAGCATGGTCTTCAAAGACAGAAACTTCAGATCGACGGAGTCCAAGGGCTCGAACGGATGACCCGCGAGCCCGTCCAGCACCCTACGCGCCCCCTTCATGAAGCACGAGCCTAGAGGGAGCCCCCCCACGGGCCTACCCTCAATTCCCATGTGGCAAGCAGAAATCGCAGCTACGTACACCTTAAGAGACTGCGCGGACTGGCCCTCGTCATGAAGGCTCTGAAGGAAACAGAGAACGGGCCGTACACCACAGTTCACTGGATCCACACCTTTGTCCGTGCACCAAAAACCGAAAAGACCTCCCACTTGTATGTGTACTGAGAGCGGGTCGAAGTAGCCGTAGCACTCTGAATAGTGCACACCACACTTTTTGGCAAGCCCTGGGCTAGAAAATGGTCCCGTTCAGGAACCAGGCTGCTAGTTTCCACCTGCCGGGGGAGGGGTGGAGCACCTCCCCCTCCGCCTGGGATAGGAGATCCGCCCGCAACGGCAACACCCAGGGCGGTCGCTTCGCCAAGGAGATCAGATCCGCAAACCATATCTGCTTGGGCCACCAAAATAAGCTGCAGGCGCTGTTCCCTCACCCTGTCCAACACCTGTCAAATCAGGGGGATCGGGGGAATGCATAGAGCCTGTCCCCGGGCCACGCGTGCACCAGCGTGTCATGTCCCGGCTGTCTTCTTGGATCGAGAACCACAGTGGACAGTGCGTCGCGCGCCGCAATGCGAAGAGATCGACGTGGGCACGTCCGAACCACACGGATATGGGCCCCGCCGAAGGCGGGCCAATGTCTGGGGGCGTGGTCCACAGGAGAGCTCCCGACCAACAATGGGCGCGCAGGCCATTGATGGTGGGCTTGTCCTGGATGCTACCAAGCGAGGCCAGGCCGTGGCCATGGACCAAAGTGAGCCTTGATGATGGGAATGAGACCCAAGGAGAGCTCCCGACCAAACTTGGGCCCTGGGGTACTGAGCTCCGAGCCGAAGTTGGGCGCTGAGCTCCAACGACGGCAGGCTCATATACCCCCCTAGGTGACTAAGAGCGGGCCGGCTTACCAGTCGCACCCGCAGCTCCAGGTTTATGCTGCTGGGGGTGAGGGCTGCGCATCCTGGTCGGCCGTGGGACCCAGGACGGGCCCACTGCTGCCGGGTGGGGTGTAGCCATTGCGGGGGCACGTCCCTGGGGGGGCCCCATCCGCTGGCGTGGGGCGGTTCAAGGAGCGCTGGCCCCCAAAGGACGGCTCAACGAACGCTCTGCCCCCGGAAACTGGCAGCCGTCCCCTCGTTGCCGTCACGGCATGAGGGAGCTGACCACATGGGCCATTTTCTCCACTGATGGCCCGAAAAGGCCCTCAGGAGAAACCCTGGCCCCAAGCAGCCTCCTCTTCTCCAGCTCAGCCAACTGCGTTAGGTTGAGCACGAGGTGGCGGTGCGTGACAACAGAGAAGGCCATGATCTTACAACTGTTCTGAGCCACACAGTCCACCATACGGAGGGCGTAGTCCGTGGCCATCCGGAGATCGGTGTACATCTCCGGCGATGGGTTACCCTTCAGCTCCCTCAGGAGGACGGCCTGATAACCCTGTAGGATGGCCAGGTTGTTCATCATGGCGGCGGACTGACCCGCTGCCATGTAAGACTTTTCGACCAGCTTGGCCGTTAACTGGAACGCCTTAGAAGGCAGTGTCGGCCTGCTGGAGGTGGGGGCCAGATGAGTCGCCACCACTTCCTCCAGGGGGGCATTCTAGAGAATCCCAGCCGATCCTCGCCATCCAGCGTAGACCATGAAGCCATGCCCGCGCAATGTGGCATGGCCTCCTGTGGACTTTCCCACCCTGTCTGCACAGCGCGGATCACGTCCTCACAGACGTGCCTGAAAGAAGCACCCCTGTAGCACTGAAGCAGGGGGCTGGGGTGGGTCGGCCCAAGCGATGCCCAGCTTAGCTGCCGCCCTGGACATCACCCCACGAAACTGCGTCTGGTAGGGCTCGTTCGCTTCCCAGCGAGCTTCCTCCTCCGCATTTGTAGTGACGGTGGTAGCACCGTCCCAGGCCTCCTCCCCGCCGGAACCCTCCTCACTATTTCTTCGATGAGAGCCGCACTGGCAGGACACAGTCAATAGGAGAGCCACTTTTACCGCAAAACACCAAAAGCCACCCCAACCAAGCACATCTGCCTACCATTTTTTTGTGTTTTATTGTTTTCCACACACACACACACACACACACACACACACACACACACACACACACATATATATATACACAGTATGGCATAGCGGCCGCAAGACCGAGGGTCCAAAAGCACGTGTGCAGCATGCTCATGCCCGAGGCAGATCACGCACCTATCGTGCCGGTCGTAATCGGCTAACGTAGCTTTGCACACCACGCATCCCCTCGCTGACTCTCCCTTCTCCATGCTAAGCACGAGAAAAGCAGGAAGCTAAAACTAACAGCAAGCTCCCGCAGGCCGCACCCGGTTTAGCAGGAGTACCGCAAGGACGCTAGTAAACTAGCGTGAAGAAGCTAGGCAGTAAGCCACCCGGAGGCTAGCGAACGTGCACGTGCAACGGTAACGAAAGCAGCAATAGCCTGACGCGAAGGGCAGGCAGCAACACGACCTGTTAACTAGAGAGAACAAGCGTGAACAAAACCACTAGCTCAGCTAGCGTAAGCAGAGAGAGACAAGCGCGAGCTAAGAAGCCTACTAGTCACTCTCAGAAGAAAACTCCTCGGCTGAGGAGAAGGTCAATAGTAGATGCTATTTGCATGGATGCAAGCCAGCTATCTAGTTAAGGACTGAGAGAAGCGGCAAACACACTTGTGTGAAAGCAAGCTGACCTAGCTAGCGTATTCGCTAAGCTTATATCTCAGACTTAATCATTACCCCAGCCGGGGTGAGAGCATGCAAGCTACACGGCGGTAGCCTAAGCAGAATGTGCTAACACAAGATAAGGCAAGACACTCTTAGCTTTTGATGAGCTTGGTCACAGCTCATCGCCTTGGTGAAGAGAATGCAGGATCAGGTCCCCAACCCTGAAGAAAACTCGTCCACCGAACGCCTTTGTTTAGTCGGGCAAATAAGACGGAATTAGCTCGGCCTGAGAGCGCAAACAAATTAGCACACGTCTACCAGGTGGGCTGGAAGAACGAGGAGTGGCGTCTTGGGATCTGGCCAGATGTGACGTTATCACGGGGAAAGGAATGTGGGTGGCCTCAGTCCCAAGATTACCACGCCACCTGTCGGTAGGTGGTTGGTTATATAAAAAAGGTCATTTTTGGAGCAAAATTATATTCATCCAGTTGCTGCGGTGCACAGCGAGATGGCACTAGAGTGAGAGCTTGAGTTCGAAACGAAGTAAAACAACAAATACCACCGTTGGATCAGGGAGGCAGTAGAGATCCAGAAATGTGCCTACAGGACCGTAAACCAGGATGAGGGGGCCTACATGTTGTCTCATACCTGGGATGCAGTCCTCCATAAACTACCGAACAGCAGGGGGCGTTGTCATCTCCCCTATCCAGGTGGGATGGCCAAACCTACATGCAGCCATATGACACGTCACAGCAACATCACGTGACATCTCTGAAGAAGACTGCAGGAAGTCCATGACAGTCGAAACTGTCAGGTATTGACACAATTGAATACGAACAGTTTAGTTAAATTTTAATTTCTTTCTTTCTTTCTTTCTTTCCTTTTATTTAGCACAATTAGAAGCACAGGATGCAAAATACAAACAATAAAATAAAGGTGCAAGGTAGAGACAAGAGACCCAAAAGGGCCCTAACCCTAACCCTATTCGAGGCCTCTGCAAGTAGAAAATGAAAGAAAATGAACAGTAAAATGATTGAAAACATATAATTGTGTAAACAAAAATAATGATACTGTAATGCTAATACAGTAGTACTACTACGACTACTACTACTAATAATAATAAAGTATTTAAGGACTTGGTTGGAAAGGAAAAAATGCAAACCATAAAATACATTTTCAACATCGCTTTCTTTCTTTCTTTCTTTCTTTCTTTCTTTCTTTCTTTCTTTCTTTCTTTCTTTCCTTTTGTCTAAGTGAAATGTTATATGGTCTCTCCTGATTCTGAATATAGCTGAATTGCTTGGTTTGATTTTACGAAATGTCTATGGAAAATGAATGGGGAATGAAATAAGGACAGTGGTTCTAAACCTGGCTCCCTCCCTCTCATACTTTCATGGTGGTACTTTCTGAGGTGGTACTTTTTATTTAGATGTTTACATAAATGTAAATTGAACATTATAATTTAGTTGGATTTGCCTGCAAGTACAGACTATAAGACCCTGATATTAATTATTGTGTGTGTGTGTGTGTGTGTGTGTGTGTGTGTGCGTGTGCGTGTGCGTGTGCGTGCGTCCGCGTGCGCGCGTGTGTGTGTGCGTGCGTGTGCGTGTGTGTGCATGTGTGTGCGTGTGCGTGCGCTCCCAGATGGTCCATTCTCTGGTGGAGTACGGAGGGAAGCAAGTCAGAGGAAGTGACCTCATCACGCCGACCGACACTGTTGCCATCACCATTCTTCAAGGGCCTCAAGGTACGCACACACACACACACACACACACACACACGCACACACAGTCACACACACACACACACACACACACACACACACACACACACACACACACTCACACAACCCCCCCTTCAGTTTAGTAGTAGTGTAGCACTTCAGTTTGGCCATATGAAGGGTTTTACATGGAGTTGTCATCTTCACAGAATACACGAGCTTTGGGTTCAGTCAACGCCATTTCCTGGAAAACTGTCTGACGTAAATTCTTTCAGTTTACGTCGATTCTATTGGCTCTGACGCTTCCGTAGAGGTGTCAATCATCGAAATCGGCCAATGGGTTCCCGAGATATCCCTCTGCCCAGGCTTTCCATGCAATTTGAAGAAGCCCTTTTGATGCATTTTACAGAGTAAAATACAGATATAAGGCTTGAGGGTTATCCAAACCATAACGCATATTAACTGAGTACCTATAGTGATATCTAAATAGGAGATTTTTTTTTAATTTCAGTCTTCTACCATAGAAAAGTCAAATGGCACCCAGGATGCCCAAAATGTGCCCAGATCAGGTCTGCCTGGGCCTACATGTAGCCTACTAAATCATCTGTAAAATTGCTCTGGTTCACTTTCTAAGGATTTGCTTTGATACAAGCACTCATAAGATATTAGTCTACTGCTCCATAGAAGAATTTGGCTGCCAACCCATGATTTTCAGGTGCTTTTCATCCAAAATAGTGTGTGTTTTTTTGGGCGGAGCTTGAATTTTTAATTTTTTGCCATGTTCTAACTGATTTTACTCTGATACAGTACATTTGTAATTGATTCTGACACTTCTACAGCAATCTCACAGGTGTTGGCTAGCTTTTGAAAATAATAATTTTCAGAAAACACCCTGTAGTTGTGGAGATATACTCCATTAAGTTCGGGCATGTCATTTTCGGCAGGTGAGCTGAAAAATAGGCTAACTAATCCCGACGTACAGATTTGGAAGACATCAGCTCTTTCAAGACCAGCAACTTAAATCCCTTGTAAAAAAAAAATACGATTAACATAACCAAAACCCACTCAACCAACCTGTTCATATTAGGTGAAGAAATCATGAAGATCACAGACTCAAAGAAAATAATCTCTAAGTCATCGACATCCCTCTGTCTGCGTGGACATATCACACAAATCAACCCCCCTCATATCTCTCAAGACACATCAGTCACTGGACCAACCTGCTCATAGAATTCATCTCAATAGAGACAATGGCAGCCTCTCACCAAAGTATCACCATATGGTACAATGATGCAGTATTGCATTAGTCTCTTAAAACAGACTGTCTCATCTACATCCGGTGAATGCAGCTATACAGTCTGTACGTTACACCCCCAGAACATGCACAAGGAAGTTGGGAAAAAAACCTTCAGACTGGAAGGAAGTTCTACGGAATCCGACCAATCACGACACGCGAATGCGGCATATTGGATTCTGATTGGACTAATGAGCGGAAGACCCGCCTTTCTGCCGGCATATTGGATTCTGATTGGACTAATGAGCGGAAGACCCGCCTTTCTGCTTCCCATTCCGGTTGGTGCATGATTCTCCCCCACGAAGTACAGACGGTATGGCGGAAGCATTTGAAAATTGCGGAAGCCAACTCGTCTGTTCTAAGAGACTAGTATTGCATAGGCTCCATGTTCTTAAGTTAAAGTGAGCTAGTGAAGTAGCTGGCCAGCTAGCTTATGCTGCTTGTCATTGAGGCATTACATTGCATCCATAATAGTCTTCAAAAGGTCTTCAATTTAACCCTTTGAAACCTGCAGAAACCCTGAACTAGACTACATAGTTAAATGGCTTCTATTTTTGTTTTCATTTTGTTTATTGTTGTTATTTCCTGCTTTGTTGTGCTGTAGCCTACAGACACAGTAAATACAATTACGTTCAGTTATGAAGGACTTGGATCATCAAAGGGTTGTGGCTGTGTTTTAGTTGTTAAAAATCCATTCGTCCCCTATAGTTATTTTGTGTCTATATTTCACTGTTATGGTGTTGATGTAGTAATGTGATATATGATCGGGAGCAAGGAAGTTCTATAGAGAGCCAAAGTGAACGTCACTTCCTGCTTTTCTTCCTGTACCAGTGTGTGAAAAATATGAAAGGTGGTGAACGGAGCGATACGCTACCTTTTTGATCCCGTTTGAATTGTGCCACGGGAGAAACACACGTCATGTTTGTCAATGTAAAATATAACTCTGCAAGTCGAGGAAGTCGCAGTTGGTGGTAAAACTGTGGCACTAAAAGTTATAAATCAGAAAGACGACGCACAACCAGTCGCCTAAGTGACATCTCTCCCGCCAGTCCATGTTGTTGATGGTGTGACGTATAATGTGCGACACGAGATGTAGCTGATTCACAAAACTAAACGTTACAGTTTCAGGACAAACTGCGACTTTCTTGACATGCATAGTTATCTTTTAAATTGACAAGATTTAACAGGTGTACCCTGATGCTGTTACAGGGAGAAAGGCAGGAAGAGACGTTCACTTTGGCTCTCTATACTAACGATCAGGAAATCTGCACAAGGTGTTTTATTTAGAAAATTACCTGGATGCTCTCTGCAGTTCCTGTGTCTGTCTTCCTGCCAGCTTGACCTGCTCCGTGCTGCTTGACGTTCTGTTAAGAATAGATATTATGATGTATTTATAATGGCAGAGCAGCGAGCAGCTTCTGAAACGGTGCACAATGTGGCCGCCGTCAGCTCTGCAGCCTGGAGAGAGACGCCACCGTGCCCGGTGGAACCATCAGTAAGATCAAAGAGTATAGAAGCCAAGAGTTAAGCTCTCCAGTTTTGGTAACACCTGTTGTGCTTCCTTTTATTTTATTGTGCGTGCGTGGGTGTGTGTCTGTGTGTGTGCAGGGTGTGGAGAACGTGTACACAGAGCACCAGCCTCTCCTCCATGACACTCTGGACGAGTTGATCAAAGGTCGCCTGAAGGACAGCCAGTTCCCCTACCTGGGAGCCAGCAGCCTGAGAGACAGGTTTATTATAGCTGAGATCTCTTTGTTTTATTTTATTTGTATTTATTTATTTATTTATTTATTTATTTATTTATTTATATATATATATATATATATATATATATATATATCTGTATATACACACACACACACACACACACACACACACACACACACACACACACACACACACACACACACACACACACACACATTTATGTCTGCCTCCCCCATCCTGGCTGCTGTGGGGGGGCGTCAACAACCGAACCTGCTCTCTAGTCAGACGGTGTTATGTGACGGAACCTGGGCGGAACATGTGTGTGAATAATAACAACAAAACAGCTGACATGGACGCCGCTGCTCCTGTGAAGCCCGGCCCGCTTCAGGGCAAATTTAATTTCAAGAAGCTTCCCAATGGAGACCTTGACAAGAGCAAGGTTGTGTGCACCTTGTGCAAAGCGGAGTTATCTTACTGCAGGAGTTCCTCGAGTCTCAGGTACCACCTAAATGCAAAGCACCCCACAGCTAACCTGGAAGACGCCGGGACAAGTGCGGCAGCCCCGGGGAGTCGCGTTCGGCAAACTACAATGGAAGAGTGCAGCAAACGAGGAAAGCCCGTCAGCGATGCTTTAAAAGCAAGATTAACTAACCTCCTAGCTCGGTGGATTTCCATCAACTGTCGGCCTATCAGCGTAGTTCAAGATGAGGGGCTTCAGCTTGTTCTCCAAGCGGCCACAGGCGATCCAAATTACACTCTGCCTTGCAGGAAAACGATCACAAGCAGAATCCACGACCAGTACGACAAAGAGAAAGCCGTCAAAGAAGAGAAGTTGGCTGGGGCAACGTATGTAGCACTGACGGGGGACCATTGGACATCTGTCGCCAACGAAAACTACCTTGGCGTTACTGTACACCTGATCGATACCAACTGGGAACTTCACTCGTTTGCTTTAGGTATGTAATGTAGCCTAATTTAGCTAATGGTATAGGGCTTGCATTAGCTTGCTATAATGTTAACTTGCTGAATATAGGCTACTCATTGGTGTTGCCTGGATAGCCTATACTAGCGAACTTATTCTGCTCTACTCTATCTGCCCCAATTAGGTGTGATTAAAACAGAGGAGCGCCACTTTGCAGAAGCGTGTGCGAGGCAGTTTCTCAGCGTCGCCAGTGAGTGGGCAATAGAAGACAGAATTACCACGATTGGAACAGACAGCGCTCCCAACATGATAGCAGCAGGGAGGATACTTCCATTCGAGCATGTGCCATGTGTTGCGCATATTGTACAGAGGGCCATTGTCATGTCACTTCGGGATGCTGGTTTTGATGGTGTGCTAAGCAAGTGCCT
The DNA here is from genome assembly GCF_964638095.1 of Poromitra crassiceps. Classification (NCBI taxonomy): domain Eukaryota; kingdom Metazoa; phylum Chordata; class Actinopteri; order Beryciformes; family Melamphaidae; genus Poromitra; species Poromitra crassiceps. The sequence goes on along the minus strand of NC_139627.1, from coordinate 59,250,474 downwards.
AAAGTGGTTGGACATTTCAAACATAGCCCGGCCAACACAGACGAGTTGAATGTGCAGCAAGTGGCCCACCCTTGTACCCTCCTTATATTTTTTGCCTGTTAAAACCCCTGATCCAGCAGCTGGATATTGATAATCAATAATCAATCAAAATATTCATAATAATTATTATAATTATTATTATGATTTTTATATTGATTCTTATCCATTGGTAACTTCATCCCTCATACCTCATATCAACATTTCATGCTTACTCAGAATTTTAACCCCTCAAATGCCAGTTTACTGTACTTACTGTACAATCAAATTTACAGTAGAAAAGACAAAATATGATTTTTTTTTGCCTTCCCATCAATGCCACCTGGATATCCCCCTGTGGGATTATTTTAGCCTGTGATTTCTCACATTTTTCGCGGAGGAATTATTTTCTTACTTATTTCATCTTTTGAGAATTGCAATCCTTATTATCCATCCATATTTTTTGCCTATCTGGCTGCTTGCCAGATATTGATCGATAAACGACGATACGCGCCGGTTCTGTGACACGGAAGTCCACAGGAAGTATCTGGAAGACGACCCGGATGTTGTTCATGAGCGATCTTTGCCATCTGGGTGACTGGCCTGTGGTGACCTGCTCCCAGAGCAGCACGGGGAAGCGAAGAGAGGCAGACATCCAGACAGACATCCGCACCGAGGCGTCCAGCAACATTACCCGAGAAAGAGCCTCGTTTCACGGCTTTGGATTTACTGTGCATCGGTGCTTTGAGCGCACCTCAAACCGGGAGCGATAGAAAGCTCCTACAACCACAAAACACGACGATATTAGAGATCTATGGTCAATTTTCGACGGCGATTCCAATCATGCTATCGCCGAGTCGCTACGACGAACGAGCGCGGAGATACGGACGTATTTTCAATGAAGGTGAGTTTCAGAAAAAATCATGAAACTGCTAATTTTCGACTGCCAGCTAATTTTCACAAAAAACATAAGATAGCTTCATTGATCCATGAATCTCGGTCTAAAGGCTTCAAATCAGTAGTTTGCACTGGAAAATCCGGGTTCTCAGGTCATGTGACATGTTGCTATGACGACCACTGTACTGTGTATTTCATGTTAAACTGCATGCAATTGGCTGCTATGCCAGCACTGATCAAATACAGGGGTGGGGCCAAACACAATAGAAGCTACAAATTTGATGTATTGACTCTAGCTGAGAGGTGTAAGATCAGAAAAATAATTATTTTGGGGGAAAGTAGGTGGGAGTAAAAAAAAAAAAGTTGTTTTTTTGCTAAATTAACATGGAAATCAATAGGAAAAATATGCAATGGATTTTGAATGCTTGTAACTCCACCAAATGTTCAACCAACTCCAAGGTTAGATATTAAGGTCAAATTTAAAGGTGTTTGGTCCAGGATGCCCGCTGAAAAAAATAAAATAGATTAATTTTGTAAAAATTTCCTGGAGGTCTCAAAAAAGTGGTTTTAATGGTTTTAATACACCGGCTGCTGGATCCTAGGGGTTCTAACGTGATTATAGCACTTACTTTGTGCCAGGAACACTTTTTTAGGGTGGCGGAAGGTTGAATTACCATGATAAATCAAAAAAAAATTATGGGGAAAATTTCAGGCCTGAACTCCCCAAAAAAAATTCCACAGAAAAAAATAAACACAAACCACACCTTACGATCCAGCTGCTGGACCAGGAGGGTACAAGGGTTAAGCTCGACAAGGAGTCACTCGTGCAAGACGTCCCGACACGTTGGAACTCCACCCTCGAGATGGTCAAGTGTGTGAGGCGCAACAAAGACCCACTGCACGCAACCCTGGCCAAGCAAAAGCATAATCTGACCCTCCCAACTGATGCTGAATATGAGAAGTTGGCAAAGCTGGAAATACTGCTAGAACCATGCAAGTATGTACAGTATGAGAGTGTTCATGAATTGCATAGGCTACAATTTATTTTAAAAGTCACTTTGTATTTGAGAAAGGCAGTTGTTAATGTAAAATAGGCTATGATGATTCAGAACTTAAAAATAGTGTAATCTGAATTAAATGAATTGTTCACTGTTTTTTATATATTGCTGTGTGTGTGTGTGTGTGTGTGTGTGTGTGTGTGTGTGTGTGTGTGTGTGTGTGTGTGTGTGTGTGTGTAGGTATGTCACTGAGCTCCTTGGTGGGGAGAAGTATGTAACCTGCTCCGCGGTTCTACCTGCCCTGTGCCACCTCCAGCAAGCTATGAAAATCTCAGATGATGATGCTGCCTATATTGTGTGATTCAAGGCTGCCTTCACCAAGGACCTCAACCAGTGGAGGGAGAAAATTAACCTGGATTGGCTGAAGGTATGTCAGACTAACCAGAAGATAACTGTATGGTCAATGGATAGATTAAGTCATGAGGAAATATGGAGGTTGGATTTGAAAAGTATATTTTCATCAATCAACAATTAATAATTGTTATTTTTTTAATAAAGATAGCGACTGCCCTGGATCCACGATTTAAGGACCTCAAGTGCATGCCCAAAACAGAGAGGGAGCCAGTGTGGAGAAAGCTGAGGGAGTTGGTGAAGGGAGAAGAGCCTGCTCTGCAGCTGCCCATGGAGGACAACCCTGAGCCACCTAAGAAGAAAACAGCCCTTCTACTGATGTCAGAGTCAGAGTCTGATGACGAGGCACCAGTAGACAACACTGTGGAGAGGTACAAGGTAGAGCCCACTGCCAGTGAGGATCAGTGTCCACTGAAGTGGTGGTCAGAGCACACTGCTTGCTATGGTAAGATGGCCCACATTGCCCGGAAGTACTTGGGGACTCCTGCCTCAACTGTCCCATGCGAGAGACTGTTCTCTTTAGCAGGCCATGTTGTACAGAAGAGGAGATCTAGACTGTCCTCAGAAAATGTGAACAGGCTGGTCTGTCTGAGTGACTGGTGGAAGAAGGAGAAGTAGTGGTTAGACTTATTGCCTGAAGCCATGTCACAGTTACTGACTGTAAACGGTTCTTAATGGCCTCATGGCCTACAGTTTAATGCCAGTTTAATATTATTGATCCCAGAAATGTGGGTTGTTGTTCTTATACCCTCTGGTGTTCATTCCAGGTAGTTCAGGATAGAACTTTGTCCAGATGAAGACAAACCATGTGTGTAACCTGCTGGTTTCTTACCTTTAAATGCCTACTGGCTATTCAAGTTGAATTGAATAAACAGAAACCTGTTCACAAGGACTTACTTCTAGTCATTATTTATGTTGCACACACATATTTTGAATGGCTTCGACAGACTTCAAATGACCCATTTTAATCTAGATTAAGTAAGGGATAATGTATATTGAGGCGGTGATTACGGGGGAAATAATGACCGACAGGTGATATTGAGCCCGACGCGTAGCGGAGGGCTTAATGATTCACCTGAAGGTCATTATTTCCCAGTAATCACCGCCTCAATATACATTATCCCGCTTAGAACACGGCCTACAACTAAATCATTCAATAATCTGACAAAAATAATTATTCAAATAGATTTTTTAATAGCGTTTTCAACGGCAAAGCGGTTTCATTCGTAATTGGCACACAAGACACCACAGCTGCAACTGGTTGGCCTAATTAGTAGTGTTTGCTGACAAAAAGCTCTTATCAACTGATTAATCCAGGTGTGGCAGAGCAGCGGTCGGTTGTCGAGAAATAATGACCGGTGAATATTGTTGATTGACCAATCAGAATCGAGTATTCGAGAGAGCCGTGTTCTAATCTAGATTAATGACCAGGATTAATCTAGATTAAAAAATGTAATCTATTCCCATCTATAATATATATATATATATATATCTGTATATATACACACACACACACACATATATATACCGTGCTATAGAACAAGATAAAAAAAAGATGCATGATATGAACATACTGAGCCAAAGCACATGTACATTACTGTATTATATATACCTATTATTATTATTATTATATATACCGCACTTTTTATTAGCACTATTATTTATTTATATTCTAGTTCTAATTTTTGTTCTTTTTATCGATCTTGCCGTTCTCATCATTCATGTTGTCATGTTTGTTCTGGTTCTCTCTCAAATTCTTGTTCTTGCTCTCTCATCCACTGAATGTGATGTGTGTACGTGCCGTGCGCTCGTGTGCTTGGGTGTGTGTGTGTGTGTGTGTGCGTGCGTGCGTGCGTGCATGCGTGCGTGTGTGCGCAGGCCTCAGGACATCATAGTGTTTGTGATTGGAGGAGCCACGTATGAAGAGGCTCTGAGCGTGTACAACTTGAACCGCAGCACCCCGGGCGTCCGCATCGTGCTGGGAGGAACCACCATCCACAACACCAAGAGGTCAGACACGCATGCGTGTGTGTGTGTGTGTGTGTGTGTGTGTATATGTACACGCATGCGCACAAACACACGCACACACACATGCATCCGCACAAACACACGCGCACACATATTTAGCTGATTTCGAGAATACGGACGAGGCATTTGGATTCGATCATCGAGCGTATTTATTAACTTAGTAACTTTATACGGATACAAACTGAGCCGGGCATTAGAGACAGAGAGGAGCAACAGGCAGAGAGCTACTGTGAGGTAAAACAAGTGTTTATTTTCTCTCTCATACCTTTTTTACATCAAAAGTCCCACTAGTACACGTGTTTTTGTTACCCAGGAAAGCAGCAGGGGGTAGCAGCACCAGCAGCATCGCCTTTTAAACTTTTAGATCGCACTCTCAACCCGTATTTCTCGACCGCTGCAGGCTGTCTCTTCCCCCTCCCTTTTCCCTTCTTCTCTCACGGCTGAGCCAAAACAAAATGGAAACTTCCGGGTAAAAATGTCAAACTAATGTGATTTAAACAAGTAAATAGCCTCACTGATGCACGTTGGAGGAGAAAAGGGTGTTTCAACAAACGAAGCAGCAAACATTGTATCAAAATACTCGTTTTGATGTTAAGATGACATAATAGTGAAACTGTACTTTAAAGCATTACTCAAAATGTGAACGTTACAACGAGGGCTTTATTTTGAAAGAGCTAAAGTGGACGACCTACTTGCATTCTGGCTGACTTGACGCAGTCTGTGCCTGGGGCTGGCTGGGTTGTGTGGCGTGTTTTGCACTCGTGCATGACGAGAGACACTTTTCTCTCACCATATTCCCTCAATGTAAAATAATTAAGTGTTAAGAAAGTTGAATTTCAGGCTGTGGGAATCACTGAATCTCTACTGACTCACGCTGGAAAAGGGCCGGCAACTCAGGAGGACGAGAAGCAAGGTCGGAAAATTACGCGTTGGACCACCGCCAAGATTTATATCTCCGTGGCGTGCAGAGCCGTCGCGTAAAAACCCACCTCACTTGCAGGGTCGCTCTCTCAGCTAAACGGCCCGGCTTGGAAACCTTTAGACTGAAGAAAATACCACTAGTTTGTGGATATTAGTGGGATTTTTGGCCAGTCTAAGGTCGCTTTCACATATAAGCTGTTTAGTCTGTTTAGTCGCTTTAACCACGCCAGAGTTCGTTTCCTCAGATAGTGCGCTTCGTTTGGGGTGTTGTGAAAGCGCAAACGAACTCTGTTGCGGAAAACAAACAAACGAACTCTGGCGCGCTTGAAAACGTGGGTCTCGGTTCGCTTCCAAGTGAACCCTGGCGCGGTTTGTTTGTTGTGTGAAAGCAAGCCAGACTAAACACAAGAGCGCCAGTGCATCTGATGCACTCATGCAGTGCATCATGAGTAGAAGACGGTAGAAGGGAGCAAAACAAACACTGCGGGTGCACACGTGTACAGTAACTGCGCGCCGCGTCGTGACGTACGTCATCATAACAACATCGTTTCTCAACAGCTGGCCGGCTTGGCTATCTCCTTCGGTACGTAGGCTACTCGTTTCATCTGCAGAATGAAATGTTCAACAGCTTTCTGCCTCATCTGCTGCTCATATTGGGCACATTCTTGTCAAATATTTATTTGATAGTAACACCAAAGTAAAACCAGAAATCCCAATATCGCAGGTGGTGTTGCTCCATGGTTTGTGTTTTGCGGATTCACTTGTGTTGTTCAGTCAGCCCTCAGCCAGGCAAGAACCCTGCTGAAGAGAGGAGAGATTTCCCTTCTCTATTCTATCCAATAGACGAGTGACTGTTTGGACCATGTGACATTGTTCAGAAAGTTTGGTGCTTGTGACAAATTGCTGTGTGAAAGAGAACCAGACCAAATGAAAATTGCAACAATGTTGCAACTTCACCCCCCTGAATCACCACCAGTCCACCAGCTTATATGTGAAAGAGACCTAAAAGCGGCTTTACAATAACAATCTGATCCTGTGTCTGTCAGAGCATGTGAGCGGAGCGGTGATAATTACCGCTCGTCGCTCCCAGAGCGGTCCTTTCCACCCGCTCTCGGCTCGTGCACATCTACAATGGCAAAATCGCTTTTCCGCCTCGTCGCAGCATTTTGTGGGCGTGGAAACCAGCTTCCAGCTTGGAGCTGTAGCCTGTAGAAACGTTTTCAGGTAGATGTACACAGGAGGGTGGGGGGACGAAATGTGTAGGAAGAGCTGTCATTGGGTAGCTTTAACGAAAGGTCCCGCCCTAGTCCCGCCCCTCGAGCGTGAAGCCGCTCGGAGACAAGCCGCCTCTAGTCTGCGACAGCGAAACGCTGGGCGGTTCCAGCAGCAGGGGGCGCGAGGTTGAAATGGACCAATCAGACGCGGAAATAGAGCAAGACAGCCTATCAAGATGCAGCGTCAAAGAGGCTTTCACAGGAGGCATGCCGCCGAGCGTTTCATGGTGTGCACGAGCCGTCTGTCGCTCACAGCCGCTCAGGGCCGCTCCGCTCCAGACCGCTCCGCACTCCGCTCCGCTCAAAAAAAATAAAAAAGAAAGAAAAGCCAGGGCGTTTTAATGCATTGCTTACTACAAATAACAGCAGAGTCGGCTTCACCGGCCGGCAGCCCCATCCCTTGAAGCAATAGCCTATAATAGCGTATAGTTTCATAACACACAGACAACGAACCAACTCAGCTCAAATTTAAGGTTATTTCGCTTGTAAATGATTAAAAACAGTCAGACTCCTCAGGCTATCATTGAGAATGTTTTTAATTACATGAATAAACAAAGTCTTCAGTCAGGGTTCCATGAGTCTCTTCCTTCATGTTCACTTGTCCGACTATCCCAGAAACGGAGAAAATGTAAACATAAAAATATAGAAGGCTAAATAAAATAAGTAACTGACCAGCAGGGCTCAACAAACTTGTGAGGTCTCTAGACCATATTTCAAGCAGAAGGCCATTCGTGCATAATCTAATCCGATCACCCCTGACGTCAGTCAAGTTCTAGTATGACGTGGTCAGTCAAAGTCTTAGTATGACGTCCGTAATGACGTCAGATATGACGTCAGTTAATTCTCATATATATAGCAAGGGTTCTACGTCACCTCTCTCTCTCTGGCCGATCATAACAGCAGCTAGCTTCACGGCAGGCAATCTCCCCTGAAGCCGTCCTCCGAAGCGTTGTTTTGCACCATATCTGCAGACCGAATCAGCACCCCCAAGTCCTCTCTACCCGTGGACAATCCCCGCGGATCTCTCAACGCTCCCCACTCCTGGTATGTCGGATCCTGAGCCAGAACAGTCCATGGGCAGCGACGACAGCTCAAACAACGATACCCTGTTCCGGATCGGCACGGAGCGCATTGGCCTTCCGAGACGGCCGGGCCGCAGGCTGCCAACGCGGGGCGCTCCACTGCGAGGGCCCGCCGTGAGACGCCATGTTCTACGTTGTCTTGCACGTCGTCAATCTTTTCCTTGCTATCTCCATTCACGGAGCAAATCGGCTCAAGCAAAGCGGCCATTTCCCTCCAGCCAGGAGTCCGCCCCAAGTCAACAACAGACTTTCAGACTGACAATCAGTGACTAACATTTTCGTTCAGCAAGCAGCATGCATGCAGCCCCACTATTCTTCATCGGACGGGTGTCCAGGCGTCCAAGCATTCAGGCTTCCGCACCGCGATCATCGCGTCCCCAGGCTCTACCAAGGACGGGGTTGACGACCACAGCACACCGAGCATACCCCGGAGGACCAGTCACCCGTGGATGCGAAAGGACCCATGAGGAAAGTATCATTACTTCAGTATTTAAACGGGCAATCTACCAGTCCAGTAAAATTCAGACGTATTCATCTCTTTAATACTCCGTCTGCCCGCAACGGCCCGCCCCACCAAACAGAAATACTGTCTTACATTAATCCAAAACGGTTCATAGTGTCTATACTTTACTTAGATTGATAGGGTTTCTTTTATATCAGACACAGGTTTGTGTTCCTACCTGACATGTTTCGACGGTAATACTTCCGTCTTCTTCAGAGGTGTCACTAGATGGTGTGTGACGTGTCTTTAACAGCTGATGTTGTTTACAGAGGCGTGATCGTCCTGTCAGATTTGACAGGACGACCACGCCCCTCGCTGTCATTTCGCCGTTTGAGAACGCTGCTCCAGGTGGTGGAAAGCATGTAAGCCCCCTCGTCCCGGTTCATCGTCGTTTGCGCCCACTTCCTGATCTCCACTGCCTCCATGATCCAGCGCTGGTGTTTGTTGTCCTGGGTGCGGATGACTTTGGCCTTATCCCAGTCCATAATGTGGTTCTCCCTTTTGCAGTGATCTGTGATTGCTGATTTGAGATTTGCTTGTAGTGCCTGTTCCTTTATAGACCGTGTCTGCCTTTTTGTTGTCTCCTTCTCACATTCCTTTTGGTGCTCTTTTTTGCGGGTGATGAATGACCGTCCTGTTTCTCCTATGTATGATTTATTGCATGATTGACATGGTATCTCATAGATGACGTTACATTTATTGTTTGGGTCGATTTTGTCTTTTGGGTGCACTAGCAGTTGTCTGAGTTTTATGTGTGGTTTGACTGGTGTACTGATGTGACGTTTGCTCATGGCTCTCTGTATGCGTTCAGTAACCTACAACCTATCCAAATCACTCGCAGATATTTTGAAACCCCTCTTAGGACAAACAGATCAGCACTGTAAAAACTCAAGACAGTTAGCACAGGAACTCGAAACAATAAAAGTAGAAACAGATGAAATATTCATATCCCACGACGTCGTATCACTCTTCACCAGAACACCGATTGAGGCAACATTACAGATAGTACAGGAACGGCTAGTAGCGGACAAAACACTCAAAAAACGCACCAATCTCACCCCACAGGACATTTCACAGTTATTGCAGTTTGTAGCTACATCCACTTATTTTCAATTTCGAGAAACAATATACCGGCAGAAAGAAGGTTTTGCTATGGGGGACCCGCTGTCGGCCATAATGTGCGGCTTTTTCATGGAAAACCTGGAAGCCAAGGCCATAACATCTGCACCTGAGCACTGCCGACCCACCCTATGGAAAAGGTATGTGGATGACATCTTGGAAAAGGTCAAGTTGGGACACACACAGGACATCACGGATCACCTAAACATCATGGACGACACTGGACAAATAAAATTTACGCATGAGGAGGAAACAGATAAATCCATAGCTTTTCTGGACATTAAAATACATCACGAAAACGACGGCAGCATCAAAATAAAAATATACAGGAAACCAACACACACGGACCAATATCTACTTTGGACATCAGAACATCCCACAATACACAAATTATCTGTAGTCAGGACACTGTACGACCGCGCCAGCATTATAACGGAGGAAGAGGACAAAAAACAAGAGGAACAACACATCCACAACGCTCTCAAAACCTGCCACTACCCAAACTGGGCCATAGAAAAGGGAAAACAGCAAGTCAAACAAAGACAACACACCCGTACAGGAAAAAAGAAACCGGACAATAAAACAGAAAACATAGGGGCGGTCACACTACCATACATCTACCATACTGAGCTCGTGAGCAGATTGAGATGTCCTCGGCCTCGGGTAGTATTGATTGTTGCATGTTTTGACTGTTAAATCCTAAATAAATTGTTGAAATCCTAATTACGTGCATGTGTGGTTTTGTCAACTATGCATTTTGTTAATTGCAATAATTTAAAATGTTACCATTTAACACATTGAGTGCCAGCCATTTTTTCAATCCTGTAGGTAAGTTGTGCCAGGTTTTTTTTTGAGGATTCTGGCTCATTTTACAAGAGCCGAGGATTATTTTCTGTTAAGAATTCGTGAACACCAATCATCTAAAAATAACTAATAGAATGTGTGCTTTCTCTGTCTAAAAGAGTTAGTTTGCAGAGTTAGTAGTTATGTAGATATTAGCCGTTGAGTACAGCATGGTTTCAGAGATTTTCAGAGAGTTTGGAGATAAATGGATTTTTAGAACCACCTCACGTGCCTGTGATTATGGGTGCCCTTGTCTCCCACTCTGTGCGCTCTCTCTCTCTCTCTCTCTCTCTCTCTCTCTCTCTCTCTCTCTCTCTCTCTCTCTCTCTCTCTCTCTCTCTCTCTCTCTCTCTCTCCTCTCTCTCTCTCTCTCTCTCTCTCTCTCTCTCTCTCTCTCTCTCTCTCTCTCTCTCTCTCTCTCTCTCTCTCTCTCGAGAGAGAGAGAGAGAGAGAGAGAGAGAGAGAGAGAGAGAGAGAGAGAGAGAGAGAGAGAGAGAGAGAGAGAGAGAGAGAGAGGAGAGAGAGAGAGGGAGAGAGCGAGAGGGAGAGTTGCTTCAACTCCTCCCTCCGTGGGCGTTCTTCTTGGCTGCAGCGGCCGTCACAAGCTTGTCACCAGTCTCAGTGCTTTGCTGCTGTCCTGTGCCTGTGGCTGCGCGGCCGCTGTTTGAGGAAGTCGGGATGGACTCGCTCGCTTCTTGGAGTTTTGGTTGAGAGAAGCTTTTGCGATTCTGGTCATATTTATGCTGCGTGTTTCAAAGTGTGTTCCACCTGTAATCTATTATGTAAATTTGCAATCCCGCATCGCCAGCAATCAGCGCGAAAACGAAAGCGTTTTCCCCCATCCATTTTCATGAGAATGGCTGGGGTGAGAATGGCGTGACAAGTTAAAAAAATGCTTGCCTTCCTCTAGTCAGGAGAGCACTGTCGCCACTTAGTGGTCGGTAAAATAGATTATACACATTCTCTTGCTCCAATAGTGATCTAGAAGACGTAAAAGTTGTTGATTGATGTCCCACCGTCAAAAAAAAAAAATGTTTATGTAAGACGAGCAGGGGTGGAAGGAACGAATTACAACTACTCACGTTACTGTAATTAAGTACTTTTTTTTGGTACTTGTACTTTTAAAAGTAATTTTTTCAAGTCTGTAATTTTACTCTTACTTAAGTATGGATTGCACCATGTAATCTACTTCGTTACTTTTTAAATCATACTGAGTACTGAGTACAATTTGAATTAATTAAATCCAAACATCCAAACCTTTGATCTGCATTTTACACAGCCAATAAACTATCAAGTGATCGCAAACGGGCCAATGAAAACCATGAAATGGGGGGGGGGACGCCCACAGGTTAGATGTTGTTTTCCAGCTTGGATAGGTGACATGACCACGCCAGAGACGGGGATTTAATCAGGAGAATGACTCTCACCTGAGAGTGAGCAGCGGGGAGACGCTGATTGAGAACTGAAAAGGCAGTCAGTCTATGGCTGCGGTGTTGCTGCTGGAGCGTTTCTCTCATTGATACGGCTGGTGACTCTCTGGGACGAGGGAGACGTTCGCAGCTGGTTAGGGCTGCCGACGCTGAAGACAGCTAGAGAGGGGGAAGTTATCCCAGTGTGGCTGTAAGAGGGGAGGTCAGCTGCCTCCTGTACTAGTTAGTCAGGGCTGGGGCTGTAGGAGTGTCAACTGGCCGCCGCTCTCCAGCCGATCCTCAGCAGCGGTACACTGCCGTATGCTGTCCACAAACTTTCCTGAGTCATCACTGACTTTGTCCAGCGCCGCCGACGAAGCCGTGATTGAGTAGCCTATTTTTTTTTTTTTACCATATATATGTTTTATGTCTGTGTTTGGGTCCTGTCTTTGTTTATTTGTTAGCTTATAGGTTTTAGATAATATAGTGACTTTTGTATTGCCCTTCGGTTTCCTGTGTGGGATCATTACAGCCTCTTTGACATTGGACAGGCTCACAACATATGTTGTTGTGTTTCTGACTTGGATTGTGGTTGTTTCCACAATCTTTCCAAATCCTTACTACTGTACTGTACAGCCACCCTAGTGATGTCATCAAGGAGCGCAATAGTTGGCAAAAAGGTGAAATGTTCATCCTTCTAGCAAATCTAGGTAAATTTCAGACTTGAAAGCAGTGTCCTGTCTTCTCTGAGGTGACATGCAAATTAACTAGATTCATATGATCAAATGTTTCCTGTCCTCTTTAAGAGTCAAATGCTTACCAGTATTATTAAAAATGAACAACATCTTTGGGATAAGCAAACCTTCAGCAGGTGTGACTGACAGACCCCTCCCACCCACCAGTTTTCAGTTATTTAGGGTTTTGCTCCCTGTTGATACTAAGAAGTGATTGATATTTCATTCATATCATTTATTAGATAAATATGCTTTGTTGAAAGTGTAGAATGTAGTTTCTACATGGATCTCCCGTTTCAAGTGAATGCCTGTGACAGCCTGCTATTAAAAATCGATGGTTAAAAAAGTAACTAATACTCTGAGTAGTTTTTTAGAAGAGTACTTTTTACTTTTACTTAAGTATATTTTTAACACCAGTACTTTTACTTGTAATTGAGTAATATTTCAGTAAGGTAACAGTACTTCTACTTGAGTACAAACTTTCAGTACTTCTTCCACCACTGAAGACGAGATATCTCGGCTCTGGCACTCAAGCGTTGGATTATGTAAGACGAGATATCTCGGCTCTGGCACTCAACGTGTTAAAGGGGAAATTATAATACAGTTTGTAAACCAGCAGAATACATCTTATATAGCCTAAACTGCTTTTGCAATAATATTTCACTTTAATAATATTTCACTTTCTTCTGAAATAAGATGTTTCATTCAAGTAAATCTATTGAAATAAAGAAATAATAATAAATGTTTTCATGTTTTATTCTATAGTGTATTACAAAAGTAAGGTCTCCCAGAGCTGATTACCGTTTAATTTGAGCTCAGAACTAATCAATGTTAGGAGAGAGTTGCATAATGATGTCATTAACTGAGCCAGGATTCGCTTTGTTATGCAGAGGCGGTCAGTAGAGTAGGTTGTCCTTAATGCCTCCTAGGTCACATTGCTGTTCAGACACACACGGGAATCCAGCCACATGTGGCCCAGGCCACCTCCTAAGGTGGCTTGAGGCAATCAGATCTCAATGCGCATTGGGTGCATTCAGACCTGTACTTTACTGAGATCAGAGCGTCAAAGATCAGAACTGGGCCATTTAAATGCCAGGTCGGAACAGGGTCTTTGAGCTCTGGGAGGCGCTATAGAGTGCTCTGGCAAATAAAAATGTATTTAAGAAGTCCTTCCCAAGTGCCATCAGTATCCTTACTCTACAGTGACCAACATTTAAGATGTAATGTGTGATCTAACCCTGTAAATGGCTGTTTTTTGTCTCACTAATTGCTTCCTGGCTTCTTGTGAGCCGAATAAATGGCGGACATTTTTTTTCTTCTCTTGAGGACATAGAGACCTGAAAGACCTGCAATGTTCTGCTTCTATATTTGGACAAAACCAAAATATTGTGCTTGGCTGTTATGACCCTGGGGTCATATATCATCTGTATTGTCTTTCCTCCTGTACATTTGTATTGTCTCTCCTCCTGTATGATTGGTAGATGACTGGTGATGAGACTGATGTGTTCCAGCTTGGCTGAATGCTGATTGCTTGTGGGCTGCTTTGATTGGTTGGGGCCTAGGTGTATGCTGGCTGGTGATTGGCTGTGGACTCGGCACCTGGACTATAAAAGCTTGCTGAGAACCGGCTGCCATCGTCTTCCTTCTTGCCAGCTTCCAACCGGTCAACATCAGCTCTGTTTAATGATGGGTTAACGTGCTTCCCTGTAGATCTGAGCTTGGTGCTCATTTATTGTTGTAATGGACTTTATATACTTTTGATTGAAAAAGCCCTGGGAGTGTAGGGGTGGGTGGCCACTTTTTGTTTGACATCTTTTCTCCTGTTTTTCTTATGATAGGCAGGTAAGATTTGTGTATTTGGTTTATTTTTGGAAAGGTAAGGTTATTGATTTAGTATTTTATTTCTTATGTTTATTGTTTTGGCCTGTGTGCCCTCCCTGATGTATTTTTCCCAAAGTGTGACAATACATCACCTTTCTTTGGGCTTTAACACTGTGTTGGCTGATTGTTTGGGAGCTGGGAAGGAGGGGGTCCATGATTTCATGTTGCGCCTGGTGACCCCTAGGCCGGGTCGTAACATGAACATAAACCCCTCATAGAAACATTATCTAATGATATTAGACACTCTGGACAGCATTACCCTGCTCTCCACCGTAAGGACTTTTGATCAGGATTTGTCCTTCATCTCCCACATAAGGTCAAGAAGTGCCTTCTTTCACCTACGTAACATTGCACTCGACTCGGGCACATCCTGTCTCAGAAATACGCCGAAAAACTAGTTTTTCACTGAAAGATTCATAAATGATTAAATGTCAAGATAAATCACATTTTCATTCATTCTGTCATTCCTGTGAACCCGGCAGCTTTTCACCGTCGTCTATATTTGCATATTTTCCACAGTGAGAGGTTGAAAAGGCTCCATCGATCTGATGCTTTGATGTGATCTTCAACTGTATCCTGTCTTTATAAGTGTTGTGTTTTTGCTCTGCGATCTTTCTTTCTTTTTAATATGCTGCTGCTTTCTTGGTCAGCAGGTCTCTTGAAAAAGACACACTTTTAATTTCTGTGGGGTGAACTTGGTTAAATAAAGGTTATTATTACTGTCTCTTTTTTTCTGCAGGATCACAGGCAGCACTCTCTTTACTGGCACATGACATGCATCATTTCCTGTGGTGCCACACAGTTTCCATGACAGCAGAGGGAAGCTTCACCACTATAAATGTGTCAATCACAGATTGCGGTTGATCTGAAGCCTCTCTGTGTGTGTGTGTGTGTGTGTGTGTGTGTGTGGCTGCGTGTTGAGGGCTGTGAAAAACGTGTGTGTGAGATACTGTACCTGTCGTGATGGGTTGGATTGTGTTGACAGTCTTCTGCCTCTGCCTGCCAGTGTGGAGTGGTGAGTACAGAGATTCACTAAATGCATTGATTAGAAACACTGTGATCATACACATAGGTCAATACCATTGTCATGATATTACCATCACAATTTTACACACGCACGCACGCACGCACGCACACACACACACACACACACACACAGACAGCAGTAACTGCTGGTCAGATAACCAATTTGCTGTCCGTCTGCTCCAGGGATATTCAACTTGCTTTGCCACTTTGGTGAAATGATAGGAGGCCAGGGGCCAGTTAATAAACAAACAATATACATTTTTCTGTAGCGGATTGTAGGTTTTTGGGGTGTCAGCCGGAGTTTAGGCTGACAATGTTGTGCACACCGGATAGTTAGTTAGGTTAACACATTCAGTGCCAAGGACGTCTGTGGACGTCCTAAAAAAAAGTAACGTTCAGTGCCAAGGACGTCTGTGGACGTCCTAAAATCATAATTCATATTATTCCATAATTCTTCTGTTTAAGGTCGTACCCAGCCAGTGAGCATGAATCCCTTCAAGGGATCACACGGCGCCACCTTAAAAATCACATCGCAGCTGCGCAGTGCAGCCACGTTAAAACCTTGCGACGCTCAGAGGCTCTTTGTAGAGTAGGTTGGTCAGTAGCAGTAGCATTAGCAGTATCCGTAGCAGAAGAAGAGAATAGATTTATAGCATTTAGTAGCATTTAGTAGAATTTAGTAGCATAGCGATTTTAGATTAGTTTGTGAGATTGTGTAGTGAGTGGATTCGAGTGCTTGGTGTGAGGTGAGTGCGTGCGTGGGTGGGTTGTGTCGGGTGTGTCTGAGTGTGCTAGCGAGTGTGCCTGTGTTAGATTTAGCAGTTAGCATTTAGCGTTAGTTAGGTCAGGGTAGATAGCATCTGTGTAAAAAAAAACAAAAAAAAATTGTCTGTGTGTCTCTGTCTGTCTGTCTGTCTTGTGTGTCTGTTTTGTTAGACTAGCGTTAGTGTTAGACTAGCGTTAGACTAGCGTTAGTCTTAGATTAGCGTTAGTGTACAGTTAGACTAGCGTTAGTTAGATTAGCTGTCATGCCCAAGGCCAGGCGTAAGCGTGGTGGGCCGCTCCCAGGGCCTGGGCAGCTCACACTGCAACAGGCTCTCAGCCGTGCTGTTCGGGAGAGAGATCTCCCTGAAACAGACACGGATGAGCCCGAGGAGACGGCTTCATCATCTCCTGATGACGCCAGAGATGAGGAATGGCAGCCCCCTGGCCCTGGACCTAAGAGGCGAACATTCTTGGACGAGGCGGCTTCCAGAGGTTAGAACCTACATATAGGCTATAGATAGCCTACTTTATTGATCCTTTACAGGAAACTATTACTACTAAAGCTGTAAATGCCAGACGATTGTATGCATAGATGACTTCTCGATTGTTGACAAAAATGTGATATTGTAAGTTCTGATATTGTAAGTCGATTTGAATAAAAGCGTCTGCCAAATGCCGTAATGTAATGTCTAATAATAAAAAGAAGCAGGAGAAAAATAGGAGGTAGAAATGTAAAAAATAAAATAAACACACCCACACACCTTTTATTATTCATCAATTTATTTTCGTCAACACAAAGCTTGGTAAGAATAACGATCCTGCAATTAGTTAGCATACTAATAATACCATGTAAAATATTCAATTTCAGAGTTGGAGCACAGCTCGGAGGAAGAAGACGACGACGTCACACGTCCCCCCAGCGTCACACGTCGTGCGCGCTTGAGCTCCAGTGATGGTGAGATGAAGGCCATTTTAGAATTACAATTATTCATCTGATATTGAAAACAAACTTTTTTTCCTTCAAGAAATGTCAATATATTTTTATAAACTCACTTTTACTATACAGAAGAGGAGGAGGAGGAGGAGGAGGAGGAGGAGGAGGAGGAGGAGGAGGAGGAAGAAGAGCAGCATCTGCCGGCATCTTCAAGCAAAAGAGGTGAGAAGATTATTGGATTTTGTCAAAAAGACAGCTTGTTTACATATCACAATTGTCTGAAGAAAAACCTTTTATTTCATTGTTTTCAGCGGGCAAGTCTCGTCCCTCCCTGGATCCTCCGAGCTGGCGGGATATGGCTGACTGGAGCCCCAAAACGCTGCCATTCACCGCAGTGCCAGGTCCCAGTGCGGCAGCATCACTGCAGTCCGACAAGCCTGTCGACTTTGTGGAACTGTTCCTCTGTGACGAGCTCATGTTGCTGATTGTTGATCAGACCAACAAGTACGCGGAACAGTGTATTGCTGTCATAGAGGAGCTGCGTCTGCCATACTCCAGGGTAAACGCCTGGCAACCGCTGACCCTGGTGGAGCTGAAGCGGTTTCTGGGATTGCTTTTCCTTACTGGCATCGTCAAGAAGCCGAGTTGGGCCGAGTATTGGTCTGTTGATCTGGCGCTTGAAACACCATACTTCGGGAGCACAATGCCACGCAACAGGTTCCAGCTCATTTGGCGGTTTCTCCACTTCAGCGACAATCGGGAGGTCGATGGCAGCGACCGGCTCCACAAGGTTCGTCTTGTCCTTGATCTGCTCCTCTCCAAATTCAAGGAGCTGTACCAGCCGTCACAAAACATCTCGGTGGATGAAGGGATGCTGCACTTTCGAGGACGTTTACGTTTCCGTGTATACAATCCTGCCAAACCCACCAAGTACGGAATCAAGAGTTACATTCTGTGTGATTCAGCCAATGGTTACTGCTACGCCATGAAGCCATACTGTGGAACTCGCAGTACCCTGCAGGACACCGTGCGCTTCCTGATTGCCGGCCTCGAGGGGTTTGGATATCGCTTGTGGATGGACAACTTCTACAACAGCGAGTCAATGTGTCGTCTTCTCCTCGGCCTCCAGATCCACTCAGCTGGCACACTCCGTGTCAACAGGGGAGAACCGCCGTCCATCCGCGAGGTAACCACGTCTGACCTGGCAGTAGGTGAACACCGCGCTCGTCACAATGACACAGTGATGGTCCTGGCATGGCGAGACAAACGCATCGTCCGGATGATTTCGACGTTCCACCAGGATGAGATGACAACTGTGGCGGTGAGACAAAAAGGAAACAGTGAGAGAGTCCCCCAGAGGAAGCCAGCATGCGTGGTGGAGTACAACCAGTACATGAGTGGTGTGGATCGCCTGGACCAGAAGATCTCCTATTACCCCTTCATCAGGAAGACTTCAAAATGGAGCTCTAAGTTTGTCATGTACCTGATGCAGATCGCAATGAGCAATGCGTTCATTGTGTACAGGGCACGCAACCCAACGACCAGCTGCAGAACCCTGAAAGACTTCATCCTGTCTGTGCTCAAATCCTGGACCGCAGATCCCCCTCCTCCTCCGGCCCCTCCCCAACCTCCTCTTCCAGGAAGAACACCAGTCCACCCACGCAAAAGGTCCGCTTCAGCGAGGCTGGATGTGGACTTCGCGGGCCATGTGCCACTGCCAGTGGCAGACCCAGCCACCAAAACAAAAACAATCTATCGAAAATGTGCGCACTGCGCAGCCAAGGGACTCAGAAAAGAGACCAAGTACGTTTGCCCTGGCTGTGACCACGTACCTCTCTGCCTCTACCCGTGCTACTTTGAGTATCACTCACAGTGATACTTTCCCCGACCCCCCACCCCCCCACCCCCGCTTCAGCCAGTGATGCAGTGTTTAGTTTAGTTTAGTTAGTGTCAACGAGTGTGTGGGCAGTCCATCAAGCTTTAGTATGTTTATTTGCTTTGACAGTTGAAAAGTAGAGACACTGGAGAGAAAGCTGTAGCGGGATTCAGTCCTTCAAGACTACAGTAACGTTACCTCCAAACACAAACTGCCTGCTGTCTGACTGTTGTCAAGCCGTCCAATAGCAGTGTCATTACTGTAACAAGAATAGTAGCAGTTGTAACACAGTAATAGCATCAGTCATGTGTATGCCTTTTTTTCATAAAATGTGTTGGTTCTTTTGAAAAAAAGAAAAAAAAAAAAGCTGGAATCAAATATTTGTAGAAAATAAATGGAAGATTCTTTTCACATACTTGTTGTTATTGACTTGAGTTGAGTTTCCAACCTTTCGTTTGAGGTATTGCATTTTGTTCAACTCTAAGCAGAATTTATTCTGTGGGCTATTATGAAAATACTATGCATAAAAATGTGTTTTAGTTGGAAACTACTTTGAAGGTTTTTTTGAAGAAAAGAATACACTGCATGAAATGTTGTGGTGGAATATTTGATTGTTACACACCAAATGAAAGCTTAGGAAGTGTACTTTCATCATCAAAAAAAAAAAAGTTGATGATATGTTTCTTTATGGAGAGATGGCCTGCAACATACACCTTGATGCCATAAAAAGCAGCGTCTTGAAGTTGGACTAAGCGGTGTTCAAATATTTGTAAAAAATAAATGAAACATTCTTTTTACATACTTTTTCCCCCAAGGTAAAGTAGACATTCCAACCTTTCATTTAGGAATAGCATTTTATCAAGCAGAATTCATTCTGTGGGCTATTATGAAAATACTATGCATAAAAATGTGTTTTATTTTGAAACTACTTTGAAGGTTTTTTTGAAGAAAAGAATACACTGCATGAAATGTTGTGGTGGAATATTTGATTGTTACACACCAAATGAAAGCTTAGGAAGTGTACTTTCATCATCACAAAAAAAAAAGTTGATATCATGTTTCTTTATGGAGAGATGGCCTGCAACATACACCTTGATGCCATAAAAAGCAGCGTCTTGAAGTTGGACTAAGCGGTGTTCAAATATTTGTAAAAAATCAATGAAACATTCTTTTTACATACTTTTTCCCCCAAGGTAAAGTAGACATTCCAACCTTTCATTTAGGTATAGCATTTTATCACACTTGAAGCAGAATTCATTCTGTGACCTTTGTTTACATAAAAGTGTGTTTATCTCGGAAAGTAAAAAAAAACAGCAGAAAACCCTTGAAAGTGCTCTTCCTGCAGAGGCTGTCATTTCATAATGGAACTGTCTAGAAACAAAATTTCTTCTTTGAGAGAAGCAGGAGTGTCCAATGTTTCATTTGAGTCCAGTCCTGTCAATATACCCCTAATAGAAAAAATTATATAGCTGTTTTCAACTGAATGGAAGTGAACCTGGCACAGGCTCCAGACAATTTTACTGAAGCGCTGTGGCACTCAATGTGTTAAGTTAGTTTGGTTAAGTACATACATGAGTGCCTGGGTAGCGAGCAGACAGCGGTATTTGACAATTTAGCTGGAGCTCAGTCAAATTGAAATGATTAGAAAATGGTTGGGGGGCCACTCTGCACCCTGTCGCAGGCAAGTTGAGTATCACTGGTCTACTGTATCACTCTGCACCCTGTCGCAGGCCACGTCTGGCAAGTTGAGTATCACTGGTCTACTGTATCACTCTGCACCCTGTCACAGGCCACGTCTGGCAAGTTGAGTATCACTGGTCTACTGTATCACTCTGCACCCTGTCGCAGGCCACGTCTGGCAAGTTGAGTATCACTGGTCTACTGTATCACTCTGCACCCTGTCGCAGGCCACGTCTGGCAAGTTGAGTATCACTGGTCTACTGTATCACTCTGCACCCTGTCGCAGGCCACGTCTGGCAAGTTGAGTATCACTGGTCTACTGTATCACTCTGCACCCTGTCGCAGGCCGCGTCTGGCAAGTTGAGTATCACTGGTCTACTGTATCACTCTGCACCCTGTCGCAGGCCGCGTCTGGCAAGTTGAGTATCACTGGTCTACTGTATCACTCTGCACCCTGTCGCAGGCCGCGTCTGGCAAGTTGAGTATCACTGGTCTACTGTATCACTCTGCACCCTGTCGCAGGCCGCGTCTGGCAAGTTGAGTATCACTGGTCTACTGTATCACTCTGCACCCTGTCGCAGGCCGCGTCTGGCAAGTTGAGTATCACTGGTCTACTGTATCACTCTGCACCCTGTCGCAGGCCGCGTCTGGCAAGTTGAGTATCACTGGTCTACTGTATCACTCTGCACCCTGTCGCAGGCCACGTCTGGCAAGTTGAGTATCACTGGTCTACTGTATCACTCTGCACCCTGTCGCAGGCCACGTCTGGCAAGTTGAGTATCACTGGTCTACTGTATCACTCTGCACCCTGTCGCAGGCCGCGTCTGGCAAGTTGAGTATCATTGGTCTACTCTATTGCCTCAAATCCTTCTGCAACTACGAGGCTATTTCTTCATAGGCGATGATCACATTCAAGAATGCCAAGTTGATGATCGTGTTCTTGTAGAAAACGATCTTGCCAAGTTGTCTTGGAGAGAACAAACTAAAATGTTAAAACAAATAATGATAAGTTGCACAGGGACACTTCCTCAGCTGCCGGGAAACTTCTCTACTTTTCTATTGGTACTTTGTCCTCGGTGTTGTTTAGATGTGGAACGGTACTTTGGCAGACAGATATGACATCAAAAACTCACAGAGGACACAAGAACACACCACACCACCTCTCTCTACCTCTCTTATCAGACCAACCACCAGGGTTACTTCACTGATGTTTAACCCTTCTTTGGTCAATTCACACCAAGTCGGTCAACACGGGTTAATCCCTGGACAATTCAGATCACAATCCAGTAGAGATTCATGCCAATTACCATAGCATATTAGCATAACAAATGACAACCCGGGTGGTGCCATTCACACTGAAATCAACCGTTGTCCGACCCTGGTCTGACCCATCTGTCGAGGTGGGTCGCCAAGCCGAGGCTGGCAACCCGGGTTAACCTTGTGTTGGACCCCTGGAGTGAAAGGGTTATCTGCCTAAACTCCTCCCCTCCTCTCTGTCAGCATGAAGGTGATACAGCCCTACCTAAACTCCTCCCCTCCTCTCTGTCAGCATGAAGGTGATACAGCCCTACCTAAACTCCTCCCCTCCTCTCTGTCAGCATGAAGGTGATGCAGCCCTACCTAAACTCCTCCCCTCCTCTCTGTCAGCATGAAGGTGATGCAGCCCTACCTAAACTCATCCCCTCCTCTCTGTCAGCATGAAGGTGATGCAGCCCTACCTAAACTCCTCCCCTCCTCTCTGTCAGCATGAAGGTGATGCAGCCCTACCTAAACTCCTCCCCTCCTCTCTGTCAGCATAAGGGTGATACAGCCCTACCTAAACTCCTCCCCTCCTCTCTGTCAGCGTGAAGGTGATGCAGCCCTACCTAAACTCCTCCCCTCCTCTCTGTCAGCATAAGGGTGATACAGCCCTACCTAAACTCCTCCCCTCCTCTCTGTCAGCGTGAAGGTGATGCAGCCCTACCTAAACTCCTCCCCTCCTCTCTGTCAGCATGAAGGTGATACAGCCCTACCTAAACTCCTCCCCTCCTCTCTGTCAGCATGAAGGTGATGCAGCCCTACCTAAACTCCTCCCCTCCTCTCTGTCAGCATGAAGGTGATACAGCCCTACCTAAACTCCTCCCCTCCTCTCTGTCAGCGTGAAGGTGATGCAGCCCTACCTAAACTCCTCCCCTCCTCTCTGTCAGCATAGAGGTGATGCAGCCCTACCTAAACTCCTCCCCTCCTCTCTGTCAGCATGAAGGTGATGCAGCCCTACCTAAACTCCTCCCCTCCTCTCTGTCAGCATGAAGGTGATGCAGCCCTACCTAAACTCCTCCCCTCCTCTCTGTCAGCATGAAGGTGATGCAGCCCTACCTAAACTCCTCCCCTCCTCTCTGTCAGCATGAAGGTGATGCAGCCCTACCTAAACTCCTCCCCTCCTCTCTGTCAGCCGTGAAGGTGATAGACCAGAACTGCGTCGCGTCTTCAAGTGCCCAGCTCCAAGGCCGCGCCCCTTTTTAGGGGAAACCCACCATAGTAAACGACGGTACAAGAAGCCGAAACCACTTCAAACAAACTATTTAAAACGGTTTAATTTGATAGAGATATGCCGAAGAGTTGCTGTGTTGTTATAGTTTCACTAACAATAAAAAAAACAAAAACTGGTCTGCGATAGGGTAGGCGTGACACCGTCAATGTGGACGATGCATGTAACCTGGTGGAAACTGGATACAGCGTTCATATAAGGCAAGTACCTCGTGTCGATGTATCTTGCGCATTCTATGGCCGGCCGAGTTGAAATATATTGTCATGTCATGGTGTCTTTGGGTCATTTATAAAGGAAATTAATTCTGTTATTTTTCTATAGATGTTTTGGGTACTGCTATTTTACATTGAAGTCAACGCGAGTGGCTTGTGTTATCCCCTAAAAAGGGGCGCGGCCTTCAAATTTTGCAAATTACCCGGATGTGCTGTTCTGGTCTATACAGCCCTACCTAATCTCCTCCCCTCCTCTCTGTCAGCATGAAGGTGATGCAGCCCTACCTAAACTCCTCCCCTCCTCTCTGTCAGCATGAAGGTGATGCAGCCCTACCTAAACTCCTCCCCTCCTCTCTGTCAGCGTGAAGGTGATGCAGCCCTACCTAAACTCCTCCCCCCCTCTCTGTCAGCATGAAGGTGATGCAGCCCTACCTAAACTCCTCCCCTCCTCTCTGTCAGCATGAAGGTGATGCAGCCCTACCTAAACTCCTCCCCTCCTCTCTGTCAGCATGAAGGTGATGCAGCCCTACCTAAACTCCTCCCCTCCTCTCTGTCAGCATGAAGGTGATGCAGCCCTACCTAAACTCCTCCCCTCCTATCTGTCAGCATGAAGGTGATGCAGCCCTACCTAAACTCCTCCCCTCCTCTCTGTCAGCATGAAGGTGATGCAGCCCTACCTAAACTCCTCCCCTCCTCTCTGTCAGCGTGAAGGTGATGCAGCCCTACCTAAACTCCTCCCCTCCTCTCTGTCAGCATGAAGGTGATGCAGCCCTACCTAAACTCCTCCCCTCCTCTCTGTCAGCATGAAGGTGATACAGCCCTACCTAAACTCCTCCCCTCCTCTCTGTCAGCATGAAGGTGATACAGCCCTACCTAAACTCCTCCCCTCCTCTCTGTCAGCGTGAAGGTGATACAGCCCTACCTAAACTCCTCCCCTCCTCTCTGTCAGCATGAAGGTGATACAGCCCTACCTAAACTCCTCCCCTCCTCTCTGTCAGCATGAAGGTGATACAGCCCTACCTAAACTCCTCCCCTCCTCTCTGTCAGCATGAAGGTGATGCAGCCCTATTCATGAGTTTCCTGGTGAGACAGTGGGCGCTTCCATGACACCCTCCTTCCCTGTTTCCAGCTGCCGGTTGCCTGTTTCCGCCCAGGACCGTTCATAGCGAAAGAGACTGAAAATAATCGTAATAATTGTTCTGACTTTGTACCTACCTATGTCTTGTAATGGAGCCCCCCAGCATAATAATTTCACACATGCATAATTGTACAACGGAGTGACAATATCTTGAATCTTGAAAGTGAGAGACCGCTAAAGCTACGTTCAATGACCAAATAATAAGAGTTCCAGTTTGGACGTTTAGCCTTCAAAACAAAAGCGGCCGCTATGCAACCACATGCTATTTTTAGCCATTTCGGCTCAAATAAGCCCGTACAGTACGAGTGAATTGACATTCACCTCCTTTTTGTAAAATATCGCCACTATGCAACCACACAACGTTACTATTTTTAGCCATTTCGGATCAAATAAGCCAAACGTTCCCACTTTTTGACAGGGGCGCGCACGTCCTTGCTAGTGAAAAAAATGTAAACAGGAAGTCGACAACCAGCAACCGCTGAGAATCATGGGAAACGTAAGTCTAGGAATAAGGTGAATACCTAAACTCTTCCCCTCCTCTCTGTCAGCCGTGAAGGTGATGCAGCCCTACATTGTGGTGAGCAACAACGGCACTGCTCGCCTCCAGTGTTTCCTGCGACCCCAGCCCGCCTTCCCCGCCCAGCCCCCCTCCACGCCCCAGGCCCGGCCCGCCTTCCCCACCCAGCCCCCCTCCACGCCCCAGGCCCGGCCCGCCTACCCCTACCCCGTCCCGGAGGAGCTGCGTGTCTTGCTGCTAAAAGGCCTCCACGACTCCCAGGAACTCTGCACCTCTAACATCAACTTCCCCGAGCGGAGAGAGAGAGGCCGAGAGGAAGGAGAGGTGAGGCACCGGGTGGAGGGATGCATCCACAGATATAACTTGATTTTATAAAGAACTTGTCTAAAAGCAGTGTTTACAAAGAGGGAATAAAACAGGAATATTATGAGGAGATAAAAGTAGGAAAAGCAATCAAGAGAAAATAGGTTAAAAGAATAATTGTTTGCAAAACAAAAGCTAAAGCACATGTTGCCCATTATCCACACACACAGTATACCTTTCAGTTGTGACAATCTCCTGAAACGCACTTATTGCCATTCGATAGGAATCCAAATATCCAAAATAAAGTAACTGAGTAGAGAAGTGCATTACATTCAGTAACTGAGTAGAGTAGTGCATTACATTAAGTAACTGAGTAGAGTAGTGCATTACATTAAGTAACTGAGTAGAGAAGTGCATTACATTAAGTAGCTGAGTAGAGACGTGCATTACATTAAGTAACTGAGTAGAGAAGTGCATTACATTAAGTAACTGAGTAGAGAAGTGCATTACATTAAGTAACTGAGTAGAGTAGTGCATTACATTAAGTAACTGTGTAGAGAAGTGCATTACATTAAGTAACTGAGTAGAGTAGTGCATTACATTAAGTAACTGAGTAGAGAAGTGCATTACATTAAGTAACTGAGTAGAGTAGTGCATTACATTAAGTAACTGAGTAGAGAAGTGCATTACATTAAGTAACTGAGTAGAGAAGTGCATTACATTAAGTAACTGAGTGGAGTAGTGCATTACATTAAGTAACTGAGTAGAGTAGTGCATTACATTAAGTAACTGAGTGGAGAAGTGCATTACATTAAGTAACTGAGTAGAGAAGTGCATTACATTAAGTAACTGAGTAGAGTAGTGCATTACATGAAGTAACTGAGTAGAGAAGTTCATTACATTAAGTAACTGAGTAGAGAAGTGCATTACATTAAGTAACTGAGTAGAGAAGTGCATTACATTGAGTAACTGATTACATTGAATGAGTAAGAACAAAACTAGTTTAAAAGTGGACAATAACACATGCATAAAAGCGACAAAAGTAGAAGTAATTTAAAAGTTCTTAAAGATGCCTAGATGGATGGATGGATAGATAGAAGGAGGGAGATGGATGAATAACAAAGATATCAAGTCCAAGAAATGGTGCGCTCAATTCTTGTCTTTAAATCCTTAGGGTGCCGGCCCAGTAGAACATGAAGATAATAGGAGTCTATAGTCAATAGACCACGGCAGCACTCACAAGTAGATTTACACAAAGTTTATTCTGCACAGCAGCAACAAGACCGTGGTCTATTGACTATAGACTCATATTATCTTCATGATTATGAGGTGCGGAGGAAGTGGGAGGGGCTGATTTGAATACTGTATTAATGAGGTGCGTAGGAAGTGGGAGGGGCTGATTTGAATACTGTATTAATGAGGTGCGGAGGAAGTCGGAGGGGCTGATTTGAATACTGTATTAATGAGGTGCGTAGGAAGTGGGAGGGGCTTTTTGAATACTGTATTAATGAGGTGCGTAGGAAGTGGGAGGGGCTGATTTGAATACTGTATTAATGAGGTGCGGAGGAAGTGGGAGGGGCTGATTTGAATACTGTATTAATGAGGTGCGTAGGAAGTGGGAGGGGCTTTTTGAATACTGTATTAATGAGGTGCGTAGGAAGTGGGAGGGGCTTTTTGAATACTGTATTAATGAGGTGCGGAGGAAGTGGGAGGGGTTTATTTGAATACTGTATTAATGAGGTGCGGAGGAAGTGGGAGGGGCTTATTTGAATAGTGTATTAATGATGTGCGGAGGAAGTGGGAGGGGCTTATTTGAATAGTGTATTAATGAGGTGCGTAGGAAGTGGGAGGGGCTTTTTGAATACTGTATTAATGAGGTGCGGAGGAAGTGGGAGGGGTTTATTTGAATACTGTATTAATAAGGTGCGGAGGAAGTGGGAGGGGCTTATTTGAATACTGTATTAATGAGGTGCGTAGGAAGTGGGAGGGGCTTTTTGAATACTGTATTAATGAGGTGCGGAGGAAGTGGGAGGGGTTTATTTGAATACTGTATTAATGAGGTGCGTAGGAAGTGGGAGGGGCTTATTTGAATAGTGTATTAATGATGTGCGGAGGAAGTGGAAGGGGCTTATTTGAATAGTGTATTAATGAGGTGCAGAGGAAGTGGGAGGACATAAATGTGTTGTTTTATCTGTTTTATGAACAGCTTTTATTTTGCTTTCATTCTGTTTTTGTCTTTTATTGTTCCATTTAATTGTTGTTATTTTACTTTTTGTCTCCTATAGTTATTATTGTCTTTGGGCTTTCTTTAAACCGTTAAAGCTTCATCTCCTTCCTGACCATGTGGTGTAGGTGGAGTGCCATGGCCGGCTGACAGGGGGTGCTGTGGAGCTGACAGTGTCAGGACTGAAGCCCAGAGACACTGACATCTACCGCTGTGTGATAGAAGTCCTCTACCCCCCACCGTACCTGAGGCTCACCGGCAACGGCACACTCATCCATGTAATGGGTAAGATACTCTCTCTCTCTCTCTCTCTCTCTCTCTCTCTCTCTCTCTCTCTCTCTCTCTCTCTCTCTCTCTCTCACACTCACACTCACACGCACACGCACACGCACACACACACACACACACACACACACACACACACACACACACACACAACCACTCCCTGTGTTATAGTGTGTTGAATTGTTGTGGCTAAAAGAAAAGAAAAATAACTGATTGATTGATTGATTGATTGATTGATTGGTTAATTGGTTGGTTGATTGATTGGTTGATTGAATTTACAACAGGTTCTCATTCCCGGCCGCATCATCATCGCTCTGTCATGCACCTTGTACACTGGATGGAACGTGCACAGTACTCTTGCAGCGTGCAAATATGATCAACGTTCATGGACACTGTGCACCTGGTTGGGTTGAGGCCTTGGGATTGAGGGGGCTTAGGTTTAAGCATTGGGCAAGAGTCTCTTAGGGTTAGGCACACGGGGGGAGGTGGGTTACATTTAGGCACTGGTAGCCACTTGGTTAGGGTTAGGGTTTGGATATGATTGGGGGGGGTCTTAGAGCTAGGGTCTCCAAGGTAACCCCACAGCGTAACTTGACCTTTGCCTCACCCCGACCAGGTGTGTCCGTGTGTGTTCCATAATACAAGTACCAAGACATGCTACATCCAATGCACCATGTGTGTGACAGAGTGCTGATACACTATCAGGCCACTCATTGCACCCTTATTTTAATTATCTGCATGCTCAGTTGAAAATATATATATATATATTTTTTTTTTTATAAATGCGGCAGCTGCACACTTACTGTTTAAACTTGAATTATAATTGTTGTTTTTCTTTGTTCTTTGATGTGAATTTATGGCTTTTTGGCACCTACATGTAACCTTTTAAGGTTGAGATAATTGTATTATCATTATATGGTCCAAATATTTCAGTAAATCACTTGAAACACTTGAAATATTCTTGCTTGGGTGGTATCATTCTACTTGAAATGATGGTAAAATGCATTATTTTTAGTAAAATAACAGCCATCTGCACCCCTTCCTATCTAGGATCCATCCCTAGTCATCTTGTTCTGGAACCGGCCCTGTACACTATATTACGTTGTCGCAGTGAGAACAGGTTGTGAATTTATTATACAGTACTTACTTTTTTTTCTTTCTTTCTTTCTTTCTTTCTTTCTTTCTTTCTTTCTTTCTTTCTTTCTTTCTTTCTTTCTTTCTTTCTTTCTTTCTTCCTTGTACAGAGACTCCAGACTGTCCTGTCCAGGGTGCTCAGAGACAGAGCACACAACAGCTTGATGAAGATGAAGGTAAAGGTGATGGGAGATCAGCAGCAGCTCCAGTCAGTGTGTCTGTGATCATCCTGGTGATACTGGTGCTCTTCGTCCTCATCATCATCATCTACTTCCAGGTCAGAGCATTCTATATTTACATGGTGGCAATTACTATCAGCATTATTGTACTACAGTAATGGTATGGTTCTGTGACATAACCAAAACAATAACATGTTGAAAACAAACTAACAATGTATTGAAGCTGTGTGTTTCCTGCTGGCAGACTAACAGTATATAGAGAGGCAAAATGACCGCCTACTTCCTGCTTCAGCATTGTACCAGAGATTTTCATCCGCCATTTATTTTCCCATGGACATTTCGTATATTTAGAAACAGGAGAGACCACATAACATTTCACTCGGATTTAAATAAATATTTTTTTATGTAATTTTTTAAGTTTTGGTCCGAGTGAAATGTTCTATGGTCTCTCCCGATTCTAAATATAGCTGGACCATTTGGTTTGACGAAGTAAAACTATTTTTCTAAGGATATTACGAAATGTCGATGGGAAAATAAATGGCGGATAAAAATCTCTGATACAGTGCTGAAGCAGGAAGTGACGTTCACTTTGCCTCTCTATTGAAGCTCTGTTTCCTGTATTGAAGCTGTGTGTTTCCTGCTGGCAGACTCTGCAGTTCGTGCGCTGGCGGACGGAAGCTGTGAGAGTCCTGCCTGCCAGACCTCACAACATGGACGCTGCCAAAGTTCCTTATGGAAATATTGCATGAAGACTGTATCCATCACTGAATAGTCACCTTAGGCTTAGGGCTCCACGCTGCTTCAACTTGGAGCCGTCACTCTGAGGAGAAGAGGTTTTGAATGGAGAGTTTTTGGTGTTTAAATGCAGTTTCAGCATTTCATGACTATAATGATTTCAGTGAAGTTGTTTTAGAAATTATCTGAATCATTCAGATTCAGAGTCTGCATTTGACACCTGTATCACCTCAGACTGGTGTTAAATGGAAACAAAACCAAGGCCATGTTGTTTTCCAACAAAAAGAAAGTGCCATGTGTCATGCCGGTGCAGTACCCCTATTGAGACTGTGACCACCTACAAATATTTAGGCAATTTATCGCAGTTGATGAAGACATTTTTTCATCATATTGATAATCTCTTAAAGAAATTAAAATTAAATTTGGGCTTCTTTTTCGGGAGCAAATCCTGTTTTTCTTCTAAGAAATGTCTTGTTGCTGCCACCTTCTCGCCTCTCCTGGATTATGGGGATGTGCTGTACGTGAATGCGTCAGCTCACTGCGTTTGCTGGACGCTGTCTCACACGGAGCCCTGAGATTCATAACCCGTTGTAAACCCCTCATACACCATTGTTCTCTATTCTTTAGTCAACTGGTCATCACTGTCCATGCACGTAACTTTACACTTTATTATAAAATCATCATCTTTATTTATAAATCCCATCCTTAGACTGCTGCCCATTCATCTGTCCACAGTAAACAGTGTAGCTTTACGCTCACAGGGCTTCATCGTGTCTCCACCCCCTCGGTCCATACAGAACTTGTAAAAAGTAAAATCAAGTTTATTTGTATAGCCCTAATTCACAAGCATGTCTCAGAGGACTTCACAGAAAATATGTTGTGTCGGCTAAATCTAGCCGACACAACAGTAGCAATTACAGTAGTAATAATAACACATTGAGCAATATGATAGAAAAAGGGGAGAGAAGAGGAGAAAGGGGGGTGGAATATGGGGGAGGATGGAAGAGGGAAAGGAGGATATGCCATGTTTTAGAATAGAATGGGTGCCGTGCTTTAGAATAGAATGGGTGCCATGCTTTAGGGTAGAATGGGTAAGAAGGCCTTCTCCTATTCTGCCCCCTCAACCTGGAACACGTTACAAGAGAAATTGAAGCTGTACAGCTCAATTTCCCTAAGACATTTGAAACGACTTTTACAAAAGCAAGAGAGAGAGCGTCTGTGGGGGTTTGCTTTGTACTTAGCGTCTGTGGGCAGTTGCTTTGTACTTAAGGTGCGTTCACACCGACCTATTAAAGTTTTTCGCTGGCGTCGAGTTTACATACAAAGTCAATGCAAACGAGCGATTGAGCGTATATTCGCCTGGGAGAAAAATCGCTGGGCGTCCGAGCGGCAGAGACAGAGCGATAGGGAGAAAATTCGCTCGTCGCTCGAGATGAAATATCCCAACTCGAGCGAAAATACGCTGGCATCAGTCGCTCGCCGCTCAACGCTGATTGGCTGCCGTGTGAGAGCGAGTCAAGGATCACACTGGCTTGGAACAAACCGCTGGTTTATTGTGTGGCAACAAACCACATTGACAGCCTGACAGCTGACATGAAGTGAAGTCTGTCCTACCGGTATGGAGCTCGCATTAGGAGCACGCTGATAGGCTTTAGCTTGTAAACAATGACGGTGGCTCGTAGTGGACAAATATCATGACATTGCGTAACGTTATATCCCCCACATGTCCGTCATTTCGTGCGCCTGTTGATGAGCGATTTAAACAGAGCGACAGAGCGATTCCAAAGGGTTGACTTGAGCGACAGAGCGAAAAATAAATATCTCGGTGTGAACGCACCTTTAGCAGTTAAAATCTGTCGACCACTTCTACTCATCACTTTGTGAGCTGTTTCTACCTTGTCCCTGTATTGGATGTCCTGTGTGTCTGACCTGTGTGTCTCGCTGCTGCTGGCTGACCAGCTCTCTCTTGAGAATGAGACCCCGTGTCTTAACCCATTGATACCTGATGCAGCATTTGTGTGTGTATCCCTTTAAGACGCGGTTCGCGGTCTTAAAGGGACACACACACAAATGAGGGATATACACGCAAATGCTGCATCAGGTATCAATGGGTTAATGAGACTTCGCTCTTTAAATAAAGGTTAAATAAAAAATGAAATGTCATTCTCTAATGAGCAGTATAGGAAAACCAACGACAACAGACCGTCGTGTAACGTTACCGTAATAAATCGCATCTTTAGTTACTCATAAAGTTACTCACTACCCGAGTAATTTTTTCACAAGATACTTTTTCACTCTTACGCAAGTAGACGTAGGTTCCTCCTGAACACAGCTAAAGAGTCTGGAAAAGCGGACATGACATTTTATTTTATTTGCATACTTTATTTATTCATTTAATTAACCAGTTGGGTTTTTGCAACAAAATTCTGCATTTAAATGGCTATGTGTCCAAGAGTTTTCCTCCCATTGAATAGGTGTGGTGAGTTATCCTGTATCATTTCATTAGTTTCAGTGGAGAGGTGTTAGTACAGTTGGAGGCTTGTCCAAGTCGCTTGCTATTCTCCTCTTTAAAGGTACTGAGATTTAAATGTACTGGAAAATATCTGCATCGGCCTCGAATACCCCATATCAGTCAATCCCTGATATGCAACATGTCTTTAAAACTGACTGTGCATCACAGTTTCATAGTGAGTGTATCATTCATTATTACTTTGTGTCTGTATGTTTTGTTGGTACATTGTTTTAACAAATATTCATGTTTGATATTATTTCTTTTCTGTCAACATGTTACAATAAAGCGTATATATTTGGAGATGTAGTATTGAATACATTCATACAAAACAAAACTAAGCTAAACATCAACAGTTTACCTGAGTTGAAGGAATCCATTGGAAGATCTTAGTAAAAGTTACAGACATTCACACATGGAGAACGATTCCCATCTCAACATGTCTCCCATATGGAAACAAAATATATTTTACATTATTTATTTTTGCCACAATGCATTTCAAATACATTTAGAATAGATGGGATCTTCAAAATACATTTTGAAAATGCATTTGATGCCATGCAAATCTTTTTATTTCTGTCTCTAAAATGTATTCTTACCTAAAATGCATTTGATCAAAATATATGCCGGTTACCCCGGCATGCAGATATGTGCAATATTTGAGGGAATTGTGCCTTTGATGATAAAAGCATGAGCATTGGCACAATGTTAGAGAGCATGACCTAAAGACAAATTTTTACAACATGTTAGCAACTAAATACATATATCTGGCATTCAGGGAACTAAATTATAGTAGAACCAACATATTTAATATACACTAACTAGCACCACCTGGGTGCAATAGCGCCTGCACGCTGATTGGCCGCACTCGGCTATATAATCTACTCTCAGGTCTGATTTCCAGCGAGCAGACGTATGTTGTCATGTGAGACTGAAGTAGACATGTGTGTAGGACAGAGAAGGAAAAAGCATAGCCATAGCCTACTTACTTAGAGTAGAGAGCTGGTCGTGAGCGGTCCCTCTCGGGGCGCATGCTTTTTAGTGTTGTCTCCACACACTTGACTGTTGTGTTGTTGTAACTGGAATTCACCCACGGTGGAGGAACGTTGCAGCAGCAAAAGCAGGCTGGGGCAGGCAGCAGCGGTAGCAGCGAGTCTGTGGTCCGTGTGCTGTCCTGGTAGTCCATAGATAGACAAACTCGCCAAATGCAGGGGAATATATGGACGGGCCTCAGTCATGCTTAGTCATAAAATTGAAAATAAGTATATGTGTCAGGGGAGGTTATTAATGTATGGAAGGGAGGATGAGCCTCCCTTATTTTTTAGAAGAGATGGGGGATTTTATATATATATATATATATTTTTTTTAATAAAATATCAATCAAATAAAATTCATGGTATTCATGATATTCTTAAAATTCTTCAACAGTGACACCTGTAGGGCACTAATGGAAAGGAGAGCAGCATGTATGTGCCCTCAGGGGTACCCTACATTAACATTACCCATGGATGTATTAAAATAACTGGATAGGGGACGAGCCACGCCCACCCATGTATTCGGACGGAGGTTGCTCACTGGCGCATGAAGCCATCATGGGGGGTTTTTCTTCCTGGTTTTACTTCCTGACCATGCGGCCCAAGGCGAAGTGCGCATTTGTGCCACATAAATAAAGATGGACGCCATTTGAGGTCCCGTTTAGTGAAGCTGCTGCATGTCAGATCGCCGCCCTGACGGCTGAATCCAGTATTAGGTCACAAGGCCCGCCCCCCCATGTTAGTGGATGGGAAAATCACAACCGAAATATTCACAGTAAACGTCAGATAATTTTTTTCCAAAGGTGGTTTGTATCATTTTAGATAGTCATTAACATGCTAATGCCTGTGCAAGTGGTCATTTTTCTGATCAGTTTGTTTTTAAGTAGTTATTTGACATATGAAAAGGGGGATAAAAATGGATGATTGACAGCTGTGGCAGCCAGTCTCAAGCCGTCATTGGCTGGACAGGCTCTTCACATTATAGAACTAGCGTTAGTTTGACATAGACAGGACACAGTGCTGCTTTGTGCTTTCATGTAACGCTGCCTGGAGGTCTGGGTGGCTCTGCTGGGTGTGTGGGCCGGGACAGAGGCTCTTATAGCACGGGTGGCTCCCTGGAGGTCGGGGTGGCTCATGGGGTGGCTGTGCTGGCTACCAGACATATCAATGGAGCGCAATAAAAGAACATTGTTTTGAGAAAGGTGCGCGAGGAATTAACGTTGGTTGGGGACTGAAGTAAGTTCCGAAAATATGTGTGTTTTATAAGTTACTCCAGCGTTTTTAACATAGCAATAGCGTTAGCCGCTTTCGCTAGTCGGCTGTTTTTCATTATTTATCGGCTTAATATTACTAACTTAACAACCGATAACGATAGCTGGAATAACACAATAATATACACATATTTTCAGAACTTACCAGGTTGTCCAACTGCCAGGAAATGGGTTTTATAACATTAACTCCCGTCCCGGGTCAGATGGGGCCTATCGTGCGTTCCTTTATCGCAAAAGAACTGGGATGTGGAGGCTAAATGACGTCACATCCGTTTTGTTAGCATTCCATTTGCAGAAAAGTTGAGCTGGGAAGTTCACTGTTCACTGGTCAGATCCACTAGCTAGCCAGGCTAGCCATTGTTAGCAATAACAGTTGATAACAAGGCATTTCGTTTCATTTTGCGCATACAAACACTGCAGCCTCATGTCCACACAGATAGAAAGAGGGCCGTGCTGTGTGTACAGCTGATTTAATGAGACACAAACAAGACAGAAGTGCTAAATAGCATTTATATGATTATAATTACTGTTGTTGCGCGGATCAGCCATCTTGGATTTTTTACGTCGGGGCTGCTGAGGCTCCTACGAGTTTGGAATGGGAAATACCAGCTCTAGTGACGTCACGTCCCAGCTCATGAACTTTGAACCGGTAAGATTACCAGTTCCCAGTTATAAAGGAATGCACGACTAGTACGCAAGCACCAGCCATGAGCGAATTGCTAACGGGTTAGCCGTTAGCGTCACATAAACAGAGGTTTTATTTTTGGTATTAAAGCAACAAACGTTTTTATATGGATATCTCAGAGAAATGCTTTGACTGTGGGGATGTTCGTTCTTCACAAGCTCCTTTCTTAGCTATTGTGAGGATATAGTTAACAGAGACGAGACTATAGGCAGCTAGGCTAACGTTACCACTGAGCTATATTAAATGGAACATTACAGGATGCGCTACCCACACTATACCAGTAAACAACGTAGCGTAAAGCGTCAAGGTTAGATTTGTAAAACCAACATTTGCTCCAAAAGGAATTAAATCATAAAGTTAATCAAAATGCCACGGAAACATTAGGCTAGCCTAATCAACACAGCAGTGCCTCGGATAATCCCCCCAGTGAGGCTGAGGGTGAGTGAGTGAGGCCTGCCTTCCGGTCTGGGCTGAGAGCGCTGAGAGAACTTATACTATACATTATACTATACTATACTATACTATACTATACTATACTATACATTATACTCTACATTAGAAAGGTCAGAGGGTCGGGAAGCTCTCAGAGGTTCTAACTCAACGGAGGTACTGTGCAGACTCTGGTTCACTGATTTTCACTTCAAATACACATACAGGGAGGAGATAGGGACATTCTCTCCATTCATATATCTCAGTGGTGTGCCATGACGTATTCCATGACGTCTCCCACCCCTCCCACCCATGGATGTAGATGTAGATGAAGAAAATACACCCGTATACGGCTCTTAGTGGCTTCTGAAGAAAAAATGCCCCATAAAGAAATATTTGATAATTAAAAGAGTCGTTTTAGACTTTGAGTGACACCCGGAAAAATTTCCCCTGGGTTTAACAGCTGCCGGAGTCCCCATGCAAGTGGATGGGAATTTTCCTTTCTGGGCTGCATGGCGTCACGTGACTTGCAATACAGAGCTTCGCCAGCATGTTCAAATGGCTTCAAAGCCCAGCGCTATTCCTGGGGGCTTGACATTACCCCCTTGGGCATTTCATTTCCTTGGTAATTTATCTCATGCTAATCTATGATTGGTTGGTCAAACACTGGCACATTTTACAGTCAGACACAGAGTTATCCACGATTTTCAGAGATCCACCTCTGATTGCCTTTAAACGTGACCGTAATTTGAGAGACCATCTAGTACACACACAATTTACTAGTAAGAACACAGTTGGTCTACTAATACAGTCATTACTCAGCCCAATTCCAAATGGCAATTACCGCTGTGGCCACTGTGCCCAGTGCAACAGCACAGCTAAGAGCTCCCACTTCAGTCACCCTCACACAGGAACATTATTTCCCATTAAAAGTGTCATCACCTGTGCATCTACTTATGTTGTTTACATGCTCCGTTGCCCTTGTGGTCTCGCTTATGTAGGCAAGACGACGAGACAATTAAAGCTGATAATTAGTGAACACAAGAGCACGATACGCAGTAATGACAGAAATGATCCTGTTTCGGTCCATTTTAATGATATGAGACATGACATATCTACACTTCGTTTCTATGGTCTAGAGATAGAAGAACTAAGGGTGCCACCTAGAGGTGGTGACATGGATCTGCTTTTGAA
Source organism: Poromitra crassiceps (assembly GCF_964638095.1). Lineage (NCBI taxonomy): Eukaryota > Metazoa > Chordata > Actinopteri > Beryciformes > Melamphaidae > Poromitra > Poromitra crassiceps. Next base: position 59,213,703 of record NC_139627.1, on the reverse strand, counting down.
AAGAAGAGAAGTTTATTGGATTTTCACTTTGCAGACTTTTACCACTTTAATGTGATGACCTGACAGTAATAGATAGATTTACACGACAGTAGCAGCTATATTTTCCCCTTCTTCTTTTTATTTACTTTTGATCAAGCAGTAGCTCACAGTCGTTGCATTGTATTACGCGAGGCGCGAGCCAACAGGACTTTCCACAACACGAGTTGAGAGCGGGTGGTGCGCGCGGAGACTGAAATCTCCGCAAACACTGGGATACTGCAACGTCTCGGCTGCACGCGGTTACAGACGGCATGGATGTGCAAGTAAGTCAATGAAGTTCAAGTTATCCGGGTCTTCTAGTAAATCCGGCGTGCAAATGGTCCACCAAGCAGCGCTATTTTTTCGTATTAATATGTTTCATGCTGCATAGACTGTCATTTTTCCAAATAAAAACGGCGACCTTAAACTGTCACATTTTTAAACTGAATTTGGCCTGTGAATCCACGGCTGACAGGGAGCTCATTTTTGAAGCTAGAGTGATAATCTTTATACCATATGAAAGTAGAAGAAATAAGGAATCTATGGGACCAAGCATGTCAACCTAGCATGTCGGGAAGGGGGTAAATAACGCTGTAGCTGATAGTCACTCCCCCTGTCTTTACGACAGCTACTGTCAACAGTACAGTAGCGGAGTGGTTTTGTTTGATTTATTCATCAAACCTTTTACTGACAAACTAACTGTAAATGGCTTACTTTATTTTGAGGTGCATTGCATTGATCAGCCAGAAATTATGCCCAGATCAACTCTGTTTCTCCTGAGCCTAAAATGCACCAGATGACAGCTGTTTAATCCATCTAATTTGTTTGTTTAAATAATGCAATTGTTTAATCAATGTGCAACAATTCACCAGCTTCTCACAACAGTTGTAGCCTATAAACCAGTGGTTTTCAAAGGGGGGTCCCCAGCAAAAAGGGGGGATAATCTATTTTCACTATAATTCCATCCATAATTAACACAATCTAAGCTAGTGTAGAAGTGAGTAACTAAGCTAATAATAACCATAACAGCACAAATAATTGACAAAATCTCGAAATAAATATACAGTATTTACTCTGAGAAATGAAATGATGAGAAAAGGAACAATTATTGATGGTTAAAACTGAATAATGACATCACAACAGTCTAATCCTAATGCTAAATTAAACTGAGATATTCTTAAAACTGCAAAAGAAAAGAAAAAACTTGCTTGCTTTCAAGCTCAGGAGGTACATACATACTTACACACAACTGTATAACTCATGTGTCTGTCCTGTGTCTGACTATATGCTTCTGGTGTTTGGGGTTTCTGTGAACATACAAGCTGTAACACTGTGCATCACAGAGCCATCTAGGAGTTCATAAATTCACCTCAGTTCTGGCCATTAGTGGAGATATGGGTTGGGAATCCCCAAGCATCAGACACAGAGTTCAAATCCTTCGACTATAGAATAGACTTGTGAGAATGTCTGACCAAAGACTCACTAAGAAGATATTTAATTGGGACACTGCCCAATGTGCCCATACAGTAGTATCAAGCGCAAATTTAGCATTTGCGCTCGTTTAACGCGTGCACAATGCAAATTGGGGGTGGGCACAAGCGCATGCCTGTTATAATTGTACTGGGCATAGGCGTGCCACATGCCAAAGCAGGCGTTTCAGCGCTAAAATGTAGGGATAGATGGCATTATCCTATCGTCAGCAGCACACAATTACTTTGCACTAAGAGCTTTGAAAAGGACCTCTTACGCGCTAAATACCTCGCTGCGCTGGGAGCGCATCATAATCTCCGAGCAGCGCAGCGCAGAAACGTCATTACGCACGGACGTGCCACCCCAGTACATCAAATTCTGCTGCTAAAATTGGGTAACCAGCAGATTATTCGGTGAGGCAATCAACTATAATTCACTGAGAAACTTTGATCACATCGCAAGGAGGGGTTATGGTAAATTAATTGAGAAAACTTGTAGATTGTAGCGTACTTGCAATAGGCTATTCACCTTCACCTGCTATAACCCGGAGGGTCGTTGGCATCACAGCCGATCTGGCACAAGCCTCGGCACGAGTCGAGTTTTAATTGAGTCCACTGTAAATCCTCCAATCTTTTCTTTTGTCTCCGCCGTTTACCTGCTGGAAAACACGTTTCTATTGTCCCACCCCAGTCAACAAAATAACCAGAATTGCATCAAAACTCAATGTTTTTAATGGTGTCGTTATGAGATAGGGATAATAACAGTCAATAGGCCTACACCTATCCAAATTATGCATGGGAAGAATTACAGCATGCTATTACTGCAGCAAGACGGGAATCTGGTTTGATTGATGTAACGCCCAGGCATTGCCAGGCCACACCTGTGAATAATTCTGGTGGTTAACACCGCCCACATCCCGTTTGCGCCATGCATAAATGATTTGGCACGCCTCTAATCTGCGTTTGCGCCCGTTGTTGTGACGAGTTATGCTTCCCCACACCACCATGCATCACCACCATATTTTGGGGCTGTATTAACTTAAAAACAGGGAAGTCACGTCTACCCAAACAATTATATCATTTTTAAACAGTTATGTTTCTGTATAAATCATTACAATAATGTTCCCGTTAGGTGGGGATGCGTTTTGCTGCTATCTGGCGGGGGTGCAAAACTCAGTATAACACCTGGACAGCGGACTGCAATCTTCTCTGCTTTAAGGCCAAAAACGGGTCCCAGATATTTGAGAACCTTTTAAGCACATTGTTCTCAGGGACCTGAGTCAGTGAGTCTATTCTAACAGACCAGGAGTGTGCCTGGTCACACAGCAGCTGCATGGTATGAGTCAGTGAGTCTATTCTGACAGACCAGGAGTGTGTCTGGTCACACAGCAGCTGCATGGTATGAGTCAGTGAGTCTATTCTAACAGACCAGGAGTGTGTCTGGTCACACAGCAGCTGCATGGTATGAGTCAGTGAGTCTATTCTAACAGACCAGGAGTGTGCCTGGTCACACAGCAGCTGCATGGTATGAGTCAGTGAGTCTATTCTAACAGACCAGGAGTGTGTCTGGTCACACAGCAGCTGCATGGTATGAGTCAGTGAGTCTATTCTAACAGACCAGGAGTGTGCCTGGTCACACAGCAGCTGCATGGTATGAGTCAGTGAGTCTATTCTGACAGACCAGGAGTGTGCCTGGTCACACAGCAGCTGCATGGTATGAGTCAGTGAGTCTATTCTAACAGACCAGGAGTGTGCCTGGTCACACAGCAGCTGCATGGTATGAGTCAGTGAGTCTATTCTAACAGACCAGGAGTGTGCCTGGTCACACAGCAGCTGCATGGTATGAGTCAGTGAGTCTATTCTGACAGACCAGGAGTGTGCCTGGTCACACAGCAGCTGCATGGTATGAGTCAGTGAGTCTATTCTGACAGACCAGGAGTGTGGCTGGTCACACAGCAGCTGCATTGGCTCCGACCATGTCAGAGCGGCTTCCGCTCCCTCCTCCCTTTGTGCCAATGCTAACTAGCTAGCAAGCTAAGGGCAGAAAGCTACACGCTAGCTCGTTGCTACACGCTGAAAATGGCAAGTTGGATTGTTGGAAACTATTTTCCAAGGGCACCGACGCTAAGCGCCGCCCATCGCAATTCCACAATGGAGACCTGCGCCGCCAGACTCCTCACGGATGCTGGCCAGCGAGACTAAGCTGTGTGTAATGGCTCTGGCTCACTGTATATAGGCCTAAAAGTCCCTCTATGATGTTACCAGTATCAAATCTGTGCACATGGTTTACTAATCCATGGATTAGTAAACCATGTGCACAGATTTATAAATTGTAATAAAACTGTGCACACTAGTTTACCATATTGTTTTTGTACCAGCTGCGACCCCTGTGGGGGCTCCACAGTTCTCCTTATTGCACTATGTTTATAGGTTAATAATGCTGCTGTGTTGAATATTCACTCACTCAGTGCAGACAATGGACTAGTGGACTAGTTTGATAGAGAAATAGTGAAATAACGGTTGTGATGGTGCAGTGTGCCCCCCCCCCCCCCCCCCCGGTATCTCTCTTTTTTCACCATACATGAGTTTGCTAACCTTGCTTGCAAGATGGATAACCTCGCGAGATCAAAAGAGATTAGGCTCGTTTGAGATGACTGCCGCCTCGCCTGGAAAGCAGACGAGAGCAGGCGAGCGCAGTCAGGCGAGGCGTCAACAAGTCGAACACCCCCGCAGCACACTCGCTGCTGCTTTTCTTCTTCTACAGTTTGGTTTAACAGCGGTTTGTATAACAAATTAAAACATGCATTAGCGCCACCCACACTCACTGCTCAAATAACACAGATCTTCAGATTCCTTATTTTAATTTTAATGTAGGCATTCCAGGTGGTATTTATGTAAAATATGGAGTGACAGCTTGGAATAGATATAAAATTGAAGTTTCTACACTTCACTGTGGGTTTGTGATGCACCTGTGTTGAACCAATGGGCGCTCAGCTTGATGTGTTTCTCGTCATCCTCTGTCATCCACAGTCGGGCGCAGTTGGTGGGGAGCAACTGCGGCGCCTCGCTCCAAATCTGCGCCTGCCTCGCTCTCGCGAGAGTCACGTGACTCACGCAGTCGGGCAGGATGGAGCAAGTCGGACAACTTTCTAACCATCATGCAACGGGGCAAGCAAGGCGCTGGTCGAATCTGCGCAGAATTTGCTCATCTCAAACGAGCCTATTCTCTCGACGTATCCATCTTGTCATGCACAGGCAGTTAAGATGATTGGTCGAGCCATGCCGGCCCGACGAATCAGCGGCAGCCGTAGGCGGGCTCAGGCTCGTCTGGGCAAGTAGTGGGTACATGGTCTTTGTAGTTCTTTTCACTCGTCAACATGGCTGCCGCCGCGGAAGTGACAGGCAGTCTGAATGAAATTGAATGTAACGTTCCCAATTCTATGTATTAAATTCTAAAAAACGACCCTCAACATTTGGGAAGGCTAAGCCACACAACTAGTTCGTTATAATCTAACTAAATGCTTCGAAGGTGACTTTACGACCGTGAGGACGGTGAGGACTCAATCAATGATAGACAGGCACCTTCCTCCGGTCGCAAACGTGACGTCAGAGGCATGGCGATCTGATTGGTTTAAGTTAACACGCACCAGCGGTGATAGACAGATGGGTCATCCAATCACCTGCCAAGTAGCTTGGAAAAAGTGCCCGCCTCCGTCAGCGGGTCTGGTTACTTCATTCCCAGATCGACTGGTTTAGTGAAACTATGTGGAGCTATACCGTCCATCTGGCAGTGTCAGGTTATGAGTTTGCATCCCTGAATCAAATCTCCAGCTCTTGTGTGTCTCTCATTCACTCATTATTTTAATGCTGCTGTACTGTTTATATTTTCTAACATATATATTGTTTTACATAGTAATAAATAATAATATAATATGTCATTTTGTTACGCCTTTCGTTCCACCAGTGGAGGTAGTAACAGCGCTGAATCAACGTCTGTCTGAAAAGGTGTGAGCCGACGAGCCAGGAAGCATCTCATTCATAAAAAAAGAAACAAACTGAGATTCACATTACTACCAGAAATAAGAATCAGAATCACTTTTATTGCCACAATATGCAAGATCACATAGGAGGAATTTGTCTTAGTGTCAGTATGCAGTGTAGATCACATAGGAGGAATTTGTCTTAGTGTCATTATGCAGTGTAGATCACATAGGAGGAATTTGTCTTAGTGTCATTATGCAGCATAGATTACATAGGAGGAATTTGTCTTAGTGTCAGTATGCAGTGTAGATTACATAGGAGGAATTTGTCTTAGTGTCAGTATGCAGTGTAGATCACATAGGAGGAATTTGTCTTAGTGTCAGTATGCAGTGTAGATCACATAGGAGGAATTTGTCTTAGTGTCAGTATGCAGCATAGATTACATAGGAGGAATTTGTCTTAGTGTCATTATGCAGTGTAGATTACATAGGAGGAATTTGTCTTAGTGTCATTATGCAGTGTAGATTACATAGGAGGAATTTGTCTTAGTGTCAGTATGCAGTGTAGATTACATAGGAGGAATTTGTCTTAGTGTCATTATGCAGTGTAGATTACATAGGAGGAATTTGTCTTAGTGTCAGTATGCAGTGTAGATCACATAGGAGGAATTTGTCTTAGTGTCAGTATGCAGTGTAGATCACATAGGAGGAATTTGTCTTAGTGTCAGTATGCAGTGTAGATCACATAGGAGGAATTTGTCTTAGTGTCAGTATGCCGTGTAGATCACATAGGAGGAATTTGTCTTAGTGTCAGTATGCAGTGTAGATTACATAGGAGGAATTTGTCTTAGTGTCATTATGCAGTGTAGATCACATAGGAGGAATTTGTCTTAGTGTCAGTATGCAGTGTAGATTACATACAGATGCAGCCACTCCCGTCGTGACAGATTTTTTTCATTACCTTGTGCTTGACGATGCGGTGACGTTTTTGAGATGGTTTGAGATGTGAATAATGGCATTCAACCACTAGGGGCCCTCATAGTACCATAATGTGTCTCTCACTGTTGCAGCAGTTTCAAGCTGCGGGGTCACAGTCCACGCAAACGTATTTGTTCTTCCGGTTCAGCGCTAGTTGTCCTATGTGGCTTACTAACATAGCTGCTAGTTATGTTATATGGCAGTAAAATGCTACAGAATGACCAAATTGATATAACTTTTAACCATTTCGAGTAACAATGTTTCCATACGGATCACCAGCGTTAGTTTGTTTATAACGTGGCTATATTCATAACGTTTATATCTCGGATGCGTTATATACTGTCTGGTTAACGCCAACCTACAGTATGTGCCCTATCAGAGTTCGTTACGTTCGTTACGTTATTGTACAGTACACTAAACAAAACAACATGATAGCTGCAGCTGCGTCACTATACGTGTGGGCGTTAAGTTTTAATTTGGTTCAAGCATATTGTATGGTGACATTGAATCAGTGTTAGCTTAGCGCTAGCTAGCTAGCAAACACTACGATCTGTGAATAGAATCTAGAATTGGCCTGCAGCCATTTCTAACTACTGTACAGTAGCTAGTTTTTCTCGAATTGATATAACGTTACAGTAGCATGGACCCATCTCGTTATGACAGTGGGGAGATGTTAGCTTTTAGGTTGATATACATTCAGATCTTTACTACCTAACATCCGAAAAGCTAGTCACAATACTGTATTAATACCGACTAGTCACCTTTAGCTGACAGCCAAACTTTTCACCCTGAAATAGGAGGATTTACTGTATGAGTAGCCTAGTTTGATTTCTCCCCTGGTATCTATTCATTGTCACTAGCCTATGCATACAGTACATGAACCACCATCATTCAGTCAGTCAATCAATTGATCAACAACTTTATTAATCCAACTCAGGGAAATAGGTCAAATGTGAAAGAGAATCTATACTGTAAATGTTGGTCTGTAGATAAATGAAGATAAAATAATTATAGAGTTTAAGTAAACTTCTGTGGGCACTGGGCAGGGCTCTGCTAAACACTGCAGTGTATGAGATTAAAAAGTGACTTCTTCTGTTGAGAGAGAGACCCGCACAAAAAATCAGGAGTGTTGGCAGTTATCAGTCCAATGTGCTTTGCTTACTTTATATGTAAGTCAGTATGGCCCTCTGGAAAAAAATGTTTCCCACCCCTGATCTAGGTTCATAGACTTTCAGATATCAAGTATCGAAGTAGGTTTTGAGGTGTCTTCAGAATGACCAGCTTACTGTATCGGGTCACTCTTACATGTACATTATAGTGACTACGCTGTTGTATGTTATCTGCCAAATATATTTCCAGGCTGTTAGAGGATTATAGATTATCTAACATCAGCCATTGATAGATATTCCAATGTCTTTAAAGCTCTGTCATTGTTACTTAACCCTTAGTTAATATGGAACAATAAATGAGCTTGAATCGTCACAACTCTTATGACATCTGTATATCAAATGCTTTGTCACAGAAGAAGCTTTCTAAACCCAGAAAAAGTGCCATAAATTCACACACACAGTGCTAAAACATGCATCATCACACCAAGTTCTGTCAAAACGGTCACATTTGTACAATCAAAAGGATCTGTGGGTTGATTTCCTGCCCACTACCATCTGATATTGTCAGTGTTCCTGCAAAAAAAAATCATACACAATTCATTTAAACAGATGGACATTTGCTTGCATAGGAGTTATGAGTGTGCAGTCTGTTTCCTTTGTTTACAACTTAGAACAAAACAAAACATGCAAAGCCACTTTTGCCTGCTCCTTGGTTGACCCATTCAGGAAGCGCTCAAAGTTCATGTTTCCAAGACAACAAGCAACAAGCACCACAGCTGTTTGTTTGCGGAAGCCAAAAAATCCATTGAGCAAATCAGCGCAGCGTATTTAGACCACGTGCATGCACATTGCGACATCAACTGTTGAGTGGTTAATTTACATGGACCTCTTGCCAGCCTCAAGAATGAAATTTGTGGGGGGAAGCAGGACAACTGTTACCTTTCAGAACCGGTTTGACTGCTATTCTAACAGCATACAGTGATCAGCTAATTAGATGCATCACTCACCCCCCCCCCCCCCCCCCCCCCGCACAAAGGGCACGCACACACAGCACAGAATTAGATTTCACTCAATATAGACTTTCCTGATTTGAATCCAATCAAAATCGTTTGGCATCTTCTGAAAGATCACATACGAAAAGTGACCAAATTCACACAGTGCTAAAACATGCATCATCACACCATAGTTCTGTCAAAACGGTCACATTTGTACAATCAAAAGGATCTGTGGGTTGATTTCCTGCCCACTTCAGCAGAACTGAACGTGTGGCCTGGTTTAGTGGTGTTTGCTGACAACGCCACCTAGGTTTTTTTTGGCTAGAGCCTAGGAACTTAATAGACTCAAATATACAATGGAGGTTCGGCACAAGGGAGAGCAGTTTAAAATACCCAAGGACAGAGACAGAAGCAGCTTTTCCCAAATATAAATACCATTTATTGGTTAAAAAGTTTTCAGGGAAAAAAAAAAAAAAAGTTCTGTTGTTGCAAAAGCTTCATACTGTAGTTCAATGAAAATATTGTATGCTTTAAATCTAAAATTGTTCATGGATTACATTCTAATCTAACAAACCTATCAATTTAAAAGTCAAGCATGTTACCGTGGAAACAATTAAGCTTAGCCCAAAATCACAAATCAGAATGAGGGGGTCCCTGGTATATTTTCTATCTTGTAAGAGGTGCTTGGCTGACGCCAGCCAGGCCGACGTGTCCTCCACGCCCGGGCGGGGTCCGACCAGCCGCCCACAGTCCCGCAGCAGCGTTCAGGCGATCCGCTGACCCACAGCGCTCTGGCTCCGTCTCCGCCGCCGTCCGCTCCCTCAGAGCTTTGAGACCATCTTGCCACTCTTTTTGCTTTGGACGACACTGCTTACAGGCAGGCTCTGAAAAACAATGTAGAAACACAAAAATATTCTTCTTTCAGGTGACATAAATTTATGAATGTGACATATCCAAAGCGTCTTATGTTGACTATTTGTGAAGTTCCTCGGCGTGACTATACTGTATGTGAAAAGTAACAAGAGTTTGTCTGTTCCATTGTTAAAAACGACGTGTACATGCAGGGGCGGCTGTGGCTCAGGCGGTAGAGCAGAAAAATAGACTCTGGGACAGCCCTACCATTTTCCCCAGCTTCCTGTACAACAAAAGCACTCTATCTCTAGTTCCACCTCCAATGTGTGTTGAGTGCGTTTCCGTTCACATACTATAACAAAGCCTCACAAATGCACATTTTGTTTCACAGTTATGACTGCACTGAAGTTCGCACTGAAACATTTTGGGAAATAAAAACAAAAAAGAGCTAAATTAATTGGGAGTTATTTTTCTTTTTACGGTAGACTTTTCTTTGTGGGAAGCGAGGGGGGGCGGGGGGCGAGGCCTGAGCGCAGCGCGGCACGTCCATGGAGATTTTTCTATCAGCGCGTCGGGTTTTGCTGCCTGTGCCTGTAAGATCTGCGTGGTAGGCTATCAGTGGATATCTGCTGTGATTGAGTCCTCACCGTCCTCATCATCGTAAAGTCGCCTTCAAAGCATGATGTTCGATTATAACGAACTAGTTGTGTGGCTTAGCCTTCCCAAATGTTGAGGGTAGTTTTTTAGAATTTAATATATAGAATTGGGAACGTCACATTCAATTTCAAATTGCTGACATGCACTAATTTTAGCTGCCTATAACATTTGCAAAGCTGAGCTTTTCAATAGCTTTGTAAATAGCCTACTGTTCTAGAGAAAGCCTCACGTCTTTTTCTGCCTCCCCTTCCCTTCAGTTTTATCCCAATTTAGAAATGCTTCTTTCTCTACACTTTTGTCTGTCTCTCACAGATCTTTGTTGTCACTCGACACTATTATTTGGTGTTGCTTAGCTGGAAACGATCATATTTTCACGCACGCACACTGTGACGAGAGAGGGACCATGAGTGTAGCCTATAGGCTACTACTGTATGCCCTGTCTGACAGCTTGCCCGCCGGGCGGAGTTGCCTCCTCCCGCTGGGTGAGACAGCTGTCTCGGTATGAACGGGCGTGCAGTGGGGGATGAGAGGAGCGCGAGCCGTGTGAAAACAGACGCGGGCACCAGCATTCAGGCGATCCGCTGACCCACAGCGCTCTGGCTCCGTCTCCGCTCCGCCGCCGTCCGCTCCCTCAGAGGCGGCCTTTAAAAAGAGAAAGGCTGGTGAGTACGGGTGTCGAATCCCACAGTAAGAAAACTGCAATACTGTGATTGCAGAATGCAGATTAACGTAACAAGGCTCCAGCCTTTCCCAGTAACGGCAATGAGGCCAGTAGATATAGTGTGTGTCGGTTCACTGCTCCTCCTCTGCTGTCGGCGGGGACGTGGCTTTCGGCGGCTTGCTCTGGCTTCTCTCCGTCTCTGAGACATCAGAGTGAAATCCTGCTCAATCTGCAGACAAGATATACCTGTTAACATGGGGGCCAAAATTAAAAACAGTTCTGCAGCGCACACGCACTGCTCACGCAGACACTGTTTCAGCTGTTAGAATAAGAGCTTATATCCGGCTTCTCCAGCTGGGGGGAATGCATTCAAAATATTATGTTTGAATCAATCTGGGAACCGAGAGTCTATTTGTATTTGAAAAATAGACTCTGGGACAGCCCTACCATTTTTCCCAGCTTCCTGTACAGCGTGCCTTCCTGCCACTTCTGGCGCTCTTGGAACTTCTCTCGTACAGCCTGCATCCTTGATGGCAAATAAATTAATAAATGATCATTTCAATTGCATTATCACAAATATACACAGCAATTTAGTCATTTTAACAGTTACTAGTTCACATACAGTACTGTACCTACTAGGGGTACTTGAGCAGCTTGCAGGGGGTACTTGGAATGATTGGGGAATACATTTTACCTCCAAAATGATAAATAAATAAATATATATTCCAAGTCATTTCATAAGCCCATTGTTAAAATGTGATGTGTGTGCCGCAACTAGTTCTGCTGGCAAGTGTCAACTGCTACACTGTTCTGCTACTGATAATGGCAAAAAACAACAACTAAAAAGCCCAAACACCGGCAGTTCAGTGAAACATATATTTTGTATAGATTTACTTGTATGTAATCATCAACACGCATGAGTGAGGGGTACTATTGTCATGGAAAAACAGCTCAAGGGGTACATAAGACAAAAAAGGTTGGGAACCACAGTGCTGTGTACACCATGCAATACACGCTTCTGCAGTGGGTTGCACCAGCTGTGCAAAGTTGAAACGTAAGCTAGTTTGAACGTAGCAGTTAGTGTGGACTTTACACCCTAACTTAAGACACAGCTGCAGTGGGCATTAACGTTAGTAAAACGTTAGTCAACCCAGTGCAGTTCTCCGTTCAGGCGTTGGACCGACCAGTGTGTCAAATTAACGTTTATGTCCATCTGCCGCTAGTAAAACTGTCACCCTACAGTCCTCTGTAATAGACTCAGTCAACCACACGTGACAAAACTGCAACAAAAGTCGCCTACCCACGCTCTGTTCAGAGCAAAACACACGTGTCTCAAAGTCCGCTAGCAATTTAATACTCGTGTTGCACCGACCCACCTGGCGTTAATAACTTACTGTCGATAAACCACTACAAAGAGGTTTAATTAGTCAGTCCGATGTTATCAGCCCAGCCTGTTCAACAGATGGCTAGCATTACATGTAGGTAACTACTACTACCTGTAATGTTGCAAATCAGTTTAACCTGACACATGTTAATCAATAGTAATAAACTTACCTGGCATTTGATCCATCAAGTGAAGAAAAGGGCTTCCCAACTGCTTAATTATGTCCGTCATATTAACGCTACTGTAGGCTATAAGGGGAGAAAAATGGCGACCGAATCGGAAATAAAGTGGGCGTTAGTAGGCGTGACCATGCGGTTTACTCCAATATAATTTTGTCTGGAACTTTGCGCTCACTCTATTGCCTGCAGGTAATAATTATGCTCCAAAAGGATTAAATATTACTATTTGAGAGGAAAATAATATTTACTCTGGGAAAAATACCCTCCAGTTTTTCCTGTGTACTAGGCTACTGACGGTGGACTGCTCTGAGAGGCAGGCGAATCACAGGGCGAAGTCAGTCTTTCAGAAAGCTAATCAGACGGTGTGTTTTTGCACCTCCTGGTGGGTGAAAACAGAAGTGGACTTCCCAGGGTGAAAAAAAAATATTCCCACCGCAGCACTGCCGCGCGTTGCGCGCACGATAGACGCGGGGCAATGGGTCTCAGATTGGCTGGCTGCATCTGTAGGAGGAATTTGTCTTAGTGTCAGTATGCAGTGTAGATTACATAGGAGGAATTTGTCTTAGTGTCAGTATGCAGTGTAGATTACATAGGAGGAATTTGTCTTAGTGTCAGTATGCAGTGTAGATCACATAGGAGGAATTTGTCTTAGTGTCAGTATGCAGCATAGATTACATAGGAGGAATTTGTCTTAGTGTCAGTATGCAGTGTAGATTACATAGGAGGAATTTGTCTTATTGTCAGTATGCAGTGTAGATCACATAGGAGGAATTTGTCTTAGTGTCATTATGCAGTGTAGATCACATAGGAGGAATTTGTCTTAGTGTCAGTATGCAGTGTAGATTACATAGGAGGAATTTGTCTTAGTGTCAGTATGCAGTGTAGATCACATAGGAGGAATTTGTCTTAGTGTCAGTATGCAGTGTAGATCACATAGGAGGAATTTGTCTTAGTGTCAGTATGCAGTGTAGATCACATAGGAGGAATTTGTCTTAGTGTCAGTATGCAGTGTAGATTACATAGGAGGAATTTGTCTTAGTGTCAGTATGCAGTGTAGATTACATAGGAGGAATTTGTCTTAGTGTCAGTATGCAGTGTAGATTACATAGGAGGAATTTGTCTTAGTGTCAGTATGCAGTGTAGATCACATAGGAGGAATTTGTCTTAGTGTCAGTATGCAGTGTAGATCACATAGGAGGAATTTGTCTTAGTGTCAGTATGCAGTGTAGATCACATAGGAGGAATTTGTCTTAGTGTCAGTATGCAGTGTAGATTACATAGGAGGAATTTGTCTTAGTGTCAGTATGCAGTGTAGATCACATAGGAGGAATTTGTCTTAGTGTCAGTATGCAGTGTAGATCACATAGGAGGAATTTGTCTTAGTGTCAGTATGCAGTGTAGATTACATAGGAGGAATTTGTCTTAGTGTCAGTATGCAGTGTAGATTACATAGGAGGAATTTGTCTTAGTGTCAGTATGCAGTGTAGATCACATAGGAGGAATTTGTCTTAGTGTCAGTGTGGTGGCTTCTTAACAAACATTAGTTCAATAGCCACTTGCCTTTGACGGGGTTGTGGGTTCTGACTCGCATCCAAACAATTAGGTACAGAGGTCCTTGTTAAAGTTGCTTCAAATCATATTTATTTGCAGTTCAGGCGTGCAGCAAAACATTAATAAATGCACTATTTCCAAACAAAAAATGATCACAAAGAACTTGCTATTTTGCGGTCAAAAAACTGTACCGCTCCCCGTCTCACCATCAGCACACACCTGTCTGTCCAACACACCTGCAATCACTTCACATAACATATATTGGCTTAGCTGTCTGCAATACATTTGAAAGGACAGCAGGGGGAGATCCTTTTATGGCTCCCCAATTCATTGGCCATTAGACCCAATAGTAAATAAACCAAATCAGACAGACTTTAGACAAATAATTCAAACCCAATATAACAATGAATCATAATCATCAAACAAGAATAATATAATAATTTGAATAATTAAATAGAGAAATTGGAAACTGGCTCTAACAGTCAGTATACAGTGTAGATCACATAGGAGGAATTTGTCTTAGTGTCAGTATGCAGCGTAGTCTCTCTCCCTCTTTCTCTCTCTTCATATCTCTCTTTCACTCTCTCTCTCCCTCTTTCTCTCCCTCTCTTTCTAGCTCTCATTTTTGTGTGATAAAATCTTTTCTTTTATTATCACTTGTCTTGAAACAGGTAACAATGAAAAAACAGTCAATAGACAACAATGTATAACATTCAT
>NC_139627.1:59094153-59191653 GCF_964638095.1 Poromitra crassiceps | reverse complement strand
TTTTACTTTTTTAACTTTTATTTTGACATCTTGGATCCCAAAACTCTGACGTCACAGTGGGGAGTCGCCAGGCATGACCGTCTGTCCCTCTGTCTGTCCCTCTGTCTGTCGTCACTTAGGTCAGGGCTGTCAGTCACACACTATGGATGCTAACGCCGGTTTTCAGGAGGAAGAGGAGGTAGCAAATGTTTATGCACATGCATACGATGGCCTCAGCCTAATTTTGACAGTGAAAGAGAGCAGGAACAGCCCACAACGGACCGCGGAGAGAGAGTTGTGGAGAAGCCTGAAAGCAAGCAGCGGAGGCGGGCCGAGGTGCGGTCTGTAATTCGACGCACACACACACACACAAGCGAGCGGAGGCGGGCCAAGGTGCGGACTGTAATTCGACACACACACACACACACACACACACACACACACACACGCGCGCGCAAAAGTGACGTATGTGTCCAGCCATCTGGCCGAGTTAGAGCCGAAGTCCCGAACACAGTGAGAAAACCTCCCGAAGCTGCTGCTGCAGCGGGGTGCATATTGTCCGGCCAGCCGACCGAGAGGCATGCGAGCCGGGCACAGTTGGGGTGTGTGAGGTGGCTGGCTGTGGAGGTGGCGGTTTCTCCTCCTCCTTTCTCCCGCACAGCAGCGCAGAGCAGAGCAGAGCAGAGCAGAGCAGCGGTGCTGTGGAGGAAGGAGCCGCAGCCTCCCCCTCCCTCGAGTGAAGAGTGACGAGAAAGAGAGCGTATCACACAGCGTAGACACACACACACACGCACGCACGCACACACACACACACACACACACACACACACACACACACCGAGAGAGAGAGAGAGAGAGAGAGAGAGAGAGATAGAGCGTGTCACAGCGCAGACAAGCACAGTGGGAGGGGAGAGGGAGACACGCACGCGGGAGCCACTCCCCACTGTGACGTAGCAGACTTTTTCTTGTCAGATTAAAAGTCTTTATTTCCTTCTGAAAAAGGAAGGTGTTTTTCTCCATTTTTTTTTCAAACTTTTTTTTTTTTTTTTTTAATGATGCATTAACTTTTCAAATGGACATAGGGACAAGGTTAAGTATACATTTAGCAAAGGAATTACCCTGCTCCATGCTCTTTAACGTGTAGCTACTGTTTACACATTGATGCACACTAAACACTTTTGCTGTTTACACATTGATGCACACTAAAAACTTTGGCTGTTTACACATTGATGCACACTAAACACTTTGGAGGAGGTGGAGGGAGGCTAGGGCGGCTGAAAGAGTGTTGAAGGTAAGAGGTAAGAGTTGACACATTTACTTTTGACAGCACCGCTGTTGGCCAATCACAACAGCACACGAACCGTGGCAGCCAATCAGAGGTGTCTCCTCCAGGCCAAAATGGCAGTATTGCTGTGCACTGGTGTTGCAATGGATCGATTAGTTGTCACTTCTGATCAATGCAAGTTCCTTTGCTCAATTATTGTTATTATTTTGCGGGGCCTTTACAGTGTTGGAGCCTTAAGCAAGCTGTGTAGTGAGCGTATAGGGCGGACCGGCACTGTCCGGTGCACTTTGGAGACGTATAGGATTAAATGGGTCTTGGCGGTCGCAAAAGACTCTTCTCTCCTTTTCCAGGAAGCTCATTGGTTCTTGGGCGGTGCCTTTTAAGGTTTAATCTTATCCTTGCAACTTAACCTGCTCGGGACCAGGTTAACTCTGAAGCATAAGTTGCTATGGAAATATATCTCAGTAAGAAGTTAACTAGCGTCGTAGAGCGGCAAACCCAGGGTTAAACCTGAAGTTACCTCGCTAAGCCACTAATCTTGTTTCGTGGTATAGGCCTCAGGTGTTTTGTTGAAACATTGACAGATGAGTTTGAGGTCAAATGAAAGTCTTTTTGAAAGGAAATGATTCAAGCTAATTGTGAATTGTTGTGTCAGCAGCCACCTGCAGGTTGGTTCCAGAAATGACATCTGTCATTTGAAAAACAAACATGATATCTGCTCTGACAAAATCACTGAGAGCACAAAATGAAAGTAATTCTGATCCTTTCTGAAGATGTGACAGCTTGGTGATGAAGATGAACATGTGACAGCTTGGTGATGAAGATGAACAGTTGACAGCTTGGTGATATACCGTAATTTTCGGACTATAAGCCACAGCTTTTTTCCCATTTTTCGACCCTGCGGCTTATATAACGGTGCGGCTAATTTATGGATTTTTACAGCTAACGGCCACTAGGGGACCTCCTAAATCTATGGATTTTGGTACGAGAGACAGAACGAGAGCAAGACAGACAGACATTACGAGAGCGAGACCCTGATTGGATCATGTTGCAAAAAATGTGCCTCGCGACCTGATTGGAGCACTGTGCCACTATGCTCTCTCAGCCACTACTGTAAAACACCCTCCCTCCTCCCACCCTCCCTCGCTCCGGGGGAAAAATTGCGGCGATTGAGCCAGAAAGACAGTCTGAATGAAATTGAATGTAACGTTCCCAATTCTTTGTATTACATTCTAAAAAATTAACGGCAACAATTTGGAAGGCTAAGCCACACAACTAGCTCGTTGTAATCTAACATCATGCTTCAAAAGATGGAGAACTGGCTGTGTTACGACGATGAGGGTAAGGACTCAAAACGGTCTCCGCTGATAAGACACGGAGATCTCTGTTACAGGCATTAAAACACCTGCGGCTTATAGTCCAGTGCGGCTTATATATGTACACATCATTCAATTTAGCTGCTGCGGCTTATATTCAGGTGCGCCTTATAGTCCGAAAATTACGGTACATATTTGCCAAGTCGAGTCAGTTTTTAAATATGTAGCACATTTCATGCACAAGCAGCTCAGTGTGCTTCACAGAAAATATTCTGAATTAAAACAATAGTAATACATAATACAAAACAACACAAAATACAAGATAAATAAATAAACGTAAAAAATAAATAAATAATAAGGGCAATAAAATATATCTGAAGAAAACAATGCTAAAGAAAAAGAAGATGTCGAATAACACAAGAGTGCAACATGGCTCTTAACCTACATCCTTCCAGAAGATAACCTCACACCTCCAACAGCAAAATGCTGTGAAACAGTGTGAGCAGCTCTACCTGTCTGCAGTTCCTCCAACTGCCTCTGGGTGTCGTTCACTCCACCTCTGAGGGACGACACTGCAGAGTCTTGAGCTGGAAGACAGAGACAAATCATTGTATTGAGTTGACATATCGAGTAGCCTACTACACACTATAGAAATATTATACGAATATTATAGAAATATAATCATGGTTATCTGTCTCTCTCCTTGCTTTTGTGTGTGTGTGTGTGTGTGTGTGTGTGTGTGTGTGTGTGTGTGTGTGTGTGTGTGTGTGTGTTAAATATGTGTGTGTGTGTTAAATATGATCTATGACATATTTAGACATATATGTTTTACTCCTTATAAAATGATATAAAATGATCATAACTGCATGTTATGAAAATGAAATAAAATACAATACTCAGATTCAATGGGCATGACGCCTCTGATCTTAGTTATTTAGTTGTTCCCAGCATCAAGGCCCATTTATTTTCAGAAAATCACAGAGAATACCTTTTATACTGATGATCATTATACAATTCAAATATTGGTTTCCATGAAAAAATAGCCTATCCATGCCTATCATGAATCTAACCTCAGCCATAACCTACTGTAGCTCTTGCACTAGCTGCCAACCTCGCCATGGCTGGAAGCAGGGGCTGGGCTGGCCTGGGGATGGGTTCTTTTTCTAACGTTAAAGATTGGATAGATTTTCTCCTTTACATTATTGCTTCACCATGATGACATGACTGACTGACTGCGTCAGCCAGTCAGCCAGCCAGTCAGCCAGTCAGTCAGTCAGCCAGTCAGTCAGTCAGCCAGTCAGTCAGCCAGTCAGTCAGTCAGCCAGTCAGTCAGTCAGCCAGTCAGTCAGTCAGTCAGCCAGTCAGTCAGTCAGTCAGTCAGCCAGTCAGCCAGCCAGTCAGTCAGTCAGTCAGCCAGTCAGTCAGTCAGCCAGTCAGTCAGTCAGTCAGTCAGTCAGCCAGTCAGTCAGTCAGCCAGTCAGTTGTTTTCCCACCTTTGTTCTCCGTCTCCAGATCTTCCACCTTCTTCTTCTGCAGCTGCAGCTCGGCCTTGGAGGCGCTCAGATCATCGTTCTGCTTCTTCACCTCCCTCTCTGTGTTGTTCACTCTGCCTATGAGGGACGTCACTGCAGAGTCTTGAGCTGGAAGCACAGAGACAAATCACAACAAACGTTTCACTAATTTCCCACCATTATTATGATGTCAATCCCTGTCAGGCAATTTGATCATAGGATGATCTTACTGGCTGTTTGAACGAGACGTGTAAGCTTACAGTAGGCCTGGTTTACACAACAACAATCTCTGCATAAAACAGGAAACTGTCATTGCATTCTTGCCTTTGATTTCACATTTAACTCATTGAGTGCCAGCCACTTTTGGAGAACGGACGCTCCCAGTGCCAGAGTTTCAGAGCGTTTTCAGTGATTTCTCGAGGCCCACAGAATATTGTGTGATATTACTATGTAAACACCGAACATGCACAAAGAACGATGAGACTCTCTTCTATCATCTGCAAAAAAAAGTTTATTGATACCATTTTCCGTTCTTTAGTTATGAGCCGGAGAAGATAGGTTGTTTTGAGCAAAAAGACACGTTTCAATTTAGAATCTGAGATATTCAGCCTTTTGTGAAAGGAAGCATTTCAAGCACATCATTGACTCTGACGCTAATATTTTCTGATGTAATGACACCTCAAAAATAATTTCCTTCAATAAAAGAGTGAAAACAAAGGAATTTTGTTTGGCCAAATAATATTTTTTAGCTGCAACCAGCAGCGCTGGCCCCTGCGTGCGCAGACCCTACACCTTCTTGCTGGTCTTGATTTACTGCTGGTGGGCATCAGATAGCCTATTCTAGCTTGTTTGCTCTCTGTGCATCGAGCCTGCTGCTGCCTGGGGCTGTGTGTACTGTCAATGGTTGTATGCTGTAGTGCCCTGCGTGCCCCACCCCCCTCCTCCTCCTCCTCCGTGGTGGGAGGAGTGTCTCTGCTGCGGTTTGCTCTGAGTTTGCTCTGCACTGAAAAGTGCGCTGCATCCCCCCGCTTTTTTACAGCGTGTCGCCGGCTCCCAGCTGAGAATAATGTAACTTTTCAGAAAGACGCTGGTGTCCGCAACTAAATCATATGGAGGGGCTATCGCAGCGGACACGGATGGGGCTCAATTGTGGCAGCAGATGACTGCTGTTCACAGGCACAGCTAACGTTATGCTTCATGCATATCGATGCGATTTCCGTTTCCCCATGACTTCTTCTCTCTTTTTTCCTCGCCTTTCTCTAATCTGGAGAGCACTGTCGCCACCTAATGGGTCCCTAAAATAGGTTTTACACATTCAACAGCCACCATACTTTCACAGGAGATGGATCTGGCATTGATGCACGTCCCACCGTCAAAAAACGCAATTGACGAACATACTCGTCCTTGGCACTCTACGTTACTAAACCAATTGACAAACATACTCGTCCATGGCACTCAATGAGTTAAAGACAGCGTTTGTGATAACGATTTGCATGCAGACTGAAGCTGCAAAAAAACTCAGAGCCGTGTCAAGTGAGCCAGAATAAAACTGAAACTTCTGGTTACAGCCTTCACAATAATGGCAATTAAATAAGCGAATAGCCTTATTGATACATGTTGCAAAGTTGTTTTTGTGCGTTTCCAAATACACAGAACACAGAAAACTAAAAGTTAATCTTAACCTGTAGTGAATTGACGGTACTTGTTTTTTTTACTTACCCAGTTATATATTGCTGCTTTTATTTTGAAGGTAAACAGGCTTAGCTTCCTGTATTCTGTCTATTTCTAATGGGATTGATTTAGCTTTATATGATTAAACTTTAAATGAATTTTCCACACGATAGTGACACAGAAGTCACAAATGGTGATAAACTGCTCCAGATTTGTCCATTACAGAATAAAAACCCACTAAAGCGCCATAAAAAATACCTGTTTTATTAGGTAGCCTAATAAACTAAAAAGAAAACTACTTTCTACATAGTTCTACTCTAATCCATCCAAATGGCTTAGCTGTCATGGATTGTGTTGCATAGTTGCTTTCTGTGAAAAAATGTGATATTGTAAGTCGCTTTGGACAAAGCCGTCTCAAAGCCGTCTCTACTTTCTGAGACGGCTGAGGTCCTTCAACGTCTGCCGGACCATGCTGAGGATGTTCTATGAGTCGGTAGTGGCTAGTGCCTTCCTTTATGCTATTGTGTGCTGGGGCAGCAGGCTGAAGGCAGCGGATGCCAACAGACTCAACAAACTGATCCGTAAGGCCAGGGACATTGTGGGGCTGGATCTGGGCTCTCTGACTGCGGTGTCAGAGAAGAGAACGTTGTCCAGGCTACGCTCCATCATGAGCAATGACTCGCACCCACTCCACGGCGTGCTAGTGAAACACAGGAGTACATTCAGTGAGAGACTGATTCCACCTAGATGCAACACGGAGAGGCACAGGAAATCATTCCTGCCTGTGGCCATTGGTCTATTTAATGCCTCTCTTAAAAGAGCACCTCGGAGACGCTCAGTCTCCCTGAGACTGAGCCAGCCGATAGGCTAACTGAAAAAAGAAAAAAAAAAAAGTGCCTGGCTGAGCCACGTGTAACGTATAGGGCAAGCCGAATAATATAAGTTCAGTGTGCAATAAAGACAATTGGCACGTAAGGTATACTTACTCTACGTATTTTGCTTACTTAGACGTATTCCACTTATTTTGCTCCTATCGCATTTAATACTGTTTATTCCATGCTATGTTGTGTTCCTATTCTTTTTATTCTGCTTATTTTACTATCGCTATGTATATTTTACTATGTATATACTATGTATACTATGTATATTTTACTACTGTTTATTTTATTTTATGCTATGTGTGTTATGTGAGCGAGCTACTGTAACTTGTCCTAATTTCCCCCTGGGGATCATTAAAGTCTTTCTGATTCTGATCTGATCTGATCTGATTCTGAAAAGCGTCTGCTAAATGACGTAATGTAATGTAATGTAATAAACAAAAAATATGCAATTTTAGTCAATAAATACAATGGTAGCCTTGGATAACACATTGCTCTGGTATTGGTCTTGATTTGGACTGGTAGTTTTGCGCTCTCGACTCGACCTCGACCAAAGCGGTCTTGACTACACTGCCCTCCAAATCAAAACCGCAGTAACTACAATTTTGGTCAAAATTGAGTTATTATTGAAATTTAACTTTTAGATATCTGTTTTATCATGTGACACATTTTCTAAGTTCAGTCTTGCTCTATTTTTGAGAAAACAGAGTATAGAAGTTGCAGTAACTACAAAATCCAACCAAAAACCAGACAAAACTGCAGTAACTACACTTACTGCAGTTTGATTGCTTTCACAGAGCTTCAGCTGGACTTAAACAGAGATAAACACAGTAACTACACTTTGAGGTGTAGTTACTGCGGTTCAGACTGGTTTTTGGTTGGATTTTGTAGTTACTGCAATTTTCCCGCTCTTTCCATAACAAAGCCCAACATATCAATCACTCATAATGGCACAATCTGTTTAGTTAATCCAGTCAATTCCCAATATGAGAGTGCACTGACAGCTGTCCAAATTGTTAATGAATGAGTCTTCAGTGTCTTTAAAATCGTAAATGCTGTATTCCTAGCTAATAATCCATAAGAGATCATCCAATAAAGAAGTGAATTGTGTTCTCCACTGGGAAGTGTTAATCTGGCTGTAGATAGTGATAATTGTTTGGTAACACTACCTAGCTCATCAGGACAATCTTTTTAATTGCTGCATAGCATTCAGACTCAGTCTGTAATTCATTTTAATCAAAATAATTGTAATATGCTATGTAATACTGTATATGTTCTTGTATGAATTATCAAATTCAAAAAATTCAGAAAACCTGTTCTAAATTAAGATAATAAAACAACTGTGCTCATTAATTAATTGTGTCAGAATGATGACCAAAAAGCAACACCAGTGGTGAAGATTACATCAACTGACTTCAGGATTCCCTGAATTTATCTGTTACTCATCCATTTACCGGTAAATGTTTTAAACATGTAAACAATAAAACAATTAAATACAGATATGATGTGGTATCGAAATCAAAACCGATTACAATTGTCTCATGAAAAACAAGACAGGAGAAGCACATTAGATTGTAGTTACTGCGCTTTTCCCTTGTACTACCTACACATCTGTTTAAGGTAATACACAGACAGAGTGCCGTATCTGCATTTCTGGGGTCATAGGTCAAGTAATTGATAATTGTTTTGCCCCCAAAAAATACTTTAACGTATACATATTTAATAAGCGCATTGCCACTTTTCAACCTATATCTCATTTGGCTGGACAGTCCAAAAACTTTAAAGCCATTTTTCTCAGTTTCAGTGTTGGCGTAGATAGATAGATAAATACTTTATTAATCCCGAGGGAAATTCAGTTGTACAGCAGCTTCCAGTTGCACATACAAATAACAAAGTACATATGAAGGATCAAAATCATGTTAAAATACTAAAAACGAAGAGATAAAAAAGATAAACAAGATAAAAAAGTTAGTAGAGCCAGTCCTGGAACCAAGAGCTAAGACATGGAAATAAGAGAGAAGACAAGTGCCTGTGCCTGTGCAGTGTGCAAACATATGCATAGAGAAAGTGCCTGCAGTACATACACAAATAAATACTAAAGCCTCAAGTCTAAAGTCTCAGTGGCCCAGGTTGCTGGGGCCACGCCCCCTGCAGGTTGCTGGGGCCACGCCTCCACGCCCCCTGCACAATGGGGAGGCATTGTACAGCCTGATGGCCCGTGGAACAAAAGTGTTCTTGGTGCGCTCTTTCTTGCAGCCAAGAGAGATCAGTCTGTTGCTAAAGGTGCTTCTCTGGCTGTCCAGAGTGCTGTAGAGAGGGTGAGAGGGATTGTCCATAATGGCGAGCAGCTTGGCCAAAGACCTTCTCTCCACTAGAGCTGTGAGGGAGTCCAGCTCCATACCGACCACGGAGCCAGCCTTCCTAACCAGCTTGTCCAGCCGCCTTGCATCCCTCTGTTTAATGCTGCCTCCCCAGCACACTACAGCATAGAAAAAGACGCTGGCCACCACGGACTGGTAAAACATCTGCAGCATTTTACTGCAGACATTGAAGGACCTCAGCCTCCGTAAGAAGTAGAGCCGGCTCTGGCCCTTCTTATAACCGCGTAGTTACTGCGGTTATGATTTGTAGGGCAGTACAGGCCTGATGTGCGGCTCCCCGGGTACCTTTGTTCTCCGTCTCCAGGTCCTCCACCTTCTTCTTCTGCAGCTGCAGCTGCAGAAGAAGATGGGGGTCCGCGGACCCCCATTTGAGAACCACTGCTCTAAAGCCTATAAAATAACCCTTCAACCGGAGGTGGAACTCGCCATCTTCGGCTGCTCAGAATCCTCTCTACTCCTCCCTACGGCTGTACAACAGTCTCTGACGCAGGGGACGACTATCTCCAAGAGACTCATTCTGTTATTATATTCCCCCCCCCCCCCTGATTTTTTATCCCATTTTTATCCCCCTTAGTGCTAATTTACTTTTATTTATTCTGGTTGCTACTCCACCCTCTGCCGATCTGGGGAGAGCCGAAACTGGCTCCATGCTTCCTCCGAGACATGGGCAGTTAGCCAGCCGCTTCTTTTCACCTGACAGGGGAAGCTTCACTGGTAGGACTTAGCACGTGGGAGGTTCACGCTATTCCAACCGGTTCCCCTCCCTCCGAACAGGCGCCCTTAACGACCAGAGGAGCTGGAACCACATTAGCAACCAGGATATTGCATGTTTTGGTGAAGGGAGTTCCTATATGAAGGAAAACCCCCGGGAGGCACGGGGAGAACATGCAAACTCCACACAGAAAGGCCCTTTTGACGACCCCACCCGGGCGGTGGGCCCTCGAGGACATGCGGACGGGCACGCATTCCTTCAGCGTTCACAGCTTCCCAGGTGAGAATCGAACCCAGGACCTTCGAGCTGTGAGGCGACAGCGCTTACCACTGCACCACCGTACCCCCCAAGAGACTCATTCTGAAGGAGTGGAAGTCCCCCTCTCCACCTTCTTTTCAGCTGTGGCTGACGGACATGAGCCCTTATCTTTGCATCGGCGTAGAAAATAGGCCGAGCGCCAGGCGCAGTGGGCGTGGACCAGCGCACTTGATATCTTGGTGTTGGCGCTACACGCAGCCTAAAGCATTACAACCACACCTTTTAAGCGTAAAATTATGCACCATCATGCTCATTGGATAAGTGCAATAAACGAATCACATGCTTCACTTTTCCGCTGTCACTTATCTAAATCACGTTAAATCGACAAGGGATATATATAGGCCCAGGAGGACATATATGTTTCACATAGGGTGGTGTTTTCATTTCGATGTTTTATTTGGTCCAATATTGAAATGTTCTACAATTGCAGGTTGTGTTACAATTACACATTATTTTAGATCTACCTTTTATATCTATTTCGGCTCATTTGGTTGCTATTTAGTAGCGAAATGGAGCAGCACAATGCATGCTGGGACATGCCAGGCAGTGAACTTGCAACTTCTTTTTCCTATGGGAAGTGTGTTGTGTCTGTCTAAGCGAGGGAGTCAGAGAGAGACAGAGAAGGGTGACAGGGGAGAGGCAGAAGAGCGCTCCTCGCAACTGGCGCACTGAATAGGCCTGGTTTTCAAAAGCGCAAAGCGCTAAATTTACGCCAGGTGGGAAGATATCATTAGGCCGATATTTAAGGCCGACACGCCCATTCTCGCCCATTCTGGGACTGCGCCACGCCCATTCGGCCTAAAGCGCATTTGGCAGCGTAAAGCCATATTGATATCTTCCCGAGGCAGGCGCAAGGCACGTTTTTTTGCGTTTAAGGCCCGTTTTAGCGCCGAAGGCCTGTGGGAGAATAGGGCCCATGGTCTTGGTTATACATATGGAGAGACTCCGGTTCCTGAGGACCAATTCATTTAGGAAATTTACAATTATCTGGGATCCATTTCTAGCCTACTTACAGTAGATGAGGTAAGAGCTAAAAGTAACTTGCTCAGCTGACTTCTCATGGACCCCTTGCACGGGATTCCACGCACATTTCTTACAAGCACATAGGCACTTGATGCGGCTGGTAGCGCCATGTTGTAACATTAATGTTACAACATGTGTAACTCGGCTATACCACGTTGTATTTGCGACGGATATATATACACGACCCTGGATTACATGTATGTTTCACATAGGGTTGTGTTTTGATTTTTATGTTTTATTTTGTCCAATATTGAAATGTTCTAGAATTGCATGTTGTGTTAACATAAATATTATTTATATCTACCACTTAGCCTACTTAGGCTGATTTGGTTGCTTTCTCTTGTCAAAATGTATTAGCCTCAATGCATGCTGGGAGAGAAGCATGTGTGTCTTGAAGCACTAACGGCAGTTGGGAAGATCGCTTTAGGCTGGTATTTAAGGCCGAAACGCCCATTCTGGCCTATTCTGGCACTGCGCCACACACCTCTTCAGCGTCAAGTGCATTTCGAGGCGTAAAAACATGATGCTATCTTCTAGAGTCAGGGGTACGCAGGCGCAAAGTGTGTTTTTTTGCGTTTAACGCCAGTTTAGCGCCTAAGGCCAGGGAGGGAATAGAGCCCTTGATGTCTGGCTCCCCGCGGTGTCCCACCTTTGTTCTCTGTCTCCAGATCCTCCACCTTCTTCTTCTGCAGCTGCAGGTCGGCCTTGGAGGCGCTCAGATCGTCGTTCTGCTTCTTCACCTCCCTCTCTGTGTTGTTCACTCTGCCTATGAGGGACGTCACTGCAGAGTCTTGAGCTGGAAGCACAGAGACAAATCATTCCCCGCCATTAATGTCATATGACGTCAGGCTATTTGATCATAGGATGATCTTCTTGGCTGTTTAAACGAGATGTGCAAGCCAAATACACATAGAAAACAGACAACTAAAAGTTAATCTTAACCCGTAGTGAATCGACGGTCCTGTTTCTTTTTTACTTACCCAGTTATATATTGCTGCTTTTATTTTTAAGATAAAAAGGCCTAGCTTCCTGTATTCTGTCTACTTCAAATGGATTTATTTAGCTTTATAGGATTAAACTTTAAATTAATTTTCCACACGATAGTGACACAGAAGTCACGAATGGTGATAAACTACTGCAGATTTGTCCATTACAGAATAAAAACCCAGTTAAGCCCCATAAAAAATACCTGTTTTCTATATTAGGTAATAAACTAAAAAAAACTACTTTCTACAAAGTGCTACTCTAACCCATCAAAATGTCTTAGCTGTCATGGATTGTGTTGCATATTTGCTTTCTGTACTGTGACAAAATGTGATATTGTAAGTCGCTTTGGACAAAAGTGTCTGCTAAATGATGTAATGTAATGTAATAAACAGAAAATGTGCTATTTTAGTCAATAAATACAATGGTAGCTTGGATAACACATTGCTCTGGTATTGATTTGGACTGGTAATTTTGCGGTCTCGGTTTCGACTTGAACTTGACCAAAGCGGTCTTGACTACAGCCCTGATGTGCGGCTCCCCGGGGTGTCCCACCTTTGTTCTCCGTCTCCAGATCTTCCACCTTCTTCTTCTGCAGCTGCAGCTCGGCCTTGGAGGCGCTCAGATCATCGTTCTGCTTCTTCACCTCCCTCTCTGTGTCGTTCACTCTGCCTATGAGGGACGTCACTGCAGAGTCTTGAGCTGGAAGCACAGAGACAAATCACAACAAACGTTTAACTCAGTGGTGACCAATTTGGGGCCCGCGGGCTCTTTTTCTTTTGGCCCGCCACGGATTTGGGGGTCATTTTTTTTTTTTTTTTTTTTTGCAGGCCAGGCCACCGGGCAGTTGCCCGACGTGCCTGATTATGCAGTCTGCGCCTGAATGGCGATGTCGGGACTCTTCTATCTACGATTAACGTTAATTTTGTGCAGCTGGTATTCTCTCTCCCCCCGACTCTATCACACGTGTGTGAGGCATTGCTATCTGAGGATTGATTGCTCCTGATTGGTTGGCTGAATCACCTGGTTGGGGGGTGAGCTCTGATATTTGATCCCTCCCCAGTCACTGGCTTTACACCAGCTCAGCAAGATGGACAGATCATCATCACGGCAGTGGCACACTGACAAAAGAAAGTTTAGGACGGAGTGGCAAGACGAGTATTTTTTTACCGAAGTAAATTCAACAGCGGTTTGTCTCATTTGCAGACAGAGAGTGGCTGTTTTGAAAGAGTACAATATACGTCGCCACTACAAAACTGATTTTCAAAGTACCTTGAGGATTTTTCAAGTTGTGAATTAAGTCAAATTTCTCTCTTGATTACAAAGGTGGAAAATACAACTGTTTTTAACTGGGTGTTTACTGATTAAATGTTTAAGCTCCCCACAAATGCAGATGTTTTTTTTAATATATATAACCAATTGCAAATTATTACAATTACCAAACAGATAAAAAGTAAATTATTATATTGAAATGTTATTTTAGATTTAGAATGTTAATTTTCTATAAAACACAATACATTTTAATGTAATTCCACAACGTTTATTTTTGGCCCTCGGCCCTCCACCCAGATTGAGTTTTGGCCCTTCATGGGAAATAATTTGGGCACCAACTCATTCCCCGCCATTAACGTCATATGATGTCAGGCAATTTGATCATAGGATGATCTTACTGGCTGTTTGAACGAGACGTGTAAGCTTACAGTAGGCCATGTTTACACAACAACGGTCTCTGCATAAAACAGGAAACTGTCGTTGCATTCTTGCCTTTGATTTCACATTTAAAGCTCAGTGTGCTTCACAGAAAATATTCTGAATTAAAACAATAGTAATACATAATACAAAACAACACAAAATAAGATGTCGTATAACACAAGAGTCCAACACGGCTCTTAAGCTACATCCTTCCAGAAGATAATCTCACACCTCCAACAGCAAAATGCTGTGAAACAGTGTGAGCAGCTCTACCTGTCTGCAGTTCCTCCACCTGCCTCTGGGTGTCGTTCACTCCACCTCTGAGGGACGACACTGCAGAGTCTTGAGCTGGAAGACAGAGACAAATCATTGTATTGAGTTGACATATCGAGTAGCCTACTACACACTATAGAAATATTATACGAATATTATAGAAATATAATCATGGTTATCTGTCTCTCCTTGCTTTTGTGTGTGTGTGTGTGTGTGTGTTAAATATGATCTATGACATATTTAGACATATATGTTTTACTCCTTATAAAATGTTATAAAATGATCATAACTGCATGTTATGAAAATGAAATAAAATACAATACTCAGATTCAATGGACATGACGCCTCTGATCTTAGTTATTTAGTTGTTCCCAGCATCAAGGCCGATTTATTTCAGAAAATCACTTCACAGAGAATACCTTTTATACTGATGATCATTATACAATTAAAATATTGGTTTCCATGAAAAAATAGCCTATCCATGCCTATCATGAATCTAACCTCAGCCATAACCTACTGTAGCTCTTGCACTGCCAACCTCGCCATGGCTGGAAGCAGGGGCTGGGCTGGCCTGGGGATGGGTTCTTTTTCTAACGTTAAAGATTGGATAGATATTCTCCTTTACATTATTGCTTCACCATGATGACATGACTGACTGACTGCGTCAGCCAGTCAGTCAGCCAGTCAGTCAGTCAGCCAGTCAGTCAGTCAGTCAGTCAGTCAGTCAGCCAGTCAGTCAGCCAGTCAGTCAGTCAGCCAGCCAGTCAGCCAGTCAGTCAGCCAGCCAGCCAGTCAGTCAGTCAGCCAGCCAGTCAGTCAGCCAGCCAGTCAGTCAGTCAGCCAGTCAGTCAGTTGTTTTCCCACCTTTGTTCTCCGTCTCCAGATTCTCCACCTTCTTCTTCTGCAGCTGCAGCTCGGCCTTGGAGGCGCTCAGATCGTCGTTCTGCTTCTTCACCTCCCTCTCTGTGTCGTTCACTCTGCCTATGAGGGACGTCACTGCAGAGTCTTGAGCTGGAAGCACAGAGACAAATCACAACAAACGTTTAACTCATTTCCCGCCATTTATGTCATATGATGTCAATATGTGTTTTCACCGCCATGCGATAGATGGCGCTCTTGGCCCATTAAGTGCTACTTCACTCCTAAAGTTGCCCAGAAGCCAGGGTTATTGTCCCACAAAACCAGCAAGCAGAGAAAAGCAACAATCTCTCTTCAGGAAAAAAGCTCCATAAAACATAAACATTTCTTTGACTGCTTTTTGAACTTGTCTTGGTTTGTATCTCTTTTTTATTCTTGATTGTTGTATATTCATGTTTTCTCATGTGTATTATTGTAAAATGGGATACCGATAGCGTCATTCCCTTTTCTGTTTGCCTTCCAGCCGAGACCTCACGACCACAATGGAAATAAGTTTAACGACTTTATTGTCATATCCTGATGAATTATTTTATACTGTATGCTTGTTGGTGTATTTTATTTTTTAATTTGACAAAGAAATTCAATCAATCAATCAACATTTCCAGCCTGGTGCCTCAAAGTGGTGCAACGAGCTATTTCCCCCGGGTTCAACGCGCTGTCACAAGGACTTGTGACAGTCACTCAAAGCTGAAGGTTTTTTTTCACCAGACGCTGGTAAACGCACACAAATCACTTCTCCTGTCAGCTAGATTAGTAATCCGTTTTGTGAACCCTCACATCATGTACATTTCTGCCGTCAGACATGCCCCCAGACCTCCAGGTGAATCTTTCACTCAATCTGCTGCACAAGAAGGCATGTTTTTCAGCTCTCTAGGGACAGACAGACGTTTTCGGTGAAAACGACCTACATTCAAGTGTCGATAATGCCTCCCCCACACCTAAAGATTTTCAAAATCTTGAAGATTATAAAAATCTTGAGAGTCCACACACCTCACGACAGAGATCACAGATTTTTTAACATTTCAATCTTGGAACGCACACACAATCGCTACAGTTCAGACGTAACCCCACACACTTGACGATTACGCTGAAGATTGTCACCTCGGAGGACTTGGGACCTCGCAGAAACTCGCGTGATTAAACGTGACTTCAGAGCAAAACACGCTACCTTTCTCAAAGACGGGGTCCCAGATTTGTTTGGTTGTTGCTGCCTCCTACACAGGTCTGCAAATGATGTCTGGAATAAGAATTGCATATTTTCTAGGTCTCAATGTTTGGAAGTTCCACAATTGTGGACCATCCTAACAGCTTCTTCTGCAATGGAAATGTTGTTTTCTCCAAGCCCTCTCCTTTTTTATTGCAGTAGCTCCCGAACAGACGTGAAATTGTAGCAGAAACTATATTAACACATTCACTGCCAGACGTTTTTTTTTTACTGTAGGTAGCTTCTGCCAGAGGGGTTTTTTGAGGATTCTGGCTCATCTTTCAAGACCCGAGG
Organism: Poromitra crassiceps; assembly: GCF_964638095.1. Classification (NCBI taxonomy): domain Eukaryota; kingdom Metazoa; phylum Chordata; class Actinopteri; order Beryciformes; family Melamphaidae; genus Poromitra; species Poromitra crassiceps. Next base: position 59,175,214 of record NC_139627.1, on the reverse strand, counting down.
ATTCTTTTCTGCTAAGATTTTGTGAACACACAATATCTCAAAACAACTAATAGAATGTGTGCTTTCTCTGTCTAAAAGAGTTAGTTTGTAGAGTTAGTAGTTATGTAAGCATTAGCAGTTGAATACAGCATGGTTTCAGCGTCAGAAAAATTATTCCGAGATAAACGGCTTTTTGTGAAATTCGATAGAACAGTCACTTTAACCATTCATTTTTGGCATCAGTAAGACGTCAGACATCTAAACAATAGTTTTGAACAGTAATTTCCTCCATAACAGCAGGAAACCCCCCTCTGCTTCCAACTCCTCCCTCCGTGGGCGTTCTTCTTGGCTGCAGCGGCCGTCACAAGCTTGTCACCAGTCTCACTGCTTTGCTGCTGCTGCTGCCTGTCTGCGCGGCCGCTGTTTGAGGAAGTCTGGATGGACTCGCTCGCTTCTTGGAGTTTTGGTTGAGAGAAGCTTTTGCGATTCTGGTCATATTTATGCTGCGTGTTTCAAAGTGTGTTCCACCTGTAATCTATTATGCAAATTTGCAATCCCGCATCGCCAGCAATCAGCGCGAAAACGAAAGCGTTTTCCCCCATCCATTTTCATGAGAATGGCTGCTTTTTGCTTGCCTTCCTCTAGTCAGGAGAGCACTGTCGCCACTTAGTGGGTCGGTGGAATGGGTTGTAAACGTTCGGTGGCTCCAATAATTATATAAGAGATGTAAAAGGGTTAGATGCACATCCCACGGTCAAAAAAAAAAAATTCATTTTTTTGACGTATTAATACGTCATTGGCAGTCAACCGTTGGATTATTTTTGACGTATTAATACGTCATTGGCAGTGAACGTGTTAAAAGTAGATTAAAAGTAGATTTGGACTGGTATTTTTGTGGTCTCGGTCTCAACTCGAACTTCACCAAGGCATTTTGACTACAGCCCTGATGTGCGGCTCCCCGGGGTGTCCCACCTTTGTTCTCCGTCTCCAGATCTTCCACCTTCTTCTTCTGCAGCTGCAGCTCGGCCTTGGAGGCGCTCAGATCATCGTTCTGCTTCTTCACCTCCCTCTCTGTGTCGTTCACTCTGCCTATGAGGGACGTCACTGCAGAGTCTTGAGCTGGAAGCACAGAGACAAATCACAACAAACGTTTAACTCATTCCCCGCCATTAACGTCATATGATGTCAGGCAATTTGATCATAGTATGATCTTACTGGCTGTTTGAACGAGACGTGTAAGCTTACAGTAGGCCATGTTTACACAACAACGGTCTCTGCATAAAACAGGAAACTGTCATTGCATTCTTGCCTTTGATTTCGCGTTTATAGACAGCGTTTGTGATAACGATTTGCGTGCAGACTGAAGCTGCCAAAAACTCAGAGCCGCGTCAAGTGAGCCAGAATAAAACTGAAACTTCTGGTTACAGCCTTCACAATAATGGCAATTAAATAAGCGAATAGCCTTATTGATGCAGGTTGCAAAGTTGTTTTTGTGTGTTTCCAAATACGCAGAACACTGAAAATTAAAAGTTAATCTTAACCCGTAGTGAATCGACGGTCCTTGTTTTTTTTTACTTACCCAGTTATATATTGCTGCTTTTATTTTGAAGGTAAAAAGGCTTAGCTTCCTGTATTCTGTCTATTTCTAATGGGATTGATTTAGCTTTATAGGATTAAATTTTAAATGAATTTTCCACACGATAGTGACACAGAAGTCACAAATGGTGATAAACTGCTCCAGATGTGTCCATTACAGAATAAAAACCCAGTAAAGCGCCATAAAAAAATACCTGTTTTATTAGGTAGCCTAATAAACTAAAAAGAAAACTACTTTCTACAAAGTGCTAATCTAATCCATCCAAATGGCTTAGCTGTCATGGATTGTGTTGCATAGTTGCTTTCTGTGACAAAATGTGATATTGTAAGTCGTTTTGGACAAAAGCGTCTGCTAAATGACGTAATGTAATGTAATGTAATAAACAAAAAATATGCAATTTTAGTCAATAAATACAATGGTAGCCTTGGATAACACATTGCTCTGGTATTGGTCTTGATTTGGACTAGTAGTTTTGCGGTCTCGGTCTCGACTCGACCTCGACCAAAGCGGTCTTGACTACAGGCCTGATATGCGGCTCCCCGGGGTGTCCCACCTTTGTTCTCCATCTCCAGATCTTTCACCTTCTTCTTCTGCAGCTGCAGCTCGGCCTTGGAGGCGCTCAGATCGTCGTTCTGCTTCTTCACCTCCCTCTCTGTGTCGTTCACTCTGCCTATGAGGGACGTCACTGCAGAGTCTTGAGCTGGAAGCACAGAGACAAAATCACAACAAACGTTTAACTCATTTCCTGCCATTAACTTCATATGACGTCAGGCAATTTGATCATAGGATGATCTTACTGGCTGTTTGAACGAGACATGTAAGCTTACAGTAGGCCATGTTTACACAACAACGGTCTCTGCATAAAACAGGAAACTGTCATTGCATTCTGGCCTTTGATTTCACGTTTATAGACAGCGTTTGTGATAACGATTTGCATACAGACTGAAGTTTCAAAAAACTCAGCAGCGTCAAGTGAGCCAGAATAAAACTGAAACTTCTGGTTACAGCCTTCACAATAATGGCAATTAAATAAACTAATAGCCTTATTGATGCATGTTGCAAAGTTGTTTTTGTGTGTGATCAAATACACAGAACACATAGAAAGCAGACAACTAAAAGTTAATCTTAACCCGTAGTGAATCGACGGTCCTGTTTTTTTTTTACTTACCCAGTTATATATTACTGCTTTTATTTTGAAGGTAAAAAGGCCTAGCTTCCTGTATTCTGTCTATTTCTAATGTGATTGATTTAGCTTTATAGGATTACACTTTAAATTATTTTTTTACATGATAGTGACCAGTGTTGGGCAAGTTACTTTCAAAATGTAATATACTACATATTACTAGTTACTTTCATTTGAAAGTAATACGTTACTTTACAATATTACTTTCTGTGTAGAGTAACTCGTTACTTATTACACTACTTTTGTATTACTTTTACCAAAACAACAGCAGCAGCAGAATGACATTGCCGCCCCGGAACCATCCCGAAAAATAATTTCAACCGCCTTGAAATCAGTGTAAACAATCCAAAATTCTAAATGTTATTCTTTTCCTTTGTTATTGTCATCTATAGTGGTTATTTGTATAAAAACACACAGTTTGATTAGAAAATTATTGTATCTTTTTTAAAGTTGTGCTTTCATTTAATCAAATGTAACTCAATTTGTAACTTGAGTTACTTGACAAAGTAACTGGTATAATATTACTGACATCCTATAAGTAATAAGTTATATTACTGAGTTACTGCTAAAAGTAATATATTACATGTAATATGTTCTTTTGTAATGAGTTACACCCAACAACACTGATAGTGACACACAAGTCGCAAATGGTGATAAACTGCTTCAGCTTTGTCCATCACAGAATAAAAACCCAGTAACACCCCATAAAAAAAGACTTGTTTTCTATATTAGGTAATAAACCAAAAATATGCTATTTTAGTCAAATACAATGGTAGCCTTGGATAACACATTGCTCTGTTGAGTCGGTCAAAGTAACTATTTAAATCACCCCTGTGTGCTCAGTTTATCAAAAATAACTCTTATTTACCAATTAGATTTTCGTTTCGGAGATTTCTAACCTCGCGTCACCAGGCTCTTCTCGGCGAGAAAGAGGAGATTTCCCTCTGGGGGCGAGCCCGGCGCGAGCCGGGCCTTTGACAGAGAGAGAGAGAGAGACAACTCTCTCTGCATTTCACCACATACAGCACACGCAGGGCGCTGCTCTCTGTCACTTCCTGAAACTCTTCGCTCTTAAATGTTAATATACTTGGCCAATACGTATCTATCATACAAAATAAAGCAAGCGGCCAAACGGTAATGTCTTCATTTAATGTAGAACGCAAAACATTGTTAAACCCGCATTCCTGTGATAAAGTTAGCGTTTGAGTCGGCTTTAAAACGGAGGGTGGTGGAGGTGGGAGGGACTATTTTATTTCGTTGAAGACTGATTTACAGTATGAATAACAGACATTTAGCCATTTCGATTGCTTTATTTATTATACATGGAAATATAAATGACTGGTCTTATTGTTTTGTTGGCAAGTGACCATGGTATAAGCGGGTTAATGCACTTTGAGGTGTACATTATCACTTTTTAAGGGACTTCGCGGAGGCAACCATCCTCGGCTTCGCCTCGGACCGTTCACGCCTCTCGCGTCGTCCCTTAAAAAGTGATAATGTACACCTTGTCGTGCATTAACCCTTACACAATCTCTGCATAAAACGGGAAACTGTCATTGCATTCTTGCCTTTGATTTCGCGTTTGTGATAATGATTTGCGTGCAGATTGAAGTTGCAAAAAACTCAGAACAGCGTCAAGTTGCGTCAATTGCGTCAATTGAATTTTATTGCTCTTATTGGTTTTATTGTTTTATGCTTTTTATTTATATCTTGACCTCTGTACTTTTAACCTCTGTCCCTGTCGCTGTTTTAGACACCTGAATCTCCCCACGGGGATAAATAAAGGTTTTCAATCAATCAAGTGAGCCAGAATAAAACTCAAACTTCTGGTTACAGCCTTCACAATAATGGCAATTAAATAAACTAATAGCCTTATTGATGCATGTTGCAAAGTTGTTTTGTGTGTGATCAAATACACAGAACACATAGAAAACATACAACTAAAAGTTAATCTTAACCCGTAGTGAATCGACGGTCCTGTTTCTCCTTTACTTACCCAGTTATATATTGCTGGTTTTATTTTTAAGATAAAAAGGCCTAGCTTCCTGTATTCTGTCTACTTCTAATGGATATATTTAGCTTTATAGGATTAAACTTTAAATTAATTTTCCACACGATAGAGACACAGAAGTCACAAATGGTGATAAACTACTCCAGAAACTACTCCAGATTTGTCCATTACAGAATAAAAACCCAGTAAAGGCCCATAAAAAATACCTGTTTTCTATATTAGGAAATAAACTAAAAAAAATACTTTCTACAAAGTGCTACTCTAATCCATCAAAATGTCTTAGCTGTCATGGATTGTGTTGCATATTTGCTTTCTGTACTGTGACAAAATGTGATATTGTAAGTCACTTTGGACAAAGCGTCTGCTAAATGACGTAATGTAATGTAATAAACAGAAAATGTGCTATTTTAGTCAATAAATACAATGGTAGCCTTGGATAACACATTGCTCTGGTATTGGTGTTGATTTGGACTGGTAGTTTTGTGGTCTCGGTCTCGACTCGACCTCGACCAAAGCGGTCTTGACTACAGCCCTGATGTGCGGCTCCCCGGGGTGTCCCACCTTTGTTCTCCGTCTCCAGATCCTCCACCTTCTTCTTCTGCAGCTGCAGCTCGGCCTGGGAGGCGCTCAGATCGTCGTTCTGCTTCTTCACCTCCCTCTCTGTGTCGTTCACTCTGCCTATGAGGGACGTCACTGCAGAGTCTTGAGCTGGAAGCACAGAGACAAAATCACAAATTAACTCATTTCCCGCCATTAACGTCATATGATGTCAGGCAATTTGATCATAGGATGATCTTACTGGCTGTTTGAACGAGACGTGTAAGCTTACAGTAGGCCATGTTTACACAACAACGGTCTCTGCATAAAACAGGAAACTGTCGTTGCATTCTTGCCTTTGATTTCACATTTAAAGACAGCGTTTGTGATAACGATTTGCGTGCAGACTGAAGCTGCAAAAAACTCAGAGCCGCGTCAAGTGAGCCAGAATAAAACTGAAACTTCTGGTTACAGCCTTCACAATAATGGCAATTAAATCAACTAATAGCCTTATTGATGCATGTTGCAAAGTTGTTTTTGTGTGTGATCAAATACACAGAACACATAGAAAGCAGACAACTAAAGGTTAATCTAACCCGTAGTGAATCGACGGTCCTGTTTTTTTACTTACCCAGTTATATATCTAACTTCTTTCTCTCTTAAAAAACTACTAACCTAAACTAAACTTGTACCACTGTTCCTTCAAAAGTTGTAGTTGTCATAGACTGTGTTGCATAGTTGATTGCTCTATTGCTGACAAAAATGTGATATTGTAAGTCGCTTTGGATAAAAGCGTCTGCCAAATGACGTAATGTAATGTAATGTAATGTATATATCGCTGCTTTTATTTTGAAGGTAAAAGGCCTAGCTTCCTGTATTCTGTCTATTTCTAACGTGATTGATTTAGCTTTATAGGATTAAACTTGAAATAAAAAATTTTACATGATAGTGACACACAAGTCACTAGGGCTGTGGCGATTCACTTATCTCCCGATTCGATACTATCATGATTCTTGGGTGCCGATTCGATTTATATTGCGATTCTTAAGTATTGCGATTCTACGATTATTGCGATTCGATATTACGATTTATTGCGATTTTTGTTTCTTTGTTTCTTTTCTTTTTTCAGTTTGTTTGCTTTTTTACTCTAGAACATTGGAAAAGTTGAATCATACACTTCTAGAGACTGTATATTATATCATGAGTAGGGCTGGGCGATATAGTTAAAAAGTATATCAATATAATATCTTTCATATCAGTCTATATCGATAATTATTGATAATTTGAATTACCCTTAATAAAAAAATGAGAAGAAAAAGGTTGCATTTAGCCACTTTATTTTGAACCACCTTATTTTCAAGGAACACAGGTACTGTAGGTCTAATTTGTCACACACACACATGCTCTGAGTGCAACTGCAAGCATTATGTACAGACATGGTGACGTTTTACTTTGATGACAGCCTAGCGTTGCCAGCCTTCTAAAATAACGTTTGGTAACGTGTATTTCAGGGTTGTAGGGTTAACGTTAGGTAAATCAGAGGTGTGGAAAAGCCTGGGTTTTGCGTTGACTTGCTTAACTACAAATATGTCATAGGCTTATGTAGGTCTGGAGGGCGACCGCGCTGGGGACCGCGTGTCGTTTGTTGGACGAGAAAAAAGCCTTGCCTCGCTGAAAATGCAGTACATTTCTCCAGTACAGTTTTATATACGCATCAAGACTCCGCCCAAGCAGAAGACATAAAGTCATATAAGCTGTGTGCTCAATAGATGACACAATGAGTTATTCCTGTCCCCAAAGTACAAGTAAAACATTTCCAACACTTCAACTTTGTCTCTGCTCACAGAAGCGAATTGAGCTGCGGATGCCATTCCGTAAAGTAACGTTGCAGACGTCCGTATTTGTGAAATTGGTGTCTTAACATTAATGTTAATTTCCCGGGCTCTTATTAATAGAACACATGTTAACACGTTACGTTAACACGAATTAAAACTCACCCACATCGAATTATTTGTAACGCCGGGTGAGATCAAATGAGAGGCGTCAGCGGAGGACCAAAATGCGAGACTCATAGCCAGGAATGGGTCTCGCGCTACTTTTGCATGCTAAAATAAAGCTGATAATGTACAATTTGATTCAAGGGGGGGGAAACCCTTTCAGAGTACAACACAAACTGTATATTTTGCTGCAACTCAACAGTGCTGCTTATCCAGGAGATGTCGGGAGTGGGACTCTCAGCTCTGGATCAAACCATCGCGTCACTAGCAATTCCACCATTGTCAAGGGATATGATTAGCTGTGTGAGTGGGGGCGGGTCATGGGGCGGGTGCACTCGGAGTTTGTCTGTTAAATGATTGGCTGTTTCCGTGTCACTGGTACTAACAAGGTACATGATTGGCTGTATGAGACATGGAGCAGAGGGAAGTGCTCTATAATGTACTGGATGAAAGTGGTAATATTTCATACATAAACAAACAGAAAAAAATGACGCGATTATCGATTCTGGAATAAAAGATCGATTAAAAAAATCGTGACATTAAAAATCGCGATACTTAAGTAAATCGATTTTTTCCCCCACCCCTACAAGTCACAAATGGTGATAAACTGCTCCAGCTTTGTCCATCACAGAATAAAAACCCAGTAACGCCCCATAAAAAAAGACTTGTTTTCTATATTAGGTAATAAACCAAAAATATGCTATTTTAGTCAAATACAATGGTAGCCTTGGATAACACATTGCTCTGGTATTGGTCTTGACTTGGACTGGTAGTTTTGTGGTCTCGGTCTCGACTTGAACTTGACCAATGCAGTTTTGACTACAGCCCTGATGTGCGGCTCCCCGGGGTGTCCCACCTTTGTTCTCCAGATCCTCCACCTTTTTCTTCTGCAGCTGCAGGTCGGCCTTGGAGGCGCTCAGATCAGCTCTGAGAGCTCCTGTGTCATTGTTCTGCTTCTTCACCTCCCTCTCTGTGTCGCTCACTCTGCCTATGAGAGACGTCACTGCAGAGTCTTGAGCTGGAAACGCAGAGACAAAATCACAAGCGTTTAACTCATTCCCCACCATTAACAGAGCCAGATTAACACCCCCAGGGGCCCCGGGGCACTGAAGCTCCCAGGGGCCCCCCTACCGATCGTCCCCCCCCCCCCCCCCCCAGAACATTACACTCGGACACAAGAAGGTGGAAAACAAGATAAAAAAAAAATTGTCCAAGTAAAATGCTGATTCTAAATATAACTGAATCGCTTTGTTTGACCAAGCAAATCAATTTTTTTACAAGCATTTTATAAAATGTCTATGGAAAAATGAATGGCTGACCAGTCTCCACCAGGGACACTGGAACTGTTTTTAAGTACGGGGTGCTGCAAGGAAGGGACTGTGAAAAATTAACTTTTTTGGATGTTTGTATGTTTTTTAGCCATATTTAGAGGAATATCTCATTTTAAATTAACATTAGTATTATACTGTTATTATGTCATTATTCAGTTTCTGAGATTCAGTTTCTCACTCACTCATAGGCGATTGTAGGCTTTGCAAACAGGTAGCACCAGCAGGATAAAAATATTAGTCTGACTGGGGGGTTTCTACAAAGAAATTTTGTACATTTTAAAGTAAAATGCATGAATCTGATGCACTCTGAGAGCAAAATAAAGAGGCTAATCTTCACATTAATATCCTCTTCACTGTGCTGTGGCTTTACAATGATGAAAAAATAATTGTCTATTAAACACAGGTGCAAGCAAAACACTAATGCGGGTTTCCAAATTCCAATCATGGAAGTTTGAAGCCCTCATTAGTGTTTTGCTTGCACCTGTGTTAACCCTGCCTTTTCGACAAAAAAGACCCCATAAGAAGGGTCTACTGTCCCAACTCCCAGGCTATGTAAATAGGCTACAGTAAGCAACACATGTGACTAAAGTGTGTAGGCTACAATAAAACAACAGACAGGTTGCTGATATGGGATTCATGGCTTCTGTTCAGATATCAAATGCATGGCATGTTTGTGCCTTCCAACCATAGCATTAAAGTTAGTCAATCTTTTCTAGTAGAACAATGTACTAATAGCTTATACTGAAGTAGAACCATACTGTAACTGTAGTAGGCTACATTACTGGTTCATTTGAACAAAACATTAAGAATAAGAGCAGCTTATGGAATTTATAAATGTCCTTTGTAACAGCAGTGTAGAGAAATATCTGAAAATGACATCTCAAAGACAGGATGCTGTTGAGAAATATTTGAGGTGGTCTTCAATTGTGCTAAAACAACATTGGTAAGCTTTGTACAAAGAAGATACTGTTGTATTAATATTGGTATCCTATTTTATGGTTAACTCATTGAGTGCCAGCCACTTTTGGAGAACGGACGCTCCCAGTGCCAGAGTTTCAGAGCGTTTTCAGTGATTTCTCGAGGCCCACAGAATATTGTGTGATATTACTATGTAAACACCGAACACGCAAAAAGAACAAGGATACTCTATTGTATCATCAGCAAAAAAAAGTTTATTGATACCATTTTCCGTTCTTTAGTTATCAGCCGGAGAAGATAGGTCAAAAACAGCAAATACAGGCATTTCTATCTAGAAGCTGAGATATTCAGCCTTTTGTGAAATGCAGCATTTCAAGCACATTCACTGACTCTAGCTAATATTTTCTGATGTAGTGACGTGGTGTAGTTGTGTGCTGCCCTGGGTGCCCCACCCCCCTCTCCCCCCCTCAGCTACAAACTCCTCCCCACACTAGTAACACACAGCCTCACGCACCCAGCGTCTATTTTCGGAGTGCTTTTTGTGCGCCGCCTCCCAGGCAGCGCGACAAGGAAATGCCAAGCCGGACTGCAGGGAAAGGGTTGGCACTTTGGCGTCGGGTGCTGCCTTTCTGGCGGCTAATCGTGTGAAGAAACTATGCAGACAGACAGACAGAGGCAGAGGAGCTCAGTTGTGTGCGCGGATTGACTGCTGTTGCCAGGCACCGTTAGTTGCAGCCAGACCAATCTACATGGCTCTGGGCTGCAGCATGAGCGCTTTCTCTTTGATCAGGGGGCTTTTTCAGGCTATATTTCGGACATTTCTCTAATCTGGAGAGCACTGTCGCCACCTGATGAGTCCGTAAAATAGGTTATACAGCTTCAATAGCTACAATATTTGTACAGGACATACATAAGGCTTTGATCCACGTCCCACCGTCAAAAAAGGCAATTGACGACAATCGTCGTCTTTGGCACTCTACGTTAGTATTCGAATTGACGACAACTGTCGTCATTGGCACTCAATGAGTTAAGTAGCCTATATTTGCACGCTATTGGTATTGTTATTTTTTTTTTTACTGGGAGTAGCCTACTCACAAGTCTCTCAGGCTGCAGTAGTGTCGTTAAGTTAAGTTAACAAGCAGCTGGGTGCCAGCCGTGGCTCTCTCTCCCTCCCCCGCTCTCATGTCTCGTCTCTCTCTCTCCCTCTCTGTCTCTCGCTCTCTCTCTATCTCTCTTTCCCTCTGTGCACTCACTTTCATGTCACCACCTTTAGGTCGTTTTACACTACAACAGACACCAGCAACAGAGGCAGAAACACTGAAATTATTTAGTCTTATATTTTATTATCTTATTATTATAAACCAAACCTAAAGAATAACATGCTTTGCTCATAGTCTTCAACTAAACCCTAAATATCGCAGTATAAAACATATAAAACAAATTTTAATCATATAAAACACATTTTAATCATATATATATATTTTTTTTTAATTGACATTACATTTCCAATACAAAACAGCAGAGGGTGCCGCAGCACCACAAGCACCCCCACTTCCCGCGCCCCTGGTCACCACTTGCCCACAGGCATCCAATGAGACTAAATCATCAGACTTAATCTTCTTGGAAACAAATTTTATTTTGTCCTGATTGGTCTTAGATTTGTGTCATAGTTCTGTGGAGCCCAACATGAGCCCAATTTTTTCTTTTTCTTTTTTTTTAGGGCCCCTTCACACCGAGGGCCCCTGGGCACCTGCCCAGGTTGCCCTATGGTTAATCCGGCCTTGACCATTAACACATTCAGTGCCAAGGACGTCTGTGGACGTCCTAAAAAAAAGTAACGAGGAGTGCCAAGGACGTCTGTGGACGTCCTAAAATCATAATTCATATTATTCCATAATTCTGCTGTTTAAGGTCGTACCTAGCCAGTGAGCATGAATCCCTTCAAGGGATCACACGGCGCCACCTTAAACATCGTCACAGGAGCTGCTCCACCCACCTCAGATCCTTTACTTTGTACAGGAGACAGCGGAGAAAGTGGAAACCGATGCATGCTTTCTGCCAGCGCCGTATATATTGCTCTGCCTACAGCGGAGAGTGGGCTCGGCTGCATCCGCGCTCACAACTGAGCTCTTATGCTTCTATCTATCTCCACACGATTTCCTAGAAAGCCAGCATCCGAAGCCGAACGGCCATGCCTTTTCGTTCAGTCGCGTTTGCCCATCAAGGAAATGATGCGCGCTGGGATCTGTCCGGGGCAAAAACGAGAAAACAAACTCTGTGCGTGTGGGAGGAGCCCGCAGCTCAGAGGTGGAGAGGGGAGAGGGGAGAGGGGGGAGGGGGGGGGGGGGGGGGGGAGAGGTGTGTGTGTCACACAGGCTTCACAGAAACCACACCACACGCCACCACATCAGAAAACACCAGCCAGAGTCAGTGAATGTGCTCGAAATTAGAGTGCAAAAGGTATTCATAAAAGGGCCTATAACTTGGAAAGTAAAAAAAAACGACAGAAAACCCTTGAAAGTGCACTTTTTTGAGAGGCTGTAATTTCATAATGGAACTGTCTAGAAACAAAATTTCTTCTTTGGAAGAAGCAGGAGTGTTCAATGTTTCATTAAAGTCCAGCCCCGTTAATATAGCCATAATAGAAAAAATTCTATAGCTGTTTTCAACTGAATGGAAGTGAATCTGGCACAGGCTCCAGACAATTTTACTGAAGCGCTGTGGCACTGAATGTGTTAACATCATATGATGTCAATCCCTGTCAGGCAATTTGATTATGGGATGATCTTCCTGGCTGTTTGAACGAGACGTGCAAGCTTAGGCCATCTTTACACAACAACAATCTCTGCATAAAACAGGAAACTGTCATTGCATTCTTGCCTTTGATTTTGCGTTTGTGATAATGATTTGCGTGCAGACTGAAGTTTAAAAAAACTCAGAACAGCATCAAGTGAGCCAGAATAAAACTGAAACTTCTGGTTACAGCCTTCACAATAATGGCAATTAAACAAACTAATAGCCTTATTGATGCATGTTGCAAAGTTGTTTTTTTGTGTGATCCCAAATACACAGAACACATAGAAAACAGACAACTAAAAGTTAATCTTAACCCGTAGTGAATCAACGGTCCTGTTTCTTTTTTACTTACCCAGTTATATTGCTGCTTTTATTTTTAAGATAAAAAGGCCTAGCTTCCTGTATTCTGTCTACTTCTAATGGATATATTTAGCTTTATAGGATTAAACTTTAAATGAATTTTCCACACGATAGAGACACAGAAGTCACGAATGGTGATAAACTACTCCAGCTTTGTCCATTACAGAATAAAAACCCAGTAAAGCCCCATAAAAAATACCTGTTTTCTATATTAGGTAATAAACTAAAAAAACTACTTTCTACAAAGTGCTACTCTAACCCATCAAAATGTCTTAGCTGTCATGGATTGTGTTGCATATTTGCTTTCCGTACTGTGACAAAATGTGATATTGTAAGTCGCTTTGGACAAAAGTGTCTGCTAAATGATCTAATGTAATGTAATGTAATAAACAGAGAATGTGCTATTTTAGTCAATAAATACAATGGTAGCTTGGATAACACATTGCTCTGGTATTGGTCTTGATTTGGACTGGTAATTTTGCGGTCTCGGTTTCGACTTGAACTTGACCAAAGCGGTTTTGACTACAGCCCTGATATGCGGCTCCCCGGGGTGTCCCACCTTTGTTCTCCGTCTCCAGATCTTCCACCTTCTTCTTCTGCAGCTGCAGCTCGGCCTTGGAGGCGCTCAGATCGTCGTTCTGCTTCTTCACCTCCCTCTCTGTGTCGTTCACTCTGCCTATGAGGGACGTCACTGCAGAGTCTTGAGCTGGAAGCACAGAGACAAATCACAACAAACGTTTAACTCATTTCCTGCCATTAACGTGATATGATGTCAATCTCTGTCAGGCAATTTGATTATGGGATGATCTTCCTGGCTGTTTGAACGAGACGTGCAAGCTTAGGCCATCTTTACACAACAACAATCTCTGCATAAAACGGGAAACTGTCATTGCATTCTTGCCTTTGATTTCGCGTTTGTGATAATGATTTGCGTGCAGATTGAAGTTGCAAAAAACTCAGAACAGCATCAATTGCGTCAATTGAATTTTATTGCTCTTGTTGGTTTTATTGTTTTATGCTTTTTATTTATATCTTGACCTCTGTACTTTTAACCTCTGTCCCTGTCGCTGTTTTAGACACCTGAATCTCCCCACGGGGATAAATAAAGGTTTTCAATCAATCAATCAAGTGAGCCAGAATAAAACTGAAACTTCTGGTTACAGCCTTCACAATAATGGCAATTAAATAAACTAATAGCCTTATTGATGCATGTTGCAAAGTTGTTTTTGTGTGATCCCAAATACACAGAACACAAACAACTAAAAGTTAATCTTAACCCGTAGTGAATCGACGGTCCTGTTTCTCTTTTACTTACCCAGTTATATATTGCTGCTTTTATTTTTAAGATAAAAAGGCCTAGCTTCCTGTATTCTGTCTACTTAGCTTTATAGGATTAAACTTTAAATGAATTTTCCACACGATAGAGACACAGAATTTGATCATAGTATGATCTTACTGGCTGTTTGAACGAGACGTGTAAGCTTACAGTAGGCCATGTTTACACAACAACGGTCTCTGCATAAAACAGGAAACTGTCATTGCATTCTTGCCTTTGATTTCGCGTTTATAGACAGCGTTTGTGATAACGATTTGCGTGCAGACTGAAGCTGCAAAAAACTCAGAGCCGCGTCAAGTGAGCCAGAATAAAACTGAAACTTCTGGTTACAGTCTTCACAATAATGGCAATTAAATAAACTTATAGCCTTATTGATGCATGTTGTGAGGTCTCTAGACCATAGTTCAAGCAGAAGGCCATTCGTGCATAATCTAATCCGATCACCCCTGACGTCAATCAAGTTCTAGTATGACGTGGTCAGTCAAAGTCTTAGTATGACGTCCGTAATGACGTCAGATATGACGTCAGTTAATTCTCATATATATAGCAAGGGTTCTACGTCACCTCTCTCTCTCTGGCCGATCATAACAGCAGCAGCTTCACAGCAGTCCATCTCCCTTGAGCCCTCCTCCGGAGCGTTGTTTTGCCCCACCCACCTCCCCAGTCCGCCACCAACGAGTCGTGACTCCTGATCCCCCACGGGGGGGGGGATCTCCTAGCCTAAGCAGATGCCCTCCTCTTGCCTCAAGAGCAGCGCCACTGGCTAATGGAGTCATGCGCCAAGCAGATGCCCTCCTCTTGCCTCAAGAGCAGCGCCACTGGCTAATGGAGTCATGCGCCAAAGTATTTGCCATGCATGCCGATTGCTAAATAAAGTTTGTTAAATCCTACCGACTGGCCTCTCATGATTGAAGCAAAGTTGTTTTTGTGTGTGATCAAATACACAGAACACATAGAAAGCAGACAACTAAAAGTTAATCTTAACCCGTAGTGAATCGACAGTCCTGTTTTATTTTTACTTACCCAGTTATATATTGCTGCTTTTATTTTGAATGTAAAAGGCCTAGCTTCCTGTATTCTGTCTATTTCTAATGTGATTGATTTAGCTTTATAGGATTAAACTTTAAATTAATTTTTTACATGATAGTGACACACAAGTCACAAATGGTGATAAACTGCTCCAGCTTTGTCCATCACAGAATAAAAACCCAGTAACGCCCCATAAAAAAAGACTTGTTTTCTATATTAGGTAATAAACCAAAAATATGCTATTTTAGTCAAATACAATGGTAGCCTTGGATAACACATTGCTCTGGTATTGGTCTTGATTTGGACTGGTAGTTTTGTGGTCTCGGTCTCGACTCGAACTTGACCAATGCAGTTTTGACTACAGCCCTGTTGTGCGGCTCCCCGGGGTGTCCCACCTTTGTTCTCCAGATCCTCGAACTTCTTCTTCTGCAGCTGCAGTTCGGCCTTGGAGGCGCTCAGATCATCTCTGAGAGCTCCTGTGTCATAGTTCTGCTTCTTCACCTCCCTCTCTGTGTCGCTCACTCTGCCTATGAGGGACGTCACTGCAGAGTCTTGAGCTGGAAGCACAGAGACAAAATCACAACAAACATTTAACTCATTTCCCGGAATTAACGTCATATGACGTCAATCCGTGTTTTCACCGCCATGCGATAGACCTCATTAAAGTGTAACTAACCTCCAAAACACTTTTTTTCAGCTTTTAACCAATATATATGACTTTGGGGGTGATGTGTGAAGAATTCTGCTCAGAATTTCCACATTTGACACCAAACTGTTGCCATTTTACCATTTGTATCATTTTTCAGCAGCATAACTGGCATAAGCGCCCTCTACGGGTCGAACACTGCTTTTTTTTTTTTTCTCAAATGAATGGGAGATTAGGGGCACACTGACGTCACAGTGCCCCCAAAGACTGGGATTTCAAGATAATTACTCCCCTACCCCCTCTGTACCCTTTCGGCTCCTCAGAACTCCAAGCCTATTCTTATTGAAGTTTGCTCTTAAAATACTGAACCAAACGTTGTCAAAGTTGGCACATGTCTTAATTATAGTTAGTTTCCCGCTGAATGTGTCACTACTTTATTAATATCTTACCTGAATAAGCTCGAATGATGATGTTTATATTATCAGTCAGAGTTGGAAGCACTGTCTCAAGCCCAGGCAGGTGGGAGCGGGCAGGAGAGAGTCGTACTGTAACCTCATGGACGAGCCTCAGCGCAGCAGCAGCTGGGCTCTCTGTGCTCTGAGAGCAGAGAGCAGTCTGATATTTCCGCAAACAAATAGCGTCGCAGTTTAGCGCACATGTAAAATATAACGCTATACTACGACGTGACAAAGCTGGTCTAAACACATCGGCTGCTGTAATATCGTCACTGTGTACAAGCAACGGGGGGGGGGGGGTTGACTCGCTGTGTGTGTGTTTTGCTGTCTGGAGCACTTTCTCCAGTGCTCTCTGTGCACAGTCTGACATTTCATTGGAAGCACTTTCTCTCGGCCAGTCAAACGGGAGAGTCTGCTCTGCTCGCTCATGCACCCGCGGGGCGCGCGCACACTGCACACAGCAGAGAGGCGGGGGCTTTCAGTCAGCAGAGCAGAGCAACTGGCTCTGTCTGTGTGTGTGTGCTCCGAGGAGGAGAAGAGCTCTGTCCTGCTCTGCGCCCTATGAGGAAAAATCATAGGTGCTGTAAATTTCATCAAGAATCACGAAAACCCCCAAAACGCAAATTAAAAACGGATTTCATTGCGCGGTTTATCTCTAGTTAGACGAGGGAATTACGTGGAGAAATCTCGCATTGTGTTACCCCAGAGCGAGAGGTTTGTCCTATTGTGGGTGTGCTGCTTTTAACGAGCCCATGTCACTTTGCTCCCGTAACGTAGTTTGAGTAGTTTCCATAGAGTTACATGCAGAAAAATAATTAAATTTCTAGTTCGCCACTGAATTACCAAATTGATATAACTTTCAACCATTTTGAGCAAAGCTCTTTCCAAACAGGCCACCAGCGTTGGCTAGTTGCTGATATTTATACAGATATGGCCCCTCTCAAATAAATTATTTTTGAGGCAGTAGGCAAACTGTAATGGCGTCGATTTCCGAAAAAAAATCTGGACTTCAACACAGCCAAAGAGTCCAGTATAGACAAGAGCATATGTCGTTTCTTGGTTTTTTCCATAGGTATTTTCAAATCACTGTTCTAATACATATCTAGGGGGTTAGTCCCCCTTTAAGCTACTTCACTCCTAAAGTTGTCCAGAAGCCAGGGTTATTGTCCCACAAAACCAGCAAGCAGAGAAAAGCAACAATCTCCCTTCAGGAAGAAAGCTCCATAAAACATAAACCTTTCTATGACTGGTTTTTGAACTTGTCTTGGTTTGTATCTCTTTTTGGCCGGTGTGTGCGCATGCGCCACGGTGGCCTGTCATCTCCACTCGTCCATACAATTTGCGTGCCCGACCTGGGGACCGACCTGGGCCCCATCCTGGTCTGGTCGTCCCACTGGTCACCGCTGTACGGCGCTGTACTCCGCATTCAAGTTGTTGCCACGGTAAGTGTGCCCACTGAGTGTGTCCACTGAGCTTCTTTTCCACAGCTCCAGCTTCTTCAGTTTTCCAGTTGTTTGCAATGACGACAGAGCGTGTATAGAGAAAGTGACGACAGAGTGTGTATAGAGAAAGTTGGGAGCGTTAGAGAAAGTTGTGCCAAGGCAGCGCTGGCGTCCCACAGCTGAGCTAACGTTGTTTTCAATCTGCTTAATTCATTGCATATTGCGGGCGGACCAGCGTGTTAACTTGTTAGCTGGTAGCTATCAAGCTAGCTCCAGCTAGGGTTGCCAACCGTCCCTTAAAATACGGAATTGTCCCGTATTTGTAAACAAAAAGACGTGTTCCGTATTGAACTGATACGGGACACGCTTTGTCCCGTATTGAAGAAACAATGCAGTGCAAAGAGTGACAGGCTATTTGTATTGAGTGAGAAACTCCATAGCCGCTGCAGCTGGTCTGCCCCTCAGCCTGTGTGGTGTCATGTTACGTCCAACTACCCTAGAATGCGCTTCTCATTGATTGTTGTGAGTCACGATGAGAAGCACCGTCAGCGTTGCTAGATTCAACTAAACTGACGACAGCACATTGAGTAAGCTATAGCCTACATTGTATCTATACATAGTAACATGCCATTTTGTTGTGTTCAGAATTTAATCTGAAATCTAAAATGTTTTTGCACTAATGATTTAATCTTTCATAATACCAGGTTTGTTCTATTCAAAAGAATATGTAACGTTGCTGTTTGCACTGTTAAAAGAAAATTGAATGAGTATGCAAAGTTGCATTACCCGGTAGGCTATATCAAAATACCGTTTGCACTACTATTTATTGTTTGTTTTTTAAATACAGCTGTTTTAGCCTATTAAGAATAAGAAACTTCCGTTTTGTGACGCCCAAATAAAATTCTTGAATTTTGAAAAGTGATTCTGATTCTGACTCTGATAATCTAGGAATAGGCTAGATGCAAAAATGCAAAAACAGATCAAATTCAGGTTTGCTTGTCTTAATAATAATGGGTAAATGGTTGAAGTTGAAGCAATTGCAGTTATGTGATTGTTAATAAGTCCACACTACTGACTGCCCCCCGGACCGTTCCTTATTTCCATTTCAAGAAGTTGGCAACCCTAGCTCCAGCTGCTGAGCTAACGTTGTTTTCAATCTGCATAATTGCATATTGCGGGCAGACCAGCGTTCTTCCAGCATTTACTTTCTGTCTGCTCCTTGTGCCCGGCTAGCAGGGTAAGTCCAACGTGCCAGAAAACCACAAAATAAACAATGATGCTGATGATGCTGATAAGAATTTAATTATATTATATGATTCAGTTTCAGTTGTTCTAGCCTCATAGTCTCGTAGCCTATATGGGCGACTGAAGTTTATTTATCCACCTTTTTTTAGATAACAGCACGATGTGAGAAAACTGCCTCAGAAATTAGTTTATCCATTTTTCTGACCAGTGACCACTACAGCACTGCTCCACAGAAAATAAAGAGCTGCATGACGTTTATAATTGATGAACGGCAGGTTCATTTAACACAAGACAAGTAGCCTAATGTTAAACTTCCTTTTTTTAGGCTACATTTTCCCCTCCAGATAACATCCAATTCTGCAATCATCCTATGAGAAACATGATATGTGCATGCTTTACCACACCGGCCATATGCTAGGTTTCGACCTAGCCTTGTTTTATTCTTGATTGTTGTATATTCATGTTTTCTCATGTGTATTATTGTAAAATGGGATACAGATAGCGTCATTCCCTTTTCTGTTTGCCTTCCAGCCGAGACCTCACGACCACAATGGAAATAAGTTTAACGACTTTATTGTCATATCCTGATGAATTATTTTATACTGTATGCTTGTTGGTGTATTTTATTTTTTAATTTGTCAAAGAAATTCAATCAATCAATCAACATTTCCAGCCTGGTGCCTCAAAGTGGTGCAACGAGCTCTTTTCTCCAGGCTCAACGCGTTGTCACACAGACCCGCTACAGTCACTCATATCCTGTCCATTCATATACAGTCAATGGTTGCAGCTTGTGAGCTTCACACGCAGCCCGCTTAATCACGCCTCAGTACTGTCACACACCACTACAGACAGGGTCGGCACTAGTCCGACACCCCATGAGTCCGACACCCCATGAGTCCCACACCTCACGAGTCCGACACCTCACGAGTCCCACACCTCACGAGTCCGACACCTCACGAGTCCCACACCTCACGAGTCCGACACCTCACGAGTCCCACACCTCACGAGTCCGACACCTCACGAGTCCCACACCTTACGAGTCCGACACCTCACGAGTCCGAAAAATGACGCATTGGACAGACATCTCATTAGTCCGACAGCTCGTTAACCCGACAATGAAAATCTCACTAATCCGACCCCTAGTTGATTTCGGTTGTTCGTATGGAGAGACTCAGGTTGCTGAGGACCAACTCACTTAGGAAGTTCTCGGCTATTTGGGACCCGTTCCTGGCCTACTTTGACAAGATTAGAACTGACGAATAACTGGCCCAGCTGATTTCTCATGGACTCCTTGCACGGATTTTATGTACAGCATTTCTTACAAGCATTTAAGCACCTTATGCGGCTGGTAGCACCATATTGTAATGTTGGTGTGTTTTTTGTTTTTTGTGTCCGTGTTTGTTTTGCCTTTGTTCTGAAAATTGAAAATACAATATTGTAAAGTAAAAATAACTGCTGCTGGTTTGAGTGGGAAGATGAAGAGGAATGGGATCGGTGTTGACGCTGTTAAGAGGTTACTAGAGGTGGATGTATCTGAAGCAAAGGTAGATGAAATACTGAGGGATGCATTTAAGCAAACTCAGACAATTGTGTCTGGGTAAGAAGAGGGAGAATATTCTCTAACTGTGAGAGGCAGCAATGTGCCGCAAGGCATCCAGTCTGCCGGAAAGCCACAAGAAGAAGAAGAAGAAGAAGAAGAAGCCTTCAATTTGAGACACAGTGTACTCGAGGAAGACCGAGAGTTAGGAACCAGACGATGGCTTCCGCCCCTGGGCTGACATCTTTATACGGAGGACCCCTTCATGAAGATGAAGGCGCTCAGGGGGGATGAGGAGCGGAGGAACATGAGACAAGGTGCAACAGCCACGATTGAGAAGGTGTGAGAAACTGGAAACTTGAAAGAAGAAGAAGAACCAGGTCTAGAGTCAGAACATCTTATCTGTGAGAGGCAGCAATGTGCCGCAAGGCATCCAGTCTGCCGGAAAGCCATTAGAAAAAGAAGAAGTAGGGAGAAGAGGACAGAAGAAGGGTGAGTTAAGGGGGAAAGGTAGTTTCTCCAGTCTCCACCCTAGAAATCGAGCGTGTGAGATTTCTATTAACACGTTCACTGCCACTGACGTATTAATACGTCAAAAAAAATCCAGCGGTTCACTGCCATTGACGTATTAATACGTCAAAAAAATGAATTTTTTTTTTTGACCGTGGGATGTGCATCTAACCCTTTTACATCTCTTATATAATTATTGGAGCCACCGAACGTTTACAACCCATTCCACCGACCCACTAAGTGGCAACAGTGCTCTCCTGACTAGAGGAAGGCAAGCATTTTTTTAACTTGTCACGCCATTCTCACCCCAGCCATTCTCATGAAAATGGATGGGGGAAAACGCTTTCGTTTTCGCGCTGATTGCTGGCGATGCGGGATTGCAAATTTGCATAATAGATTACAGGTGGAACACACTTTGAAACACGCAGCATAAATATGACCAGAATCGCAAAAGCTTCTCTCAACCAAAACTCCAAGAAGCGAGCGAGTCCATCCAGACTTCCTCAAACAGCGGCCGCGCAGACAGGCACAGGACAGCAGCAAAGCAGACAAGCTTGTGACGGCCGCTGCAGCCAAGAAGAACGCCCACGGAGGGAGGAGTTGAAGCAATTCTCCCTCTCGCTCTCTCGCTCTCTCTCCCTCCCTCCCTCTCTCTCTCTCTCTCTCCCTCTCCCCCTCTCACTAGGATTAAACCTAGTGCGTCTCCCTCCCGAGAGGGAGGGAGAGAGAGAGAGAGGGAGGGAGAGCGAGAGGGAGGGAGAGAGAGAGAGAGAGAGAGAGAGAGGGAGGGAGAGCGAGAGGGAGGGAGAGAGAGAGAGAGAGCGAGAGGGGGAGGGAGAGAGAGAGAGAGAGAGCCAAAAATGAATGGTTAAAGTGACTGTTCTATCGAATTTCACAAAAAGCCGTTTATCTCTGAATATTTTTTCTGACGCTGAAACCATGCTGTATTCAACTGCTAATGCCTACATAACTACTAACTCTACAAACTAACTCTTTTAGACAGAGAAAGCACACATTCTATTAGTTATTTTGAGATATTGTGTGTTCACAAAATCTTAGCAGAAAAGAATCCTCGGGTCTTGAAAGATGAGCCAGAATCCTCAAAAAACCCCTCTGGCAGAAGCTAACTACAGTAAAAAAAAAAACGTCTGGCAGTGAATGTGTTAAGATAAAAAAAAAAAAAAAATGTATGGGTATTGAGATAAACTATGTTATAATAGTTTCTCAAGCCAGTTAATGCAGTCGTTTTTCAGTAGCAGTACTGCACACAGTACTAGGTGTAAGTAAGTACTCGCTGTGTGATGTGCGGTTCCCCGCACATCACACATCATCCCCGCGTCCCACCTGCGTTTTTCCTCTCCAGATCCTCCAACTTCTTCTTCTGCAGCTCATTGTTGGAGGCGTTCAGCTGGGATCTGAGAGCTGCTGTCTCCTTCCTCTGCTCCTCCACCTCCCTCTCGTTGTCGCTCACTCTGTCTCTGAGGGACGACACTGCAGCGTCTTGAGCTGGAAGCACAGAGATAAGTCACAACAAAGATATAGAAGCCTGTATGTTAGCCCATATTTGGCTAATTTCGCCGCAGTGGTGGTGCTGGCCAATTAGTGCATTTAGAGGCGTGTCCAAGTCATTGTGCTATTCTTTGCAGTGTTCGCTGAACGAAAAGGTGAAATGGGCTGGATTTAGAGGTATAATAATTAGGAAAAGGTTTTATACTGCATATTTACAGTTCAACGTTCAATGTGTCCCAAATATGGATCCACAAAAGTAAAATAAGGGTCCCAGTTTCGTATAATTACCTCAGCAAGCAGAGTTGGTCAGGTTACGTTTTCACCCCCGTTTGTCTGTGTCTTTATATTTATATCTAAAAAAAGTATGAACGGATTTGCACAAAACTTTGAAAATTAACTTTCCAGCCCACTGGCCAGAAGGGCCAATTTTGTCAATCACAAAACATACCCTACAGCAGACCTGGGCAAAAGGCGGCCCGCGGGCCACATGCGTCCCGCGAGCGCCCCCTGTGTGACCCGCGCTGGAATTGCAACTGGATGCAACATGCAAGGTACCCGCTGAATAAGTGTCCAAATGTTCATGTTATTCTGGGCAATACTCCACTTCTGTTATAACATTTCAGTCTGGTATGGAATATCTTTCAGTAATCTTTATGACTAAAAGGCTAAAAGTAATCTAATGTGTAAGAAATGACTGTTCTACATTGAAGTAAAAATGGAAATAATTAACTTGTTAGTTTTGGATTTATTTAGCTTCAAGAGTGCATTTTTGTTCGTGTGACCCTCAACACAGGCTTTGAGAATCCCGGGCCACTTACTGATACTTATGCTTAAAGTGTAACTAACCCCCAAAACACTTTTTTTCAGCTTTTAACCAATATATATGACTTTGGGGGTGATGTGTGAAGAATTCTGGTCAGAATTTCCACATTTGACACCAAACTGTTGCCATTTTACCATTTGTATCATTTTTCAGCAGCATACCTGGCATAAGCGCCCTCTAAGGGTCGAACGCTGCTTTTTTTTCTTTTCTCAAATGAATGGGATATTTGGTACAACCTGACGTCAGGTTGTCCCCAAAGACTATGGGATTTCAAGATAGTTACTCCCCTACTCCCCCTGTACCCTTTCGGCTCCTCACAACTCAGTGCACTTAGCAGCAGCATCATATCTCTCTCCCACTTTCCCCATGCAGATCCCCCCCCCCCCTCTCTCTCTCTCTCTCTCTCTCTCTATCTCTCTCTCACTCACTCTGCTGCTTGTAGGGAGCCGATCTCTCTCTCTCTCTCTCTCCCCCTCTGCCTGTCAGCAGAGCGTCTAGCGACTGGGGACTGGGGGGGGGGGGGGGGGGTGAGCAGCACAGCACACTCTCTCTCGCCCAGCATCAAAGTGAGAGCCTCACTTTCATCCTTCCGCAAACAAATCTTATCGCAGTATAGCGCACATGTAAAATATAACGCTATACTACGACGTGACAACGTGACAAAGCTGGTCTAAACACATCGGCTACTGTAATATCGTCACTGTGTACAAGCAACGGGGGGGGGGGGGGGGGGTTGACTCGCTGTGTGTGTGTTTTGCTGTCTGGAGCACTTTCTCCAGTGCTCTCTGTGCACAGTCTGACATTTCCGTGGCTATCAGTCCGACTTGGAAGCACTTTCTCTCGGCCAGTCAAACGGGAGAGTCTGCTCGCTCATGCACCCGCAGCAACAGCAGCACACAGCAGCAGTGAGAGGCGGGGGCTTTCAACAGTCTGACATTTCAGCAAACAAATCTCGTCGCAGTTTAGCGGGAATGTAAGGTATAACGCTATACTACGACGTGACAACGTGACAAAGCTTCTCTAAACATATCGGCTAATATAATATCATCACTGTGTACAAGCAACGCCAACTTCTCAGGAAATGAAAGTCAGCAGAGCAGAGCAACTGGCTCTGTCTGTGTGTGTGTGCTCCGAGGAGGAGAAGAGCTCTGTCCTGCTCTGCCTGCGCCCTGAGAGGAAAAATCAGAGGTGTTGTAACTTTCAACAAGAATCACGAAAAGCCCCAAAACGCAAATTAAAAACGGATTTCATTGCGCGGTTTATCTCTAGTTAGACGAGGGAATTACGTGGATAAATCTCGCATTGTGTTACCCCAGAGCGAGAGGTTTGTCCTATTGTGGGTGTGCTGCTGTTAACGAGCCCATGTCACTTTGCTCTCGTAACGTAATTTGACACCCTGCCATAGAGATACATGCAGAAAAATAATAAAATTTCTAGTTCGCCACTGAATTACCAAATTGATATAACTTTCAACCATTTTCAGATTTTCTGTTTCCATACAGACCAACAGCGTTGGCTAGTTGTTGATATTTATAAAGATATTTCCCCTCTCAAATAAATTATTTTTGAGGCAGTAGGCAAACTGTAATGGCGTCGATTTCCGAAAAAGAATCTTGACTTGAACACAGCCAAAGAGTCCAGTATAGACAAGAGCATATGTCATTTCTTGGTTTTTTCCAAAGGTATTTTCAAATCACTGTTCTGATACATATCTAGGGGGTTAGTCCCCCTTTAAATTAACACTCATATTCTGGTTTATTTAAAGAAAAACATTTTGGCTAGTGGAAATTCTAATTGGCTGGTAACTTTAAAATATAGCAGCCATATTGGCAGGTGGTCAAAAAAGTTAATGACATAGGAGTGAGTGAGAAAAGGATCAAATATTGGTGTTTAAGACTGAATAATGACATCACAACTGTTAATTTAAAATGAGGTATTCCTCTAAACCTGACTTCAAATGCCCCCAAAAAATTTGCGCCGGCGCCATTCGGCCCCCAACGCTCAGCAAATTCTGGCCCTCTGGTAGCGAGGACATTTTTTTGTAGCCCTCTATCATCAAAGTTCCTGGGTTACGGCATGACAATATTTGTTCGGCCCCCGGCAACAATCTGGGTTTCTCATGTGGCCCCCCATGAAAAATAATTGCCCACCCCTGCCCTACAGCCTAGAGTAAATAGTGCTACACAGTTCAAAGTAAATAATGCTAAATAAGGAGCAACATTTTTCGACTGCCGCCATGGTGTTTAAACAGACGAATGGGATATTAGCTTTAAGGTGACTTACTTCTAGAATTGAATGAAATTGTATTCACTTACTAACTGCTCCGTGGAGTATATAGCCTAACGTTATGCTTGCAGAGTTAAAGAGTGGCACCTGGTAATCCATAAATTGTATTTTTTGTACCTTTGTAGATCATCAAGAAACTTGAAATGAATAAGGTTAGATGTGTTTAATAGAGCTTGAAATTAATAAGGTTAGATTTAGGGATGCACAATATGGATTTTTAGAGCCGATACGATAACGATAAATATATTCTTCTTGGCCGATAACCGATACGATATAACCGATAATTATTATAATAAAAATAGATGTAATTTTTTTTTTAGTTTTTAACCTGTATTTTATGCACACCTGGGGTTAAAAAAGGGTCAGGGTAGATGTATGGATGTAGTGAGCATAGCTCTGACCTAACCAAATCTAACTAACATCACTGTGAACGCAAAACAAAGAAAACTTCTGATATAATATGATTGTTTTAATAAAGTGTATCACTCAATTATAGTCAATACAAAAATAACGGCTTTTATATAAGGGAAAGCCAAGCTGCTTAGTCTGCAGATAAAACACAATGACAAAAGGCATAGTAATTTAGACTCTTATTGTCATACTGATCTGTTCAAATTTTGCATTGGTTCCAGTTCTCAGTGAATTGTAGCCTGGGCCCAATGAATGGGGCAGGCACTATAAACCATCTGTGTCGTTTCACTTTTTACTGAAAAATGCTGCCACCAGATTAAATAAAAGGCACTATGTAATGTTGACTGACTGATGCTTTTTATGTAGCCTAATGTGCGTAGCTAACGCTAACTAGCGCGGTTAGCTTAACGTTAGCGAGTGGTTTTTTGGAGTTAAATACACAATCTCTGGATGTTTCATTTCGGGTAAAGGGGTTTCCATTAGTTTCTATAAGTTTACGCAAGCTCTGTGTATTAAGTGCTTTTGTGGGGCTGTTTGATCACAAGCCACAGACTGTAAATGTCACAGTTTGCTAAGCGGACAAGCCTGCAGGGTAGGCCCGCTACGACTGAGCTAATGCTAACAAAACTCGCTAACACAAACAACAAACATATCCGCTGCATCATCGCCAGCTTTGGTTTAACGTAATGCCAGCTTAGAGGTTTCCCCTCCTCTCTGAACCTGTGTGGGACATGGATTGCAAATTACAGTAGCTTTCTGATCATTCTGAAACTGAAAAACAGCAACACACTGGCAGCAGCCATGTTTGCGTCGCAGCTGTGATGTCACAAATGTGCGACAACAAAAAGCTCCGCTTCCGAGGCAAAAAATAAACAGGATTATTATCGGATAATTTATCGGAAAAAGGCCATTATCGGAATAATAAATAATAACGCAAAATGGCCATATCGGCCGATAATTTATCGGTCCGATAATTATCGTGCATCCCTAGTTAGATGTGTTTAATAGAGCTTGAAATGAATAAGGTTAGATGTGTTTAATAGTCTGAAATGAATAAGGTTAGATGTGTTTAATAGAGTCTGAAATGAATAAGGTTAGATGTGTTTAATAGAGTCTGAAATGAATAAGGTTAGATGTGTTTAATAGAGTGTGAAATGAATAAGGTTAGATGTGTTTAATAGTCTGAAATGAATAAGGTTAGATGTGTTTAATAGAGCTTGAAATGAATAAGGTTAGATGTGTTTAATAGTCTGAAATGAATAAGGTTAGATGTGTTCAATAGAGTCTGAAATGAATAAGGTTAGATGTGTTTAATAGAGTCTGAAATGAATAAGGTTAGATGTGTTTAATAGAGTGTGAAATGAATAAGGTTAGATGTGTTTAATAGTCTGAAATGAATAAGGTTAGATGTGTTTAATAGAGCTTGAAATGAATAAGGTTAGATGTGTTTAATAGAGTCTGAAATGAATAAGGTTAGATGTGTTTAATAGAGCTTGAAATGAATAAGGTTAGATGTGTTTAATAGAGCTTGAAATGAATAAGGCTAGATGTGTTTAATAGAGCTTGAAATGAATAAGGTTAGATGTGTTTATTAGAGCTTGAAATGAATAAGGTTAGATGTGTTTATTAGAGCTTGAAAGGAATAAGGTTAGATGTGTTTAATAGAGCTTGAAATAAATGGAGAAGGTTAGATGTGTTTAATAGAGCTTGAAATAAATGGAGACGGTTAGATGTGTTTAACTCATTCACCGCCAATGACGTCTTTGACGTGTTATCAGAAATAGCCCTCCCCGCCAATGACGTGTTTGACGTGTTTTTGTTTTTATGAGTGCAGCGCAGTTGAAACACTTACCCAGCCTGTGACATAGTTTCGGGTCCCTAACCTCAAAGTCAAGCCGACAGCACGTTATCAAACACATACCGCAGCTGTTGTTTGAAATTAGGAAGAAGGTGGAAAGGAGGAGAAACGCGCTTCCTTGTTGCAGAGGAGAAACGCCATTGAAATGCCCCCTCGCCGCGCTGCAGAGCTGATCGACTTGCTGCAGAGCAGCGGACATCGAAACCGCGGTAGTCAAACCCGTGACCAACATGATTGATCCTGGTCCCTGGACCCCGTTCCTATGTGCCAGCCTTGCTGCAGGGCGAACCTGGATTGCCTAGTCAAACCCGTGACGAACATGATCGATCCGGTTCCGGCAGCGCCTGGTCCCAAAGCCAAGCCGCGGACCCGTTCCTGTGTGTCGCAGCATTCGTCCCAGCGAGAGGAGGGAAACGAGCAGCAGAGGAGGCAAAACGCTGATGGGGAAGGAGGGGGAAGGAGGTGCGATCTAGCAGCAGCTGTGGAGAGAACTCTCTCTCTCTCTGTGTGTGTGTGTGTGTGTGTGTGTGTGTGTGTGTGTGTGTGTGTGTGCGTGTGTGTGTCTGTGTGTGTCTGTGTGTGTCTGTGTGTCTGTCTGTCTGTCTGTCTGTGTGTCTGTCTGTACACTCACTCACACTGAGCAAACTGTATTGTTGAATGTAAAAAAAGCACTTCATATATATATATATATATATATATTTTTTTTTGTCATTTGTGTCATAATGAATAATATTTACATGTCTGATGTCAATACAGTTCAAAATAAAAGAATTGAGAGCGAGTTCTGCCTGATATTGTGTGCTGTGTACATAAATGCCATTTTCTGCTATTTCTTTTCTCAGAGAGACCTTTTGGGGGAAAACAGGGTGTATATAAATGGCTATAAGTAGAGTACAGAACATGCTAAAAGCTCACTTTTTTTTCCCTGGTGAACCCAGAGACGTACATGTTCATTTTGAGGTATTGCAAATCACTCTGGTGCTAATAGATAATTTACTGTGGGTCTTGAAAGATGACCAAGAATTATGAAAATCTTTGGCCTGTGCTAAATATTGGCAGTCCTAAACTGGCGGTGAATGAGTTAATAGTCTGACATTAATAAGGTTAGATGTGTTTAATAGAGTCTGAAATGAATAAGGTTAGATGTGTTTAATAGAGTCTGAAATGAATAAGGTTAGATGTGTTTAATAGAGCTTGAAATGAATAAGGTTAGATGTGTTTAATAGAGTGTGAAATGAATAAGGTTAGATGTGTTTAATAGAGTGTGAAATTAATAAGGTTAGATGTATTTAATACGCAGAAGGGCAGATGGTGGTAGATTTTGCAAAGAGGATGGGGATGGCAGTAGTGAACACATACTTCACGAAGAGGGAGGAGCACAGGATAACATACAAGAGTGGGGGAAGGTGCACACAGGTAGACTATGTCCTATGTAGAAGGTGTAACCTGAAGGAGGTCAGGGACTGCAAGGTAATCGCAGGAGAGAGTGTAGCTAGGCAGCACCGGATGGTGGTCTGTAGGATGACAGTGAAGGCCAAGGGGAAGAAAGCCAAGGGAGGGAAGATAGAGCGAAGGATTAAATGGTGGAAGTTAAAGAGAGAGGAATGCTGTGTGGAGTTCAGGGAGGAGGTAAGACAGGCGCTGGGGGGTAGAGAAGAGCTGCCGGTTGGTTGGGCAGCCACCGCAGAAGTGGTGAGGGAGACAGCAAGAAAGGTACTTGGTATGTCTTCAGGAAAAAGGAAGGAAGAGAAGGAGACCTGGTGGTGGAATGAGGAAGTGCAGGAAAGTGTACAGAGGAAGAGGTTGGCGAAGAAGAAGTGGGATAAATTCGGAGATGAGGAGAGTAGACAGAAATACAAGGAGACACGGCGGGAGGCGAAGAGAGAGGTGGCAAAGGCAAAGGAAAGAGCATTCAGGGAGTTGTATGAGAGGTTGGATACCAAGGAAGGAGAAAAGGATTTATATCGATTGGCTAGACAGAGGGACCAGGCAGGGAAGGATATACAGCAGGTTAGAGTGATAAAGGATAAGGAGGGTAATGTGCTGACCAGCGAGGACAGTGTGATGAGAAGGTGGAAGGAGTATTTCGAAGAGCTGATGAATGAAGAAAATGAGAGAGAGAGGAGGATGGACAATGTGGAGGCAGTGAACCAGGAAGTACAACAGATAAGTAAGGAGGAAGTGAGGGCAGCTATGAAGAGGATGAAGAGAGGGAAGGCGGTCGGCCCAGATGACATAGCAGCGGAGGCCTGGAGATGCTTAGGAGAGTTGGCAGTGGACTTTCTAACAAGACTGTTTAACAACATCTTGGTTAGTGAGGAAATGCCAGAGGAGTGGAGGCAAAGTGTACTAGTGCCTATTTTCAAGAACAAGGGAGACGCACAGAGTTGCAGCAACTACAGGGGCATAAAGCTGATGAGTCACACTATGAAGCTTTGGGAAAGAGTAGTGGAGGCTAGATTAAGAGGAGAGGTGAAGATTAGTGAGGAGCAGTATGGGTTCATGCCAGGAAGAAGCACAACAGACGCATTGTTTGCCCTGAGAATGCTGATGGAAAAGTATAGAGAAGGCCAGAAGGAGTTACATTGCGTCTTTGTAGACCTAGAGAAGGCATACGACAGGGTACCAAGAGAGGAGGTGTGGTACGGTATGAGGAAGTCAGGAGTGGCTGAAAAGTATGTGAGAGTAGTGCAGGATATGTATGAGGGCAGTGCGACGGTCGTGAGGTGTGCAGTGGGAGTGACTGAGGGGTTCAAGGTTGGGGTGGGATTGCACCAAGGGTCGGCCCTCAGCCCATTCTTGTTCGCAATGGTGATGGACAGGCTCACAGACGAGGTCAGGCAGGAGTCCCCGTGGACTATGATGTTTGCAGACGACATAGTAATCAGTAGTGAGAGCAGGGAGCAGGTGGAAGAAAATCTAGAGAAGTGGAGACATGCGCTGGAGAGAAGAGGGATGAAAATAAGTAGAAGTAAGACAGAGTATATGTGTGTGAACGGGAGGGAAGATGGAGGGGGGGGTGAAGATGCAGGGAGTAGAGGTACCAAAAGTGGAGGAGTTTAGATACTTGGGGTCAACCGTGCAGAGTAGTGGGGACTGTGGCAAGGAGGTAAAGAAGAGAGTGCAGGCGGGGTGGTGCGGGTGGAGAAGGATGACTGGGGTGATCTGTGACAGAAGGGTACCAGCGAGAGTGAAGGGAAAGGTCTACAGCAGCGTAGTGAGACCAGCCATGCTGTACGGTCTAGAGACGGTGGCACTGACAAACAGGCAGGTGGCAGAGCTGGAGGTGGCAGAGATGAAGATGTTACGCTTCTCTCTGGGAGTGACGAGGCTGGACAAGATAAAGAACGATTACATCCGAGGAACCGCCCATGTTGAGCAGTTTGGACAGAAAGTGAGAGAGGCAAGACTGAGATGGTATGGACATGTGCGGAGGAGGGAGGTGGGGTACATTGGGAGGAGGATGCTGGA
The DNA here is from genome assembly GCF_964638095.1 of Poromitra crassiceps. NCBI lineage: Eukaryota > Metazoa > Chordata > Actinopteri > Beryciformes > Melamphaidae > Poromitra > Poromitra crassiceps. The sequence continues at coordinate 59,143,947 of NC_139627.1, read as the reverse complement.
GATGGAGCTGCCAGGAAAGAGGAGGAGGGGAAGGCCCAAGAGGAGGTTCATGGACGCAGTGAAAGAGGACATGCAGGCAGTGGGCGTGACAGAGGACGATGCAGAGGACAGAAACCGATGGAAACAGATGATCCGCTGTGGCGACCCCTGACGGGAATAGCCGAAAGAAGAAGAAGAAGATGTATTTAACACATCCAGTGCCAAGGACGTCTGTGCACGTCCTAAAAAAAAGTAACGTTCAGTGCCAAGGACGTCTGTGGACGTCCTAAAATCATAATTCATATTATTCCATAATTCTGCTGTTTAAGGTCGTACCCAGCCAGTGAGCATGAATCCCTTCAAGGGATCACACGGCGCCACCTTAAACATCGTCACAGGAGCTGCTCCACCCACCTCAGATCCTTTACTTTGTACAGGAGACAGCGGAGAAAGCCGTGGAAACCGATGCATGCTTTCTGCCAGAGCCGTATATATTGCTCCGTCTACAGCGAGAGTGGGCTCGGCTGCATCCGCGCTCACAACTGAGCTCTTATGCTTCTATCTATCTCCACACGATTTCCTAGAAAGCCAGCATCCGAAGCCGAACGGGCCAAGCCTTTTCGTTCAGTCGCGTTTGCCAGCGCGCATCATTTCCTTGATGCCCATCAAGGAAATGATGCGCGCAGCAAAGCTGGGATCTGTCCGGGGCAAAAACGGAGTCGAGAAAGCAAACTCTGTGCGTGTGGGAGGAGCCCGCAGCTCAGAGGTGGAGAGGGGGGGGGGGGGGGGGGGGGGGAGAGGGGTGTGTGGCTGCACAGAAACCACACCACACGCCACCACATCAGAAAACACCAGCCAGAGTCAGTGAATGTGCTCGAAATTAGAGTGCAAAAGGTATTCATAAAAGGGGCTATATCTTGGAAAGAAAAAAAAAACGACAGAAAACCCTTGAAAGTGCACTTTTTTGAGAGGCTGTAATTTCATAATGGAACTGTCTAGAAACAAAATTTCTTCTTTGGAAGAAGCAGGAGTGTTCAATCTTTCATTAAAGTCCAGCCCCGTTAATATAGCCATAATAGAAAAAATTCTATAGCTGTTTTCAACTGAATGGAAGTGAATCTGGCACAGGCTCCAGACAATTTTACTGAAGCGCTGTGGCACTGAATGTGTTAATAGAGTCTGAAATTAATAAGGTTAGATGTGTTTAATAGAGCTTGAAATGAATAAAGTTAGATGTGTTGAATAGAGCTTGAAATGAATAAGGTTAGATGTGTTTAATAGAGCTTGAAATGAATAAAGTTAGATGTATTTAATAGAGCTTGAAATTAATAAGGTTAGATGTGTTTAATAGAGTGAAATGAATAAGGTTAGATGTGTTTAATAGAGTGTGAAATGAATAAGGTTAGATGTGTTTAATAGAGCTTGAAATTAATAAGGTTAGATGTGTTTAATAGTGTGAAATTAATAAGGTTAGATGTGTTTAATAGAGCTTGAAATTAATAAGGTTAGATGTGTTTAATAGAGCTTGAAATGAATAAGGTTAGATGTGTTTAATAGAGCTTGAAATGAATAACCCATCGCCCCTCCCGTACACTCCGATCCTCTTCTACTGCCACCCTCATCATCCCCCCATCCAGACCCAAAACCTTTGGTGACCGTGCTTTCTCCCGTGCCGCACCCCAACTTTGGAACTCCCTCCCCCAGACCATCCGAGACTCTCCCTCACTGTCTACTTTCAAAACCCAACTTAAAACCTACCTGTTCTCCCAAGCCTACAACCTCCCCTACCCCTGACCACCTCCTCCTAACCACCACCCTCCGCCTCCCCCTCCTTCCCCCTTCCCCCCCTGCCCCTCCCTCCTGTTCTCTTCCTCTCCTCTGCTTCTCCATACAACCTTGCCCTGAATCGCCACTGTTATTTGTACCTGTTACCTGTATCTGTTGCCTGTTTCTGTTGCTTGTCTTTTGTTTACTGTTAAGCGTCTTTGGGTTCTGAAAAGCGCTATATAAAATAAATGAATTGTTATTATTATTATTATTATAAGGTTAGATAGGTTTAATAGAGCTTGAAATAAATGAATAAGGTTAGATGTGTTTAATAGAGTCTGAAATGAATAAGGTTAGATGTGTTTAATAGAGCTTGAAATGAATAAGGTTAGATGTGTTTAATAGAGCTTGAAATGAATAAGGTTAGATGTGTTTAATAGAGCTTGAAATAAATGAATAAGGTTAGATGTGTTTAATAGAGTCTGACATGAATAAGGTTAGATGTGTTTAATAGAGCTTGAAATAAATGAATAAGGTTAGATGTGTTTAATAGAGTCTGAAATGAATAAGGTTAGATGTGTTTAATAGAGCTTGAAATGAATAAGGTTAGATGTGTTTAATAGAGCTTGAAATGAATAAGGTTAGATGTGTTTAATAGAGCTTGAAATGAATAAGGCTATATGTGTTTAATAGAGTCTGACATGAATAAGGTTAGATTTGTTTAATAGAGCTTGAAATGAATAAGGTTAGATGTATTTAATAGAGCTTGAAATGAATAAGGTTAGATGTGTTTAATAGAGCTTGAAATTAATAAGGTTAGACGTATTTAATAGAGCTTGAAATTAATAAGGTTAGATGTGTTTAATAGAGCTTGAAATGAAAAAGGCTAGATGTATTTAATAGTGTGAAATGAATAAGGTTAGATGGGTTTAATAGAGTCTGAAATTAATAATGTTAGATTTGTTTAATAGAGTGTGAAATGCATAAGGCTAGATGTGTTTAATAGAGTCTGAAATTAATAAGGTTAGATGTGTTTAATAGAGCTTGAAATGAAAACGGCTAGATGTATTTAATAGTGTGAAATGAATAAGGTTAGATGGGTTTAATAGAGTCTGAAATTAATAATGTTAGATTTGTTTAATAGAGTGTGAAATGCATAAGGCTAGATGTGTTTAATAGAGTCTGAAATTAATAAGGTTAGATGTGTTTAATAGAGTGTGAAATTAATAAGGGTAGATGTGTTTAATAGAGCTTGAAATAAATGAATAAGGTTAGATGTGTTTTCACTTTCCCCACCCAGGTTTATCCTGCCGGTCTGGGGATAGTCACAAGCTTGCTTGCTTCTCGAACTGTTGGGCCACCACTGCCACGTTGATGTCACAATATCAAGTGTGACATCAGGGATGTCACATACACTGATCATGGCATGAACGTGACCAAAATGAATAGCTTCAGCACTAGTCAATTTGACACGAAACACAACAAAATAAAGTCCCGATTTTGGGGGAAACATTATAATAAAGTGTCTCAAGCCAGGTACTGCAGTAGTTTTTCAGTAGTGGTACTCCACACAGTACTAGCTGTGGTTCCTCAGGGCATCCCACCTGCACATGTGTTCTCCCTCTCCAGATCCTCCACCTTCTTCTTCTGCATGCTCAGCTCAGCTTTGAGAGCTGCTGCCTCCTTCCTCTGCTCCTCCACCTCCCTCTCGGTGTCGCTCACTCTGTCTCTGAGGGACGACACTGCAGAGTCTTGAGCTGGAAGCACAGAGACAAATCACAACAATCATTTGTGTGTGTGTGTGTGTTTTCTTCCAGTGTGGCTGAAAACATCCTGCCACATGAAGGAACCAGCAAACCTCAATTTCATAGCGTACATGTTAATTAACATCATCAACCATTTACTAATATTTGTTAGTACCTTAATTAACATGTAAACCCTTAATAAATGTTAACAAGACACAAGCAAGTTGCAAGCCTCCTCCAGCCTAGCAAACTGCACTGCATAATTCAACCCTTGGGCCATCTGCAAATACTCCAACTCTCAGCAAAGAACATTGAATTCTGTCTGGGTTTTCGTGCCTGCTCTTTGGGGTTTCTTTCTGGACCACGACAAGACCAAAATAAATAAATGAATACATATTTTCTTATGATATGAAAGAGATGTATTCAATCTTAACATTTGTGAACAGTGTTGGGAAGTAACGAGTTACTGTAATAATATTACTTTTTCCAAGTAACGAGTAGTGTAACGAATTACTATAGAATATAAGTAATAATATTACAGTTACTTCAAGATAAACGAGCTCGTTACGTTAGTCGTTACATCTTTTGTTGAGTCCATTCTGTGATGCCGCTGTGCTGCAAAACGACACGCAGTCGGCATTCACTGATCACAAGCAGCATGGCTTTTAACGCTCCCAAAACAAGGTGACGTCACCGCAGAGCACTTCAGAGCACCCTCTCTGCCCTGCTGAGCCGAGGAGGAAAATCCGTGGCTGGATATATTCCCATGACTTTGTTTTTGTCGGGAAGAAAGGTGACACGATTGAACATCAAAGTCAAATGTAAACGGTGTCCAGGACAGGTAGGCTACTAACACTCTTTCCACTGTGAAAAACACGAGCTCAAACTTCCTAACGTTAACGTTACGAGACGAGAGGACAGCACCAGCAACAGAAACCGGAAAACTGTTAAAATACAGAGATAACGTAAAAACTCACAAGTTGGTGGACATCAAACATTGCTGTTATTATTGTCATGTTAATGTTGCAGAGCTAACGTTATTTGTGACACAAACTTGTTAAGCAAAGATGTAGCCTATACGTATTGAGTTTGCAAAAGATTGCATCTTGTCAGTCATCACTTTGAGCCAGGTGTGCTCTTCATCAAGCATCTCTGTAGGAAGCTGTGCTCTGGCAAAGCGATTAGTTTAAATGGAACGGCACATAATAGACCTAGTTCACACATTCGCACCGCAAAGTCTGCATTTTGATGAGAAAAACGCCATGGGCCTTTTTCACAACGGCCATTTGTGTCTAGAAGACAGAGTAGGCTATACACAGGTGCAACCAACTAACTAATTAAGGCTCCAGCACTGGAACACCTAAATGGACTGGAAGTTGGAAGCCCTAATTAACATCTTGGTGCACCTGTGTTACCTCCTGCCTTTTAGACACAAAATCGCTGCAGTGAAAAAGGCCTATTGCCATTTGTGTGGAATGTAACGGAAAAGTAATATAACGAGTATCTAACGAATTACTTTTGGCATGGAGTAATAAGTAAAGTAATAATATTACTTTTGAAAATAGTAACGAGTAATATGTAATATATTACTTTTTTAGTAATGAGTGCCCAACACTGTTTGTGAAGCTGGAACTTGGTATTTGTACTTGATAAATGTCTAAAACGGCTAATCGATTTTCACCATTATAATTCATCAATCAATCAATTGCAGACTAGTTTCAGCACTAGTAAATATTACACAAAACACAACAAAATAATGTACCCGTTTTGGGATAAACTATCGGTACTCCACAGAGTACTAGCTGTAAGTAAGTACTAGCTGTGATATGCAGTTCCCTGGGGGTCCCACCTGCGTTCTCCCTCTCCAGATCCTCTGCCTTCTCCTTCTGCAGCTGCAGCTTGGCTCCAAGACATGCTGCCCTCTCCTCTGCCTCTGTCACTCTGTGGTCCAACACTGAACACAGCAAGAAGTTTTCTTCAAATACAAATTAACATCAATGTAATTATTGCCAAACAGAAGCATTTGTATAAAATACAATATGTAAAAGAAGGTATAGCTAATTCGATCAAATGTCATCTGGGGGGGATACAGCATAGTATCGCAATATTCTGTGTGGCTATTTTATATCAATACACACAGCCAAGTATCACAATATTTTATTATATACATTATCAGGTACATCATGCATGCAACATTTATGACTATTAAAGGCCCATTCCGTCGGTTATGGCGAGAAATAAATGTGCACAAAGTGTTTTTTATTGGCAATGAGTGAATGCGCCTTGACGTAACTTAAAAATGGCGACCAGGGGCGTTCCTCTCCGACCAGCCGTTCAGAAGATACATGGAAATACCGCAGTTTCGAAGGGGTGAGCATTTCAGGTGAGCTAGAGGATGTGACGTCTGCGCGTTCACGAGCCCGCCTCTTGTCCTGGCCCCGGCATAAACGAAGAAGACGGCTAACAGGAAATGGCTAACATTACGTTCGTCGCTAGCTGCTAGCAAAATGAAACAACAACACAGACTCCAGAAAAAGTCCACACTAAATAAATAAATAAATATTTATCTAATGAAGCCCATCTGGCCAGACAGCAGCAATGTGACCGACATCGGGGGGAAACTAGAGTCAGGACTGTGTTTTCGGTTCATGAAGGGAACTTGCTGCTTGTAGCTACTGTAATGTGGTTTTGACCAGATAACGTTAGCTGCTTGCTAATGGATTTTCAAGATTCAAGATTTTTATTGTCACTCCGTAGTACAACTATCTGACCACCTGGTCAGAAACTCTGCTAACATTACGTCTTGTGTGAAGTAATATACAACCCTAACGTTACTACCGTTATGCTTATGGTCATGGAACATTATTGTTTGACTGCAGTTAGCTGCGGTGGTGAGTCTGCCTATTATAACCATAACCTTAGCTTGATGCTATACGGGGCTAACTAATAGATTTAGCTATATTTATAGAAATTACCACCAGCCCCACTGATAACGTTACTGTCTTGTGTTGATAATGAATCGAACAGTCGGAAATATGCCTAACGTTAGCCTACTGTCTGTTATGCTTACGGTACATTGTTTGACTGTTCAGTTTGGTCAAGACGTACCGGGGGAGAAGGCTCTGACTGCAGTTAGCTGCAGTGGGACTGCACATAGTAATGTTAGCTTGATGCTAATCGCGGCTAACTAATATTAATTTACATTTATAGAAATTACCACCGAGCTCCACTAATAATGTTACCGTCTTGTGTGGATAATGAATGTAACAGTCGTAAATATGCCTAACGTTACTGTTATGCTTATGAAACATTGTTTGATTGTTCAGTTTGGTCAACTCCAGGCATTACACGGTACCGTACATACAGGGGAAGCAGGGTAGTTCCTGGCTCACGGTAACGTGAATATCCTATCCATTTCCCCGCAGCCAATGGAAGCCAAAACACGGCCAAACATGCCACAATAACGTCCGATAATTCATCCATCCTGGGCATCTCGAGGCTGATCTGACCGATAAATTGTCCAGGTTGCCGTTTTCAAGTGACTTTTATGAGCAAAGCAACCAACACCTCTGCTGTTGCGAGGCAGCTGCTTGTGCGCGTGCGAGTATGGTGCCCGCGCGTCAGCTCGTTCACATGCTGCCTGCAGTTACTCTTAACGGCCACCGGCGTCAGTAACAGTGACAATTGACGGAATGGACCTTTAAATAAACATTATTGAAGTGAGATCAAGTGAAGAGATAAAAAGAGACGAAGTTGTATTTTATTTCATTTTATTTATTGATTGATTGATTGATTTACCATTTGCAGTTCAAAAAAAGGTAATAAATAAATATTATAATTAATATATCCCAATATAAGAGGGAGCAAGTGGACTTTGTCTGTTTAAATTTTTGTCTCACTGATGATGTCATATGCACAAATGTCATAGGCATTGTGACATCATCAGTGATGTCATAGGCATTGTGATCAGTGATGCGAAGTTGAGAAATTGTGCGCTGCGCATGCCAATATGAGCAGGTGATTGTGTTGTGCGCTGCGCATGCCAATAGAGCAGGCAAGGCTACATAGCAGCCAATCGGTTGAGGCTTTTGTTGACAAATAACCTTATTTTGGGCTCAAAGACCTAAAACTAAGCTTTTTGGTAAAAATGGTGATGGGTGATGACGTCAGACATTATGTTGTCTAACGAGTGACATGTCATAGACAAATACAATATTTATAGTAAATATGATCTTCCGTTAGCTAGCTCTTAGCTGTTAGCCACTACGTTTGCTAACTAAGTGATCACCAGGCTCATAATGCCGCGATAGTAACTTTTAACCAGTTCGAATTGTGCTCTTTCCATAAAGTCCATCAGCTTTGATATTTGTTGGCCTGGTTTGTTGACAATAAGCGATATTTTGGCTTCTAAAAATGTTTTTCACTGAGATATGACTGAACCAGTATGGCTGCTACTTCCGTTTTATCCATTGACAGTAAATATAATGGACTACCTGAGCTATATGTTTTTGACACGGCAAAATTAAGTTCACTTCCCGATATTGTTTGATTTCGTTTGATTGAATGAATGGATTTTCCTGTTGCATTGTGGGAAATCTGTTCAAGCCTGGAGCCGGGAAAACAGGAAGGGGCATGAGCGTGGACGAGACTCGGGGGACGGTTTCCTCCTAGCCACGGCATCCATCTTGTTCAAGTTGTTTTCCCCGCTAGCTGTTAGCTTGGCTAACAAATGTTGCTAACATTAGTTGCTATTGCTAGCCTTGCTCCATTGCTCTCATACAGTAGCCTGAAGAAAAACCAGTTTTATTTCCTCCAGACCTCGCGTGGCGTCACCAGCCTGCCGCTTGCATCTTCCTATCTTCCACAAAATCGAGGTAATTGCATAGCATGACATTAACGCTAGCTAGATGTCCATTTGTCATTACAGGAGGACTAAGGTTAGACTAGAGTAGCATAAGTTAACGTTATACAACGTTAAACAGTATTGCATGCTGCACAGATTCGGACGTAGACAGAAAACAAACGCAGTTCTGTTTACCTAGGTTACCTCTTTGAGATGAGGCAGACTCAGAGCATACTCATCTACCAGCTATAGCGTTATATATCTAGCTAACGTTGATCAACTATCAATCAATGAGGGGGAACAAGGGGGTTAAACTCCTCTGGATAGTTTATCCACCTCTGCATTTACAGTATTTACCAATCGCAGTGTTGGGTAAGCAAACGTTAACGTTATACAGTGATTAACAGTGTCTAATTCGTTTCTTCCAGGGGTAGCCGCCGTCCAGTACCAGTGATGGGACACACAACAGAGGATCATGATTTGTGAAGATCAAAGCTATAATATTCTGTTCTCCGGAGATTAACGCTAAACTACATGTTACTGCTGATCAGTTGTTTCAACATAGGAAATTGCAATAACACACAAGCCAAATGCTGACATGAGAGATTTGCTTTGAACAAGTTGTAGCTAGTATCTGCCAGTGACCGGAGAATATTGTTATATTTGCTTGTTTTAATGCTTTTGTCAATAAACATTGTCAACAAAGATAGCCTTGTTGTATATTATCATGTATAAGATTGTTGATGTCGAGTGAACACAAACTACGAACCGAAGATTGGACCAGAGGACATGACGACGGAGAAACTTAACCGACCAGCAGTCTGCTTCAATCAATGAATGCTTTATATTTATTGAAATGAAATATGGTGATATCTGGTGGTCTGAAATTACTCTCTCTAGCTAGGGTAACTGGCTTATATTGTCATATTATTGTAACTTCTGAATACAGACTGCATTATGCTACACCATGCAAATATATTTCGATATAATTCAAACAATTAGCTCACCATACCATGGTGGGCTGGACTGTATGTATTGCTGTGAAAAAGTTACATTTGATTGTTTCAAGTGTTACACGTTATATTTTTAACTGAGCTTTGTGGAATTACCTCAACACAATTGTGTATCAGCTTTAAATGTCCAATATATACAGCATTAAACAAACGACCAGCAGCATTAAAATGTGCAAAAACGTTATATTTATTGAAATGTGGTGATCATGTCACAAGTCACATTACGTTATACTCAAATGGTCTACTGCCCAGAAGCGTCACTTTACATGTTTGGTAGGGAATTATTTTCATTATGTTAAACCAGCATTTATCTTCCATAGTGCATTAAATCATAATCACAATGCTATGAAGACATTAGCTGATCACCACAGAGCTGCAGACCAGTTTATCAGATAATTTCGCCGTAAAATGTGTCCAAAGGTGATCAGCCCAGCTTGTATGGTCGCTGCCCGTCCACTAAAACCCGATTTCGATATAGCGTTAGGTGTTATTTTGATCAACAGACCTCATAACGGGGATCTATACTGTTACGTGTGTCTACTAACATCATTAAAAGATCATAAAGGTAACGCTGTTTCTGGTAGTTTACTTTTAATCTATGGCTCCGTTGCTAGCTAGCTAGCCGCAGATCAGGTCTGAAGCCCCAGCTTGTATGGTCGCTGCCCGTCCACTAAAACCCGATTTCGATATAGCGTTACAGAGGTCTGCAGAACCAGGCAGACGCAACGCTGCGGCGTTGCAGCGGCCTCCTGTGGCCTGCCGCGGCCTCCTGGAGTATTTTTTTTCACCAGCAGCTGCAGTGCGCAAAAGAGCCGCCAGGTGGCACGTGTGAGCAGACTGAGCAGGCGGAAGGAAGTAGGCCTACTGTATAGCAGTACAGTAGTGTGAGCAGACTGAGCAGGCGGAAGGAAGTAGGCCTACTGTATAGCAGTACAGTAGTAGCCAGCATCATTCATTCTACTGCTGCACATGACTGAAGACAGGATGGCACGGATAAGCAAGCGAATCAATCAGCAAACCAGTCAAATGATCAGAGGCATGTGGAAAGCCGGCCATACCACGAGATACATCGTTGATAATTTGGCGAAAGTTGGAGTTAATGTATCGATGAAGATAGTCCGCACTCATGGAAGCCGAAATGATCTTTGGGTGAAGCGGAACCGAAAGCCGTATAAAGCTACTAGGTTAGTGTTTACGGTCATATTTGCGGGCATCTAGAGTGCGTTTACATGCACACAATAAACTGTTTATTAGCGGATTTCTGGAGTTACCTGATTATTCAAGTGGTCATGTAAACAGCATACACCGATAAGCTTTATCCGTTTATAGTCATAAACGGGTTAAGAGAAAACCGATTAACACACCTAGGTTTCTGGCCAATAATCGGTCTTCTCTCTGCATGTACAGTATACTGTACAGCATTAACCAGCTTTCTTTCGGGTTTATACATCTGCGCATGTACACGTTGCGGGAGAGCAGGCAGCTGGAGACTTGCGCTGCTCAATAAACTCAACAAACGAATATTTGTCTCGAATTGCGAATAGAACGACGCATTCATAAAAACGCATTGTGTGCACAGTGTGCAAGCCGTGATCTGTGTGTGACGATTTTTTTCAGATGACGGATTAAAAAGATTTATATGAAGAAAACGTAGCCTACTCAGCTAGAATCATGTAAACCTGGTTTTTTCCTATTGTAGGATTATTAAAGTGCATGTAAACGCAGAAATCAGATTATTGTCATAAACTGATTATTCTCAGTTATCCGTTTATTGTTTGCATGTAAACGCACTAACGTTAAATTCAGTCAGTTTTTATACCTGGCTGTATAATGCTTGGTGTAAAAATGTATCTGTTTCTATTCAGTCAGGTGGTGGAAGCAGTGGACAAGATCCTGGAATCAAACGTGGCACTCCCAGCACATAAGGTGAAACTGCTGCTTCAGTCAAAGCACGACATCACCGACTGTTTGCGCACAGTGAGCAAAATCGTGCAGAGCCTGAAATGGAAATATGGCGAGACAAAGTAAACACACACACACACACACACACTCGTTTCACATTTAATAGAGAAATGCTTCCACCTGATTAAAGAAAACATGTATCCTTATTATCCTTCATAACATTATGATTTTCATATTCCAATTACAGAACAGTTCCAATGACCCGGGAGAAAAACCGAGAGCTGCGTATGATACAAGCAAAAGAATGGATAGAGACTGGCGAACAGTTCGATAGCGTGCTGTTCACAGATGAATCCACAGTGGCATTGGAGCCATTTGCAAAACGCAGCTACAGCAAAAAAGGCTTCAATCCAATGATCCAGGTTCCCAAGCACCCCCTTAAGCCCCACGTGTGGGGAGGAATATCACGAGGAGGACCGGGTCCTCTTCTGATCTTTGATGGTGTGTAGGCTACTGTGTTGAGTGGAGCAAATGTTTTTTCTTCTTCTTTCTTCATAAAAAAACTTCTCAAACATTTTGAGTAATGTTGGCAACATGTTATTTCACCCGCAGCTATTATGGACGGTCAGTTTTATGCCGAAGAGATCATCTGCAAAGTAGCTGGGCCATATTTGAGGGATCATTTCCACCTGCCAACTCATCGATTTTTCCAACGTGAGAAACCACATGTTTACAACACAAATACAAAGCGTGACAGCATTGGCTGTAAGTTTGACAAAGTTTCTCTTTGTGTTTCTATTCTTTTTCTTTTAGACAACGATCTGAAACATGGGGTTCCTTTGCCTTTCCGACATGCTGCCACTCCGAACGTTAACTTCCATCATTCGGACTGGCGGTCGTTCATCTTAGAAGCCGCAATGCCGACCTTAGGTTTAGGCGTGGGGGTGGGAGAGGTTAGGTTTTGGGTTAGGGTCTGGGGGAGGTTAGGTTTAGGCATAGGGGGAGGTTAGGTTTGGCGTGGGGGTTGGGAGAGGTTAGTGAAAAACGGGGAATATAGACCCCCTTTCGGAGTGCCGATATTTCGGAGTGGCAGAACGTCGGAGTGGCAGCACGTCGGAGTGGCAGCATGTAACCCTGAAACATACATCAATGAGACCCAGAGCCAGTATCGAGCAGGAGGGAATTAATTGGGTTCGAACCCCACCAGAGTAAGTAACTTACAGTAAGATTTTATTACAGTTGGACGTGTGGTTTTGTGTGAAGGCAAACATTTAACTTTCCCATTTGTACATGTAGGTCACCTGATCTCAACCCAATCGAGCTTGTCTGGCATGCCATGAAGGAGCACGTGCGACATTCAGCCACACAACAGAGAGGCACTAATCCGGGAGATAGAAACTCACCCAACAGACTTGCAACAACTACATTAACCATTTGAATAAAGTTATGCCAATGGTGAGTAGACACAAAACATCTCTGAGCTCTGGCGAGTTTTTACCAGTTCTCTGTATACAGTATTATATTTTAATGTATTGGATGAATGGATATGCCACTGCTATGTAGCCAACTTCCATCCTAGGGGCCCACTTATATTTTTTTTTACTCACACCCGATTCTATTGTGGTTGTCTGCATGTGGTTATAAAATAATGTGATTATACTGTAGCCTAACCGAATGTGCTTAGTTATTACCTTTTTCTATTGTATGTAGCATAACACATTGGCTTTATTTTAGGTCCCAGGCTGAAAATGTTAGATCCCCTACTAAAATGACTAAACAGGGTTCACATTTTCAAATAAAAATTCCATAACTTTTCCAGACCTTGATTTGTTTGGAAGATTTTGTCTGGTGACAGTTGCATATGGATTTCAGCTAAAAACAGGGTGTAAATGATGTATTTTCATGTCAACTTGGCATCTCAGGGCTTGTGGAGACTTTGATTACTCCAGGTGAGCAGTATGAAAGCATTTTATCTATTTTTTCAGTTGTTTTTTCCGTTTTACCTCATGGCCCCCTTCACACTCAGCAAACAGCTTTACTCACATCACACGGCCATTACTCTAAACTGGGACAGCGCCGATGCATTCTACTGCATGTAGTACACTGACTGTATGCAAGTACCTCATACTGCATTCTACTGCATGTAGTACACTGACTGTATGCAAGTACATCATACTGCATTCTACTGCATGTAGTACACTGTCTGTGTGCAAGTACCTCATACTGCATTCTACTGCATGTAGTACACTGACTGTATGCAAGTACATCATACTGCATTCTACTGCATGTAGTACACTGACTGTATGCAAGTACCTCATACTGCATTCTACTGCATGTAGTACACTGACTGTATGCAAGTACATCATACTGCATTCTACTGCATGTAGTACACTGACTGTATGCAAGTACCTCATACTGCATTCTACTGCATGTAGTACACTGACTGTATGCAAGTACATCATACTGCATTCTACTGCATGTAGTACACTGACTGTATGCAAGTACCTCATACTGCATTCTACTGCATGTAGTACACTGACTGTATGCAAGTACCTCATACTGCATTCTACTGCATGTAGTACACTGACTGTATGCAAGTACATCATACTGCATTCTACTGCATGTAGTACACTGACTGTATGCAAGTACATCATACTGCATTCTACTGCATGTAGTACACTGACTGTATGCAAGTACATCATACTGCATTCTACTGCATGTAGTACACTGACTGTATGCAAGTACATCATACTGCATTCTACTGCATGTAGTACACTGACTGTATGCAAGTACATCATACAACCCCACATCATGTAGTACACTGACTGTATGCAAGTACATCATACTGCATTCTACTGCATGTAGTACACTGACTGTATGCAAGTACATCATACTGCATTCTACTGCATGTAGTACACTGACTGTATGCAAGTACATCATACTGCATTCTACTGCATGTACACTGACTGTATGCAAGTACATCATACAACCCCACATCCAAAATAATGTTCAGGGGTGCAAACAGGTACAGGGTGTTTTTTTTAAAGAAAAAGAAAAAATGCATATGCTCCCAGGACAAAATATTTAAAGATATTTACTTTACATGCTAATTTCTAGTTACTTTTCAGTAGCCTATATTATTTGCATCTGCCTCAAAACTTATTCTAATAGCCGTTATGGGGTAAAACAATCCTACATAAAAACAAAAAATGAATCATGTGGGGGCTGAATACATCAACAAGCCAGAAACAATAAAAAAAAACCATCAGTTTATAGTAGCTTATCTATTAACTATCAGGCACGTACAATTTTGGTAAAATTGATAAAAGGCTTACATATTATAAATAAATGCATTATAAAATGGCATTATTTGAAGACAAAATCGATAGATGCATCTACATTAACATGATAACCTTTCCTGATTCAGCTCCAGACTGTATAGCCCTGAACACTGAGCTGTGTTTTCAACTCATTTCTTGACCCATGCATGTGGTAGGCTAAACTTTGATTTGCAACTGTTCGTTTTTAGTCATTTCACCAAGTAAATGTGTTGTGTTGAGAGGATGATTGAGAGAGATTAAAAGCAGCACAGAGTAGGTGTTATAATGTGAGCATTATATTAATGTATTGCTAATGGTAAATACAGCCTGCGCCCGCTAGGGGTAGCTGTTTGTAAACAGATCCTATTTTGGGGATACGGGGTTGACTTCCGCTGTTCTGGGATCTGCAGGTCCACTCCCTGCATATACAAGACGTGCCACTGTCTGTGTATAAATATTATTTCTGCCGTTCTTATATAAAGTACAACTGAGCACATTAAGTTGTTAAGTGGTCTTTTCAAGCAGAAGTTACCACAGTAGGCTATCAGGGCTGATAACTGAAACGGCTTTCAGTAAAAACAAGTTTGGTGATTAATTCATGTGCTGATGTACGGTGGTTTGAGAGTGAAAGCACACTCAGTACTGCACATAATAGTGTTTCATTGCGACTTTTCACAGGTGTTCTCACTATTAGCTACCATTGTACAATACAATAGCATAATGAGCCCTCAAAACTTCACCTGGAAGCACAGGGAAACCTGTGTGTGTGGCTTGGGATTAGGCTATTTACTGACATTTGGCTTCATTGTACAGTCTTGTGCCCAATGCCTAGACCACAACGACAATATAGCCTTCTTCTCATCTAAATGCTTCCACAGATTGCAAAATGTGAGCGCTGTTGAGAAGTATTTTTTATTTTTCTTCTGCCTCTCAGTTAATCAATTAAGGCTGCGTGCGGGACTGTCGCAGCAGCCTTGGTGCAGACAGACTCAGTGAAACACTGCACGGGAGGCCCAGTTATGCGCCTTTCAAAGTGTAAATCCTTTTGCCATGAGCACATTTTCGTTCTGATCTTTTTATATTCGTTTCTGCTGATTTTTTTACACCTAATCCGACGTAGCCATTGTAGGCTATCGATTTTTTTTTTCCTGTCATGCTTCTCACCAATGAATGTATTTAGTGTGCCCGGCCACTCCGCTGACTTCAATGTAAAATAGCAGTACAAAACCAAATAGATGTAAAAAAAAAAAAAAAAGCTGAATTAATTTAGTTTATAAATTACCCAAAGACATCATGACATGACAATATATTACAACTCGGCCGGCCATAGAATGAGTTCTGTAATATTTTTCTTATATCAAAAGCATGGTCCTCACTAAATACAATTTATTTTTTTCCATTTGAGTTTCTGTTGGAATTCCTAGGATAAATAATTTTGGATCAGGATTTAGTTTTATATGTAGCCTAACCGAATGTGCTTAGTTATTACCTTTTTCTATTGTATGTATCATAACGCATTGGCATAATAAAAATATTTTTGATTTGCCTTACTATGATCTCAGAGTATATTTGTTGGTGGATATTACATGGTGTTTGTACAAGTAAAATGAAAAGGAAATGCATTAAAATGGAAAATGTAGTGCGTTTTTGGAGTAGAATCAGTAGGCTACTCACAGGTACGCAGGTTTTTTATATTATCAAATTGGCACATTTACACATTCACAGCTACAGCTGCATATAAATATTAGTGGATTATTCATTTAGTCAGAATATTGTCATTTTCCGAATATGGGCAAAAAGCGGAATATTGTGTGCATGTACTGTAATAGCCAGTGATGTTAGCTGGGGTTGTAAGGTGTTTCGGGTCTCTCAACATCATACACCCTCGCCCAGTAGACCCAGCCGAGGCCGATTAGGCCTAAAAAATAATAAAGTTTGGTTCCTGTTGGTTGTCAGTTGAGGTGATGGTCGGTAGGGAATTTATTTTATTTTTTTATTTTTATTTTTTTCCAGTGGCAGCAAGGGATAGATAGGAAATATATAGCCTATATTTTTTTATTTTCCTTAAAATTACAGCAGCGATGGATAGTTTTTTCATAACATAGCCTACACGTTTTTATATGAACAAAATATTTAAGTCAATATGAATGCTTTCATATCAAACATGTTTGATATTTAGGACTGAAAATCTGTGCGAATACATCTGCGCAAGCCTCCCGTCATTGTCTGGGTTTCCCAAAAGCTTCTTTGCGCCAAGAAGCTAATTTAACCCTTCTTAAGGCCCCCTTAAGCAAACACGTTTCCCAATTGCTTCTTTACGAAGGCATGCGTTTCCCAAAAGCTTCTTAGCGCTAAGAAGCTTCTTTGACCCTTCTTAAGGCTCCCGTACGAAGCCAACGGGCTCTATTCTCCCACAGGCCATCGGCGCTATTACGGGCCTTAACCGCAAAAAAACGTGCCTTGCGCCTGTTTCGGCAAGATAGCAATAGGCTTTAGGCTGCCAAATGCGCTTTAGGCCGAATGGGCGTGGCGCAGTCCCAAAGTGGGCGTGTCGGCGCTAAATACCAGCCTAGTCATATCTTGGGAGCTGGCCTACATTTAGCGCTTTGCGCTTTTCAAAAGCAGGCCTATTCTTTGCCTTCACTGCTTCTTCTCTGTCACCCTTCTCTCTCTCTCTCTCTGAGTTCCCAGCATGCATTGTGTTTCTTCATTTCGCTACTAAATAGCCACCAAATGAGCCAAAATAGATATAAAAGGTAGTTCTAAATTAATGTGTAATGGTAACACAGCCTGCCATTGTCAACATTTCAATATTGGACCAAATAAAACCTCGAAATGAAAACACCACCCTATGTGAAACATATATGTCCTCCTGGGCATATATATACCCCTTGTCGAGTTAACGTGATTTAGAGAAGTAACAGCGGAACGCGCTTCGGAACGCGCTTCTAATGGCATCTGCTATACTGTGATGTCCGTCCAATAACTTGGCCCTATTTCACATTTAGTTTTACAATAAAAACACATTTATGCAATGACTTGACATAATGTAGGGTATATTTATGTGCATCATCCTTCCTGCAGCAGGCGAGAGAAAATTATATCTTTCTGGACAAACTTTCACCAATCTAATAGGCTATATTTTTCTAGCTGATGGATAGAACATTATTTTCACTTTGATCTTGCTATAGTGTAGCGTATTTACATGCTTGCAGTATTGAAACTGCAGTTAGATTGGTTTGAGAAGCATAATAATATGGAATAATAGCCTATAATGCAGACAGACAGGCTGGATGAAGGGGGGGGGGGGGGGGGGGCAGAGCGTTTGGCTTTCGTCTGGTTTTGCGGGATCACTGGAATTGGAGCTAAAAAGGCAAGCGTGCGATTCGTTTATTGCACTTATCCAATGAGCATGACGGTGCATAATTTTACGCCTAAAAGGCGTGGTTGTAATGCTTTGGGCTGCATCTAGCGCCAGCCCGACGATATCAAGTGCGCCTTTCCACGCCCACTGCTTTGATCTGCGCCTGCCGCTCGGCCTAGAAACTGCGCCGATGCAACGATAGGGGCCAACGTGTTTCCCGATTGCTTCTTAGCCTAAAATTATCTTCCAATTATCTTCCGTTAAGAAGGCTGCGTTTCCCAAAAGCTTCTTAGCGCTAAGATTATCTTTTGTAAGAACGGTCTGGGGCATTCTTAACACCTTCTTAATGACGAAACACTGGCAGATCCAGCCGCGTCAGGCAAAAGGAGATACTTGTGTCCACTGTTCCTCTTGTGTTTTTCCCTTTTTCCTTTCTTTCATGCACCCTTTAGTGTTTAAAATTGGGGAACACTTGAAAATCTCCCCTCTATGTATGGTTACTTGTGTTTTAAATGTTTTACCATAGGCTATATTCCTCTAATCAGAATGGATTCCTTTTATAATGTTGTGGATTTATATAGCACCTTTCACAGAACCCAAGGTCGCTAAAATTCTGTAGTGTTTCTCTGTTTTGTTGTATGCTGTGTATATTAAGCAATTTGAACTGCAGTCCATGTCTGAAATAAATAATGTTTAATAAAGTTTAACATGACCATGATTAGGTTATTCTACAACAGTGTTTCTCATCCACTGAGTCGTGGCCCACTGGTGGGCTCAGAGTGCCATCTAGTGGGCCGCAGAGGACATCACATCAAGATATCACAATGATAACCTATCATTTATTTGGGAAGGTGGTCCTCAGAAATGTTTTAACAATCAGAAGTGGGCCTTGAATGAAAAAAGGTTAAGAATCTCCTGTTCTACAACCATCCCACATCTCTGCATGTACAAACAGTATGAGATACAGTAGTTCATCCCACATCTCTGCATGTACAAACAGTATGAGATACAGTAGTTCATCCCACATCTCTGCATGCACAAACAGTATGAGATACAGTAGTAGTTCATCCCACATCTCTGCATGCACAAACAGTATGAGATACAGTAGTTCATCCCACATCTCTGCATGCACAAACAGTATGAGATACAGTAGTTCATCCCCATCAAATGCACACACACAAACAAATCACATCAACAAATGGGCACTCTCCAAATCTTGACAGAGAGACAGAATACTTGACAGAGACAATCAGGGACTGATTTACATCAGACACATGTAGCCTCATTGAACATGGCTGGAAAGTAATGAAGGGAGGCTTTACCTGCTAGTCTATATAAAGGAGTTTCCCAGTCACACATGTATGAGATACCATGGCTGCTAGACAGCATATTGTTATTGCGTGAAACCAACAGCATCGCCGTGAGCGAAGCCAAACTGTGTATGTAAATGCATATCTGCGTGAGCACTTCAGCCCCCTCGACGTGCTGTCAGACCGGGCTATCCAGCTGAAGTACCGCTTGCCCCGCGCTGAGATCCAGCGCCTGATCCAGCTTGTGTCCCCACACATCCGGAGGGCAACCCGCCGCAACTTCGCCCTCAGCCCAGAGGTGCAGCTCCTTGCTGCGCTGCGTTACTACGCAGTGGGGAGTTTCCTGGAGGTGGTTGGGGACGGAACCGGCCTCAGCAAGGCGTCTGTGTCACGGAGTGTGGCAGTCGTGACACTGATCCTCCTGCGCCATGCCTATCGGCACATCTACATGCCCACCACGAGGGAGGAAGTCCGACAGGTCCACCAAGGATTCTACACCATGGCTCCCCCGGGTGATAGGTGTGGTGGATGGCACCTTGATCCCGCTCCACAACCCATCCCTGGTGGACCCAAGCTGGATCTGCCGCAAGCATTATTCCACCATCAACACACAGGTGGTGGTGGACCATGACAGCCTGATCACCGACATCGTTGCCAGGTGGCCAGGAGGCACCCACGACAGCTTTGTCTGGGCGAACTCTCGTGTGGGGCAGGCGGCTGGTAGGGGAGGGTTCAGGAGGAGCTTCTTCCTCGGGGACAGTGGCTACCCCCTGCGCAGCTACCTAATAACCCCGGTCACTAACCCAGCATCACCAGCGGAGGAGAGGTTCAACGAGGCTCACACATACACCAGGACACATGTTGAACGGGTGTTTGGCAGGTGGAAAGCCCGCTTCCGCTGCATCCATCGGTCGTCGGGTGCGCTGCGCATGTCACCTCTGAAGTCGAGCAATGTCATCATTGTGACCGCTATGCTACACAACATAGCTGTGCGTGCTGGTGCAGATGAGCCACCTGATGTGTATGGTGAGGATGACTCGTCAGAGGAGGAGGACGATGACCCACCACCACCTCCCCTCCCCCACGAACCCCGAGCAGCACTCCACCAAGCCGGTCTCCAGGCCAGACAGGAGCTCATCAACCTGTTCTGATTTTGGACTAACTCACTTCCCTAACCTTTCACCTTGCCGTCACAAAAAAAGAAATAGGAAAACTACTACAACCTTGCAGTCACCAAGCAGTCTACTGAGCACCTGAACACCACCCCGCCCCCCTCAACCACCACCACCCCCAAATAAACAAATGAAATAAGCCCACTGCCACTGTGCAGTGCGGCACGCATCATATCAGCTATGCTTAGGGCTGGAACAGGCTAGCAGCAAAGCTCAGATTTGGTTAGCTGCATACTTTCACTGATTGTGAGTTGGCTCAAGTGTGCGGATACACAGTTCACACACTGAGTGAGTGGCTGTGAGAGAGAGTGTGTGAGTGATAGTGTGTGGACTAATGGTCCAGTTGATAGAGTATGAATACATGGCCAACACATGGTAGCCTGCTACCAATGCACCAATTCCTCATTGCTCGTTTGTGTGTGATGACAGACAACAGGTGTATCCCAAGTGGCAATCACATCCAATTATGATTAATGCAGACTACATAAGGATCCCTGGGTAGTTGCACACATTGAGACAGAATGGCAACCAAGAAAGCGCGGGCCAAACGATCGCCACCCTTCACCCCAGGAGAGATGGCCATCCTTCTGGATGAGGTGCAGAGGCACCGGAATCTCTTATTTGGTGGGACCAGGGGGGCCAAGAACCTTGTGGCCAAGAACAACATCTGGCAGGCCATTGCCAAAAGCATGGCCCCCTCCAGTCCCTGTGGGCTGCGAGACTGGCAGGGAGTCCGCAAAAAGTGGCAGGAGTTCGCCAGCCAGACAAAAAGGAAGGGGGCGACTGTGAGGAGACAGAGCCAGGGCACGGGTGGCGGTGCACCTGGCGACACAAAAATCACCCCTGATGAAGAGAAGGTCTTGTCCATAATTGGCAAGACTGCCTCTGAAGGGATTGAGGGGGTGTTGGAAGGGTTTGGGGGCACTCCATCACAGTGTTTTCAGGAAGAGGAGGAGGAGGAGGATGAGCCATCTGGGAGCGGGGCCACGACAGCGCAACCACCCTCCCCAGCCCCCAGCGACACCAGTTTGACCATCGGAGACGTCCCCCCACCCTCGCCCAGGCGCCATGCACTAGCAGGCCGGCCTGGTGTTCGTATGCGGGGAGGCATCAGTCGGCCACCTTGGCGATCAGTTCTCTGCTCCTGCAGTCAGGACCTGGTCTCCTCAGAGAGGGAAAAGTTGACGGTGCTGCGGGGGATTGCAGCGAAAATTGAGCATTCTGGTGCCCTCCAGCAGGAAATGCTGGCCAGCCTATAATGCTCTCCAGCAGGAGGCATTGAATATCAAGCGGGAGAAGTTGGAGATGCAGCGGAGACAACTGGTACTGGCCGAGGCGCAGTTCAACCGACCCAGCATCTCCGTTCCCATCATCCTTCCGTAGGATTCGGGTAGGTGACATTTGCCATATGTTTCTCAGAATCCACAATCTATCTCATTCCATTTCACTAATTAACCTCCCTCCATTGCAGGTGACGCGGATGCAGGACCCATGTGATGGGAGGGGTCCCACCACTTTATCTACGTTTTTTTTCTTTAACTCATTGAGTGCCACGGACGAGTAAAGTCGTCAATTGCTTTAGTAACGTTGAGTGCCAATGACGACTAAAGTCGTCAATTGCGTTTTTTGAGGGTGGGACGTGGATCAAAGCCTCTTACATCTCCTATAACAATATGGGAGCTAATGGATGTGTATAACCTATTTTACAGAACCCTTAGGTGGCGACAGTGCTCTCCAGATTACAGAAAGGCGAGGAAAAAACAGAGAAGAAGTCGTTGGGGAAACGGAAATCGCATGGGATTCAGCCCGCAGTTAGTATTCTAATTGCGTTCGGGCGCCTCGTTTCCCCACTTCATTTGGGAGCATGTGATTATGTGGATCAATCGATTAGCCTGGCATAGATTGATTTGTTTTCAGCACCGCGATGGTGGACAGCTCCAGTTAAGATGCTTCTTAACTCATTGAATGCCATGGACGTCCTTCGACGTCCAATTGAATAGTGACGTAGAGTGCCACGGACGTCCTTCGACGTCCAATGCGTTTTTTGACGGTGGGACGTCGATCAAAGCCATCCGCAGCTCCTGTACAACTATAGTAGCTATTGGAGGTCTATAACCTATTTTACAGAACCCTTAGGTGGCGACAGTGCTCTCCAGATTACAGAAATGTCAGGAATACACAGCCTGAATTAGCCTTGATGAAAGAGAACCCGCTCATGCTGCAATCCAGAGCCATGTAGATTGTTCTGGCTGCAACTGACGGTGCGTGCGAACACAGTCAATCCGCGCACACAACTGAGTCCTTCTGCCTCTGTCTGTCTGTCAGCATAGTTTCTCCACATGATTAGCCGCTAGAAAAGCAGCAGCGCGACACTGAAAAGCCAAACCTTTCACTGCAGTCCGCGTGTGGCTTCTCCATGTTGCGCTGCCTGGGAGGCGGCGCTTCCCAGGCTTCCTAGAGACGCTTGGTGCGAGGCTGTGTGTTACTAGTGTGGGGAGGAGTTTTCAGCTGAGGGGGGGGAGGGGGGGTGGGGCACGCAGGGCAGGACACAACTACACCACATCACTACATCAGAAAATATTACCGTATCTAGAGTCAGTGAATGTGCTTGAAATGCTGCATTTCACAAAAGGCTGAATATCTCAGCTTATAATTTGAAATGCCTGAAAACGCTGAAAACAACCTATCTTCTCCGGCTCATAACTAAAGAACGGAAAATGGTATCAATAAACTTTTTTTTGCTGATGATACAATAGAGTCTCCTTGTTCTTTTTGCGTGTTCGGTGTTTACATAGTAATATCACACAATATTCTGTGGGCCTCGAGAAATCACTGAAAACGCTCTGAAAACTCTGGCACTGGGAGCGTCCGTTCTCCAAAAGTGGCTGGCACCCAATGAGTTAAGAGCCTTCTATTTTTTTTATTTTTCTCTTCTGTTAAGAAGGCGTTTGGGAAACACTTCTTTGGAGCCTTCTTAACTCCTTAACTCATTGAGTGCCAAGGACGGACATGTTCGTCATTTCAAATAGTAACGTAGAGTGCCAAGGACGGACATGTTCGTCAATTGCGTTTTTTGACGGTGGGGCGTCGATCAAAGCCTTCTGCCTCTGATGTACAAATATTATAGCTATTGGATGTGTCTAACCTATTTTACAGAACCCTTAGGTGGCGACAGTTCTCTCCACATAACAGAAAGGCAAGGAAAAAACAAAGAAGAAGTCGTTATGGAAACGGAAATCACATCGCATCCGTATGCATCGATATGCTGAAGCACGTTACTGCAGCTGTGCCTGCAGCAGCCAATCTGCTCCCACAATTGAGCCGCTCGGTGTCGGTTGCGACAGCACATCCGCACATCCACACCGTGGAGTTGTTATTATTCTCAACTGGAAGCATCGTTGCCGGTGACAAACACACGCGGAACGCTGTAAAAAAGCAGGATGTGGAGCACCCTTCACTGTGCGCACAGCAAACTCAGCAGAGAGCCACCACAGACAGGAGGAGGAGTGTGCAGTTGAGGCGAGGCGGGGCGGGGCGGGGCGGGGGGGGGGGGGGGGGCACGCAGAGCAGCGCGCAACACCCAGACAGACCCAGGCAGCAGGACAGGATTGACAAACGCAAGCCAGAATATCCGATGCCCACCAGCAGCAAATCAAGACCAGCAAGAAGCTGCAACCAGCAGCGCACGCAGGGGCCAGCGCTGCTGGTTGTAGCTAAAAAATATTATTCTGCCAAACAGAATTCCCTGGCCTTCACTGTTTTATTGAAGGAAATTATTTTTGAGGTGTGACTACATTAGAAAAGATTAGCTTCAGAGTCAGTGATGTGCTTGAAATGTTTAATTTCACAAAAGGCCAATTATCTCAGCTTCTAGAAAAAAATTGCTGTTTTTGGATGAATCAAGCTATCTTCTCCGGCTCATAACTAAAGAACGGAAAATGGGATCAATAAACTTTTTTTTGCAGATGATAGAATAGAGTCTCATCGTTCTTTGTGCGTGTTCAGTGTTTACATAGTAATATCACACAATATTCTGTGGGCCTCGAGAAATCACTGAAAACGCTCTGAAACTCTGGCACTGGGAGCATCCGTTCTCCAAAAGTGGCTGGCACTCAATGAGTTAAGAAGCTTCTTAACTCTTAACACGTTCACTGCCATTGACGAGTTGATACGTCAAAAAAAATTCAACGGTTGACTGCCAATGACGAGTTGATACGTCAAAAAAAAAAAAAAAAAAAATTGGACGGTGGGACGTTGATCTAACCCTTTTACATCTCTTATATAAATATTGAAGCCACCGAACGTGTACAACCCATTCCACCGACCCACTAAGTGGCGACAGTGCTCTCCAGACTAGAAAAAGTCGAGCCAAAACTGCAGGGGAACGCGCGATGAAACCATTCTCATACTGTAAAATGGATTGGCGAAAACGCTTTCGCTTTCGCGCTGATTGCTGGCGGTGGGGGATTGCAAATTTGCATAATAGATTATGGGTGCAACACACTTTGAAACACGCAGCATAAATTAGACCAGAATCGCAAAAGAAACCCCGTTTCTTGGGGTTTCTCAACCGAAACCCCAAGAAACGAGCGAGCCCATCCTCGCCCAGCGGCCGCCAGCAGACAGGAGCAGCAGCAGCAGCAGAAACGAGCTTGTGACACGCCCGCTGCAGCCAAGAAGAACACACACGGAGGGAGGAGTTTGAAGTAGACGGGGGTTTCCTGCTGTTATGGAGGAAATTACTGTTCAAAACTATTGTTTAGATGTCTGACGTCTTACTGATGCCAAAAATGAATGGTTAAAGTGACTGTTCTATCGAATTTCACAAAAAGCTATTTATCTCAGCTTAAATTTTCAGACTCTGAAACCATGCTGTATTCAAGTGCTAATGCCTACATAACTACTAACTCTACAAACTAACTCTTTTAGACAGAGAAAGCACACATTCTATTAGTTCTTTTTTGAGATATTTTGTGTTCACAAAATCTTAGCAGAAAAGAATCCTCGGGTCTTGAAAGATGAGCCAGAATCCTCAAAAAAACCCTCTGGCAGAAGCTACCTACAGTAAAAAAAAAAATGGCTGGCAGTGAATGTGTTAAGAAGCTTCTTTGTTGGGAAACTCAGCCATTATCGTTAATTGACGGTACAGCACAGAACCATGAGTATTTTGGGGAAAATGTCACTAATTTAGATCACAATGAATGACCAATGAATAAAAAGTTGTTATAGCCTACCGTAGTTTCAAAGCCCCTGCCACACGCTTGTTAAACTGCCGTGAGATTCATTTGTTTGGGGAGCATATGCGAGTCTGTACAAACCTGTACATGTAGTTGAGTTTAACATTATAAAATGATAACAAGCCCATACATCATCTTCTTTCTGTTAGGCTACTACCATAAGCAGAAATGATGTCTTACCTTCACTGTTGTGTTACAAAGTTGATGGATAGTGACTGGACTTGTAAAGGGATGAGCACACACTGTAGCCTATTTCCACAGCGCTGCGTGGCATAAAATACTATTATTTATTTATTTATTTATTAACGTTATTAGACAGCCTTCTTCTTCTTTGGTTCACTCCAGGCACTTCCTGTGGAGTCAATGAACAGAAATAGTGGACAGCGCCACTCTGCCATTTTAACCGTGTTGTGGTCACACAGTGTATCGTTTCTCTGGTGATTCAGCAGATTCAGGTGATCTGCTGCCACCTATCGTCTAATAAATATTACTGCAGCCTAATTGTTTTCATCAAAGCGGCACACCGCGGGAAAAGGCAACGTCACCTCCCCCTGGTTCTGCAGACCTCTGTAGGTGTTATTTTGATCAACAGACCTCATAACGGGGATCTATACTGTTACTGTGTCTACTAACATCATTAAAAGATCATAAAGGTAACGCTGTTTCTGGTAGTTTACTTTTAATCTATGGCTACATTGCTAGCTAGCTAGCCTGCCTTGGCAACTGGTTGTGTTGTGGTTGGGATCATCTGGTTGCCTGTGGCTGGTGTCAATCAAGGAAAATCCCGCCCCCAAAGTTATCATTTTTATCGTCTCTTTTACTCGAAATGGGACCATAATTTAGAAAACGGAGCCCAGGAAAGAATGAAAAAGACTTGAAATTGTTTATTCAGACCATAAAGTTGGCTCATTTTTCAATTGAAGCCAATGTACGTGTCGTCACTTGGAATTAATGGAATTCCAGGATGGGCCTCAGAAATTCCCCCATTCTGTTGGTCCACTGGTTTTATCACAGACAAAGAGTATACTGAAGACAAGAGGAGACGCTCTTCTGCTTCAGTGGAACAAAGTGTCTTCGGTTGTTATCAATGTAAGCTTTTTGGCACAAATGGTGACGTGCGTTGTTACAGCGCGTGCATAATTATATGTACGTTTTCATCTAACATCAACGTGAAACAGGTAGGAAAAACTGAGTGGAGGAGGGCTTTAAATGTAACCTTTAGCATTATCATTATATTATTATAGCATTAAAATGTCTAAAAACGAGTAGACCTATCTTATATATATTCTTTATTTATGAACTTACATTATCCCAAATGTTTTTCAAAAGTGCTCAAAATCCAGAATTTTATTATATTATATCAAATAACACAGACGGTTAGTGTGCAAACTTCCCTGCTCCGAATCCCCCCGCCCCGCGGGGACTATCGGTGTGATTGTCGAGCGCACTTACAGGACTGTTACGTTACGCAACAGGTGCGCTGCGCAACCACAGTGCGCAACACTCAATCAGTCTTCCAGAACATTCGAGGAAGGAGTTGGACAGTCCGTCAGTCATTCCATCTTGTGTGTGCTGTATACTGTGCGTGAATGCAACTGTAAGTCAGTGTTTATTTCCTCACTATAATGTCACTTATAGTTCAGTTTACTTTGATGCATGTTAATTGGGAAATGACCAAACGTAGATAGATTACTGTTCAGTCCAGATATATTCATTATTAATAATAAGACTACCCGGTTGTAATGTCTGTTGTGGGTTTAGTTTGCCCCACCGAATTTGATGTCAATAGCATGCCAGGTACAATGTTACAGATGGGTGATGGGAGATAGTGATGTAAACTTTGGAGTCCTGGATCTGCCATATCAATAAATAAATCAATAAATAAGCAGATAAATACATATATATGTATCATAAAGATATGTAAAAATAAATGTAGGCACACATTAATTAATATAAGTGACATAAATGTATATATATGTGTATTTTTCTATTTTTGTACGTTTTATATATTTATTTAATGATTTATTTGTTTATTTATACATTTATTTATTTATTTATAAATGTATTTATTTATTTATAAATTTATTTATTTATTTATAAATTTATTTATTTATAAATTTATTTATTTATAATTTTATTTATTTATTTATTCATGGCATTTATTTATGTCTGTTTTATTTACCTCCCATTTATTTCTGTGCCTTGTATTTAGTGATGTCTCCTTTGTATTTAGTGATGCCTCCTTGCCTCCTTTCCTTTTCTGTATGCATTTCTGCCTACTCAATGCAAATTAGGGGGCTGGCCGTCATGGGCTCAAGTCTTTGCCTATTGGCTCGAATGCACATTGTCCTATCTGCTCCAAACTTGTCATGCATGATAAGTGTCCATGCCTGAAGATATCTGCACATCAATATCCATGGCATTTACACTCATAGCGCCACCTACTGGCAACAGGAAATGACATGTTTTACACTTAAATTAACTGCTCAGAGTGGGTTGAACACATCCACCTCGGATGTGGTCAGAAAATCCTTTACCACCCAATGCAGCTTCATTGTGACGATTATGAGTGCTCATTGACCGGCGTGGGCGTGGCGCCATGGCGAATGTTGATGTTTCGCCGTCACACAGGAAGTTGGAGTAACTTCATTGTAGATTGTCCAATCTGCTCCAAACTTGTCATGCATGATAACTGTACATGCCTGAACACATCTAGATGTCAATATCCATTTATAGTCATAGCGCCCCCTACTGGCAACTAGGGGGCACTCTGCCTATCACTCCAAATTGTCATGTAGATGTGTTCAGGCTGGGATGGTCATCAAACATGTGAATTTTGTTGCGTGTGGGACCGTGTAGGGCCGAGTTACAAACCACTTTCTGTGTTGGCAGTAGGGGGCGCTATGACTATAAATGGATATTGACATATAGATGTCTTCAGGCTGGGACAATGAGCAGTTCATGTAAGTGTAAAAGATGTAATTTCCTGTTGCCAATAGGGGGCGCTCTGCCTATAATGCTATATTGGCATGTACATGCGTGAAGTCTGGGATGGTCATCAAACATGTGAAGTTTGTTGCAGGTGTGACCACGTACGGCCGAGTTACAAACCGCTTTCTGTGTGGCCAGTAGGGGGCGCTCTGCCTATCACTCCAAATGGTCATCTAGATGTATTCAGGCTGGGATGGTCATCAAACGTGAAGTTTGGTGTGCGTGTGAGCATGTAGGGGCGAGTAACAAACCACTTTCTGTGTTGCCAGTAGGGGGCGCTATGACTATAAATGGATATTGACATATAGATGTGTACAGGCATGGACACTTATCATGCATGACACGTTTGGAGCAGATTGGACAATCTACAATAAAGTTACTCCAACTTCCTGTGTGGCTAATAGGGGGCGCTCTGCCTATAACTCCAAATGGTCATCTAGCTGTCTTCAGGCTGGGATGCTCATCAAACGTGAAGTTTGGTGCACGTGTGAGCATGTAGGGCCAAGTTACAAACAACTTTCTTTGTTGCCAGTAGGGGGCGCTATGACTATAAATGGATATTGACATATAGATGGCTTGAGGCATGGACACTTATCATGCATGACAAGTTTGGAGCAGATTGGACAATCTACAATGGAGTTACTCTAACTTCCTGTGTGGCCAGTAGGGGGCACTCTGCCTCTAACTCCAAATGGTCCTATAGATGTCTTCAGGCTGGGATGCTCATCAAACATGTGACGTTTGGTGCGCGTGTGAGCATATAGGGCCGAGTTACAAAAACCACTGTCTGTGTTGGCAGTAGGGGGCGCTATGACTATAAATGGATGTTGACATCTAGATGTCTTCAGGTATGTACACTGATCATGCATGACAAGTTTGGAGCAGATTGGACAATCTACAATGGAGTTACTCCAACTTCCTGTGTGGCCAGAAGGGGGCGCTCTGCCTATCACTCCAAATGGTCATCCAGATGTCTTCAGGCTGGGATGGTCATCAAACATGTGTATTTTGGTGCGCGGGGGACCATGTACTGCCGAGTTACAAAACGATGTATGTGTTGGCAGTAGGGGGCGCTATGACTATAAATGGATATTGACATATCAATGTCTTACTCATAATCCTCACAATGACGGTTAATCGAGAGCTTGAGGCTTTTCTGGCCACATCTGAGGTGGATGTGGTCAACCCACTATGAGCAGTTCATGTTCGTGTTAAACTTGTGTCATTTCCTTTTGCCAGTAGGTGGCGCTGTAACTATCACTGAATATTGATCTGCAGATATCTTCAGGCATGGACACTTATCATGCACGACAAGTTTGGAGCAGATAGGACAACGTTCAGTTGAGTTACAATCAACTTCATGTGTTGCCAGTAGGGGGCGCTCTGCCTATAATGCTATATTGGCATGTACATGTGTGAAGTCTGGAATGCTCATCAAACATGTGAAGTTCGTTGCGGGTGTGACCATGTACGGCTGAGTTACAAACCGCTTTCTGTGTGGCCAGTAGGGGGCGCTCTGCCTCTAACTCCAAATGGTCATCTAGATGTCTTCAGGCTGGGATGCTCATCAAACATGTGAAGTTTGGTGCACGTGTGAGCATGTAGGGCCAAGTTACAAAGCACTTTCTGTCTTACCAGTAGGGAGCGCTATGACTACAAATGGATATTGACATCTAGATGTGTTCAGGCATGTACACTTATCATGCATGACAAGTTTGGAGCAGATTGGACAATCTACAATGAAGTTACTCCAACTTCCTGTGTGACGGCGACACATCAACATTCGCCATGGCGCCACGCCCACGCCGGTCAATGAGCACTCATAATCGTCACAATGAAGCTGCATTGGGTGGTAAAGGATTTTCTGACCACATCCGAGGTGGATGTGTTCAACCCACTCAGCAGTTCATGTAAGTGTAAAACATGTCATTTCCTGTTGCCAGTAGGTGGCGCTATGAGTGTAAATGCCATGGATATTGATGTGCAGATATCTTCAGGCATGGACACTTATCATGCATGACAAGTTTGGAGCAGATAGGACAATGTGCATTCGAGCCAATAGGCAAAGACTTGAGCCCATGACGGCCAGCCCCCTAATTTGCATTGAGTAGGCAGAAATGCATACAGAAAAGGAAAGGAAGCAAGGAGGCATCACTAAATACAAAGGAGACATCACTAAATACAAGGCACAGAAATAAATGGGAGGTAAATAAAACAGACATAAATAAATGCCATAAATAAATAAATTTATAAATAAATACCGTAAATATATATATATATATATAATATAATAATAATAATACTATAAGTCCGACTGGCATTTTATTCTGATAGTCAGTTGAAACACTACTGTAAGGCGGGACCTCTAGCAAGAAGATAGACGTGCGGGTGATTTGATTGGATCGTTCTGGAGACTGAAGTCGACATTGGCCAATCCTGGCGCTTGCTGAGAGCTTTTGCAAAGCCCCACACCAGAGCCATATGCCGACACCAAGTAACGTTACGTCTTATTTAGAAATGCGGGGTTAAGAGTGAGGGCGCGCGAGAGAGGGGTTAAGACATTAGCCCGCGTCTATTCTTGTACAAAACATCATTTTCTGCGAAGTATTAGTAAAGTTATAAGCGAAGATCGATTCACAAGGATCTGAAAGCTGTCTCCGCCATTTTGTTTTTGAGGTACTTTTAGTAAGAGAGTTGCGCCATCATGCGTCCATAATGACTCATTGTAAGGATTAGTGACCCTCCATACAGCAGATCAGGAGAAAGCTGTTTGGCTCGAGCGCAGCGCTGCCTTTTAGTAAGAGAGTTGCCATGGCAACCAATAACCCATGGCCATGGGTTATTGAACTCGGTTACTGGAATTATACAATGGCTGTGAACCAATCAGATTGCTTGATTTGAGAGAGCCATTTTATAATTTTGTTTATATCATTCCAGATAACCACACGTTAACCACACATGGATGGCTGAATGTTTATTCATACTGGACATTAAAGACGGTTAATGAAACACTTTGAATGCTGCAGTCTTTCTAACAGGAGACTTAGGCCAGACTTGTATACACCAGCAGTCATATATATATTTCACAGTTAGAGCAACTCGCTTTTTGTCGATGTCATCATCACAGAGCCAGCTGTTACTTGGATTCTCCGGGCAATTCTAGACTATTTTCTTACTTTTTCAAGTCACATGACTGTCAGTTTTTAGATATTGGTCGTTTTGAACTATCTTTTGACTGGATGAATGATACCCCTTTTCCACCGACCTAGTTTCAGGACCGGTTCTGGGCCAGAGCCTAATTATGAACCAGTTCTTTGTGTTTCGACAGCCTAAACACTGGCTCTCGGCGCTGGAAACTGGTGCTTCAGTGGCTCCACTTCTGTCCTGGATCAGATTAAAGAACCGCTACGTCATAGCATCAGGGGCTAGGGGGAGTCTAACGTGAGGCGAGCTCTGGCTTGACAATGGCGGAACACACCGATAAACACCTTCAGTCGGCCTCTTTTAATGTCCACAAAGTGATAACACACTTTCAGCCCACGCTTCCAGTACATAAGAAACGGCGACGTCTCATCAGGACATCAACATGTAAGTTGCTTATAGGTTTCAGCCATCGTCACTGACGTAACGTAGGTAGAGACCGCTAACGCTAGTTAGCTTTGTTTAACCACAGATTGTAAACTCCACTCTTTCGTTTATTAAAACAATCTTTTTGGACATGCTCACTCTACTCTCACCACCAACAGCTACCTAACTAGCTGGGTTAGCAAGCTACAGCACATAGCATAATCTGAATTACCATGGTGCTGCGACTTTGGTTGCTAACGTAAGCTAGCTCTCAGCTGGCTATGTAGCGTTTACAGTAATAGTAGTCAGCTGAGCAAGTCCTAAAACGTTATGTGACAGGGGTGTAGTGGTATTAAATACAGAGGTGGGTAAACTATCCAATGTGAGTAGTTTACCCACCTTGTTTCACTCAGTCATTGATCGATACAGTTGATCTGAAAATAGGTGAATAAACTGTGTATACCCTCCATTATGCCTCTGCTTTGCTAAAGCTGGTCGAGCAAACTGGCTTAAATCCTCCCATGTCTCTGTTATATTGATCACTAATAATAAAATAGCATTAGTTACCCCAAAACGAAATTTTGTACATTTTAAAGTAAAATGCATGAATCTGATGCACTCTGAGAGCAAAAGGAAGAGGCTAATCTTCACATTAATATCTTCTTCACTGTGCTGTGGGTTTACAATGATGAAAAAAGAATTGTCTAATAAACACAGGTGCAAGCAAAACACTAATGAGGGTTTCCAAATTCCAGTCATGGAAGTTTGAAGCCCTCATTAGTGTTTTGCTTGCACCTGTGTGACCCCGTGAGAAGGATACTGTCCCAACTCCCAGGCTATGTAAATAGCCTACAGTAAGCAACACATGTGACTAAAGTGTATAGGCTACAATAAAACAGAACAGACAGGTTGCTGATATGGGATTCATGGCTTCTGTTCAGATATGAAACGCATGGCATGTTTGTGCCTTCCAACCATAGCAATAAAGTTAGTCAATCTTTTCTAGTAGAACAATGTACTAATAGCTTAAACTGACGTAGAACCATACTGTAACTGTAGTAGGCTACATTACTGGTTCATTTGAACAAAACATTAAAGTCCCTGGAAACCAAAATCCACAAAAACGTTCTAACTATGTTATTTAGGGTCTTATGTTATCTTATTGTGTGCCTCCGAAATTATTATACATTACTTTCAACCCAAAGCCTTAAAATCGACACTTTTCTACAAGCTTCTACAAGGTACTTCCTCATTGAAGAGAGCAGTGCGCGAGGTGCTAAAATGCAGGAGCTTATGACGTCATAAGCTCTATATAACCTTTGTACACGCGCGCAACCCGCCCTACTGTGTGTGTGTGTGCGTGTGTGTGAGTAACCTCGCGTCACCAGGCTGTGTCGAGCGCTATGCTGTTCTCTCTCTCTCTCTCTCTCTCTCTCTCTCTCTCTCTGGACATGAGAGAGAGACAGAGAGAGAGAGAGAGAGGAGCACACAGCACACAGAGTGGGAGACAGACACTCAGCGAGCGCTGTGGGGGCAAAGAACGGACAGAGATCTCTTCCTCTCAGAGCCGCGGAGCAACGCGCGAACACACACACACACACACACACACACACACACTAACCCAATCTCTCTTAAATTCTCTCTCTCCCCTTCTCTCCCTCTCTCTCCGAGAGAGAGAGAGACAGAGAGAAATTTCCCTGCTGCAGACGGGACACGCCCACACAGTCCGCGGAAGAAAATACACTCTAAAAAATAATTGATTCTCATGAGTTTTGCCATGACTGTCAAACCTAAATTTATATACTTTGCGACGTTCATCATCGTTCAAATTTGGCTGGTGGCTTATTAACATAGGGTCTTGTGATGTGATGAACTCAAAATGCTAAATAATAAAGAAATATTTCTGGTTTCCAGGGACTTTAAGAATAAGAGCAGCTTATGGAATTTATAAATGTCCTTTGTAACAGCAGTGTAGAGAAATATCTGCAAATGACATCTCAAAGACAGGATGCTGTTGAGAAATATTTGAGGCTGTCTTCAATTGTGCTAAAACAACATTGGTAAGCTTTGTACAAAGAAGATACTGTTGCATTAATATTGGTATCCTATTTTATGGTTAAGTAGCCTATATTTGCTATTGGTATTGTTATATATTTTTTTTTACTGGGAGTAGCCTACTCACGAGTCTTTCAGGCTGCAGTAGTGTCGTTAAGTTAAGTTAACAAGCAGCTGGGTGCCAGCCGTGTCTCTCTCTCCCTCCCCCGCTCTCCCTCTGTCTCTCGCTCTCTCTCTCTTTATCTCTCTTTCCCTCTCTATCTGCCTCGGTCTCTCGCGCTCTATCTCGCGCAAATGTGGGACATCTAAATAGTTTATTACGTAGAAATAAAATAAAAAAATAATCTGGCCAGTAGGGGTTGCACGTGCATCCGGTGCACCAACGTATAATCGCCAGTGCACTCACTTTCATGTCACCACCTGCTCTCCCTTTAGGTCGTTTTACACTACAACAGACAGCAACAGAGGCAGAAACACTGAAATTATTTAGTCTTATATTTTATTATCTTATTATTATAAACCAAACCTCAAAAATAACATGCTTTGCTCATAGTCTTCAACTAAACCCTAAATATCGCAGTATAAAACATATAAAACACATTTTAATCATATATATATTTTTTTTTTAATTGACATTACATTTCCAATACAAAACAGCAGAGGGTGCCGCAGCACCACAAGCACCCCCACTTCCCGCACCCCTGGTCACCACTTGCCCACAGGCATCCAATGAGACTAAATCATCAGACTTAATCTTCTTGGAAACAAATTTTATTTTGTCCTGATTGGTCTTAGATGTGTGTGATAGTTCTGTGGAGCCCGACCAAATCTTTTTTTTTTTTTTTTTTTTTTTTAGGGCTTCTTCACACCGAGGGCCCCTGGGCACCTGCCCAGGTTGCCCTATGCTTAATCCGGCCTTGCATTAGTTAATGATTAGTATCGAAGTTCCTGAGTAGAGTAGTTAATTAATACATAATGATTACTAAATGTCAGCTCATGAATATAGTAGTTAATCATTAGTTACTGATTAGTCGGTCAGTTCCATGAGTAGAGTAATTAATCGTTCGTTAATGATTAATAAATGTCAATGCGTGAATATATTAGTTCATCATTAGTTAATCATTAGTTAAGGTCACATTGTGAGTATAGTAGTTAATCATTAGTTCATGATTAGTTGTTAGTTCCTTAGTAGAGTAATTACTCATTAGTTAATGGTTAGTCAATGGTCATTTTGTGAGTATATAGTTAATTGTTAGTTACTCATTACTTAATTATTACCTGTCCATTAGCCACTCTTTTTGTGTACCCTATTGTAAAGTGGTGCATCATACTCAGTAGTTTATGAATACTGAATTATTACTTAATTATTATCTGTCTATTAGTTAGTCTTTGTGTGTACCCTATTGTAAAGTGGTGCATCATACTCTGTAGTTTATGCGTACTGAATCATTACCTGTCCATTTGTTACTCTTTTTGTGTACCCTAATATAAAGTGAAATATATCCTTATCAAATGAACACTCGCTCCAGGTGAGATTTGAACCCTCAGCCCCAAGATTCTTACATTGTAAGTCTGGTTCTCTACCATCTGAGCTAACCAGCCTGTTGCTACTATCGGTAGAGCCGGAGACCAAGTATTATAGTTTTGAAGGTATATTCCACCCAAATACTACTTTCTGTCCAAGTACTTATAGTTTTGAAGGTATATTCTGCGCTTTAAAACACAAGTACTTAGACATAAGTAGTATTTGGCTGAAACATACCTAAGTACTTGGACATGAAGTAGTATTTGGATGGAATATACCTTTAAAACTATAAGTATTTGGAGAGAAGGTAGTATTTGGGTGAAATATATCTTAAAAACTATATGTACTTGAACAGAAAGTAGTATGTGGATAGAACATACTACTTAGTCTCTGACTCTACAGACCCCTAGTATGGCTCTACCAAATAACAGGCTGGTTAGCTCAGAGAGAACCAGACTTACAATTTAACAATCTTGGGGTTCAGGGTTCAAATCTCACCTGGAGTGTGTATTTGATAAGGATATCTTTCACTTTATATTAGGGTATACAAAAAGAGTAACAAATGAACAGGTAATGATTCAGTACTCATAAACTAGTGAGTATGATGCACCACTTTACAATAGGGTACACAAAAAGACTAACTAATTGACAGATAATAATTAAGTAATGATTCAGTATTCATAAACTACTGAGTATGATGCACCACTTTACAATAGGGTACACAAAAAGAGTAACTAATGGACAGGTAATAATTAAGTAATGAGTAACTAACAATTAACTATATACTCACAAACTGACGATTGACTAACCATTAACTAATGAGTAATTATTCTACTAAGGAACTAACAACTAATCATGAACTAATAATGATTAACTACTATACTTATAATGTGACCTTAACTAATGATTAACTAATGATTACCTAATATATTCACGCATTGACATGTATTAATCATTAACGAACGATTAATTACTCTACTCATGGAACTGACCGACTAATCAGTAACTAATGATTAACTACTATATTCACAAGATGACATTTAGTAATCATTAAGTATTGATTAACTACTCTACTCAGGAACTTAGATACTAATCATTAACTAATGAGTACCTACTCATTAACTATGATTAACTAGTGATTGACTAATGACAAATTATTCCTTAGCTACTCATTAAATAACTATTTAATGTTTAACTATATTATGGTTTTCATGTCGGTCACGAGCCAAATAACCCCCATGTTGAAACTACTGTATGTGGAATCTTGCTTTAACCTCACGCTAACCCTGCATGAGCCCCAAAAATGTGTGGGGCTGTGAGGAAACTGTCAAACGCCAACCCCCCCGCCCCCTCCCCCATACCTGTGTTCTGCTTCTCCACCCTCTCCACCTTGGCTCCCATCAGATGCAAGTTCTCTCTCAGCACTTTTAGCTCCATCCAGACATCGGGCTCGGGGGTGGTTTTGACATCGACCTCCCCGCCCAGTGGCCCGGCCCGAGCCCCTGGCCCGAAATAACAGCACAGCAGCAGCAGCAGCATCTGAGACACACCAATCATAATCTTCATGGTCATCATTCTCTTGACACTCACCTCGTTAAATACCCACCTGGCTCCCTCCCTCCCTCCTGGCTCCGCCCCTCTCCCCCTCCTAGCTCCACCCTTGAGAACACATCATGTGTCCTGTCCCACAGCTGGGACGTCCAACTGAAGACAAGATTTCAACTTTCTACTTTAACCAAACAATCTCAAGTATCAAAAGTACTTGGCAGACGCTGAATTGAAATACTTTGGCTGTCACTGATTTCCTGATGCTGTCAATCCATCTCAAACCAACACAAAGAATTCCTTAGTTATTGCTTTTTCACACAAGAGGGGGAAATGTTTGTGTACCTGTTGAGCAAGATAATGATGAATGTACCTCCATCATTCGTTTGTTCTGACTCTGAGTTTTGATTGTTTTTATCGTTTTAGTGAGCTTTACTTGACTAATTTTAACCAGTTTTTACTAATTTTAACTACTGAAAACGACGACTAATGCTCCGTGCTAATCAAGCTCTTCTGTGGACATATGGAGGCACAGAGCGAGTATACAGATAATAATATACAGTTGTATATAGGGGTGCTCCCATCTGGCTAAGCCACGATCCGATCCGATTCCGATTCCAGTTTTTCTGGTAAAAGCAAGCACAATGTTACAAGTAGGGATGTCAATTTTCGGTTAATTTCACTTTCGATTAACCGACGCTAATAATCGATTAACCTATCGGTTAATTCATAATTTTTTAATATTAAAAAAAAAAAAAAAAAAAAAAAAAATTGTGTGTCTATTTACTCAATGAACTCATGCCCAAACAAGGCGTGTCTATTTAGATGCTGAAATGTTAATGCTTTTTGTGTTAGAATTTCTAACACAAAAAGCATTAACAAGCATTAACAAAAAGCATCAACATTTCAACACAAATTCTTTTTGTGTTAGAATTTCTAACACAAAAAGCATTAACATTTCAGCATCTAAATAGACACGCCTTGTTTGGGCATGAGCTCATTGAGTAAATAGACCAAATTTTTTTTTTTTTTTTTTTTTTTTTTTTTTTTTTTTTTTTAATATTAACTGATAGACCGACAGCAATAACCGAACAACGACGTTAGCGACGGTTAATCGATTAACGGTTAACCGTTGACATCCCTAGTTACAAGTGTTATATATCATATCATTCTTATGTAGTATTTCAGGGACATGTGATCCTGAAAATGATTCAAACTGGTCTATTGACAATTCTACTCACTCAGACACCCTTGAATTTGCACACCCACATATAAAATCAACCGGTGCTTTCCCTTTAACATGGCACAGTCGAAGTATGGCATATCTGCATCCAAATTCACTTTGTAACTTTGCACAGCTGCAGTATTTGCTAGTACTGTATCGTAAGACTGTTTTACAGTTCCTCCACTTGGCTCCCATCTTCACTCTTTGAGAAGCATGATATCAAAGGAGGACACCTCTTCCATGAGGTTGAAGTGTATTGTAATGCTGTTACTGATGTTGGCTGGTAACATACAACCAAACCCAGGTCGTATTGATGGAAAATGTTTGCTCACTCCAGATGACTTTCTACAACGGAAAGGCTTAGGCTTTTTCCATTTAAATGTACGTAGCCTCATTCCTAAAATGGATATGATTAAGATATGGGCTCAAACAACAGATGCAGACTTCATGGTATTTTCTGAGACTTGGTTGAAGGAAAGCATTCCTGACAGTGAAATTGCAATGAGTTGTTATAATGTGTTTCGTTCAGACAGACAAGGTAAAGGAGGGCGTATAGCTATCTATGTCAAAACCAAATTTAGAGCAACAGTGATCAAATCTGTATCTATACCCAAACAATTTGAACTACTTGCATTAGATATTGACTTTGCTACTGACTGTCACATTGTATTGGTTGGTTGCTATAGGCCTCCATCTGCTGTTAAAGACACCTTGATGTCACTATCACCTCTACTGTCAGACTTAAAAAATAAAGACATGATTTTAATTGGAGACCTAAATTGGGATTGGCTGTCACCTGCTGCTGCTGATGTAAAGAATTACTGTGACTCACTCTAGGGGAGAGCAGAGCAAGGAACTAACCATTCTACACTAAACCAGATATTAGTGTGATGGGTATATACTGTGTACCACTCTCATAACGTGTGTATCACTTAGGGTGTCGAGTCATAGTTTATTTTTTTATTTGTCTTTATTGAATGTTCCAAAACTGCATGTTTAATTAAGAATAGGCTAATGATTATTTCCGCTCACCACTTATTTAATGTGGTTACTTTACTTTGTGGTCACTTTATGTATTTGTCCAATGGGTCCAATGGCATTGCTCTCTGTCAGAACTTGCTTGGATGTCCTGATGTTGGTTTGTCTGCGACAAGTTATATCATATCTACTAGCCTCTTCATTTTGTTCTCAGAGTGCACCAGATTAATGCATTTTACTTTAAAATTTAAAAAATGTCTTTGTCTAGGGGGACCACAGCCCCCCTAGATACCCCCCAGTCAGAGTCCTATTACCTTCTTGGTGGTGCAACCCCTGTTTGGAAAGCCTAGAATCGCCTATGATTGTATTATTTTACATACTTAGTTTTGTGCAGAAATCCATTTCTACCTGTATGTAACAGTGAAACTATATAAATATAATAATTCTTCTACATTCTCTAATTGTGTTAACTTCTTGTAAGTGAAATAGGCTAATGCTGACATCTCTGGAAAGGAGACAAACCAGAGGCAGAACATGGCAGGGAATTGTGTGAATACTCCACCCAGGGCAGCTGGCTACTCCAGGTTGTGGGATTAGTGGATGCCAAACAGCGAAGAGTGGTCTCCAGGTCCTGGTTGAGCCGCTCGGTCTGGCCATTGGACTGAGGGTGATAACCTGAGGACAGGCTGACAGAGGCGTTAAGCAGATAACAAAATGCCTTCCAAAAACGAGAAGTAAACTGGGGACCCCTATCTGAGACAATATCCTGTGGCAGGCCATGTAGTCCAAACACATGTGTGACCATGAGTTGAGCCGTCTCGGCAGCTTAGGGTTGGGCACAAAGTGGGCAGCTTTGGAAAACCGGTCTATAATGGTGAGTATAGCAGTGTTCCCACTGGAGGGAGGCAAGCCTGTAACAAAGTCTATGGAGATATGAGACCAGGGACGTTTAGGAATAGACAGGGGATGAAGGAGGCCGGAAGGTTTCTGTGTAGGGACCTTGTTCTGAGCACAGGCGGCAACAAAAGAGCGGACATCCACCCTCATGGTAGGCCACCAAAAACGTTGTCGGACGAGAGACAGAGTGCGCTGAGCTCCCGGATGACATGCCAGGTTGGAGGAGTGCCCCCACTGGAGAACCCCTGACCAGGCAGACAAGGGGATGAACAGACGATTTGGAGGCCCCCCGGTGGGCCCCGGATCCAGTCGCAACGCCTCCTGGACCACCGACTCAATAGCCCAGGACACAAGGGACACGATACAGGCACTGGGCACAATGGGCTCAGGATCCCTCTCAGAAGACCCAAACTGGTGAGAGAGGGCATCGGGCTTCATGTTCTTCGAACCTGGACGATAAGACAGAGTGAACTGAAACCGATCAAAAAACAATGCCCACCTGGCTTGTCTAGAGTTAAGTCTTTTGGCTGACCGGATATATGTGAGATTCTTGTGGTCCATCCAGATGAGAAATGGATGAGCCGCCCTCTCCAGCCAGTGTCTCCATTCATCCAATGCCAGCACCACGGCCAACAACTCCCGGTTCCCAACATCATAGTTTCGCTCAGCAATTACCAAATGTTTTGCATGAAAGTGGAGGCAAACTAATTTGCACTCCGTGCAACACTGTCGTGGAGGAACACAAACGGAAATCGTCACTGGACAGCCACTTTGCTAGGGCGAAGCATTTGACACACACACACACACACACACACACACACACACACACACACAGGTGGCATATTTAGCTTAGGGTCTAGTTGTTTGAATATTTAACAAGGAACAAGGAAGTGTGTGGCATATGTAGCTTAGGGTCTAGTTGTTTGGAATATTTAACAATGAACAATGAACAATGAACAATGAACAAGGAACAAGGAACAAGGAAGGGATGAGGAGGACAGGGAAGGCATGAAGGTGATGTATATGATTGGGTATCAAAATAAGTCATACAAATTGTTACGATGAAAACTGGGACAGCAAAGAAATAGAAATAAAGGAAGAACTTGAGAAATGGGGTAATAAATTAAATAACTATAAAACTAGAATATTAATAATAAAAATGTTTGTTTTATCCAAATTATTGTTTTTAGCAACCGTTTTCCCCCCCAAAGCCCAGACACTAAAGAAAATTGGTAAATCTATAGTGAACTTTATATGGGGAACCACCAGGGAGGTCACACAAAGGCAGTTACTCTATAAGAGTAAAAAGGAGGGAGGCCTTGGGGCTGTTGATCTGGGGTTAAAATTAAACATCGCTTTTTGTAAGAACGTTGCATCAGCCATAGAGCGAAAGGCCATGTGGATAGGTGAGGCTCTGAGCTGGACCAAAAAAATAGGACGAGCAAGGAGCTCAGTTCCATATTATAAACTTTTGTACGGTGACTTTGTGAACAAGTTTGCACACATGAATATTGCTTGGAATTAAATGTAAGGTCCAGCAAATATATATATGTAAAATTGTGTAATGACTTGTATGGTGATGTTTTCCCCTACAAACATTTATATGAAGCAAGCTCTCAGGTCTGTATTAAAAATATATTTAGTAAGTGTCTCTCAGAAAACAAGAGAGACATCATGTGGCTGGTCTCGGTTGGCAGACTAGCAGTCCGAGCAGTCGTCAAGTGGAGCTGCTTTGTTAAAACCAAAGAGTGTCCTATGGACGACTGCAAGGAGGATGAGACTATAACATCTGCTCATAAAATGTGAGCGATCTAAATATGTTTGGGGGAAAATGGTTAGTATTTGGCTTAATGTTGCTGTGATGTATGGTGTCTTTAATGAAACAATGCCAGGGTCACACCAGGACTTTTTCTGGACAGTTGTTTGTGTTTCTATTCTATCTCAGGAGCATATGGGTTCGACAGAGGTCTGGTGTGTGGTGGCAGCATGTCATCACAACCTGGGGAGATGGAGAATGGCTAAGAAATGTCCGTATGAGGAACACCACATTCTTGAAGCTGTCTGACATCCTTCGGCCACATCTCAAAAGAGATGGAACCAGGTGGAGAAGTCCAGTGCCTGTGGAACAACGTGCATGTGTGGCCATATGCATCTGGAGATTGGCCACCAATGTGGAGTATAGGTCCATTTCCCATTTATTTGGTATTGGTCTATCAACAGCTTGGTCTATCACCAGCCATGTTGCCTCTGGAATTGTGGACAAGTTGCTCTCCATCCAGTGGCGTGTCTAGGGAGTGGCCTGGGGTGGCATGGGCCACCCCTAGAATCTGATTGGCCACCCCAGGTGCCACCCCATATGATTGATTGTCTGCACAGTCAGTAAACCTAGTGTCCTCTAGTAAGAGAGTGGCGTCAGCGGAGGACCAAAATGCGAGACTCATTAGCCAATGAACAGCCAGGAATGGGTCTTGCGCTACTTTTGCATGCTAAAATAAAGCTGATAATGTACAATTTGATTCAAGGGGGGAAAAACCCTTTCAGAGTACAACACAAACTGTCTATTTTGTGCAACTGGACAGTGCTGCTTCTTTTTCTCAAGAGTTCCACTTTCTACTTCCTGGAAAAAAACTGGTCCATTGGAGTGAATGGAGATGTCGGAACTCTTCTATTATACGGCTCTGAGTAAACCAAGCTTCCGTGTATAGGCGCAATCCAGTCTTAAACCTGAGAGGCAGTAATGAGCCATAGTAGTGTCTAGCCTGCCGAATGCCCCAGAGAAGAAGATCTTCATTTGAGGATTTGGCGCAGCTGAGCAGCAAACAACTTAACGCTAAACCAACGTCGTTTGTGTGTGTGTGTGTGTGTGTGTGTGTGTGTGTGATGAAGTGAAGCGTCCTCTGTCTGATTCCTGTGGCTACATGGACCAGGTGTGTTCTATATGCTATTTATTTATTGTGGCATGCGTGAGTAGACTCTTTGATACATATGACATAGCTACTGTGCCAGTGGTTTAAAGAAAGACAACATACATTACCTGCCAACAAACACGGAGATTTTCACTTTGAAATTAAGCACCCTCACTAAAAAAAATATCATGACATGTTATGGTAGACTTGAAACTTCACCCTGTCTTTAAAACTAAGCCTGCTACTAACAGGGTAAACGGACAATAAACCTGTGTGCTACGTGATACGCTACGTGATAATGTGGTGCAGCAGGTGTGTTTTCATCTCAGCTTGCTAGTTGCTAACATGAGCAAACCTGTCATCAGTCATTGTTTGGTTGTCAATGCTAATGCTAGCTATGTAAATCTGTCTTGTGTAACTTTGTAGGCCTGATGTGAGCATGTCAAATGTATCCATGCATGCACAAGGAAATCTATTGTGCAAGACATATAAAGTGACATACAGTATGTCTTCATGTGACTATTACAGTATGAAAAGAAATCAGAACATTGAGGATTTCTTCTCCATCAAAACAAAGAAATTAAAAACTGCACAGCAGGACAGAGCAGCCAGCAGCACTGCTACCAGTCAGTTACAGTCAGAGCTGCAGCCAGGAGAGAGCAGCAACAAGCTCTCCTCCTTGTCAGTCAGATGAGTCAAGCCAGCAGCTTGACAGCAGGGATGTACAGCAGGAGCCCCCAGCTGTATGTGTGGATATATACTGTAAAATCCTAATAGTTCCAGATTTATCTTTAGTAACCTAAACAGTTATCTTGATATTGCCTTGATGTCAATGGAATTGTGGCTAATTACCAGACATTGCAACTAAAGTTGAAACTTGTCAATTATGTGTGTATAACTGGGAAGCTTTATATTACATTTGTATGGTGCTACTCTGTGTGATTGATGGGTCTATTTCTCTTAAATTATGCTTTAAACACAGGAACGTAAGACACTGTAATGTTACTAATTAAAGTAGATATATGTAGTCTAGTTGGGACGAACATGGAAAATTAACG
Organism: Poromitra crassiceps; assembly: GCF_964638095.1. NCBI lineage: Eukaryota > Metazoa > Chordata > Actinopteri > Beryciformes > Melamphaidae > Poromitra > Poromitra crassiceps. The sequence continues at coordinate 59,099,548 of NC_139627.1, read as the reverse complement.
CTATTCTGACGTGTGCCGTGTGCGTGCACAGTGCGAGCGAGTGCGTGTGTTTTTTTGGCTAAAAGTCCAAAAAACGTAAAATTTTCGTGGCCACCCCTTCATAAGTCTGTGCCCCACTTGTGCCACCCTGGTAAAAACAGTCTGGACACGCCACTGTCTCCATCTACATCAAAACACCATCTGCTCATGAATTTAAGATCGCCATGCAAGGTTTCCGTGACCGTTGGGGTTTCCCCGCAATGTGGAGGTGCAATTGATCGGATATTGGAATATCCCCACAATTGGAATATTGAATATTGGAATTTTAGCTCCAGACACCCCCGCAGAGTATTTCAACCCTAAGGGGTTCTACTCTGTCATTCTGCAAGGTGTGGTAGACCATCGACTCAGGTTCTGGGACATGAATGTGGGTCGGCCAGGCAGAGTGCATGACGCTAGAGTGTTTGGGAATTCCAGCGTTTAGGACAGGGGTCAGAGTGGCACACTGTTCCCCAATCTCACCGAGAGGATTGTGGGTGTAGATGTGCCGGTGGTGGTGTTAGGCGATGCTGCCTACCTGCTCCTCACATGGTTGATGAAACCATACCCTGAAAGCCATGCAACTCCTGAACAGAAAACCTTGAACTGCCAGCTCAGCAGGGCACGGATGTCAGTGCAGAGGGCATTTGGTCGTCTCAAGGGAAGATGGCGGTGTTTGATGAAAAGATAAGACTGCCACCTGGAAAACACTGACACCACCATAACAGCCTGCTGCATTACTTCACTTCTGTGAAGTCAACTATGAGGAACTCGATGAAGATGTTTCCTGTTCACAGAGACAATGAGGCGGTTGAATGGAATCCCCTTTTGGCAAACACACAAGAGATGCATTGTGCTCTTATCTCCTTGCCCAATTCACTTTTCTTACGAACAACAGGTTGTCAAACGATGTGATGAGTTAAGATCTCTGGGCCAGCTGTGTGTGTGTGTGTGTGTGTGTGTGTGTGTGTGTGTGTGTGTCTGTGTGTGTGTGCGCGTACGCACCTGTGCGTGCATGCATTGTGACATTGTGCGTGCATGCTGCTGCTGCAGCTCTCTCTCTTCTCTCTCATCAGACAGGTAGAGATTGAGTGAGTTGCTATGGTTACGGGGAGGGCACGCTCTGTGCTTCTCCGCACTTCAAGCTGAAGTCAAACGAAACCCATCATAATAGTTGTCAAACTAGGCGAGAAAAGAATTCATCCAAACTCAGCGAATGCGAGCGACACTCAAAGCAAACGTTCACCTTGGCTGCAGGGCCAAAACAAGGAAGAAGCAGGCCAGCACTCCACCATGTCCTTTCACTATTTTAATAAGTCACCTGGGACAGAGACAGTGGTGTATAAAGTACTCAAGTATTAATACTTAGTTACATTACACCACTGGACAGAGAGCACACAGTCACCTGGGACAGAGACAGTGGTGTATAAAGTACATAAGTACTAATACTTAGTTACATTACACCACTGGAGAGAGAGCACACAGTCACATGGGACAGAGACAGTGGTGTATAAAGTACTTAAGTATTAATACTTAGTTACATTACACCACTGGACAGAGAGCACACAATCACCTGGGACAGAGACAGTGGTGTATAAAGTACTTAAGTATTAATACTTAGTTACATTACACCAGTGGACATAGAGCACAACGGACATTTCAGCGTCAAGCCTTCATCAGCCACCTGGGACAGAGAGCACACAGTCACATGGGACAGAGACAGTGGTGTATAAAGTACTTAAGTATTAATACTTAGTTACATTACGCCACTGGACAGAGAGCACACAGTCACATGGGACAGAGACAGTGGTGTATAAAGTACTTAAGTATTAATACTTAGTTACATTACACCATTGGACAGAGAGCACAACGGACGTTTCAGCGTTCAGCCTTCATCAGTGTCTTCTTCTCTTTGACACTTGAGAAAAAACTTGGCAGTGTTTATGTCGGGGTGTCGTGAGGTGTCCCAGATGCCCCGGCGCTGCTCTTTTGATGATGTCACACTACAAGAGACCCCACGCTCAAAATGTGTCGCCTGCGAGCAAATCCTATTTATTCATGTAGTCTGAGCCTGTGTGTGTGTGTGTGTGTGTGTGTGTGTGTGTGTGTGTGTGTGTGTGTGTAACAGAGCGAGGGCTATACTTGGCCCGCGGGCCCCAAATTGGTCAGCCATGGTCTTGTGCATCTGAACATTGGTCTGCCCCTTCCATGATAAACACTGTTGACTTGAGGTCACCGCATGATTTTCACTCACATGATGGTTTGCCGGCAAGGTAAAGTGCTGAAATAGTTTGGATTATAGTGGTAATGGCCCTCCCTGGGGAAATAAATCTTAAATAATAATACTAAACTACTACTAGTACTAATAATAATAATAATAATAATAATAATAATGACGATAATAAAAATAGGAACCAATTGTCCTGATGTGGAAAACGCCACCCGTCACAAACTATTTCATCATAATTGCTGTTTCATCTGAACCTGATAAGCCTGTTAGATGATGTCGATCACATACTTGGCAGAAGATCAATTAAAATAACCTCACTGGCACTGATGTTCTGATGGAGTCACTCATCTCAAACTAACACAAACAATTCCTTAGTAATTGTTGTTTCACTCAAACCTGAGTGTGTATTGTTTCTGTTGAACAAACGAACACTGTTGAACACTATTGCTCTTGAATGTGCTCTCAGAGGGGCGTGGTTATGTCGTGTGTGCTTCATTCAATAAATGGCCGCTTGCCCCTGCACCGTCAGTGTGAGCATGCCGGTCAAACCAAACCGATGGCTACCCGTGTTTCCTCCGTGCTAGACTAATCCACGGCGCTCCAGCCCTAGAGATGGCAGCTTCAACAGGTTATGGGCCCAGAAGGGATTTTGGGAGTCGATGGAATCGTTTATGTTTTGACGGAGATGAAAAGAACTACGAATTGTGGGAAACCAAGTTCCTGGCACACCTGCGACTGATGAGCCTGAAGAGCACCATACTGGGACTGGGTGCGGCTCCTGCAGACGCAGACGAAGTTGCAGAGGACGCGGAGAAAAATGAGGAGGCCTACGCAGAACTAATTCAGTTGTTGGACCACAAAAGCCTATCGCTTGTGATGCGAGATGGGGCAGATGACGGCAGGAAGGCGCTGAAGATCCTGCGGGAACACTACGCGGGTAAGGGGAAGCCGCGAGTGATCAGCTTGTACACAGGGCTGACTTCTCTCCAGAAAGCCGTGAATGAGAGCGTCACTGACTATGTTATTCGTGCGGAGACGGCTATCACAGCACTGAGAAATGCTGGAGAGATTTTAAGCGATGGCTTGTTGACCGCAATGATCCTGAAGGGCCTACCAGACTCGTTTAAGCCATTTTCCATTCACATTACACAGAGTGATGATACTCTAACCTTCGCCGAGTTCAAAACAAAGCTACGGAGCTATGAGAGCACCGAAAAGTTCCGTGCTGCTGGCTCCGATGACGACAGCGTGATGAGAGTGCGTTTAACATTCAGGTGCATGATAGACTGTTTTACCTCAGTACTGCCACAGATGATGTTGATGATGTTGATGGGTGTCATGGGTGTCACGATGTACAAACCTGGCATGAGATTCTAGGTCATTGCAATTATGAAGATGTGTTAAAACTGCAAAGTGTTACTGAAGGAATGAAAATGAAAGGCAAAGCTGGTAAACTGCAATGTGAAGTGTGTATGCAAGGTACATTTGCTCAGAGCAGGAATCGAGAGGCCGATCCTAAAGCAAAAGGTGCTCTTGACCTTGTACACACAGATTTAGTCAAGTCAAGTCAAGTCAAATTTTATTTATATAGCACCTTTCATACACAAGGCAATTCAAGGTGCTTTAGCAGGGCCATTGGCCCTGCTTTAGCAGGGCCAATGGAACCGACAGCAAAAGATGGTTTCAGGTATATCCAGGCTTTCACTGATGATTATTCAGGAACAGTGTTTACATATTTTTTGAAAGCTAAAAGTGACACAGTAAAAGCTACAGCTCCTTATTCACCCCATCAGAATGGGACAGCAGAAAGGAGTTGGAGAACGATGCTCGAAATGTCTAGATGCATGTTGATAGAGAGCGGCCTACCAAAGAGTTTGTGGACATATGCAGTTCAGACTGCTGCAGTCATCAGAAACAGATGTTTCAACAGACGTGTAGGACAGACTCCATATTACATGCTGACAGGAAAGAAGCCAGATCTCTCAAGAATGAGAACTTTTGGGTCCGTGTGCTACGCATACAAGCAGAACAAGAAAATGTTAGACTCCAGGTGTGTTAAAGGAATCTTTGTTGGTTATTATGACAAGAATAGCCCGGCATATCTAGTTTTTCACCCAGAGTCAGGAAAAGTGGTGAAGAACAGATTGGTGAAATTTGTCACAAAGCATGTCAGTGAATCTCACACTCAGACAGATCAGGACACAAGTGAGGATGTGTTGTTGCGTAGGGAGAGCAGCACACCACAGGCTGAGATCATAAAACAGGAAACAGAAGTGTGTGCCCCTGCCCCAGACCTAGGCATAGGTGAAAGAGAGAGCAGTGGGGCAACACGTTATCCAAAGAGGGAGAGGAGACCTCCCAGGCGTTACAGAGATTATGAGTGTGGAGTAAAATATGATGATAACTATGCATTTGTCTGAACCAAGAGAACAACACTGGGTGGCAGCAAAGCATGTCTTAAGGTATTTAAAAGGTACTATGGATCAAGAATTATGTTACAGGAAACATGATGTGAATCTCAAACTTGTTGCATTTTGTGATGCTGACTGGGCCTCAGACCAGAATGACAGGCGAAGTGTAACTGGTTATTGTTTTAGTCTTTCTGAAACGGGCCCTGTTATTTCCTGGAAATCTAGAAAACAACCCACAGTTGCTTTGTCCACATGTGAAGCAGAGTAGCCTACATGGCTTTGGCAGCCACTACACAGGAGAGTCTGTATCTGGTCCAGTTGCTGAGTGGGATGGATGATGCTTGTGTGTATACACCAGTGACCGTTTATGAGGATAATCAGGGTGCGATTGCTTTGTCTAAGAACCCTGTATGTCGTCAGAGGTGTAAACATGTTGACATTAAGTATCATTTTGTTCGATCTGCTCTTAATGATGACAAGATAACTAGTGTGTATTGTCCAACCACAGACATGGTAGCTGATATCCTGACCAAACCTGTAAGTAAAGCCAAGCTTGATAAATTTGTGTATTTTGTTTTTGGGGTGTAATATGAAATGTATGTAATGTATTTGACAATTGTATTGTATATGATTGATCAGCCTAAGCGCAAGTGGGGGTGTTGAACAAACGAACACTGTTGAACACTATTGCTCTTGAATGTGCTCTCAGGCCAATTGTCTGAGGGGCGTGGTTATG
>NC_139627.1:59065264-59093953 GCF_964638095.1 Poromitra crassiceps | reverse complement strand
TGTTGTGATTTGTCTCTGTGCTTCCAGCTCAAGACTCTGCAGTGACGTCCCTCATAGGCAGAGTGAGCGACACAGAGAAGGAGGTGAAGAAGCAGAATGACGATCTGAGCGCCTCCAAGGCCGAGCTGGAGCTGCAGAAGAAGAAGGTGGAGGATCTGGAGACAGAGAACAAAGGTGGGACACCCCGGGGGAACCGCACATCAGGGCTGTAGTCAAAATGCCTTGGTGAAGTTCGAGTCGAGACCGAGACCACAAAACTACCAGTCCAAATCTACTTTTAATCTAGTTTTAATATAGTTTCTGCTACAATTTTACGTCTGTTCGGGAGGTACTGCAATAAAAAAGGAGAGGGCTTGGAGAAAACAACATTTCTATTGCAGAAGAAGATGTTAGGATGGCCCACAATTGTGGAACTTCCAAACATTGAGACCTAGAAAATATGCAATTCTTATTCCAGACATCATTTGCAGACCTGTGTAGGAGGCGGCAACAACCAAACAAATCTGGGACCCCGTCTTTGAGAAAGGTAGCGTGTTTTGCTCTGAAGTCACGTTTAATCACGCGAGTTTCTGCGAGATCCCAAGTCCTCCGAGGTGACAATCTTCAGCGTAATCGTCAAGTGTGTGGGGTTGCGTCTGAACGGTAGCGATTGTGTGTGCGTTCCAAGATTGAAATGTTAAAAAATCTGTGATCTCTGTCGTGAGGTGTGTGGACTCTCAAGGTCTTTATAATCTTCAAGATTTTGAAAATCTTTAGGTGTGGCGGAGGCATTATCTTTAGGTGTGGGGGAGGCATTATTGACACTTGAATGTAGGTCGTTTTCACTGAAAACGTCCGTCTGTCCCTAGAGAGCTGAAAAACATGCCTTCTTGTGCAGCAGATTGAGTGAAAGATTCACCTGGAGGTCTGGGGGCATGTCTGACGGCAGAAATGTACATGATGTGAGGGTTCACAAAACGGATTACTAATCTATCTGACAGGAGAAGTGATTTGTGTGCGTTTACCAGCGTCTGGTGAAAAAAAACCTTCAGCTTTGAGTGACTGTCACAAGTCCTTGTGACAGCGCGTTGAACCCGGGTGAAATAGCTCGTTGCACCACTTTGAGGCACCAGGCTGAAAATGTTGATTGATTGATTGAATTTCTTTGTCAAATTAAAAAATAAAATACACCAACAAGCATACAGTATAAAATAATTCTTCAGGATATGACAATAAAGTCGTTAAACTTATTTCCATTGTGGTCGTGAGGTCTCGGCTGGAAGGCAAACAGAAAAGGGAATGACGCTATCGGTATCCCATTTTACAATAATACACATGAGAAAACATGAATATACAACAATCAAGAATAAAAAAGAGATAGGCCTACAAACCAAGACAAGTTCAAAAAGCAGTCAAAGAAATGTTTATGTTTTATGGAGCTTTCTTCCTGAAGGGAGATTGTTGCTTTTCTCTGCTTGCTGGTTTTGTGGGACAATAACCCTGGCTTCTGGGCAACTTTAGGAGTGAAGTAGCACTAAATGAGGTGGCCAAGAGCGCCATCTATCGCATGGCGGTGAAAACACATATTGACATCATATGACGTTAATGGCAGGAAATGAGTTAAACATTTGTTGTGGTTTTGTCTCTGTGCTTCCAGCTCAAGACTCTGCAGTGACGTCCCTCATAGGCAGAGTGAACGACACAGAGAAGGAGGTGAAGAAGCAGAACGATGACGCAGGAGCTCTCAGAGCTGATCTGAGCGCCGCCAAGGCCGACCTGCAGCTGCAGAAGAAGAAGGTGGAGGATCTGGAGACGGAGAACAAAGGTGGGACACCCCGGGGAGCCGCACATCAGGGCTGTAGTCAAGATTGCCTTGGTTGAGTTCGAGTCGAGATCGAGACCGCAAAACTACCAGTCCAAATCAAGACCAATACCAGAGCAATGTGTTATCCAAGGCTACCATTGTATTTGACTAAAATAGCATATTTTTGGTTTATTTTGCTCTTTTTTATGGGGCTTTACTGGGTTTTATTCTGTGATGGACAAAGCTGGAGCAGTTTCTCATCATTTGTGACTTCTGTGTCACTATCGTGTGAAAAATTACTTTAAAGTTTAATCCTATAAAGCTAAATCAATCACGTTAGAAATAGACAGAATACAGGAAGCTAGGCCTTTTTACCTTCAAAATAAAAGCAGCGATATATAACTGGGTAAGTAAAAAAAACAGGACCGTCAATTCAGTACGGGTTAAGATTAACTTTTAGTTGTCTGTTTTCTATATGTTCTGTGTATTTGGGATCACACAAAAACAACTTTGCAACATGCATCAATAAGGCTATTAGTTTATTTAATTGCCATTATTGTGAAGGCTGTAACCAGAATTTTCAATTTTATTCTGGCTCACTTGACGCTGCTGAGTTTTTTTAAACTTCAGTCTGTATGCAAATCATTATCACAAACGCTGTGTATAAACGCAAAATCAAAGGCAAGAATGCAATGACAGTTTCCTGTTTTATGCAGAGACTGTTGTTGTGTAAACATGGCCTACTGTAAGCTTACACGTCTCGTTCAAACAGCCAGTAAGATCATCCTATGATCAAATTGCCTGACGTCATATGACGTTAATGGCGGGGAATGAGTGAAACGTTTGTTGTGATTTGTCTCTGTGCTTCCAGCTCAAGACTCTGCAGTGACGTCCCTCATAGGCAGAGTGAGCAACACAGAGAAGGAGGTGGAGAAGCAGAACGACGATCTGAGCGCCTCCAAGGCTGACCTGCAGCTGCAGAAGAAGAAGGTGGAGAATCTGGAGACGGAGAACAAAGGTGGGACACTCCGGGGAGCCGCATATCAGGGCTGTAGTCAAGACCGCTTTGGTCGAGGTCGAGTCGAGATCAAGACCGCAAAACTACCAGTCCAAATCAAGACCAATACCAGAGCAATGTATGGTACATACAATAGTAGCAAGGCTACCATTGTATTTATTGACTAAAATTGCATATTTTCTGTTTATTACATTACATGACATTACGTAATTTAGCAGACGCTTTTGTCCAAAGCGACTTACAATATCACATTTTGTCACAGCAAGCAACTATGCAACACAATCCATGACAGCTAAGCCATTTGGATGGATTAGAGTAGCACTTTTTAGAAAGTAGTTTTCTTTTTAGTTTATTAGGCTACCTAATAAAACAGGTATTTTGTATGGGGCATACTGGGTTTTTATTCTGTAATGGACAAATCTGGAGCAGTTTATCACCATTCGTGACTTCTGTGTCACTATCGTGTGGAAAATTAATTTAAAGTTTAATCCTATAAAGCTAAATCAATCCTATTAAAAATTGACAGAGTACAGGATGCTAAGCCTTTTACCTTCAAAATAAAAGCAGCAATATATAACTGGGTAAGTAAAAAAAACAGGACCGTCAATTCACTACGGGTTAAGATGAACTTTTTGTTTTCTGTGTTCTGTGTATTTGGGATCACACAAAAACAACTTTGCAACATGCATCAATAAGGCTATTCGCTTATTTAATTGCCATTATTGTGAAGGCTGTAACCAGAAGTTTCAGTTTTATTCTGGCTCACTTGACGCTGCTGAGTTTTTTTTAACTTCAGTCTGTATGGAAATCATTATCACAAACGCTGTGTATAAACGCGAAATCAAAGGCAAGAATGCAATGACAGTTTCCTGTTTTATGCAGAGACCATTGTTGTGTAAACATGGCCTACTGTAAGCTTACACGTCTCGTTCAAACAGCCAGTAAGATCATCCTATGATCAATTGCCTGACATGACATCATATGACGTTAATGGCCACACCTAAATCTTTAGGTGTGGGGGAGGCATTATCTTTAGGTGTGGGGGAGGCATTATCGACACTTGAATGTAGGTCGTTTTCACCGAAAACGTCCGTCTGTCCCTAGAGAGCTGAAAAACATGCCTTCTTGTGCAGCAGATTGAGTGAAAGATTCACCTGGAGGTCTGGGGGCATGTCTGACGGCAGAAATGTACATGATGTGAGGGTTCACAAAACGGATTACTAATCTATCTGACAGGAGAAGTGATTTGTGTGCGTTTACCAGCGTCTGGTGAAAAAAAACCTTCAGCTTTGAGTGACTGTCACAAGTCCTTGTGACAGCGCGTTGAACCCGGAGGAAATAGCTTGTTGCACCACTTTGAGGCACCAGGCTGGAAATGTTGATTGATTGATTGAATTTCTTTGTCAAATTAAAAAATAAAATACACCAACAAGCATACAGTATAAAATAATTCATCAGGATATGACAATAAAGTCGTTAAACTTATTTCCATTGTGGTCGTGAGGTCTCGGCTGGAAGGCAAACAGAAAAGGGAATGACGCTATCGGTATCCCATTTTACAATAATACACATGAGAAAACATGAATATACAACAATCAAGAATAAAAAAGAGATAGGCCTACAAACCAAGACAAGTTCAAAAAGCAGTCAAAGAAATGTTTATGTTTTATGGAGCTTTTTTCCTGAAGAGAGATTGTTGCTTTTCTCTGCTTGCTGGTTTTGTGGGACAATAACCCTGGCTTCTGGGCAACTTTAGGAGTGAAGTAGCAATTAATGAGGTGGCCAAGAGCGCCATCTATCGCATGGCGGTGAAAACACATATTGACATCATATGACGTTAATGGCGGGAAATGAGTTAAATGTTTGTTGTGGTTTTGTCTCTGTGCTTCCAGCTCAAGACTCTGCAGTGACGTCCCTCATAGGCAGAGTGAGCGACACAGAGAAGGAGGTGAAGAAGCAGAACGATGACGCAGGAGCTCTCAGAGCTGATCTGAGCGCCTCCAAGGCCGACCTGCAGCTGCAGAAGAGGAAGGTGGAGGATCTGGAGACGGAGAACAAAGGTGGGACACCCCGGGGAGCCGCATATCAGGGCTGTAGTCAAGATTGCCTTGGTTGAGTTCGAGTCCAGATCGAGACCGCAAAACTACCAGTCCAAATCAAGACCAATACCAGAGCAATGTGTTATCCAAGGCTACCATTGTATTTGACTAAAATAGCATTTTTTTTTTTTTTTCTTTTTTATGGGGCTTTACTGGGTTTTATTCTGTGATGGACAAAGCTGGAGCAGTTTATCATCATTTGTGACTTCTGTGTCACTATCGTGTGAAAAAATTATTTAAAGTTTAATCCTATAAAGCTAATCAATCACGTTAGAAATAGACAGAATACAGGAAGCTAGGCCTTTTTACCTTCAAAATAAAAGCAGCAATATATAACTGGGTAAGTAAAAAAAACAGGACCGTCCATTCACTACGCGTTAAGATTAATTTTTAGTTGTCTGTTTTCTGTGTTCTGTGTATTTGGGATCACACAAAAACAACTTTGCAACATGCATCAATAAGGCTATTAGTTTATTTAATTGCCATTATTGTGAAGGCTGTAACCAGAAGCTTCAGTTTTATTCTGGCTCACTTGACGCTGCTGAGTTTTTTGAAACTTCAGTCTGTATGCAAATCGTTATCACAAACGCTGTGTATAAACGCAAAATCAAAGGCAAGAATGCAATGACAGTTTCCTGTTTTATGCAGAGACCGTTGTGTAAACATGGCCTACTGTAAGCTTACACGTCTCGTTCAAACAGCCAGTAAGATCATCCTATGATCAAATTGCCTGACGTCGTATGACGTTAATGGCGGGGAATGAGTTAAACTATTGTGATTTTGTCTCTGTGCTTCCAGCTCAAGACTCTGCAGTGACGTCCCTCATAGGCAGAGTGAGCAACACAGAGAAGGAGTTGAAGAAGCAGAACGACGATCTGAGCGCCTCCAAGGCCGAGCTGGAGCTGCAGAAGAAGAAGGTGGAGGATCTGGAGACAGAGAACAAAGGTGGGATACCCCGGGGAGCCGCACATCAGGCCTGTAGTCAAAATGCCTTGGTGAAGTTCGAGTCGAGACCGAGACCACAAAACTACCAGTCCAAATCTACTTTTAATCTACTTTTAATATAGTTTCTGCTACAATTTTACGTCTATTCGGGAGCTACTGCAATAAAAAAGGAGAGGGCTTGGAGAAAACAACATTTCCATTGCAGAAGAAGCTGATAGGATGGTCCACAATTGTGGAACTTCCAAACATTGAGACCTAGAAAATATGCAATTCTTATTCCAGACATCATTTGCAGACCTGTGTAGGAGGCAGCAACAACCAAACAAATCTGGGACCCCGTCTTTGAGAAAGGTAGCGTGTTTTGCTCTGAAGTCACGTTTAATCATGCGAGTTTCTGCGAGATCCCAAGTCCTCCGAGGTGACAATCTTCAGCGTAATCGTAAAGTGTGTGGGGTTGCGTCTGAACGGTAGCGATTGTGTGTGCGTTCCAAGATTGAAATGTTAAAAAATCTGTGATCTCTGTCGTGAGGTGTGTGGACTCTCAAGATTTTTATAATCTTCAAGATTTTGAAAATCTTTAGGTGTGGGGGAGGCATTATCTTTAGGTGTGGGGGAGGCATTATCTTTAGGTGTGGGGGAGGCATTATCTTTAGGTGTGGGGGAGGCATTATTGACACTTGAATGTCGGTCATTTTCACCGAAAACGTCCGTCTGTCCCTAGAGAGCTGAAAAACATGCCTTCTTGTGCAGCAGATTGAGTGAAAGATTCACCTGGAGGTCTGGGGGCATGTCTGACGGCAGAAATGTACATGATGTGAGGGTTCACAAAACGGATTACTAATCTATCTGACAGGAGAAGTGATTTGTGTGCGTTTACCAGCGTCTGGTGAAAAAAAACCTTCAGCTTTGAGTGACTGTCACAAGTCCTTGTGACAGCGCGTTGAACCCGGGGGAAATAGCTCGTTGCACCACTTTGAGGCACCAGGCTGGAAATGTTGATTGATTGATTGAATTTCTTTGTCAAATTAAAAAATAAAATACACCAACAAGCATACAGTATAAAATAATTCATCAGGATATGACAATAAAGTCGTTAAACTTATTTCCATTGTGGTCGTGAGGTCTCGGCTGGAAGGCAAACAGAAAAGGGAATGACGCTATCGGTTTCCCATTTTACAATAATACACATGAGAAAACATGAATATACAACAATCAAGAATAAAAAAGAGATAGGCCTACAAACCAAGACAAGTTCAAAAAGCAGTCAAAGAAATGTTTATGTTTTATGGAGCTTTCTTCCTGAAGGGAGATTGTTGCTTTTCTCTGCTTGCTGGTTTTGTGGGACAATAACCCTGGCTTCTGGGCAACTTTAGGAGTGAAGTAGCACTTAATGGCCAAGAGCGCCATCTATCGCATGGCGGTGAAAACACATATTGACATCATATGACGTTAATGGCGGGAAATGAGTTAAATGTTTGTTGTGGTTTTGTCTCTGTGCTTCCAGCTCAAGACTCTGCAGTGACGTCCCTCATAGGCAGAGTGAGCGACACAGAGAAGGAGATGAAGAAGCAGAACGATGACGCAGGAGCTCTCAGAGCTGATCTGAGCGCCTCCAAGGCCGACCTGCAGCTGCAGAAGAAGAAGGTGGAGAATCTGGAGACGGAGAACAAAGGTGGGACACTCCGGGGAGCCGCACATCAGGGCTGTAGTCAAGACCGCTTTGGTCGAGGTCGAGTCGAGATCAAGATTGATTGATTGATTGATTTATTTATTAAGGTGTCATACACATTGCTGTGCCCAGCCCACATGGGCTTGCAGGACACACAGAGAATACAGCAGTAAGAACAATGTATAAAACAATACAATAAAAACGTCACAGCACCAATACATTCAAAACAACATAAGACGCGGAGCAACATATTGCTCAGACCCCCAAAAACAGATCCGTACATCATTCTCCAAATAAAATGTTTTGTCTTTGCTCCCAAGCCTGGCAGATAAAGTTTGCAGTGAAAAAGATACCTTTTTTAAAACATAGCTCGAGTTTCTCATAGTTGTCCAACTCAAAAAAGTCAGCATAAATTGAAGACATTTTACTAAAAAGTACAACCCTTGCCTCATCATAAGCTGTACAGTAGAACAAGAAATGAATCTCGTTTTCAATTTCCTGTAGTTCACATACTAGACAAAGTCTATCTTCTTCAGGGATAGCTTTGAGTCTACCAGGTTCTAGTGCTAAGGGAAGAGTCCCCGAGCGTAACTGTGCACACAGAGATCTTTTTCGTCTGTTTAAGTCAAATTTCACATATGTTTCCACACAGTAACTATCTTTTATGAGGCGATAGGTTCTTAGTTTTGGTTTATGCCATAGGTCGGCAGACCATTTGTCTTTGTACAGCATAAACATGTTATTCATAGTCACACGTGTGTCACAGATTAACCTGTTATGAAAAATAAATGACAGATTGTTTGAGTAAAACAAGGCTTTCAATTCATTTGCCCATGGATGACCATGAGCAATGTCCCAGTTGAAGATCTTTTTAGTTAATCTCTGGTCAGACATTCTTACCAGTCTATTCCAGAGTCGGAGCATTTGAACTTTGTGTCTGATGTTTGGGGGCTCCCAACCCATGTCACCACTAATGGCCAAAACTGGAGTGAGTTTATGGACTCCTAGAAAATATCGGATGGCTCTGTGATGTATAGAGTTACAGCTTGGGTGTTCACGGGAACCCCAAACACCAGAAGCATAATCTGACACCGGACAGACACATGAGGTATACAATTGTGTATAAGTATGAAAACCTAGATTACCGCAGTGTTTAACTTTGTTTAGTACAGAACCCAATGCTCTTCCCGCAGATTGAGCTAGAACATTGACTCCCTCCTTAAAGGTCATATGCTCATCTAGCGTCAAGCCTAGATATTTATAGTGTTCCGTATATGAAAGTACTATAGAACCAAAGTTAAATACAAAAGAGCTCCTCACTTTTGATGTGGGTCTAAAATGTACTATTTGTGTTTTGTCTTGGTTCACCAAAAGTCTCCATTTCCTGCACCAATCAGCAACAATGTTCAGCATGATCTGCATGTCGTTTTCATGCTCAGCGAGCAAAACTATATCATCTGCGTACAGTAATATGCTCACAATCTGGTCGTCAATTTTAATTCCCCTGTTGCATGCCTTAACTCATTGAGTGCCAGCCACTTTTGGAGAACGGACGCTCCCAGTGCCAGAGTTTCAGAGCGTTTTCAGTGATTTCTCGAGGCCCACAGAATATTGTGTGATATTACTATGTAAACACTGAACACGCACAAAGAACGAGGAGACTCTCTTCTATCATCTGCAAAAAAAAGTTTATTGATCCCATTTTCCGTTCTTTAGTTATGAGCCGGAGAAGATAGCTTGATTTAACCAAAAACAGCAATTTTTTTCTAGAAGCTGAGATAATGAGCCTTTTGTGAAATTAAACATTTCAAGCACATCATTGACTCTGAAGCTAATATTTTCTGATATAATGACACCTCAAAAATAATTTCCTTCAATAAAAGAGTGAAAACAAAGGAATATTGTTTGGCCAAATACTATTTTTTAGCTGCAACCAGCAGCGCTGGCCCCTGCGTGCGCAGACCCTACACCTTCTTGCTGGTCTTGATTTACTGCTGGTGGGCATCAGATAGCCTATTCTAGCTTGTTTGCGCTCTATGCATCGAGCCTGCTGCTGCCTGGGTCTGTGTGTACTGTCAATGGTTGTATGCTGTAGTGCCCTGTGTGCCCCACCCCCCTCCTCCTCCTCCTCCGTGGTGGGAGGAGTGTCTCTGCTGCGGTTTGCTCTGAGTTTGATCTGCACTGAAAAGTCCGCTGCATCCCCCCGCTTTTTTACAGCGTGTCCCCGGCTCCCAGCTGAGAATAATGTAACTTTTCAGAAAGACGCTGGTGTCGCCGTGTCGGCAACTAAATCATATGGATGGACTATCGCAGCGGACACGGATGGGGCTCAATTGTGGCAGCAGATGACTGCTGTTCACAGGCACAGCTAACGTTATGCTTCAAGCATATCGATGCAATTTCCGTTTCCTCATGACTTCTTCTCTCTTTTCTCCTGGCCTTTGTCTAATCTGGAGAGCACTGTCACCACCTAAGGGTTCTGTAAAATAGGTTAGACACATTCAATAGCTCCCATATTGTAAGAGGCGATGTAAGAGGTTTAGATCGACATCCCCCCGTCAAAAAACGCAATTGACGAACATGTTCGTCCTTGGCACTCTACGTTACTAAACGAAATGACGAACATGTTCGTCCATGGCACTCAATGAGTTCATTTGAAGGGCTAAATCATTGACAAAGATTGAAAATAGTGTTGGGGACATAACATCCCCTTGTTTGACGCCGGATTGTTGGGGGAACCATCCAGTGAAATATTCGTTAAGTTGAACACGCGCTACAGGTGCTTGGTAAAGAGACTTAATGGCATTATAGAATTTTCCATTGACCCCGCAGTCTAACAACCTATATAGAAGAAGATCTCTATTTATCAAATTTGTCAAATGCCTTCTGAAAGTCAATGAAACAAACAAAAGACGACGTCCTTTCCTTAATTCGTGCACGTATAATAGAGCTGACTGTATATATATGGTCAATACAGCCTCTGGCTTTCCTAAATCAATTTTGCTCATCCACAAGCACCCCCGTCCTCTCAAGATGCTCGGTAAGTCTACTATTTAATAATGAGGAATACAATTTATATACGCAACTAAGAAGACTTATACCCCTATAGCTAAGAGGCAGCTTGGGATCATTTTTTGATGATTTCGGAATAGGTACAATAATACTTTTGTGCCACTGGGTCGGAATGGTGCCACTATCAAAACAAAACTGGAATAACTCACATAAGACATTGAAAAGCCTTGGCGACTTCAGCACCTCATTTGTAACTTCATCAATTCCGGTCGCTTTTTTCGTTTTGCATTTTGCTATTGCATTTTTTATCTCGTCCATAGACAAATTTACATTTAGGTACTTATTACAACTGTTTATATTAGTAATCATATTATTTTCCATTACTTCTTTTCTGTTAGTTATTTCCAACAAAAAAGTTTCGTCGAAAGAATGATTACAGACAGAAAACAAATCGGCAAAATCCTTCTCCCACTTTAGTAGTACCACTCCTAAAGGAGAGCTACAGCCACCATTTTCTAATGTTACCTCCATAGGTATCTTATTTGCTTTTCTAGGGCCTAATCTATTAATTTTCTTCCAGAACTGTTGAGGATTATGGGTTTGCAGGTGGTCGATCTGTAATGAAAGGCCTCTATCAAATTTGCGCTTTATGGTGCGCAACCTTTTATCAAATTTGGCTTGGTTTTCTTTAAAGTTTACTCTCGGCTCCTCCCTCCGTTTTTTATCCGTACATTTTAAAAACAGTTTCTCAGCTTTTCTTACATTAACCCACAAATTCTGTAGTTCGGGGTTCCAGTAAGGTTTGTAAGCTTTTCTAAAACCCTTATTGTTATTACCTTTCTTTCTGGTACAGTTGTTCAAAGCAGAGTAGATACATCCGCACAGATTATCGTACCAGGTGTCCAGACCCTTTTGGTTGCCTTTAGTGCAGCCCAGTTGTTTGATGAGGTCCCCCAGTATGGTATTGTATTGGCTAGAGGCCAAAAATGAATCTGGAAGTTGCCTCACTGGTGCAGATTTTGAATTATATGGTGGATGTGATTCATCCTTGGCCACATAGGGACTTACTAAAACCTTTGCAACCAAAAGAGAGTGGTCGGGCAGTTTACATCTGTCACCCAGTAGAGAGAAACCCTCTACTCCCACTCTCTCAATTAGCTCGTTTGGAGTGAAAACATTAAAGCTAACACAATTATTTAGTCCATCATGTGGTACAACAATATAATCTACAACTGCTTTTCCCTTACCTGAGATTGAGGTGAAGTTATCCTTACATAGAGGGATTCTTCCGTTGAGTACACAACATTTTACATCTCTCATGAATTCAATTAATGTTTCCCCATAGTTATTTACTGTGGTATCTAAATTGGATCTAATGGGGATATTATCCACATCCCTTATATAATCCTCAAGTTTACCAATACGGCTATTAAAGTCACCACATAAGAACACGGCATCCACATCAGACAAACTATATAACTGGATTGTTAAGGACCCAAAAAAGGAGTTGGACCCTGCAGTTCTAGTGGAGCCTTCAGGCGGTAAATAACAGGTGAAAATAACAAAACAGTATCCAGAGGTTATATTTTTAAGTTGTAATGCCAGTATGCCTTCTATTGATTTATCCCTTACCTGAATTTCATATGATACCAACAAATTGTTATTTAATAAGAATCCTACTCCTCCTGATCCTTTTACTGCTTTTACATGTTTAGCTCGGTTATGACCGTACCAGGTATAGGCTTGTAAATCAATAGTTTCGTCATGTTTCAAGTGAGTTTCATTAAGGGAAATGATATCAGGATTATGGTCCAATAAAATCTTTTTCCTCAGCTCGCAGTTGCGGGTGGTCCAGCCATTAATATTCCAGTGAACTAGAGTAAGCTCATTGATAAAAGCAGGTTGGGTGGGTTGGGAACTAAGGTATGAGGGGGACCCATTGTATAAGCTCACTACTAGTGGAACATGTAAGGTGGGGGGTGGGGGAGAGAGGGGACCTACATTAAGGGCGGACGGCTGGGGGGAGGGGGCAGCGAGGAGGATAGGTTTTGTAAGTGAAGTACTGTTTACGCCCCTGCTACGGTGAAAACTGGAAGATTGCATGGATAGTCAATCAGATGGAGGACTACTGATGTGTGCAGTAAGCCCAGACTGCAGGAGGTTTGTGCCCTTCCTGTTAGGGTAAAGGTTGTCAGCCTTATAGAGGTCACTCTTTGTCCAGAAGTCAAAGTGACTGATGAAGTTGAAGCCAGTAGCAACACAGAAATTCTGCAGCCACTGGTTAATACCATAGAGGCGACTAAACCTCTCACACCCTTTCCTCAGTGTGGGGATTGGACCGGAGAAAATGCACTGTTTACCCAGACTTTCAATGGTATAGGCAAGAGACTCTAAATCCGTCTGGAGTTTTACTGACTGTCTAAGAATAGTGTCATTTGTGCCTACATGCACAATGACAGTGTGGACAGTGGGGTGACGCTCCAAGATCGGCAAGATGTTTTCCGTGATGTCCGAGGTTTTAGCACCAGAGAAGCAATACGTGATACCCCTCGGTAACTTGACGAACCTAATAATCGAGTCCCCGATTAGGAGGAACTCGGGGTCACTGCAGTTGTCGTTGTACACGGCGAGATTAGACGGTGCACCACTGAGGGACGGGTCACGTGGGGCAGTGCCCTGGTCAGAGCGGTCAGCCAGAGTGGCTCTTCTCACCCAGAGCGTAGGTTGTACTACTTGTTGCTGTGATGGTGCATGGCTATGGCTGTCAACTGCATATGCTTCGGTGGAAATGTTCATACGAGCTCGTTTCGGTGCAAACTCACGCGGGTCAGCAGGGTTATCCGAGATGTTTGGAGGACTACAGCTCGAGGCTAGACGTTTCGTCCCCCGCCGTGGAACTAGTATAGGCCTGGACAGCCGCGGGGGAGAGGGGGAGAACCCGCAGCTGTCGGCTAACCCAGCTAATGATTCAAAGGAGTTCACTAGTGAGATATCATCGCCAAAGTGGGGGATGGAGAGGTTTTTCTTTTTATTTATGCGTTTCCTGCCTTGGACTACCATGGACCAGGACGTGGATGGACAGTTGTTCAACTCGGTAAAGACCTCTGGATTACCAGATGCCCCAGGATCAACAGGCATTAATGCCTCCAGCCTGGAACTAAGTTGATTTTGCCGTTGAAGGAGTTCGTTGATAAGGCTTTCAATGTTCTTTAACTCCGATCTGATACTGGACACTTCCGAAGATGGGGGGACCAGGGACAGCGATGGCTCACTCCCGGACTGGATGGTGGCGCCCGTAATGCAGCATACTGGAGGAGGAGAGGTGAGTGGAGCCATGGTCCGATATGATTGCAGATCTTTATGGCACTGAAAGACAGAAGGATAACAGGGCTGGCCAGTAATGGTTCTTGGCGAAGAAGCAGGCAGGCTCAGAGTGACGGGCTATAAGTGAGGATCCGAGCAGCACTTACACGCGAGGGCTCCCCCAAGGAGCCCACTGCGTTTTCAGGTTGAAGATATCTGGATTGTATCACTGAAGTTATGTAGGGACTTGTAATATTAATCTCCGGAGATTTGGAAGGAGACTTACCGACACGGGCCCGGTAAAGGGCCCGCTGCCGGGGAGATGTTTCCGGAGAATCAGTAGGTTGAGAGATCGCCTTCTCATCTGCAACTTTTATCCCTCCGTGTAGCAGATGATGGTCGTAGTAAAAATGGGAATAAATGCTGACACCATACACAGTGTTCGTAGTATTTAAGAGGTTAAAAGCAGACTTAAAAAAACAAAACTAATAAAAAAGAATGCTGGGGCGGTTAGCATGAAGCTGTCGCCAGACCAGTGTGGTAAAAACGGCAATATATCTATAGTAAACGGAAGATGATTACCTAGTAAAAGGCAAGCTAAAGCAGTGAGAGCTTGGTAAGACAAATCTTACATTTGAAGTGATCTTTAGAGACCTAAAAAGCAATTTAAAAGAGTATAAAACCGCAGAGAGACGAGTAGGTAGCAGACAGCGTGTCGCAGCGTGATGACGTAGGTCTGAAGTCCGCAAAACTACCAGTCCAAATCAAGACCAATACCAGAGCAATGTATGGTACATACAATAGTAGCAAGGCTACCATTGTATTTATTGACTAAAATTGCATATTTTCTGTTTATTACATTACATTACATTACGTAATTTAGCAGACGCTTTTGTCCAAAGTGACTTACAATATCACATTTTGTCACAGCAAGCAACTATGCAACACAATCCATGACAGCTAAGCCATTTGGATGGATTAGAGTAGCACTTTTTAGAAAGTAGTTTTCTTTTTAGTTTATTAGGCTACCTAATAAAACAGGTATTTTTTATGGGGCATACTGGGTTTTTATTCTGTAATGGACAAATCTGGAGCAGTTTATCACCATTCGTGACTTCTGTGTCACTATCGTGTGGAAAATTAATTTAAAATTTAATCCTATAAAGCTAAATCAATCCTATTAAAAATTGACAGAGTACAGGAAGCTAAGCCTTTTACCTTCAAAATAAAAGCAGCAATATATAACTGGGTAAGTAAAAAAAACAGGACCGTCAATTCACTACTAGTTAAGATGAACTTTTTGTTTTCTGTGCTCTGCGTATTTGGGATCACACAAAAACAACTTTGCAACATGCATCAATAAGGCTATTCGCTTATTTAATTGCCATTATTGTGAAGGCTGTAACCAGAAGTTTCAGTTTTATTCTGGCTCACTTGACGCTGCTGAGTTTTTTGAAACTTCAGTCTGTATGGAAATCGTTATCACAAACGCTGTGTATAAACACAAAATCAAAGGCAAGAATGCAATGACAGTTTCCTGTTTTATGCAGAGACTGTTGTTGTGTAAACATGGCCTACTGTAAGCTTACACGTCTCGTTCAAACAGCCAGTAAGATCATCCTATGATCAAATTGCCTGACGTCATATGACGTTAATGGCGGGGAATGAGTGAAACGTTTGTTGTGATTTGTCTCTGTGCTTCCAGCTCAAGACTCTGCAGTGACGTCCCTCATAGGCAGAGTGAGCAACACAGAGAAGGAGGTGAAGAAGCAGAACGATGATCTGAGCGCCTCCAAGGCCGACCTGCAGCTGCAGAAGAAGAAGGTGGAGGATCTGGAGGCGGAGAACAAAGGTGGGACACCCCGGGGAGCCGCATATCAGGGCTGTAGTCAAGATTGCCTTGGTTGAGTTCGAGTCCAGATTGAGACCGCAAAACTACCAGTCCAAATCAAGACCAATACCAGAGCAATGAGTTATCCAAGGCTACCATTGTATTTGACTAAAATAGCATATTTTTGGTTTATTTTGCTCTTTTTTATGGGGCTTTACTGGGTTTTATTCTGTGATGGACAAAGCTGGAGCAGTTTATCATCATTTGTGACTTCTGTGTCACGATCGTGTGAAAAATTTATTTAAAGTTTAATCCTATAAAGCTAAATCAATCACGTTAGAAATAGACAGAATACAGGAAGCTAGGCCTTTTTACCTTCAAAATAAAAGCAGCGATATATAACTGGGTAAGTAAAAAAAACAGGACCGTCAATTCACTACGGGTTAAGATTAACTTTTAGTTGTCTGTTTTCTATGTGTTCTGTGTATTTGGGATCACACAAAAACAACTTTGCAACATGCATCAATAAGGCTATTAGTTTATTTAATTGCCATTATTGTGAAGGCTGTAACCAGAAGTTTCAGTTTTATTCTGGCTCACTTGACGCTGCTGAGTTTTTTGAAACTTCAGTCTTTATGCAAATCGTTATCACAAACGCTGTGTATAAACGCAAAATCAAAGGCAAGAATGCAATGACAGTTTCCAGTTTTATGCAGAGACCATTGTTGTGTAAACACGGCCTACTGTAAGCTTACACGTCTCGTTCAAACAGCCAGTAAGATCATCCTATGATCAAATTGCCTGACGTCATATGACGTTAATGGCGGGGAATGAGTGAAACGTTTGTTGTGATTTGTCTCTGTGCTTCCAGCTCAAGACTCTGCAGTGACGTCCCTCATAGGCAGAGTGAGCAACACAGAGAAGGGGATGAAGAAGCAGAACGACGATCTGAGCGCCTCCAAGGCCAAGCTGCAGCTGCAGAAGAAGAAGGTGGAGAATCTGGAGACGGAGAACAAAGGTGGGACACTCCGGGGAGCCGCACATCAGGGCTGTAGTCAAGACCGCTTTGGTCGAGGTCGAGTCGAGATCAAGACCGCAAAACTACCAGTCCAAATCAAGACCAATACCAGAGCAATGTATGGTACATACAATAGTAGCAAGGCTACCATTGTATTTATTGACTAAAATTGCATATTTTCTGTTTATTACATTACATTACATTACGTAATTTAGCAGACGCTTTTGTCCAAAGCGACTTACAATATCACATTTTGTCACAGCAAGCAACTATGCAACACAATCCATGACAGCTAAGCCATTTGGATGGATTAGAGTAGCACTTTTTAGAAAGTAGTTTTCTTTTTAGTTTATTAGGCTACCTAATAAAACAGGTATTTTTTATGGGGCATACTGGGTTTTTATTCTGTAATGGACAAATCTGGAGCAGTTTATCACCATTCGTGACTTCTGTGTCACTATCGTGTGGAAAATTAATTTAAAGTTTAATCCTATGAAGCTAAATTAATCCTATTAAAAATTGACAGAGTACAGGAAGCTAAGCCTTTTACCTTCAAAATAAAAGCAGCAATATATAACTTTACTTTACTTTACTTTATTTCATTTGGCAGACGCTTTTGTCCAAAGCGACTTACATCACATTTCAATACAATTCATTCAAAGAAATACAAACAATGAAAACATAACTAAAACCATATATAATCAATAAGGGTTAACCGATTCCGGAGGGACCCAGGTGTAGCCCGAAAAGGTAAGTTTTTAATCTCTGGCGAAAAATCGGCAGTGTCTCGGCCAACATGACGAAGGGGGGAAGTTCATTCCACCACTGCGGAGCCATGGAGGAGAACAGTCTTGAACGAGACAAGCGTTCACCAGGGCCACGTAGCGATGGAGGGGCGAGGCGGGCCGTGCAGGTGGAGGAGCGGAGGGAACGGCGGGATGATTGGAAGCTGACCAGGGATTGTAAGTAGAGCGGGGCTGACCGGTGAACTGCACGGTAGGTCAGTACCATGGTCTTGAATTTGATACGGGCCAAGATGGGGAGCCAGTGAAGGTCACGGAAAAGGGGAGTGACATGGGAGAATTTAGGTAAGTTGAACACCAGACGGGCAGCAGAATTTAGAATGAGTTGGAGGGGTTGAATGGCCGAGGCAGGTAGCCCCGCCAGTAGGACATTACAGTAGTCAAGGCGGGACAGGACGAGTGCCTGGATCAGGAGCTGAGCTGCCTCCCTAGTGAGGAACGGACGGATCTTTCTAATATTATATAGTAAAAACCTACAGGAGCGGGCGGTTGCTGAGATGAAGGCTGAGTTGGATAGCTGGTTATCTAATGTTACACCAAGGTTTTTAACAGTATTTGACGGTAGTATGATGATGTTGTTGATAGTGATGGAGAGGTCAGAGAATGGACAGTCTTTCCCAGGGAGGAAGAGGAGCTCGGTTTTGTTGAGATTAAGTTTAAGATGATGGGCAGTCATCCAGGAGACAATGTCATTAAGGCAGGCGGCGAGACGTGACTGGATTAGGGTGTCGGAAGGGGGAAAAGAGAGGAAAAGTTGAGTGTCATCTGCATAGCTGTGGTAGGAGAAACCGTGGGAAGTGATTATGTGACCAAGGGACCTAACATATAGAAGGAACAGGAAGGGGCCGAGGACAGATCCCTGGGGGACACCCGTGTTCAGAGTGCAAGTTGTAGAGAGGGACCCACGCCAAAGAACCTGATAAGTGCGATTGGAGAGATAGGAGGTGAACCATGAGAGTGCAGAACCAGAAATACCGAGATCAG
The DNA here is from genome assembly GCF_964638095.1 of Poromitra crassiceps. Lineage (NCBI taxonomy): Eukaryota > Metazoa > Chordata > Actinopteri > Beryciformes > Melamphaidae > Poromitra > Poromitra crassiceps. The sequence goes on along the minus strand of NC_139627.1, from coordinate 59,075,488 downwards.
TGAGAGTGGAGAGAAGGATGTGATGGTTAACCGTGTCAAAAGCAGCAGAAAGATCAAGAAGGACAAGGACAGAGGAGAGGGAAGAGGCTTTGGCTGTGTGGAGGGCATGGGTGACTGAGAGGAGGGCTGTTTCCGTGGAGTGAGCGGGCTTAAATCCAGATTGTAAGGGGTCCAGGAGGTTGTTTTGAGTGAGGTGAAGAGAGAGTTGTTGACATACTGCACGTTCTAGGGTTTTTGAGATGAAGGGGAGGAGAGAGACAGGGCGGTAATTATGGAGGGCCGTGTGGTCAAGGGAAGGTTTTTTAAGGAGGGGCTTGACTCTGGCTGTTTTCAGAGCGGCCGGGACAGTACCAGAGGACAGGGAGGAGTTGATGAAAGAAGTGAGGAAGGGGGATAAATCAGAGGAAATGGTTTGGAGAAGAGGGGAGGGGATGGGATCCAGGGGGCAGGTGGTGGCAGGATAGGACATAAGAAGTTTGAGGACATCATCGGGGGAGAGGGGAGAGAAGGAGGACAGGGTGGTGGCAGGGGGTAGAGAGTTATAGTTGCAGGTGGGAGAGTTGTTGTTAGTGGCTGGGGGGGGGAAGGAGGAGGTGATGTCATCGATTTTTTGGAAAAGAAAGTCATGAAGTCGTCAGCGGAGAGGGAGGAGGGGGGAGGAGGGGAGGGAGGGTTGAGTAGAGAGGAGAAAGTGGAGAATAATTTTCTGGGATTGGAGGCAGAGGACTGGATTTGGGAGATGAAGAAGGAAGATTTTGCAGAGGTGACAGCGGTGGTGAAGTTCGATAGGATGAGGTGGTAAGCGGAGAGATCTGAAGGGTTGTGGGATTTATGCCATTTCCTTTCGGCTGCCCGAAGCTCTGCTCGATGGATACGCAGAGCCTCGGACAGCCAAGGCGCAGGGGGACAGGATCTGACAGGTTTAGAAGTGAGAGGACAGAGTGAGTCAAGGGCTGAGGAGAGGGAGGACAGAAGACTAGTAGCGGCAGCATCATTGGATAGGGTAGAGAAGTGTTCGACTGAGGGGAGGAGAGAGAGGACAGCAGAAGAAAGGACTGAGGGTGAGAGTGTTTTTATGTTTCGACGGGTGGTAGTAGTATGAGTGGGTGGTGGGGGGGGTTTGGGGAGAGAGATGGGAAGGGAGAAGGTTATGAAGTGGTGGTCAGAGACAGGGAGAGGAGTGACTGTGAGGTTGGAGGTGCTGCAGGAACGTGTGAAGACCAGGTCGAGGAGGTTCCCGGCCTTGTGAGTGGGCGGAGAAGGAGAGAGGGAGAGGTCAAAAGAAGAGAAAAAGTTCAGAAAAAGAGGAGATTGAAGAGATGCTATAGGGACATTGAAATCCCCCAGAAGGACCAGGGGAGTGCCATCCTCGGGGAAGAGGGAGAGGAGAGCATCCAGCTCATCAAAGAAGGCAGCGAGCGGACCAGGTGGGCGGTAGAGGACAGTGATGATGAGTTTGATAGGAAGAGAAACAGAGACAGAGTGACATTCAAAAGAGGATAGGGAGAGGTGAGAAAGAGAAGTAATGGTGTAAGTGCATTTTGGTGAAATCAGAAGCCCAGTGCCTCCCCCACGGCCAGAAGCTCTGGGAGTGTGGGAGAATGAGAAGGCATCTGAGAGGGCCGCAGGAGTTGAGGTGTTTTCCGGGATAATCCACGTTTCTGTGAGGGCAAGGAAAAGAAGGGATTGGGAGAGGGCATGTGCGGAAATGATGTCTGTTTTGTTATTGGCGGATTGGCAGTTCCAGAGTCCAGCATAAACGGTGAAGGGTGAGTTGGAAGGTTGTGGAAATGAAAAATTATCAGAGTTACTACTGGCCAAGTTTGATTTTTGATTTTTTGAAATTATTTTTACTGGAGTGAGAAAAGGTCTAATGTTAATACGGACAGGGATGTTGGAAATGGATGTTCTTAATTCGCCAAGAGCTGTATTGTTTGCAGGTGTAATGGTGTCTGTTGTGATAACTGGTGGATGAGAGGAGAGTAATTGTCCTCCCGGTCGGTAGGGGGAGCTGACGAATTGGGGAGATGGCAATGGAGGTGTGTTGCCAGTAGACAGGGGGGAGGGCGAAGAAGAAGAGCTAGGCAAGACCGTAGAAGAAGAAACGCTAGGAGGTGACCAACAAAGTAGTGGTCATTTATTTGGGAGCGTCTGGACAGCGTAATGGATGTTAGTAGCCAACATACGAGTCCCTGCTTTGTTTGGGTGGAGGCCGTCGCGTGCAAACAGGGCTGGGTGGGTCCAAAACAAATCGAAATTGTGAATGAAATTGAAGTGACGGTTATTACATTCTAACTGAAGCCAGGTGTGGAGATTGAGGATGCGGCTAAACCTCATAGCTGACCAGCCTAGCGTGGGGATCGGGCCGGAGAAAAAGATGGACAATCCGCTCTCTTTGAGCAGGGCGAAAAGATGAATGAAGTCAGACTGCATTTCTATGGATTGTTGGCGGGAGGTGTCGTTTGTTCCGACATGGACAATGATTTTATGGATGGACGATGGGAGAGAAGCCAGGAGAGCGGGGAGCTTTTCGAGAAGGAGGGGGACGGTGGCTCCGGGGAAGCAATGGGTTATGGCATTAGCAAAGCGGATTCTTTTCATAATGGAGTCGCCGACTAACAGTACAGTGGGGGGGATGAGGGGGGGCGGCATGGCAGACTGTCGTGATGGAGGAGTGACAGAGGGGGCAGCGGGCTGTTCAGAGGTGGACCGAGAGAGAGGGACGTGCTTTTGGGATGTTACGTAAACTGAAGACTGAGCCGGTGGACTTTTCGGACATGGGGTGAACTGGGGACGGGCAACGCGTTGTGAAGGGGTGCGCGATTTTGAGAGGCTGTGAGCGGAAGGGACGGCTGACGGTTTGGACAGAGGGGTACGATGGCCAGGGAGGGGGGGGAAATCATACATGTTGAGAACAGAGTATGTATTGGTTATGGGCAGTTGGACTGGGTAAGTAAAAAAAACAGGACCGTCAATTCACTACGGGTTAAGATGAACTTTTTGTTTTCTGTGCTCTGCGTATTTGGGATCACACAAAAACAACTTTGCAACATGCATCAATAAGGCTATTCGCTTATTTAATTGCCATTATTGTGAAGGCTGTAACCAGAAGTTTCAGTTTTATTCTGGCTCACTTGACGCTGCTGAGTTTTTTGAAACTTCAGTCTGTATGCAAATCGTTATCACAAACGCTGTGTATAAACGTGAAATCAAAGGCAAGAATGCAATGACAGTTTCCTGTTTTATGCAGAGACTGTTGTTGTGTAAACATGGCCTACTGTAAGCTTACACGTCTCGTTCAAACAGCCAGTAAGATCATCCTATGATCAAATTGCCTGACGTCATATGACGTTAATGGCGGGGAATGAGTGAAACGTTTGTTGTGATTTGTCTCTGTGCTTCCAGCTCAAGACTCTGCAGTGACGTCCCTCATAGGCAGAGTGAGCAACACAGAGAAGGAGGTGAAGAAGCAGAACGACGATCTGAGCGCCTCCAAGGCTGACCTGCAGCTGCAGAAGAAGAAGGTGGAGAATCTGGAGACGGAGAACAAAGGTGGGACACTCCGGGGAGCCGCACATCAGGGCTGTAGTCAAGACCGCTTTGGTCGAGGTCGAGTCGAGATCAAGACCGCAAAACTACCAGTCCAAATCAAGACCAATACCAGAGCAATGTATGGTACATACAATAGTAGCAAGGCTACCATTGTATTTATTGACTAAAATTGCATATTTTCTGTTTATTACATTACATTACATTACGTAATTTAGCAGACGCTTTTGTCCAAAGCGACTTACAATATCACATTTTGTCACAGCAAGCAACTATGCAACACAATCCATGACAGCTAAGCCATTTGGATGGATTAGAGTAGCACTTTTTAGAAAGTAGTTTTCTTTTTATTTTATTAGGCTACCTAATAAAACAGGTATTTTTTATGGGGCATACTGGGTTTTTATTCTGTAATGGACAAATCTGGAGCAGTTTATCACCATTCGTGACTTCTGTGTCACTATCGTGTGGAAAATTTATTTAAAGTTTAATCCTATAAAGCTAAATCAATCCTATTAAAAATTGACAGAGTACAGGATGCTAAGCCTTTTACCTTCAAAATAAAAGCAGCAATATATTAAATTGACAGAGTACAGGATGCTAAGCCTTTTACCTTCAAAATAAAAGCAGCAATATATAACTAGGTAAGTAAAAAAAACAGGACCGTCAATTCACTACGGGTTAAGATGAACTTTTTGTTTTCTGTGCTCTGCGTATTTGGGATCACACAAAAACAACTTTGCAACATGCATCAATAAGGCTATTCGCTTATTTAATTGCCATTATTGTGAAGGCTGTAACCAGAAGTTTCAGTTTTATTCTGGCTCACTTGACGCTGCTGAGTTTTTTGAAACTTCAGTCTGTATGCAAATCGTTATCACAAACGCTGTGTATAAACGCGAAATCAAAGGCAAGAATGCAATGACAGTTTCCTGTTTTATGCAGAGACTGTTGTTGTGTAAAAATGGCCTACTGTAAGATTCAAGATTCAAGATTTCAAGATTTCAAGATTTTTATTGTCACTCCATGGTACAAGTATCACGTGTGAAATTCTTGTGCTGTGGACTCCGTTTACAACATAGTACAAATATAGCAAGGCATATGAGTGTAAAAACAACAAGCAATAGGGCAATAGGCAATAAGCAATAGCAATAAGTAACAATAGCAATAAGGCAGTATAGTGATAGGACAAGTCCGAGACAGTGGCCTATTCACTGCACCTACTGTAGGTGCACATGTCATGTAAGCTTACACGTCTCGTTCAAACAGCCAGTAAGATCATCCTATGATCAAATTGCCTGACGTCATATGACGTTAATGGCGGGGAATGAGTGAAACATTTGTTGTGATTTGTCTCTGTGCTTCCAGCTCAAGACTCTGCAGTGACGTCCCTCATAGGCAGAGTGAGCAACACAGAGAAGGAGGTGAAGAAGCAGAACGACGATCTGAGTGCCTCCAAGGCCGACCTGCAGCTGCAGAAGAAGAAGGTGGAGGATCTGGAGACGGAGAACAAAGGTGGGACACCCCGGGGAGCCGCATATCAGGGCTGTAGTCAAGATTGCCTTGGTTGAGTTCGAGTCGAGATCGAGACCGCAAAACTACCAGTCCAAATCAAGACCAATACCAGAGCAATGTGTTATCCAAGGCTACCATTGTATTTGACTAAAATAGCATATTTTTGGTTTATTTTGCTCTTTTTTATGGGGCTTTACTGGGTTTTATTCTGTGATGGACCAAGCTGGAGCAGTTTATCATCATTTGTGACTTCTGTGTCACTATCGTGTGGAAAATTAATTTAAAGTTTAATCCTATGAAGCTAAATCAATCCTATTAAAAATTGACAGAGTACAGGAAGCTAAGCCTTTTACCTTCAAAATAAAAGCAGCAATATATAACTGGGTAAGTAAAAAAAACAGGACCGTCAATTCACTACGGGTTAAGATGAACTTTTTGTTTTCTGTGCTCTGCGTATTTGGGATCACACAAAAACAACTTTGCAACATGCATCAATAAGGCTATTCGCTTATTTAATTGCCATTATTGTGAAGGCTGTAACCAGAAGTTTCAGTTTTATTCTGGCTCACTTGACGCTGCTGAGTTTTTTGAAACTTCAGTCTGTATGCAAATCGTTATCACAAACGCTGTGTATAAACGTGAAATCAAAGGCAAGAATGCAATGACAGTTTCCTGTTTTATGCAGAGACTGTTGTTGTGTAAACATGGCCTACTGTAAGCTTACACATCTCGTTCAAACAGCGAGTAAGATCATCCTATGATCAAATTGCCTGACGTCATATGACGTTAATGGCGGGGAATGAGTGAAACGTTTGTTGTGATTTGTCTCTGTGCTTCCAGCTCAAGACTCTGCAGTGACGTCCCTCATAGGCAGAGTGAGCAACACAGAGAAGGAGGTGAAGAAGCAGAACGACGATCTGAGCGCCTCCAAGGCTGACCTGCAGCTGCAGAAGAAGAAGGTGGAGAATCTGGAGACGGAGAACAAAGGTGGGACACTCCGGGGAGCCGCACATCAGGGCTGTAGTCAAGACCGCTTTGGTCGAGGTCGAGTCGAGATCAAGACCGCAAAACTACCAGTCCAAATCAAGACCAATACCAGAGCAATGTATGGTACATACAATAGTAGCAAGGCTACCATTGTATTTATTGACTAAAATTGCATATTTTCTGTTTATTACATTACATTACATTACGTAATTTAGCAGAACCTTTTGTCCAAAGCGACTTACAATATCACATTTTGTCACAGCAAGCAACTATGCAACACAATCCATGACAGCTAAGCCATTTGGATGGATTAGAGTAGCACTTTTTAGAAAGTAGTTTTCTTTTTATTTTATTAGGCTACCTAATAAAACAGGTATTTTTTATGGGGCATACTGGGTTTTTATTCTGTAATGGACAAATCTGGAGCAGTTTATCACCATTCGTGACTTCTGTGTCACTATCGTGTGGAAAATTAATTTAAAGTTTAATCCTATAAAGCTAAATCAATCCTATTAAAAATTGACAGAGTACAGGATGCTAAGCCTTTTACCTTCAAAATAAAAGCAGCAATATATAACTAGGTAAGTAAAAAAAACAGGACCGTCAATTCACTACGGGTTAAGATGAACTTTTTGTTTTCTGTGCTCTGCGTATTTGGGATCACACAAAAACAACTTTGCAACATGCATCAATAAGGCTATTCGCTTATTTAATTGCCATTATTGTGAAGGCTGTAACCAGAAGTTTCAGTTTTATTCTGGCTCACTTGACGCTGCTGAGTTTTTTGAAACTTCAGTCTGTATGCAAATCGTTATCACAAACGCTGTGTATAAACGCGAAATCAAAGGCAAGAATGCAATGACAGTTTCCTGTTTTATGCAGAGACCGTTGTTGTGTAAACATGGCCTACTGTAAGCTTACACGTCTCGTTCAAACAGCCAGTAAAGATCATCCTATGATCAAATTGCCTGACGTCATATGACGTTAATGGCGGGAAATAAGTTAAACGTTTGTTGTGATTTGTCTCTGTGCTTCCAGCTCAAGACTCTGCAGTGACGTCCCTCATAGGCAGAGTGAGCAACACAGAGAAGGAGGTGAAGAAGCAGAACGACGGTCTGAGCACCTCCAAGGCTGACCTGCAGCTGCAGAAGAAGAAGGTGGAGAATCTGGAGAGGGAGAACAAAGGTGGGAAAACGACTGACTGACTGGCTGACTGACTGACTGATTGGCTGGCTGGCTGGCTGGCTGACTGACTGGCAGTCAGCCAGCCAGCCAGTCAGTCATGTCATCATGGTGAAGCAATAATGTAATGTAATTAATTTAAAGTTTAATCCTATCCACCTTATTTTTGGCTGCCATTTTTGCCTGATCTGCTGATGGGTGCTTCTTCCGGTGTGATCCTCCCAGCCTTGTTGCTGACAGCTTGACACCCGTCTGGGCGAACGGAGCAAATCACTAATCAGGTCCAGCTTGGCAAAAATCTTGTCGATAAATATCCCTTTAAGAGCGCAGTGCATTCATGGGTAATCGCCTGCTGTGGCTAATATTAACCATTTCGAGTAACACTGTTTCCATACGGATCACCGGCGTTAGTTTGTTGTTTATAACGTGGCTATATTCATAACGTTTACTATCTCGGATGCGTTATTTCGAATCGCACATAGGTTACGCCAAACCCCACATAGGTTACGCCTCGAATCCCACATAAATTACGCTAAAACGCACATACTTTACGCCTCGAATCCCACATAGGTTATGCTAAAACCACCACCGCAAAGCGTGTGGGTTTCAGGACGAAACAGACTCGAGCCACTAACGTCATCTTAAGAGCACAATATTCCTGGAATGCAAGTTTAACTAAACAGTTACATGTCCTCTGCATTCTACATAAAATTAGGATATTACGGGTTGTTTTATTTTGTATGTTACATACTTATTGACCAAGTTATGGTCAATTCAGCCAGGGTACAAGAGACTGAGTGTAGGCAGCCATCTTTTCAAATCAAGTAGAATACATTAGGAAATGGCAAGCTGCAGGAATAGTCACGTTAAACCGGACCTTGTACGCACAATTAGTTTTTACAGTGGGGCATTCAAAAATAAGGTGGATAAAGCTAAATCAATCACGTTAGAAATAGACAGAATACAGGAAGCTAGGCCTTTTTACCTTCAAAATAAAAGCAGCGATATATAACTGGGTAAGTAAAAAAACAGGACCGTCAATTCACTGCGGGTTAAGATTAACTTTTAGTTGTCTGTTTTCTATGTGTTCTGTGTATTTGGGATCACACAAAAACAACTTTGCAACATGCATCAATAAGGCTATTAGTTTATTTAATTGCCATTATTGTGAAGGCTGTAACCAGAAGTTTCAGTTTTATTCTGGCTCACTTGACGCTGCTGAGTTTTTTTAAACTTCAGTCTGTATGGAAATCGTTATCACAAACGCTGTGTATAAACGCGAAATCAAAGGCAAGAATGCAATGACAGTTTCCTGTTTTATGCAGAGACCATTGTTGTGTAAACATGGCCTACTGTAAGCTTACACATCTCGTTCAAACAGCCAGTAAGATCATCTTATGATCAAATTGCCTGACGTCATATGACGTTAATGGCGGGGAATGAGTGAAACGTTTGTTGTGATTTGTCTCTGTGCTTCCAGCTCAAGACTCTGCAGTGACGTCCCTCATAGGCAGAGTGAGCACCACAGAGAAGGAGGTGAAGAAGCAGAACGACGATCTGAGCGCCTCCAAGGCCGAGCTGCAGCTGCAGAAGAAGAAGGTGGAGAATCTGGAGACGGAGAACAAAGGTGGGACACTCCGGGGAGCCGCACATCAGGGCTGTAGTCAAGACCGCTTTGGTCGAGGTCGAGTCGAGATCAAGACCGCAAAACTACCAGTCCAAATCAAGACCAATACCAGAGCAATGTATGGTACATACAATAGTAGCAAGGCTACCATTGTATTTATTGACTAAAATTGCATATTTTCTGTTTATTACATTACATTACATTACGTAATTTAGCAGACGCTTTTGTCCAAAGCGACTTACAATATCACATTTTGTCACAGCAAGCAACTATGCAACACAATCCATGACAGCTAAGCCATTTGGATGGATTAGAGTAGCACTTTTTAGAAAGTAGTTTTCTTTTTAGTTTATTAGGCTACCTAATAAAACAGGTATTTTTTATGGGGCATACTGGGTTTTTATTCTGTAATGGACAAATCTGGAGCAGTTTATCACCATTCGTGACTTCTGTGTCACTATCGTGTGGAAAATTAATTTAAAGTTTAATCCTATAAAGCTAAATCAATCCTATTAAAAATTGACAGAGTACAGGAAGCTAAGCCTTTTACCTTCAAAATAAAAGCAGCAATATATAACTGGGTAAGTAAAAAAAACAGGACCGTCAATTCACTACGGGTTGAGATGAACTTTTTGTTTTCTGTGCTCTGCGTATTTGGGATCACACCAAAACAACTTTGCAACATGCATCAATAAGGCTATTCGCTTATTTAATTGCCATTATTGTGAAGGCTGTAACCAGAAGTTTCAGTTTTATTCTGGCTCACTTGACGCTGCTGAGTTTTTTGAAACTTCAGTCTGTATGCAAATCGTTATCACAAACGCTGTGTATAAACGCGAAATCAAAGGCAAGAATGCAATGACAGTTTCCTGTTTTATGCAGAGACCGTTGTTGTGTAAACATGGCCTACTGTAAGCTTACACGTCTCGTTCAAACAGCCAGTAAGATCATCCTATGATCAAATTGCCTGACATCATATGACGTTAATGGCGGGGAATGAGTGAAACGTTTGTTGTGATTTGTCTCTGTGCTTCCAGCTCAAGACTCTGCAGTGACGTCCCTCATAGGCAGAGTGAGCAACACAGAGAAGGAGGTGAAGAAGCAGAACGACGATCTGAGCGCCTCCAAGGCCGACCTGCAGCTGCAGAAGAAGAAGGTGGAGAATCTGGAGAGGGAGAACAAAGGTGGGAAAACGACTGACTGACTGACTGACTGGCTGACAAAATGTATATTGTTTGTTTATTAACTGGCCCCTCGCCTTCTATCATTTCACGAAAGTGGCAAAGCAAGTTGAGTATCCCTGACCTATAGGGAGAAATTTTGTTTGTCATTGTAAACCCACAGCACAGTAATGATGACATGTT
>NC_139627.1:58970264-59060264 GCF_964638095.1 Poromitra crassiceps | reverse complement strand
AATTCAAACAACTACTCCACCTTCAACGGCTTCTTAATCTACACTTTGTAAATGTTCACTTTGAAAATGCATCTCAGCTCTCCCTTATCCTCCAATACAACTGTGTGTGTGTGTGTGTGTGTGTGTGTGTGTGTGTGTGTGTGTGTGTGTGTGTGTGTGTGTGTGTGTGTGTGTGTGTGTGTGTGTGTGTGTGTGTGTGTGTGAGTGTGTGTGTGTGCACGTTTGTGTGTATGGGCTATATAAACAGACTCTCTGTTCTTTCTTTTGATATATTCACTGTTTACATTTTAGAACAAAAATATGATTGTTTTTTTTGATTGTCCTCTTTACAACACAGCTGAGATCTTTTCCATGTGCTTCTAAAAGGAGAGAGAGAAGATGAGTCCAAGAGAGAGAGAAAGAGAGAGAGAGAGAGAGAGAGAGAGAGTGAAAGAGATAGACAAGAGGGAGAGAGAGAAAGAAAGGCAAAGAGGGGGAGCGAGAGAGTGAAAGAGAGATAGAAAGAGGGGGAGAGAGAGAGAGAGATAGAAAGAAGGGGAGAGAGAGAGAGGAAGACAGAGAGAGAGAGAGGGAAAGAGGGCCACATTACAGTGCACATGACATCACTTTCCACCCTGCACAGTCATACAAACATGATGTCACAACACAGCACATAGCCATACATCCAAACAACATGATGTCACAACACAGCACATAGCCATACATCCAACCAACATGATGTCACAACACAGCACATAGCCATACATCCAACTAACAAAATAACAACCCCACACAGAACAAACCTCCTTATAGAATCTTTACATTTAGAATGAGATAGACAGCTCTCCCTCATCAACAGTGCACACTGCCCCCTGCAGGCACCACACATTTTGAAACCCCGGAACATCATTGACCAAAGAGTAGTATGCCAGTTCTGCCCTAAGGCGAGCAGAGACCCCCTGAACATACCGAGCCTGCTCCCCTGCACCTTGTTTCTCCTTGTCAGACACAAAGACAGTTCTGCCTGACCCAACATTAAGTTGATCAACACACGTTTGGCCCTCTTGCTAAAAGCATATTTTGGTCCCAAAATAAACAAAGTTTCCCTCAACTTCCTGCACAAAGTGGTCAAAACCTTCAAAACAGGTGCAACACGATGACATCGCACAAATACATGTTGAACAGATTCAGGCAGATGACAAAAAGGACATCTGACCCCCACACTCAAGTCCATCTTAGTCACCCGTGTGTTCGTTGCTATAGGCCCCATGCAGGATCCTCCACTGTAGGTCCCCTGACCTCTTATAAAGCAGCCTCCATCTAAAGCCTGCCATGCTCTGCTCACCCAGCATCTCCTGCCACTGATGCTCCCTGACCTCCTGGAGAGCCCTGATGTTCCTGACCTTGGTTACTGCCGCCTACAGGTGGACCCTCCCCTCCAACTCCCCAAACATCCCCAGACTCTCCCCCTCTCCTCCTCCCTGCCCCCAGTCTCAGCTGACACCAATAGAGAGCCTCTCCCTGAGGCTTGGAGGGGATAGAGAGAGAGAGGGAGAGAGAGAGTGAAAGATAGATAGAAAGAGGGAGAGAGTGAAAGAGAGATAGAAAGAGATTAGCCGGGTTTACAGCTGTGAAGAAAGTGATTGCTACGTGATGGAAAGCTCCTCACTGTCTGAGCTGCAGAGCCTGGCTTCTAATGTATTTAGATGTAGTGAACTTACAGCCTGGGTACATGGTGCAAACCAGTCAATAATGTATTTAGATATAGTGAACTTACAGCCTGGGTACATGATGCAAACCAGTCAATAATGTATTTAGATATAGTGAACTTACAGCAATCTACAGCCAGGGTTAGTTGGAAAACACTTGTTTTGAATCTCAAAGGCCTTTGAGAATGATTGCCTTATAGGGGGGGTGGCAGTTTTGTTTTAATCTCAGTTTAATTTGAGGGTTTGTTTGTTTGTCTTTTTTTCGTTGTGGTTGTTTTTCCTTCCTTTTGTGACCTTCAATGTTTTCTTTGACTTAATGAACAGAATGTTATACATTGTTGTCTATTGACAATTTTTTCATTGTTACCTGTTTCAAGACAAGTGATAATAAAAGAAAAGATTTGATCACACAAAAAAAGAGAGCTAGAAAGAGAGGGAGAGAGAGGGAGAGAGTGAAAGAGAGATATGAAGAGAGAAAGAGGGAGAGAGACTACGCTGCATACTGACACTAAGACAAATTCCTCCTATGTGATCTACACTGTATACTGACTGTTAGAGCCAGTTTCCAATTTCTCTATTTAATTATTCAAATTATTATATTATTCTTGTTTGATGATTATGATTCATTGTTCTATTGGGTGTTATATTGGGTTTGAATTATTTGTCTAAAGTCTGTCTGATTTGGTTTATTTACTATTGGCTCTAATGGCCAATGAATTGGGGAGCCATAAAATGATCTCCCCCTGCTGTCCTTTCAAATGTATTGCAGACAGCTAAGCCAATATATGTTATGTGAAGTGATTGCAGGTGTGTTGGACAGACAGGTGTGTGCTGATGGTGAGACGGGGAGCGGTACAGTTTTTTGACCGCAAAATAGCAAGTTCTTTGTGATCATTTTTTGTTTGGAAATAGTACATTTATGAATGTTTTGCTGCACGCCTGAACTGCAAATAAATATGATTTGAAGCAACTTTAACAAGGACCTCTGTACCTAATTGTTTGGATGCGAGTCAGAACCCACAACCCCGTCAAAGGCAAGTGGCTATTGAACTAATGTTTGTTAAGAAGCCACCACACTGACACTAAGGCCATGTCCACACGGAGACGGAAGCAATTATTTATTTTTTCGTCTAAGAAAAGTTTACCATAAACACGGAAACGTTTCAAGAAATGTGTGTATCCACATGAAACCACTGAATACCACTGAAGCCGCTGTAGTGTATATGCCAGGCCGGTAAGTGGCGCTGTAACGCTGCCACAAAGTACACCAAAAACAGAGAATAAGACAATCTCGTCAATAATGGCATTCAACCACTAGGGGCGCACAGTCTATAATGTGTATCTCACTGTAGCGAGCAGCTTAAACCCTTGGCTTTGCAGGGAGGTTTGCCATGTCGATGAATAAAATTATTAAACCTATACAGGCAAATGCAGAGCTGTTCAGCAGGGCTGATGGTCTCCCTGTAGCCTACAATATAGAACGTTAACTATCGGTGACGTTCCTGATATCATCCACTTCCATGATCTTTAGACATATTGTAGCGACGGGCTGCACTCTCAAAGTGGGACTGATGGGGGCAGTGTAGCGACGGCTGCACTCTAAAGTGGGACTTCCTGTTTGTCTTGTGGTGGTGGGTTTGCTCTGCTGTTGTTAAGGGGGAAGTCGGCTGTAAAGTGCTGAGTTACTGTTTTGTTGTGGTTAGTTAAATAAAGAGCGGTAAAAGAGAGAAGCCTCTAGCGTGTTGTGTTATCAACGCTACAATATATTGCAAACACATCCCAGCGTATTGTACTGCTCCTGCACATCACAGTACAGGGTAAATGATGCAACATAAATATACATTATATAAACTCATGGCATAAATGTGTTTTTATTGAAAAAGTGGCATCAAGTAAGCTAAGGTCTTGTTGGAGTGGACACGAGCGTCAAACCTCTCACTTCCCTATTCATGTTGTATTTGCGAGGGCTATATAGGGCAAGCCGAGTATGTCGGTTACACTCAGGGTTTTCATTTCATTTTGTCCAATATTAAAATATTACAGAATTGCATGTTGTATTAAAAATAAATATTATTTCTATCTAACACGTTAAGCCTGATTTTGTTTGTGTTATTGTAAAGACTTAGCCGCCGCTAAGCCTTCTGGGAAATATCCGATGAAGGGAGGGGAGGGGTGGATGGGAAGAGTCAGCTCAGCTGTGGAGCCCTGAGGATGTTGTACGCTGTTGTGTGTCCACTTGTTGCTGACGGTGGTAATAGAGGAGCATTATATTTTGCTGCAAGATCCCCAACAGGCTCAGTAGCTGCTGTAGCACGAACGCTACTGACATGATTGTTATTGTTGCTGGTGGAGAGAGGTGGGGCTATGGCGCCATCGGTTCAGGAAAGATGCGTATGGGTTGTAAACACGGAAATGCAAGGGTGGCGTCTTCATATTTAATCACTTTGGGACCCGGTTTGAAAAATTAGCGTATACTCCCAGAACGTATACTCCCAGAACGTATAGTCCCAGAACGTGGTTCCATCTGGACGAAACGTCTATACGACAAAAAACTTTAGCGGATACACCTAAACTCGTCTCCGTGTGGACATGGCTCCTTACAGTGGTTGGTTGTTATAGACCTCCATCTGCCTTGAGTGGTGCTCTGGCTTCTTTCTCTAATTCCATGTCCAAACTCAAGTACAATGAGGTTGTCATAGTTGGCGATTTCAATTGGGATTGGTTAAAACCCAGCTCTGATTATTTTAAGGCTTACTGTGACACTATGAATTTGACACAATTAATAGATGGTCCAACTCGTCCTAATTTGAAATGTCCAGCAAAATCAACCCTTATTGATATCTTCTTGACTAATGTTCCACATAAATATGTAGCTACTGGTATCTTTCCTAATGATGTTAGTGACCACTGTGCAATCGCAGTTGTGCGCAACACTAAGGTCCCCAAGACCAAGTCCCGTTTTATTCAAAAACGGTGTTTTAAACATTTTTCAGAACAAGGTTTTTTATATGACCTGTTTTATTGTGACTGGAGCAGGATCAGTCTCTTTCCTGATGTTGAATTGGCTTGGACTTTTTTTAGAGATAACTTCACAAAATTCACAAACAAGCATGCTCCCATAAGAAGTTATAGGATTAAGGGTAGGGAAAATCCTTGGTTTTCTGAAGAGCTGGCCACTCAATTACATGAGAGAAACCTAGCCTGGGCTAAAGCTAGAAAAAGCAGTTCAGTCTCTGACTGGTCTAGATTTAAGTTTTTAAGAAATAGGTGTACACACCTCATTCGGAAACAAAAATCAGATTACTATGTATCAAATACAACTAAAAATTTAAATAATCCCCATAAATTTTGGAAAACAATCAAATCCCTAAAGACAAATGGTAATCTTGAATTACCACCACACATTACAAAGGGTGATGATATGGTCTCTGATAGAGCTGAAATGTTAAACTGTTTCAATGACCATTTTGTTTCCTCTGGTTTTCTATCCAAGGCTACATCAAGTGACCAGGAACTTATTGACCTAAAGCAGAATGTGGGTCAAAGTTTTTGTTTTTCACCCTTTTCTGTATCTGAAGTACAGAGAGCACTTAAAGGTATAGACCCTAAAAAAGCAAGTGGCCCTGATGGTTTGGACACTTATCTCTTGAAACTGTCTGCCAATGTGATAGCCGAGCCCCTTACACATTTATTTAATCTTAGCCTTGAATCTAATGTTATTCCTAGTGCATGGAAGTCAGCTTTTGTTCTTCCTCTCTTAACACGTTCAGTGCCAGCGACGCCATATGGCGTCATTAGAAATTTACCGTACAGTGCCAGCGACGCCAAATGGCGTCATAACTCCAAATTGTTTTTTTTGACGGGGGGGTGTCGATCTAAGCTTCTTACGTCGCCTCTAACAATATTGTAGCTATTGGAGGTCGATAACCTATTTTACAAACCCATTAGGTGGCGACAGCACTCTCCTGATCAGAGAAAAAGGAGCCAAACACACAGAAATAGTCACTGGGCAAAATGAGGAAATCGCATCGCATCCGTCCGTATGCATCGACGTGCCTCCATAAACGAGCACAACGCCAGCTGTGCCCCCAGCAGCAGCATCCGCTGTCACAACTGAGCACTTCCATGTACGCTGCAACAGCACATTGACATAATCAGCATTATTATTCCGAACTGGAAGCATGCCAGCCCGTGACAAACACACGCGGAACCAAAAAGCTGAATGTCGCGCACCATTCACTGTGTGTGCGCAGCAAACTCAGCAGAGACTGAGAGCCACCAGACACATAAGACACACCCAGGAGGCGTGTGCAGTTGAGGGGGGGGGGGGGGGGGGGGGGGGCACGGAGAGCAGCAGAGCAGCATACACTTCACCCAGACAGACCCAGACATCAGAAAATTCGCTTCAGAGTCAGAGATGTGCTTGAAATGTTTAATTTCACAAAAGGCTCATTATCTCAGCTCGTAGAAAAAAAGGTATGTTTTTCGTTCAATCGAGCTATCTTCTCCGGCTCATAACTAAAGAACGGAAAATGGGATCAATAAACTTTTTTTTGCAGGTGATAGAAGAGAGTCTCATCGTTATTTGTGCGTGTTCAGTGTTTACATAGTAATTATTAAAAAAATTATATGACTGTTTTAAAATGCATTGCGGCCTATGTGGCACAGCAAGCAACCTTTTGCCCAAGGGCCGTGGCACTGAAAGTGTTAAAAGGTGGTGACCCCTCTATTATGAATAACTACAGGCCTATTTCCAAGCTTTCAGTACTCGCCAAAGTTCTGGAGACACTGGTATGTGATCAGATCAAGCTTTTTTTTAAATATAATAATATTTTAGTTCAGTACCAGTCAGGCTTCAGAAAGCAACATGGCACCACAACAGCAGCAATGAAAGTCATAAATGATGTTATTAGTGCCTTGGATGAGAAGCAACACTGTGTCTCCCTCTTTATTGACTTGTCAAAAGCCTTTGACACAGTTGATCATGACATCATGCTAAAAAGATTAGCCAATATTGGCTTATCTGAGAAGGCAGTAAGCTGGTTTGGTAATTACCTGTCAGATAGAACACAATGTATGCAATTTGATGGTTTGACATCTGATACTTTAACTGTCCACAAGGGGGTGCCACAGGGTTCAGTCCTTGGGCCACTTCTTTTCAGAATTTATATAAATAACATTGGTAAAGGTGTAGAACATGCTAGCTTTCATCTATATGCAGATGACACAATAATTTATTCTTGTGCAGATACATTAAAAAAGGCTTTTGAGGACCTTCAATATGCTTTTAATGCTTTACAGCTGCAGTTGTGTCAGCTGAAGCTTTTTTTGAATACTGACAAGCAGGGGCGGTTCTAGGCCTTTTTTGGGTGGGCTTTAGCCCACCCAAAAATAGTCTCAGCCCACCCAAAAAAAAAAAAAAAAAAAAAAAAAAAAAAAAAAAATGTTTTTCTCTCCAAATCCATGGTGGTCATTAGTAGCAGTTTCTGTTAAAATTATCTTTATTTATTATTTATTTTAGCTTTAAAACTATTTTTAAATTTTCTGCTTAAAGTTCATGAAAAAAAGTGGCATTCTTGTTTTTCCCCACAATAATTTCATAATACCATTTGTAATGCCACCGTTGTAGTGCTGTTGTTCAAAATTAAAGTACATTTTCTCAGATTTATTGGTGTCTTTCTAGTCACACAATTTAATAGTCAGTGTTTCCCATACACTGATCTATTTGTGGTGGTACACCCTATATAGATTTTGACCCCCACAAATATGCTTACAGTATATTATTATCTTGTCGGAATTTTATTCCAGCCAATAAGTTAGGAAGTTCCCTTTTGATTTAATTTTACTTTTGTTTTGCCTACAAAGCAAAATGTTACTTTACTTGAAACTCCCCTGTGATTTTGGTATTATGTATGCAAGCATAATTCTACCATAAGTAACCTGTATGCAGAATATATATAGTATATATAGGGAAACAATTATTTTTCATTGCTGTAAAACCACAGAACGGTAAAGAAGATATTGATGTGTGTAGTTCTTCATAGATCTAGTCTCTTCATTTTGATCTCAAAGTGCACCAGCTTGATCCATTTTTACTTGAAACTGTACAACATTTTGGGTGGGCTGAGCCCACCAAAATGTCTGATGCTAAACCCGCCCCTGCTGACAAGACCAAGCTGATGGTATTTACCAGGTCAAAAAAAGAGCCCCAATCTTTACCTCAGGTAAAAACACTGCAGGATAAACCTATAGAAAGAGTATCAACGTACAAATACTTGGGTTTTTTAATAGACGACGGTCTTACTTTTAGGTATCATATAGAGTCCTTGTTGAAAAGGCTGAGACTCAAGTTAGGTTTTTATTTTAGAAACAAGTCCTGTTTTTCTTTTGAGGTAAGAAAAAAGCTTGTCTCCGCTACTTTTCTACCTGCACTAGATTATGGAGACATTTTGTACATGCATGCTCCTGTAGGTTCTTTGCGTCTGCTGGACACTGTTTATCACGGGGCTTTAAGGTTTATCACAAACTGTAAAAATCTAACTCACCACTGTGTTCTCTACGAGAAAGTGGGCTGGCCATCTCTGACTCTACGTAGGCTGAGTCACTGGTATCTTTTTATTTACAAGGCGATATTAAAACAACTCCCAAATTATTTGTGTACATACATTGTCCAGCAGAGCAACAACAATTACTCTTTACGCTCACAAAACCTTTTTTTATTGAATGTAAAAAGGGCTCGTACAGAGTATGGTAAAAAGGCATTTCAGTTCTCAGCACCGACGGCATGGAATGAGCTCCAGAAGGACCTGAAATTGCAGGAGCTGGTCTCATTAAATGTTTTTAAAACGATGGTTAAAGGTAGGGAGGACGGTGAAAGTTGCAACTGTTTTTTTTCTTCATGGTTTAACTTTCTTTTATGAATCACTGAATGTGTGTGTGTACCCCATGTAGTGTTGTAATGTTATGAGATGTTTGTTGTGGTGTCTGCAACTTGTGTAATTGTATGCTGCTTTTCTTGGCCAGGTCCCTCTTGAAAAAGAGATTCTTAATCTCAATGAGGCTAACCTGGATAAATAAAGGTTAAATAAAAAAATAAAATAAAATGGCCTAAGACAAATTCCTCCAAATTCCTCCTATGTGATCTATGCTGCATACTGACACTAAGACAAATTCCTCCTATGTAATCTACACTGCATACTGACACTAAGACAAATTCCTCCTATGTAATCTATGCTGCATACTGACACTAAGACAAATTCCTCCTATGTAATCTACACTGCATACTGACACTAAGACAAATTCCTCCTATGTAATCTATGCTGCATAATGACACTAAGACAAATTCCTCCTATGTGACCTACACTGCATACTGACACTAAGACAAATTCCTCCTATGTAATCTACACTGCATACTGACACTAAGACAAATTCCTCCTATGTAATCTACACTGCATACTGACACTAAGACAAATTCCTCCTATGTGATCTACACTGCATAATGACACTAAGACAAATTCCTCCTATGTAATCTACACTGCATAATGACACTAAGACAAATTCCTCCTATGTGATCTACACTGCATACTGACACTAAGACAAATTCCTCCTATGTGATCTACACTGCATAATGACACTAAGACAAATTCCTCCTATGTGATCTACACTGCATACTGACACTAAGACAAATTCCTCCTATGTGATCTACACTGCATAATGACACTAAGACAAATTCCTCCTATGTAATCTACACTGCATACTGACACTAAGACAAATTCCTCCTATGTAATCTACACTGCATAATGACACTAAGACAAATTCCTCCTATGTGATCTACACTGCATACTGACACTAAGACAAATTCCTCCTATGTAATCTATGCTGCATACTGACACTAAGACAAATTCCTCCTATGTGATCTACACTGCATACTGACACTAAGACATATTCCTCCTATGTGATCTACACTGCATACTGACACTAAGACACATTCCTCCTATGTGATCTACACTGCATACTGACACTAAGACAAATTCCTCCTATGTGATCTACACTGCATAATGACACTAAGACAAATTCCTCCTATGTAATCTACACTGCATACTGACACTAAGACAAATTCCTCCTATGTAATCTACACTGCATAATGACACTAAGACAAATTCCTCCTATGTGATCTACACTGCATACTGACACTAAGACAAATTCCTCCTATGTGATCTACACTGCATACTGACACAAAGACAAATTCCTCCTATGTGATCTACACTGCATACTGACACTAAGACAAATTCCTCCTATGTAATCTACACTGCATACTGACACTAAGACACATTCCTCCTATGTGATCTACACTGCATACTGACACTAAGACAAATTCCTCCTATGTAATCTACACTGCATAATGACACTAAAACAAATTCCTCCTATGTAATCTACACTGCATACTGACACTAAAACACATTCCTCCTATGTAATCTACACTGCATACTGACACTAAGACAAATTCCTCCTATGTAATCTACACTGCATACTGACACTAAGACAAATTCCTCCTATGTGATCTACACTGCATACTGACACTAAAACAAATTCCTCCTATGTAATCTACACTGCATACTGACACTAAAACAAATTCCTCCTATGTAATCTACACTGCATACTGACACTAAGACAAATTCCTCCTATGTAATCTACACTGCATACTGACACTAAAACAAATTCCTCCTATGTGATCTACACTGCATAATGACACTAAGACAAATTCCTCCTATGTAATCTACACTGCATACTGACACTAAGACAAATTCCTCCTATGTAATCTACACTGCATACTGACACTAAGACAAATTCCTCCTATGTAATCTACACTGCATACTGACACTAAGACAAATTCCTCCTATGTAATCTACACTGCATAATGACACTAAGACAAATTCCTCCTATGTGATCTACACTGCATAATGACACTAAGACAAATTCCTCCTATGTAATCTACACTGCATACTGACACTAAGACAAATTCCTCCTATGTAATCTACACTGCATACTGACACTAAGACAAATTCCTCCTATGTGATCTACACTGCATAATGACACTAAGACAAATTCCTCCTATGTAATCTACACTGCATAATGACACTAAGACAAATTCCTCCTATGTGATCTACACTGCATACTGACACTAAGACAAATTCCTCCTATGTGATCTACACTGCATAATGACACTAAGACAAATTCCTCCTATGTGATCTACACTGCATACTGACACTAAGACAAATTCCTCCTATGTGATCTACACTGCATAATGACACTAAGACAAATTCCTCCTATGTAATCTACACTGCATACTGACACTAAGACAAATTCCTCCTATGTAATCTACACTGCATAATGACACTAAGACAAATTCCTCCTATGTGATCTACACTGCATACTGACACTAAGACAAATTCCTCCTATGTAATCTATGCTGCATACTGACACTAAGACAAATTCCTCCTATGTGATCTACACTGCATACTGACACTAAGACATATTCCTCCTATGTGATCTACACTGCATACTGACACTAAGACACATTCCTCCTATGTGATCTACACTGCATACTGACACTAAGACAAATTCCTCCTATGTGATCTACACTGCATAATGACACTAAGACAAATTCCTCCTATGTAATCTACACTGCATACTGACACTAAGACAAATTCCTCCTATGTAATCTACACTGCATAATGACACTAAGACAAATTCCTCCTATGTGATCTACACTGCATACTGACACTAAGACAAATTCCTCCTATGTGATCTACACTGCATACTGACACAAAGACAAATTCCTCCTATGTGATCTACACTGCATACTGACACTAAGACAAATTCCTCCTATGTAATCTACACTGCATACTGACACTAAGACAAATTCCTCCTATGTAATCTATGCTGCATACTGACACTAAGACAAATTCCTCCTATGTGATCTACACTGCATACTGACACTAAGACAAATTCCTCCTATGTAATCTACACTGCATACTGACACTAAGACAAATTCCTCCTATGTAATCTACACTGCATACTGACACTAAGACAAATTCCTCCTATGTAATCTACACTGCATACTGACACTAAGACACATTCCTCCTATGTGATCTACACTGCATACTGACACTAAGACAAATTCCTCCTATGTAATCTATGCTGCATAATGACACTAAAACAAATTCCTCCTATGTAATCTACACTGCATACTGACACTAAAACAAATTCCTCCTATGTAATCTACACTGCATACTGACACTAAGACAAATTCCTCCTATGTAATCTACACTACATACTGACACTAAGACAAATTCCTCCTATGTGATCTACACTGCATACTGACACTAAAACAAATTCCTCCTATGTAATCTACACTGCATACTGACACTAAGACAAATTCCTCCTATGTAATCTACACTGCATACTGACACTAAGACAAATTCCTCCTATGTGATCTACACTGCATACTGACACTAAAACAAATTCCTCCTATGTAATCTACACTGCATACTGACACTAAAACAAATTCCTCCTATGTAATCTACACTGCATACTGACACTAAGACAAATTCCTCCTATGTAATCTACACTGCATACTGACACTAAGACAAATTCCTCCTATGTGATCTACACTGCATAATGACACTAAGACAAATTCCTCCTATGTAATCTACACTGCATAATGACACTAAGACAAATTCCTCCTATGTGATCTACACTGCATACTGACACTAAGACAAATTCCTCCTATGTGATCTACACTGCATAATGACACTAAGACAAATTCCTCCTATGTGATCTACACTGCATACTGACACTAAGACAAATTCCTCCTATGTGATCTACACTGCATAATGACACTAAGACAAATTCCTCCTATGTAATCTACACTGCATACTGACACTAAGACAAATTCCTCCTATGTAATCTACACTGCATAATGACACTAAGACAAATTCCTCCTATGTGATCTACACTGCATACTGACACTAAGACAAATTCCTCCTATGTAATCTATGCTGCATACTGACACTAAGACAAATTCCTCCTATGTGATCTACACTGCATACTGACACTAAGACATATTCCTCCTATGTGATCTACACTGCATACTGACACTAAGACACATTCCTCCTATGTGATCTACACTGCATACTGACACTAAGACAAATTCCTCCTATGTGATCTACACTGCATAATGACACTAAGACAAATTCCTCCTATGTAATCTACACTGCATACTGACACTAAGACAAATTCCTCCTATGTAATCTACACTGCATAATGACACTAAGACAAATTCCTCCTATGTGATCTACACTGCATACTGACACTAAGACAAATTCCTCCTATGTGATCTACACTGCATACTGACACAAAGACAAATTCATCCTATGTGATCTACACTGCATAATGACACTAAAACAAATTTCTCCTATGTAATGTACACTGCATAATGACACTAAGACAAATTCCTCCTATGTGATCTACACTGCATACTGACACTAAGACAAATTCCTCCTATGTAATCTACACTGCATACTGACACTAATACAAATTCCTCCTATGTAATCTACACTGCATACTGACACTAAGACAAATTCCTCCTATGTGATCTACACTGCATACTGACACTAAGACAAATTCCTCCTATGTAATCTACACTGCATACTGACACTAAGACAAATTCCTCCTATGTAATCTATGCTGCATACTGACACTAAGACAAATTCCTCCTATGTGATCTACACTGCATACTGACACTAAGACAAATTCCTCCTATGTAATCTACACTGCATACTGACACTAAGACAAATTCCTCCTATGTAATCTACACTGCATACTGACACTAAGACAAATTCCTCCTATGTAATCTACACTGCATACTGACACTAAGACACATTCCTCCTATGTGATCTACACTGCATACTGACACTAAGACAAATTCCTCCTATGTAATCTATGCTGCATAATGACACTAAAACAAATTCCTCCTATGTAATCTACACTGCATACTGACACTAAAACAAATTCCTCCTATGTGATCTACACTGCATAATGACACTAAGACAAATTCCTCCTATGTAATCTACACTGCATACTGACACTAAAACAAATTCCTCCTATGTAATCTACACTGCATACTGACACTAAGACAAATTCCTCCTATGTAATCTACACTGCATACTGACACTAAGACAAATTCCTCCTATGTGATCTACACTGCATAATGACACTAAAACAAATTTCTCCTATGTAATGTACACTGCATAATGACACTAAGACAAATTCCTCCTATGTGATCTACACTGCATACTGACACTAAGACAAATTCCTCCAATGTAATCTACACTGCATACTGACACTAATACAAATTCCTCCTATGTAATCTACACTGCATACTGACACTAAGACAAATTCCTCCTATGTGATCTACACTGCATACTGACACTAAGACAAATTCCTCCTATGTGATCTACACTGCATACTGACACTAAGACAAATTCCTCCTATGTAATCTACACTGCATACTGACACTAAGACAAATTCCTCCTATGTGATCTACACTGCATAATGACACTAAGACAAATTCCTCCTATGTGATCTACACTGCATACTGACACTAAGACAAATTCCTCCAATGTAATCTACACTGCATACTGACACTAATACAAATTCCTCCTATGTAATCTACACTGCATACTGACACTAAGACAAATTCCTCCTATGTGATCTACACTGCATAATGACACTAAGACAAATTCCTCCTATGTAATCTACACTGCATAATGACACTAAGACAAATTCCTCCTATGTGATCTATGCTGCATAATGACACTAAGACAAATTCCTCCTATGTAATCTACACTGCATACTGACACTAAGACAAATTCCTCCTATGTAATCTATGCTGCATAATGACACTAAGACAAATTCCTCCTATGTAATCTACACTGCATACTGACACTAAGACAAATTCCTCCTATGTGATCTACACTGCATACTGACACTAAGACAAATTCCTCCTATGTGATCTATGCTGCATACTGACACTAAGACAAATTCCTCCTATGTGATCTATGCTGCATACTGACACTAAGACAAATTCCTCCTATGTGATCTATGCTGCATACTGACACTAAGACAAATTCCTCCTATGTGATCTTGCATATTGTGGCAATAAAAGTGATTCTGATTCTTATTTCTGGTAGTAATGTGAATCTCAGAGTTTGTTTCTTTTTTTATGAATGAGATGCTTCCTGGCTCGTCGGCTCACACCTTTTCAGACAGACGTTGATTCAGCGCTGTTACTACCTCCACTGGTGGAACGAAAGGCATAACAAAATGACATATTATATTATATTATTATTTATTACTATGTAAAACAATATATATGTTAGAAAATATAAACAGTACAGCAGCATTAAAATAATGAGTGAATGAGAGACACACAAGAGCTGGAGATTTGATTCAGGGATGCAAACTCATGTATGGTGAAAAAAGAGAGATACCTGGGGGGGGGGGGCACACTGCACCATCACAACAGTTATTTCACTATTTCTCTATCAAACTAGTCCATTGGAAATGTCTGCGCTGAGTGAGTGAATATTCAACACAGCAGCATTATTAACCTATAAACATAGTGCAATAAGGAGAACTGTGGAGCCCCCCAGGGGTCGCAGCTGGTACAAAAACAATATGGTAAACTAGTGTGCACAGTTTTATTACAATTTACAAATCTGTGCACATGGTTTACTAATCCATGTAATCTCCATGGATTAGTAAACCATGTGCACAGATTTGATACTGGTAACATCATAGAGGGACTTTTAGGCCTATATACAGTGAGCCAGAGCCATTACACACAGCTTAGTCTCGCTGTCCAGCATCCGTGAGGAGTCTGGCGGCGCAGGTCTCCATTGTGGAATTGCGATGGGCGGCACTTAGCGTCGGTGCCCTTGGAAAATAGTTTCCAACAATCCAACTTGCCATTTTCAGCGTGTACCAACGAGCTAGCGTGTAGCTTTCTGCCGTTAGCTTGCTAGCTAGTTAGCATTGACACAAAGGGAGGAGGGAGCGGAAGCCGCTCTGACATGGTCGGAGCCAATGCAGCTGGTGTGTGACCAGCCACACTCCTGGTCTGTCAGAATAGACTCACTGACTCATACCATGCAGCTGCTGTGTGACCAGCCACACTCCTGGTCTGTCAGAATAGACTCACTGACTCATACCATGCAGCTGCTGTGTGACCAGCCACACTCCTATAGTCTGTCAGAATAGACTCACTGACTCATACCATGCAGCTGCTGTGTGACCAGGCACACTCCTGGTCTGTTAGAATAGACTCACTGACTCATACCATACAGCTGCTGTGTGACCAGCCACACTCCTGGTCTGTTAGAATAGACTCACTGACTCATACCATGCAGCTGCTGTGTGACCAGCCACACTCCTGGTCTGTTAGAATAGACTCACTGACTCATACCATGCAGCTGCTGTGTGACCAGCCACACTCCTGGTCTGTTAGAATAGACTCACTGACTCATACCATGCAGCTGCTGTGTGACCAGCCACACTCCTGGTCTGTCAGAATAGACTCACTGACTCATACCATGCAGCTGCTGTGTGACCAGGCACACTCCTGGTCTGTTAGAATAGACTCACTGACTCAGGTCCCTGAGAACAATGTGCTTAAAAGGTTCTCAAATATCTGGGACCCGTTTTTGGCCTTAAAGCAGAGAAGATTGCAGTCCGCTGTCCAGGTGTTATACTGAGTTTTGCACCCCCGCCAGATAGCAGCAAAACGCATCCCCACCTAACGGGAACATTATTGTAATGATTTATACAGAAACATAACTGTTTAAAAATGATATAATTGTTTGGGTAGACGTGACTTCCCTGTTTTTAAGTTAATACAGCCCCAAAATATGGTGGTGATGCATGGTGGTGCGGGGAAGCATAACTCGTCACAAGAACGGGCGCAAACGCAGATTAGAGGCGTGCCAAATCATTTATGCACGGCGCAAACGGGATTTGGGCGGTGCTAACCACCAGAATTATTCACAGGTGTGGCCTGGCAATGCCTGGGCGTTACATCAATCAAACCAGATTCCCGTCTTGCTGCAGTAATAGCATGCTGTAATTCTTCCCATGCGTAATTTGGATAGGTGTAAGCCTATTGACTGTTATTATCCCTATCTCATAATGACACCATCACATCATATACCTGTTAAAAACATCTGAGTTTTGATGCAATTCTGGTTATTTTGTTGACTGGGGTGGGACAATAGAAATGTGTTTTCCAGCAGGTAAACGGCGGAGACAAAAGAAAAGATTTGAGGATTTACAGTGGACTCAATTAAAACTCGACTCGTGCCGAGGCTTGTGCCAGATCGGCTGTGATGCCAACGACCCTCCGGGTTATAGCAGGTGAAGGTGACTAGCCTATTGCAAGTAGGCTACAATGTACATGTTTTCTCAATTAATTTACCATAACCCCTCTTTGCAATGTGATCAAAGTTTCTCAGTGAATTATAGTTGATTGCCTCACCGAATAATCTGCTGGTTACCCAATTTATGGTGCGCTCCCAGCGCAGCGAGGTATTTAGCGCGTAAGAGGTCCTTTTCAAAGCTCTTAGCCCAAAGTAATTGTGCGCTGCTGACGATAGGATAATGCCATCTATCCCCACATTTTAGCGCTGAAACGCCTGCTTTGGCATGTGGCACGCCATATGCCCAGTACAATTATAACTAGGGATGCACGATAATTATCGGACCGATAAATTATCGGCCGATATGGCCATTTTGCGTTATTATTTATTATTCCGATAATGGCCTTTTTCCGATAAATTATCCGATAATAATCCTGTTTATTTTTTGCCTCGGAAGCGGAGCTTTTTGTTGTCGCACATTCGTGACATCACAGCTGCGACGCAAACATGGCTGCTGCCAGTGTGTTGCTGCAGTTTCAGAATGATCAGAAAGCTACTGTAATTTGCAATCCATGTCCCACACAGGTTCCGAGAGGAGGGGAAACCTCTAAGCTGGCATTACGTTAAACCAAAGCTGGCGATGATGTAGCGGATATGTTTGTTGTTTGTGTTAGCGAGTTTTGTTAGCATTAGCTCAGTCGTAGCGCGGCCTACCCTGCAGGCTCGTCCGCTTGGCAAACTGTGACATTTACAGTCTGTGGCTTGTGATCAAACAGCCCCACAAAAGCACTTAATACACAGAGCTTGCGTAAACTTATAGAAACTAATGGAAACCCCTTTACCCGAAATGAAACATCCAGGGATTGTGTATTTAACTCCAAAAAACCACTCGCTAACGTTAAGCTAACCGCGCTAGTTAGCGTTAGCTGCGGGACAGAGCCAATAATGAAAACAAAGGAGCAGTCGCGCACATTAGGCTACATAAAAAGCATCAGTCAGTCAACATTACATAGTGCCTTTTATTTAATCTGGTGGCAGCATTTTTCAGTAAAAAGTGAAACGACACAGATGGTTTATAGTGCCTGCCCATGGACTGTATATACAGGTGCAGCTCAAAAAATTATAATATCGTGAAAAAGTGCAATATTTTTTGTCACTCATTTCAGAAAGTGAAACTCATATATTATACAGATTAATTACACATAGAGTGAAATATTTCAAGCCTTTATTTCTTATAATTTTGATGATTATGGCTTACATATAATGAAAACCCTAAATCAGTGTCTCAGAAAATTAGAATATTACATCAATAAATCAATAAAATCAAAAAAACAAAAAAAAAGTTCATTTCCACGCACTCAATACTTGGTTGGGCCTCCTTTTGCATGAATGACTGCATCAATGCGGCGTGGCATGGAGGCGATCAGCCTGTGGCACTGCTGAGGTGTAATGGAAGCCCAGGTTGCTTTGATAGCGGCCTTCAGGTCATCTGCATTGTTGGGTCTGGTGTCTTTCATCTTCCTCGTGACAATACCCCATAGATTCTCGATGGGGTTCAGGTCAGGCGAGTTTGCTGGCCAATCAAGCACAGTAATACCATGGTCATTGAACCAGCTTTTGGTACTTTTGGCAGTGTGGGCAGGTGCCAAGTCCTGCTGGAAAATGAAATCAGCATCTCCATAAAGCTTGTCAGCAGAAGGAAGCATGAAGTGCTCTAAAATGTCCTGGTAGATGGCTGCGTTGACTGTGGACTTCAGAAAACACAGTGGACCAACACCAGCAGATGACATGGCACCCCAAATCATCACTGACTGTGGAAACTTCACACTGGACTTCAAGCAACGTGGATTGTGTGCCTCTCCACTCTTCCTCCAGACTCTGGGACCTTGATTTCCAAATGAAATGCAAAATTTACTTTCATCTGAAAAGAGGACTTTGGACCACTGAGCAACAGTCCAGTTCTTTTTCTCCTTAGCCCAGGTAAGACGCTTCTGACGTTGTCTCTGGTTCAGGAGTGGCTTGACACGAGGAATGCAACATTTGTAGCCCATGTCCTGGATTAATCTGTGCGTAGTGGCTCTTGATGCGCTGACTCCAGTCTCAGTCCACTCCTTGTGATGCTCCCCCACATTCTTCAATGGATTTTGCTTGACGATCCTCTCAAGGCTGCGGTTATCCCTGTTACTTGTGCACCTTTTCCTACCACACTTTTTCCTTCCACTCAACTTTCTATGAATATGCTTGGATACAGCACTCTGTGAACAACCAGCTTCTTTAGCAATGACCTTTTGTGGCTTACCCTCCTTGTGGAGGGTGTCAATGACTGTCTTCTGGACAACTGTCAAGTCAGCAGTCTTCCCCATGATTGTGTAGCCTACTGAACCAGACTGACCATTTAAAGGGTCAGGAAACCTTTGCAGGTGGTTTGAGTAAATTAGCTGATTAGGGTGTGACACCATGAGTTTCCAATTTTGAACTTTTTCACACTTTTTCACAATATTCTAATTTTCTGAGACACTGATTTAGGGTTTTCATTATATGTAGGCCATAATCATCAAAATTACAAGAAATAAAGGCTTGAAATATTTCACTCTATGTGTAATTAATCTGTATAATATATGAGTTTCACTTTCTGAAATAAGTGACAAAAAATATTGCACTTTTTCACGATATTATAATTTTTTGAGCTGCACCTGTATGCCTGCCC
Source organism: Poromitra crassiceps (assembly GCF_964638095.1). NCBI lineage: Eukaryota > Metazoa > Chordata > Actinopteri > Beryciformes > Melamphaidae > Poromitra > Poromitra crassiceps. The sequence goes on along the minus strand of NC_139627.1, from coordinate 59,040,396 downwards.
CATTCATTGGGCCCAGGCTACAATTCACTGAGAACTGGAACCAATGCAAAATTTGAACAGATCAGTATGACAATAAGAGTCTAAATTACTATGCCTTTTGTCATTGTGTTTTATCTGCAGACTAAAGGTCTCATTATGCTTTCCGCATCAGCGAGGAACGCGAGTGTCCGCGCGGAAAAGTGACGTCAAATCAGCAGACACGCCCCTCCGCAAGGCTCCGTGCGGACGGTTTTCGACCGGCCGTGCGCACGCCGAATTTTGTAACTACGCGGACGCGGACGGGCGGACAAAGTGGAGTTTTCAAGACTCGCGCTCAATTCCGCCTGCAGAAACCCACACAGAGTATACAAGCTCCACACGTTTCCTCGTCGGATTCCGTGTCTCTCATTTGCGTGCGGCCGGCCAAAGCGGCAAGCATAATCCAGGCTTAAGCAGCTTGGCTTTCCGTTCTATAAAAGCCTTTATTTTTGTATTGACTATAATTGAGTGATACACTTTATTAAAACAATCATATTATATCAGAAGTTTTCTTTGTTTTGCGTTCACAGTGATGTTAGTTAGATTTGGTTAGGTCAGAGCTATGCTCACTACATCCATACATCTACCCTAACCCTTTTTTAACCCCAGGTGTGCATAAAATACAGGTTAAAAACAAAAAAAAACAAAATTATATCTATTTTTATTATAATAATTATCGGTTATATCGTATCGGTTATCGGCCAAGAAGAATATATTTATCGGTTATCGTATCGGCTCTAAAAATCCATATCGTGCATCCCTAATTATAACAGGCATGCGCTTGTGCCCGCCCCCAATTTGCATTGTGCACGCGTTAAACGAGCGCAAATGCTAAATTTGCAAGTGATACTACTGTATGGGCAGTGTCCCAATGAAATATCTTCTTAGTGAGTCTTTGGTCAGACATTCTCACAAGTCTATTCTATAGTCGAAGGATTTGAACTCTGTGTCTGATGCTTGGGGATTCCCAACCCATATCTCCACTAATGGCCAGAACTGAGGTGAATTTATGAACTCCTAGAAAGCGGATGGCTCTGTGATGCACAGTGTTACAGCTTGTATGTTCACAGAAACCCCAAACACCAGAAGCATATAGTCAGACACAGGACAGACACATGAGTTATACAGTTGTGTGTAAGTATGTATGTACCTCCTGAGCTTGAAAGCAAGCAAGTTTTTTCCTTTTCTTTTGCAGTTTTAAGAATATCTCAGTTTAATTTAGCATTAGGATTAGACTGTTGTGATGTCATTATTCAGTTTTAACCATCAATAATTGTTCCTTTTCTCATCATTTCATTTCTCAGAGTGAATACTGTATATTTATTTCGAGATTTTGTCAATTATTTGTGCTGTTATGGTTATTATTAGCTTAGTTACTCACTTCTACACTAGCTTAGATTGTGTTAATTATGGATGGAATTATAGTGAAAATAGATTATCCCCCCTTTTTGCTGGGGACCCCCCTTTGAAAACCACTGGTTTATAGGCTACAACTGTTGTGAGAAGCTGGTGAATTGTTGCACATTGATTAAACAATTGCATTATTTAAACAAACAAATTAGATGGATTAAACAGCTGTCATCTGGTGCATTTTAGGCCCAGGAGAAACAGAGTTGATCTGGGAATAATTTCTGGCTGAGCAATGCAATGCACCTCAAAATAAAGTAAACTATTTACAGTTAGTTTGTCAGTAAAAGGTTTGATGAATAAATCAAACAAAACCACTCCGCTACTGTAGGCTACTGTTCAACCGCGCTGGAAGTGGGGAGCTGCCGGGGCTGCAGCCCCCCCTGGTGGCGGCCTCAGCCCCTGCACCTTCCTGACGCAGCCCCCCCCAGCCCCACCCTCATTTGGCGAAACTTCAGTGACTGTCACAAGCATCTCTCTCTCTCTCTCTCTCTCTCTCTCTCTCTCTCTCTCTCTCTCTCTCTCTCTCTCTCTCTCTCTCTCTCCCCTCATTTCCCCGTGGGTGCTCTGCTCTGGGCTCTAGGCTGTGGCTGGGCGGGGTCTCTTTACATTGATTTGATAGCAAACTCCACCCACCCCAGGCCCGCTGGCGGCCCCGGGTTACAAAACGAGTTGATCAAAACATAGCCCAATCTGATTGGCTGCATGAGTCAGTGCACTCTATGTGACCCTGCTGACGTAGTGAGTAAACACACTTGCGCATTGAGCGGTATCAGAGAGAGAGTGACAGACTGACACATGTCAACACAAGTAGCCAAAACAAAATGAGGAGATTTTTGATCACAAAACCTAGTGCGTTTTCCACCACCACCGTGACGAGTAGCCTACGACTTCCAGTTCCAGGTGAGGTGTAGTTGTGTATGTTATAATGTTGGTTAAAACTTTTGATGTCTCAATCAATGTGTCTGTGTGGGTCGGTCGCTGATGCTGACGCTGTTCATGTTCCATGTTGCTGAGATGAGTGTGTGGTTCACTGCATGCTTCGGTCGCTTGTTCCTATTCTGTCGAACTGCTACTGTTGACAGTAACTGTCGTAAAGACAGGGGGAGTGACTATCAGCTACAGCGTTATTTACCCCCTTCCCAACATGCTAGGTTGACATGCTTGGTCCCATAGATTCCTTATTTCTTCTACTTTCATATGGTATAAAGATTATCACTCTAGCTTCAAAAATGAGCTCCCTGTCAGCCGTGGATTTACAGGCCAAATTCAGTTTAAAAATGTGAGTTTAAGGTCGCCGTTTTTATTTGGAAAAATGACAGTCTATGCAGCATGAAACATATTAATACGAAAAAATAGCGCTGCTTGGTGGACCATTTGCACGCCGGATTTACTAGAAGACCCGGATAACTTGAACTTAATTGACTTACTTGCACATCCATGCCGTCTGTAACCGCGTGCAGCCGAGACGTTGCAGTATCCCAGTGTTTGCGGAGATTTCGGTCTCCGCGCGTACCACCCGCTCTCAACTCGTGCTGTGGAAAGTCCTGTTGGCTCGCGCCTCGCGTAATACAATGCAACAAGCTACTGCTTGATCAAAAGTAAATAAAAAGAAGAAGGGGAAAATATAGCTGCTACTGTTGTGTAAATCTATCTATTACTGTCAGGTCATCACATTAAAGTGGTAAAAGTCTGCAAAGTGAAAATCCAATAAACTTCTCTTCTTTTCAAAAGCAGATCCATGTCAACACCTCTAGGTGGCACCCTTAGTTCTTCTAATCTAGACCATAGAAACGAAGTGTAGATATGTCATGTCTCATATCATTAAAATGGACCGAAACAGGATCATTTCTGTCATTACTGCGTATCGTGCTCTTGTGTTCACTAATTCTCAGCTTTAATTGTCTCGTCGTCTTGCCTACATAAGCGAGACCACAAGGGCAACGGAGCATGTAAACAACATAAGTAGATGCACAGGTGATGACACTTTTAATGGGAAATAATGTTCCTGTGTGAGGGTGACTGAAGTGGGAGCTCTTAGCTGTGCTGTTGCACTGGGCACAGTGGCCACAGCGGTAATTGCCATTTGGAATTGGGCTGAGTAATGACTGTATTGGTAGACCAACTGTGTTCTTACTAGTAAATTGTGTGTGTAGGCTACTAGATGGTCTCTCAAATTACGGTCACGTTTAAAGGCAATCAGAGGTGGATCTCTGAAAATCGTGGATAACTCTCTGTCTGACTGTAAAATGTGCCAGTGTTTGACCAACCAATCATAGATTAGCATGAGATAAATTACCAAGGAAATGAAATGCCCAAGGGGGTAATGTCAAGCCCCCAGGAATAACGCTGGGATTTGAAGCCATTTGAACATGCTGGCGAAGCTCTGTATTGCAAGTCACGTGACGCCATGCAGCCCAGAAAGGAAAATTCCCATCCACTTGCATGGGGACTCCGGCAGCTGTTAAACCCAGGGGAAATTTTTCCGGGTGTCACTCAAAGTCTAAAACGACTCTTTTAATTATCAAATATTTCTTTATGGGGCATTTTTTCTTCAGAAGCCACTAAGAGCCGTATACGGGTGTATTTTCTTCATCTACATCTACATCCATGGGTGGGAGGGGTGGGAGACGTCATGGAATACGTCATGGCACACCACTGAGATATATGAATGGAGAGATGTCCCTATCTCCTCCCTGTAGCCTATGTGTATTTGAAGCGAAAATCAGTGAACCAGAGTCTGCACAGTACCTCCGTTGAGTTAGAACCTCTGAGAGCTTCCCGACCCACTGACCTTTCTAATGTAGAGTCAGGGTTGGGTAGGTTACTTTTAAATAGGAATCCCTTAAAGTTACTTGTTACTTGTTAAAAATTGTACTTAGAACGTAATCCGATTACCACTATTTAAAAGTAAAGTAGGGATTACTTTCAGTTACTTTTGGATTACTTTTTTTTTTTTTTATCCAGGAATGTCCCATTGGGATACAAGATCTCTTCTTCCAGGGAGTCCTGGTCAAGAGTCCTGGCTAAAACCCTTATTTAACTAGATGAAGCATGTTTTACCATTGATAACCAGATAAGAATGTTTATACCAACATGAAGTTAAGGAGAATACAACAAGAGTTATTTTTAAGACCACTTTAATTTACGTTATGGGTATTTTTCATGATGTGGAGTGGAAGACGCAGCTTGTTGCTTTAATCTTGAAACACGAAGTGAAATGCTGTAAGCACTGTTGACCCTGTTGACTCCACGCCTGACCCAACTTGCTGCAGCTTTGCTCCGACATCCGTGAAAAATAGAAGCCTTGCGTATCTTTTTCGGAGAGCTCCGGATCGTCGGAGCTGGGACGGAGTAGACACGCAACGCAGCGGAGTAGGTGGGAGTTGACACAATGATTAGTGGAAACGTATCGGCTCCGAAGCCGTACCGCAGCGCAGACGGACCGAACACGGACTCAGTGGAATGTGGCCGTAAGTGAAAGTAAAAACCTCTCGCCCCATGCCGACTAGAGCAGCGTTTGTCAGCACGGGTATCAGGCGGATACATTCAATGCAGATTTTCCACTGCCTGGCAGCTCGTAAGGTTCAGCTGACAGCCCCACACACAAGCGCCTTGATATTTTCAGTAGAATCCATGTGGAAGGCGCTTGATCTGTCTAAACACTGAGCGAACGTAAAAGTGCTGTTGCTCCGCCTCGCTCGTCCTCGTCACAGTCAGTCACTGGCACCAGGCTACACCGTTTCTTGTTGTTATTTTGTAAAATGAATGAAGAGGCAAGGGCGAATGTAATCCCGCCTGTAACGTCGTTACTATACCCCCGTTACTGTAATCTAGATTACACATCTTAAAATGTACTGTGACAGATTACAGTTACCGCTTTTTTTGTAATCAGATTACGTAACGGCGTTACATGTAATCCGTTACTCCCCAACCCTGTGTAGAGTATAATGTATACTATAGTATAGTATAGTATAGTATAGTATAGTATAGTATAGTATAGTATAGTATAGTATAGTATAATGTATATTATAAAACGGCTCTCTCAAATCAAGCAATCTGATTGGTTCACAGCCATTGTATAATTCCAGTAACCGAGTTCAATAACCCATGGGTTATTGGTTGCCATGGCAACTCTCTTACTAAAAGGCAGCGCTGCGCTCGATCTCCGTGTTGGGCTTTCCAGAAAGCTCTCAGCTTCTCAGCAAGCGCCAGAATTGGCCAATGTCAACTTCAGTCTCCAGAACGATCCAATCAAATCACCCGCACGTCTATCTTCTTGCTAGAGGTCCCGCCTTACAGTAGTGTCAAAACAAAAAGCTACTCGCTTGCAGCCAGACGCATGAGGGCGCAACTCTCTTAGGCTTTGGTTACCTCAAAAACAAAATGGCGGAGACAGCTTTCAGATCCTTGTGAATCGATCTTCGCTTATAACTTTACTAATACTTCGCAGAAAATGATGTTTTGTACAAGAATAGACGCGGGCTAATGTCTTAACCCCTCTCTCGCGCGCCCTCACTCTTAACCCCACATTCTAAATAAGACGTAACGTTACTTGGTGTCGGCATACGGCTCTGGTGTCGGGCTTTGCAAAAATCTCTCAGCAAGCGCCAGGATTGGCCAATGTCGACTTCAGTCTCCAGAACGATCCAATCAAATCACCCGCACGTCTATCTTCTTACTAGAGGTCCCGCCTTACAGTAGTGTTTCAACTGACTCTCAGAATACCATGCCAGTCGGACTTATAGTATTATTATTATTATATTATTATACTTGGAAACCGTTTTATAAAAGCAATATAGCACTCGAGCAGCGTGTGTTGTGGAATATATCCCGCTGTTATAAGCTGGGATAACAGCTTATCAGCGGGATATATTCACCACAACACACTTGCTCTCGTGATATATTGCTTAAGTATAAGTGCTCTCAGCGCTCTCAGCCCGGACCAGAAGTGGAGGCAGGCCTCACTCACCCTCAGCCTCACTGGGGGGATTATCCGAGGCACTGCTGTGTTGATTAGGCTAGCCTAATGTTTCCGTGGCATTTTGATTAACTTTATGATTTAATTCCTTTTGGAGCAAATGTTGGTTTTACAAATCTAACCTTGACGCTTTACGCTACGTTGTTTACTGGTATAGTGTGGGTAGCGCAGCCTGTAATGTTCCATTTAATATAGCTCAGTGGTAACGTTAGCCTAGCTGCCTATAGTCTCGTCTCTGTTAACTATATCCTTACAACAGCTAAGAAAGGAGCTTGTGAAGAACGAACATCCCCACAGTCAAAGCATTTCTCTGAGATATCCATATAAAAACGTTTGTTGCTTTAATACCAAAAATAAAACCTCTGTTTATGTGACGCTAACGGCTAACCCGTTAGCAATTCGCTCATGGCTGGTGCTTGCGTACTAGTCGTGCATTCCTTTATAACTGGGAACTGGTAATCTTACCGGTTCAAAGTTCATGAGCTGGGACGTGACGTCACTAGAGCTGGTATTTCCCATTCCAAACTCGTAGGAGCCTCAGCAGCCCCGACGTAAAAAATCCAAGATGGCTGATCCGCGCAACAACAGTAGTTATAATCGTATAAATGCTATTTAGCACTTCTGTCTTGTTTGTGTCTCATTAAATCAGCTGTACACACAGCACGGCCCTCTTTCTATCTGTGTGGACATGAGGCTGCAGTGTTTGTATGCGCAAAATGAAACGAAATGCCTTGTTATCAACTGTTATTGCTAACAATGGCTAGCCTGGCTAGCTAGTGGATCTGACCAGTGAACAGTGAACTTCCCAGCTCAACTTTTCTGCAAATGCAATGCTAACCAAACGGATGTGACGTCATTTAGCCTCCACATCCCAGTTCTTTTGCGATAAAAGAACGCACGATAGGCCCCATCTGACCCGGGACGGGAGTTAATGTTATAAAACCCATTTCCTGGCAGTTGGACAACCTGGTAAGTTCTGAAAATATGTGTATATTATTGTGTTATTCCAGCTATCGTTATCGGGTTGTTAAGTTAGTAATATTAAGCCGATAAATAATGAAAAATAGCCGACTAGCGAAAGCGGCTAACGCTATTGCTATGTTAAAAACGCTGGAGTAACTTATAAAACACACATATTTTCGGAACTTACTTAAGTCCCCAACCAACGTTAATTCCTCGCGCGCCTTTCTCAAAACAATGTTCTTTTTATTGCGCTCCATTGATATGTCTGGTAGCCAGCACAGCCACCCCATGAGCCACCCCGACCTCCAGGGAGCCACCCGTGCTAAGAGCCTCTGTCCCGGCCCACTCACCCAGCAGAGCCACCCAGACCTCCAGGCAGCGTTACATGAAAGCACAAAGCAGCACTGTGTCCTGTCTATGTCAAACTAATGCTAGTTATATAATGTGAACAGCCTGTCCAGCCAATGACGGCTTGAGACTGGCTGCCACAGCTGTCAATCATCCATTTTTATCCCTTTTCATATGTCAAATAACTACTTAAAAACAAACTGATCAGAAAAATGACCACTTGCACAGGCATTAGCATGATAATGACTATCTAAAATGATACAAACCACCTTTGGAAAAAAATTATCTGACGTTTACTGTGAATATTTCGGTTGTGATTTTCCCATCCACTAACATGGGGGGGGAGGGCCTTGTGACCTAATACTTGATTCAGCCGTCAGGGCGGCAATCTGACATGCAGCGGCTTCACTAAACGAGACCTCAAATGGCGTCCATCTTTATTTATGTGGCACAAATGCGCACTTCGCCTTGGGCTGCATGGTCAGGAAGTAAAACCAGGAAGAAAAACCCCCCATGATGGCTTTATACATGGGTGGGCGTGGCACGTCCCCTATCCAGTTATTTTAATACATCCATGGGTAATGTTAATGTAGGGTACCCCTGAGGGCACATACATGCCGCTCTCCTTTCCATCAGTGCCCTACAGGTGTCACTGTTGAAGAATTTTAAGAATATCATGAATACCATGAATTTTATTTGATTGATATTTTATTAAAAAAAATATATATATTATATATATATATATATATATATATAAAATCCCCCATCTCTTCTAAAAAATAAGGGAGGCTCATCCTCCCTTCCATACATTAATAACCTCCCCTGACACATATACTTATTTTCAATTTTATGAGTAAGCATGACTGAGGCCCGTCCATATATTCCGCTGCATTTGGCGAGTTTGTCTATCTATGGACTACCAGGACAGCACACGGACCACAGACTCGCTGCTACCGCTGCTGCCTGCCCCAGCCTGCTTTTGCTGCTACAACGTTCCTCCACCATGGGTGAATTCCAGTCACAACAACACAACAGTCAAGTGGACAACACTAAAAAGCATGCTCCAAGAGGGACCGCTCACGACCAGCTCTCTACTCTAAGTAAGTAGGCTATGGCTATGCTTTTTCCTTCTCTGTCCTACACACATGTCTACTTCAGTCTCACACGACAACATACGTCTGCTCGCTGGAAATCAGACCTGAGAGTAGATTATATAGCCGAGTGCGGCCAATCAGCGTGCAGGCGCTATTGCACCCAGGTCGCAGGGCCGATTTTACCAACGGGCTTACCGGGGCTGAAGCCCCGGGGCCCGGGACATCAAGGGGCCCAAAAAAAAAAAAAGTTTTGATGTCATTGGAAAGTGACATTAGCTGTGTTTCCATTACAGTTTTTCGCAAAATAATTGCGATATTTCTACAACTTCGACAATGTACAATTGCGATTTGTAGGCGTTTCCATTGAAGTTGAGTTTGAGTGACGGCGCACACACCTGAACCCAATTCCCCGTTGCAGCAGCTGCCACAGTGATTACGCACGGGGATCTGCCCCAAATCCCGTCCCGTGCATGCTCAAATCCAACCAATGCTCAATGCAAATCACAACATGAAGTTACAACGCATATAAACGAGCCTGATTATCAATTCAAAAGAACATGTTGCTGGCTGCGGTGAATGCAGTGAGCGCGAGAGGCAGAGGAAAAAAGGTAGCCTACAACTGCGCGCACACAGACAGGCAGCCTGTCACCATGGACCGATTTCTGTCATTAAACATGATCTATTTTCCCCAGCTCCGCTTTTGCACAACACTCGTCTTTCTGCTAGGTAGCGTTGCTTAAGTTTTCCACTTGCTGCGGAGGTTTTGCCACGGTTTATCGAACCCTTTCTCCCTCATTTTCCTTTCATTTTCCGCTCCTTTTCCAAAGGAGAAGATGGGTCACATGACATGCAAATGAGAAAAATGTGTTTCCATTAAACTTTTGCGATAAACTGCTATATTGACACGTCTGAAAAACCACCTCATGAGAGCGCAAAAACTTTTTGCGATATTTGGGAGGTTTTTCGAAATTTACGTGTTTCCATTACCCACTTTCTATTGCGATATTTAGATTTTGCGCATTTCTGAGGGTAATGGAAACACGACTATTGTTAGAACATTGGACTTCACCACTCTAGTCAAACGCTTTGCCACGGCAAAAGTCAGGAAGAAGACATTTCAGGTACGAACAGACTTGAATACTGCTTGATTGATTTGTGCAATAATTGAATAACCATGTGTGTGTGCACTGTAATAACAGCAATAATAAATACTAAATAATAATAATAAAAGTGCTTGTTGTGACATCTCAGTGGCAATGTTTTCTTTCCAATCAGGCTGTTTATGAAAGAACATGATGGCTAAACCTACAGTTTGTGTTTGTAAGTTAGAATGCTGACAGGAGAGCAGGTGGTGACATGAAAATTAGTGAGAAAAGGAGAAAATACTGAATAATGACATCACAACAGTATAATCCTAATGTTGATTTAAAATGAGATATTCCTTTAAATACAGCTAAAAAAGGTAAAAAAAAAACACTCAAATTTTTTTCCCTTCCGCTTGAGGGGGGGGCCCTGCAGGGATGAATAGCCCCAGGGCCCATGAAGTGTAAAATCGGCCCTGGTGGTGCTAGTTAGTGTATAACTCCACCAATATTAAATTTGGTTCTACTATAATTTAGTTCCCTGAATGCCAGATATATGTATTTAGTTGCTAACATGTTGTAAAAAATTGTCTTTAGGTCATGCTCTAACATTGTGCCAATGCTCATGCTTTTATCATCAAAGGCACAATTCCCTCAAATATTGCACATATCTGCATGCCGGGGTTAACCGGCATATATTTTGATCAAATGCATTTTAGGTAAGAATACATTTTAGAGACAGAAATAAAAAGATTTGCATGGCATCAAATGCATTTTCAAAATGTATTTTGAAGATCCCATCTATTCTAAAAGTATTTGAAATGTATTGTGGCAAAAATAAATAATGTAAAATATATTTTGTTTCCATATGGGAGACATGTTGAGATGGGAATCGTTCTCCATGTGTGAATGTCTGTAACTTTTACTAAGATCTTCCAATGGATTCCTTCAACTCAGGTAAACTGTTGGTGTTTAGCTTAGTTTTGTTTTGTATGAATGTATTCAATACTACATCTCCAAATATATACGCTTTATTGTAACATGTTGACAGAAAAGAAATAATATCAAACATGAATATTTGTTAAAACAATGGACCAACAAAACATACAGACACAAAGTAGCCTAATAATGAATGATACACTCACTATGAAACTGTGATGCACAGTCAGTTTTAAAGACATGTTGCATATCAGGGATTGACTGATATGGGGTATTCAAGGCCGATACAGATATTTTTCAGTATGTTTAAATCTCACTACCTTTAAAGAGGAGAATAGCAAGCGACTTGGACAAGCCTCCAACTGTACTAACACCTCTCCACTGAAACTAATGAAATTATACAGGATAACTCACCACACCTATTCAATGGGAGGAAAACTCTTGGACACATAGCCATTTAAATGCAGAATTATGTTGCAAAAACCCAACTGGTTAATTAAATGAATAAATAAAGTATGCAAATAAAATAAAATGTCATGTCCGCTTTTCCAGACTCTTTAGCTGTGTTCAGGAGGAACCTACGTCTACTTGCGTAAGAGTAAAAAAGTATCTTGTGAAAAAATTACTCGGGTAGTGAGTAACTTTATGAGTAACTAAAGATGCGATTTATTACGGTAACGTTACACGACCGTCTGTTGTCGTTGGTTTTCTTATACTGCTCATTAGAGAATGACATTTTATTTTTTATTTAACCTTTATTTAAAGAGCAAAGTCTCATTAACCCATTGATACCTGATGCAGCATTTGCGTGTATATCCCTCATTTGTGTGTGTGTCCCTTTAAGACCGCGAACCGCGTCTTAAAGGGATACACACACAAATGCTGCATCAGGTATCAATGGGTTAAGACACGGGGTCTCATTCTCAAGAGAGAGCTGGTCAGCCAGCAGCAGCGAGACACACAGGACATCCAATACAGGGACAAGGTAGAAACAGCTCACAAAGTGATGAGTAGAAGTGGTCGACAGATTTTAACTGCTAAGTACAAAGCAACTGCCCACAGACGCTAAGTACAAAGCAAACCCCCACAGACGCTCTCTCTCTCTTGCTTTTGTAAAAGTCGTTTCAAATGTCTTAGGGAAATTGAGCTGTACAGCTTCAATTCCTGTTGTAACGTGTTCCAGGTTGAGGGGGCAGAGGAGAAGGCCTTCTTACCCATTCTACCCTAAAGCATGGCAACCCATTCTATTCTAAAGCACAGCACCCGTTCTATTCTAAAACATGGCATTCACCTACAGCACATCGCCATAATCCAGGAGAGGCGAGAAGGTGGCAGCAACAAGACATTTCTTAGAAGAAAAACAGGATTTGCTCCCGAAAAAGAAGCCCAAATTTAATTTTAATTTCTTTAAGAGATTATCAATATGATGAAAAAATGTCTTCATCAATTGCGATAAATTGCCTAAATATTTGTAGGTGGTCACAGTCTCAATAGTAGTCCAGGCAAAGTAACTCATTTTGGAACCAAAAAACAAACTAATTGTAAAATAATTTTTTGCAGCTTAGATCATTTCTATGAGGTGTCCAGAACAACATACTAAAAGTCCTAAGAAATCCTAGTTGAGGAAATATGTTTAATTCTCATCAATCCAAGATGTGTGCCAGTAAGGCCAGACAACAATACACCCCAATGGGGCTATTTTTTTCCTTTACTCCTATCAAAATAAAACTTTATACAATGAAAGTATCCATGAAAAGTAAAATTTTTTGTATTACAAGTTTCTTTGAAAGTGAATTTGAATATGCAAATGAGCTATACACTAATCTAATATAGGCTATACCCAAAATATACCCGCATAGGAGTAAACGAAAAAATGAAGCCTATCACAATCAAACCTCACACAGTGAAAGTATACATGAAAAGGAACTTTTTTGTTTTACAAGTTTCTTGGAAAAATCTATTTTAAATATGCAAATGAGCTCAACACTAGGCCTAATTGACTTGTCCAATAAGCCATAAAGTCACAAGTAAAACAGGGGCCAAATAACTAACACATTCATGTCTATTCAGTAAGTTAACCTATGCATAAACAAGATACATTTGAAGTCACTTGCCACACTTACCTGGGTCACTTGCCACAAAAAGACTTATATTGACCTTAAGAATTGATTGCACAATCTTGCCTCCAGTTGCTTTCTAAATTATTATTTTTTATTTTCGAACAAGCCTAACCCAATGACATGACAGAAAGTCAGAATAGCCATTTTAGTCATTAGTACACTGAAAAAAAAAACCCTTTGGCTCTACGTGATTATAATGTGTACATCGGTCCCACATGATATTAATGCAGCCAACTAACATGATTTCCCTCTGCAGACTGTTTAAAATAATCATGTTGCTTTAACGTGTTATGTCAGTTACCGCAATACCAATTTATTAAGGAATGTGAAAGTGATTTCATCATGTTTTCAACTGTAGGTCCAACTTGATTTCTTCATGTTATGTAAAGTGATTTCATCATGTTTTCAACTGTAGGTCCAACTTGATTTCTTCATGTTATGTAAAGTGATTTCATCATGTTTTCAACTGTAGGTCCAGCTTGATTTCTTCATGTTATGTAAAGTGATTTCATCATGTTTTCAACTGTAGGTCCAACTTGATTTCTTAATGCCATTAAAGTGATTTCATCATATTCAATGTACTAGAATTTCAAGTCTAGCTCCAACTTGATTTCTTAGTGCTAATATTATAAATTATGTAACTTTAAAGCAATTTCATTATGTCCCTGGTAAACACATTTTGTTTTTTAAATCTTAACTTCCTTTGTTAAAGTTAGCTCTCCAAATGTATTGTAGACATCCATTCCATATTAAGATGTGAGCAAAACCACACATGTTAAAATACTGATTTGCATTGACAAAAGGCGAAGAGTCAAGTTCTGTAAACTTCATATATTAACAATTTCAAAATAGTGCAAACAGTGCAAACAAAGTGCAAATTTGTATATACTGTACTACATACAGTGTAGTAATTTGACTGTTCCCCACTTTCCCAGATTCAGAAACAAATCGATGCCTTCAAAGATTTTTCTCTCCCCCACCGCTCGCTTCCTCCTCTCTCCCACCACTTTCTTCATCCTCCCTCCCCCACCGCTCGCTTCATCCTCCCTCCCCCACCGCTCGCTTCCTCCTCTCCCCCACCACTTTCTTCATCCTCCCTCTCCCACCGCTCGCTTCCTCCTCTCCCACCGCTCGCTTCCTCCTCTCCCCCACCACTTTCTTCATCCTCCCTCTCCCACCGCTCGCTTCCTCCTCTCCCACCGCTCGCTTCCTCCTCTCCCCCACCACTTTCTTCATCCTCCCTCCCCCACCGCTCGCTTCATCCTCCCTCCCCCACCGCTCGCTTCCTCCTCTCCCCCACCACTTTCTTCATCCTCCCTCTCCCACCGCTCGCTTCCTCCTCTCCCACCGCTCGCTTCCTCCTCTCTCCCACCACTTTCTTCATCCTCCCTCTCCCACCGCTTGCTTCCTCCTCTCTCCCACCGCTTCCTCCTCTCTCTCCCACCACTCCCCCCCTCTCACTCTCCCACTGATGGGGCTTATCCAGGCTTTGTCTAAGGGGAGGGCCACTGTCTGACTTTGAAAACCCCTGATATAGTGCAAACCACAACTGTTCAGATTAACAACAAAACATTTACAATTAAAACATATGTGGTAAGAGTTGGGATTTGAGGGGTGGGGAGGGTTTGTGGCTAGGGTATATGGGTGGTGTTTGTGGGGGGAGTGAAAAGGGGCCATAGGTTTTGAGAGTCAGGATTTGGGGGGTGGGTAGGGTTAGTGGCTGGGGGATATAGGTAGTGTTGGGGGGCAGACAGGGTTGCGAGGGAAAAGGGGCCATAGGGATAAGACATTAGGCATTTAAAATTGCAACAATACATACTAAATAACATGGAACAATGGAAGCATGTGTGGTAGCCTGCAAAAATCCTTCACATGGTGGAGATTTACAGTACATTTACATTTTTGAAACTCTCCCTATATATAACTTAATGAATGACTGCAATAGTTCGAAATCAAAAGTCGTGAGTATTTTACTCTGTTGTGTGTCTACAAGTAAAATGTGAGACATTTCACGTATTTACAGTGGCATTCCACCAAAAAGCCCTTTCCCCTTTGTTTTATGAAAATCATTACCATGAGACCATTAATCACTACAGTATATAAGTAACAAAATAATTCAAAATACAACAATGTGTAGCAGTGACATGTGAAGGGTTTCTGCAGGCCACCACATTTATACATACTTCAAATGCATCTTTGGGATTTAAAAGTGAACCGGTCGCATGAACTTTGGACCACAAGTAAATAAATAAAAACAATCAACCCTGCATAATGATTTAACTGAGGAATCCAATTAAATAAAAGAGCGATGTAAACCAACAATGGTTACACTCTTTAAAAGGTTACACTCTTTAAAACCGTAAAAATAAAAGAACAGGGGATTTTTGACACCACAGACTGATCAATTAAATTGAGTCTCTCCTGTGTGGACTTCCATGTCTGTAATAATCTTGACTAAATGTTAACAGTCGCATGAACTTTGGACCCAAGAAAAAAAGATTAAACCCTGCATCACGATTTCACTGATGAATAATAAAATTCAATAAAAGAGCTATGTAAACCTTAATGCAAACAAAAATAGGTTACATTTTTAAACCTGTATTCAAAAAATTAAATATCGTCAAACAGGGAATCTTCCACTAAAAGGTTTACCACAGACTGCGCAATTCAATTGCATCTCTCCTGTGTGGACTTCCATGTGTCATTTTGACAAAATCTTTTATGACAATTTTTTTTTCTCCTGTGTGGACTTCCATGTGTCATTTTGACAAAATCTTTTATGACAATTTTTTTTTCTCCTGTGTGGACTCTGGTTTCTTGAAATCTTTTTTTACTGCAACGTATTACCACAGACTGAGCAATTACATTGTTTTAATCCTGTTTGGATTACCATGTGTCTGCGGTCAAATCTTTGACCAAAAACTGAGCTACGAAAGTGTTTCTCACCACGTACTTCTCCTGTGTAGACTCTGGTTTCTTGAAATCTTTTTCTACTGCAACGTATTACCACAGACTGAGCAATTACACTGTTTTAATCCTGTTTGGATTACCATGTGTCTGCGGTCAAATCTTTGAACAAAAACTGAGCTACGAAACTGTTTCTCACCACGTACTTTACTACTTTAGTTTAGTTACTTTAGTACCGTTTTCCTGTTTTCCTAAACCTGACTGAGGTTCACAAATTTCCATCGAATCATCGATGTCTTTTAGTCTCTAGTCTCAGGTTCAGGACAAGTCTTGCCACACTGGATCTAACTCATGGCTTGTGATTCTCCAGTCCTCTCAATCAGATTCTGTTTTCATCTGTTCAGTTTAGCTCCTGGCTAGAGGCTCTGCCTCTCTGTTGTCCTCAGCTTGGCTTTGATGAAGCTTTGAGGACTTGACGTGTCTCTTCATCATGAATGGGAACTTGGTGACATGAAGGGGAGAGAGGAGAGAAAGGTAGAAGTAGGATGGAAGGCAGAGAAGAGAGAAAGATTGATCTAGGATGGAAGGGAGACGGGTGAGGGTAGTCAGTGGCTAGCGGGATATGGGTCGTGTTGGGGGGGGGGGCGCTGGGGATGGTGGTCACAGAAACAGCCTGTTTTTGAGAGCGAGTACCTTCCTTGAAATTAAGCCTCCTTCCAGCTCCATCAGAACCCTCTGCACGACCTTAAAGGTGTATTTGAGGTCTAAAGGGTAGTCGATATTCATCACGTAAAAAAGACCAAAGAGCATGGCTACAGCCAATCCAACGCTGTCCAGGTCCTGCAGCACTTTGTTTCCTTCTAGCACAATGCCAATGTCCTCTGGTCGGGTATCTGGAGTGTCTTTGAGGACATAGATCCCAACTGTGGTGGCCTCGATTGCTGTGTTGGTGGTGCCGTCATCCAGGCCCTGCACAAAACAAAAAAAGTATTTTTAAATAAAGGTAGGTAAATAAGACCTACAGGATAATCAGGGTTCCCACCCATTTTTTAAAGATCACATTCAATGACTTTCCAGGCCGAATTCCCTCAAATTTGAGGACCCAACACAGCATAATATAAAATATATTATATTTTCATAAAGAGAACTATGAGGCTTTACAGAAGCCTACAGACAGCAATTAAAAAGAGAGGCTTGAGTGTGTGAACACTTCTCAACTCTATTGCGTTACAGTGATAAGAGAGATGGGAGGAGTTAAATAAGATTTAGCACCTGTCTTGAAGGATTTAGCATTTTAAGCGCTTTACCTTCCCGCCAAACAGACCTTTTCTTTGGGACATCTCAACCACAGAACTTCCGTATTTCTATGCATGCAAGTTTGTTGCATGCGTAGGAATATGGAACTTATATGGGTGAGAAGATGTAGTGCCAAAGGATAGGGCTTTCTGATGGCTGGGTAAAGCACTGCAAATGTTGTTAAAGAGATACTCAACACCCCAGAAGCAGAGGTATCAGGGTCATGTCAGTTTATCAAACAAGGGCGGTCAGCTTTGAGACTTTGGAATCCGACCCACTCCACATTTGGATAGGTTGAACTTTTGAGGGGCAGGCAAATTTAAAGTAGAGATGAGCAACAGACAACAGCAGTAGGATGACAAATTCTTCAGAATTAATTTGTTGATTACATACATACATGGTACAGAGCCAACATTATGAAAATTGTCTCAATGTCCAAATAGTTATGGATCTTAATAGAATAGCAGTGACCAGAACAGAGACCAAAATAATGGTGATAGGGCTGCAACTATGATTAATCTTGTGCTTGTTTTGAATATTCAAAGTCAGATTTCACTCAATAATCAATGATTTAGTTAAAAATATATAGAAATTAAAAATACCCACCACAACAAGCAAGTCATGTCTCAAATTAGTCAAGTTAGTTTAACGATTAAAGAAAATATAAATTCAACTTTAACCAGCAACCGAGAAACATTGTGTAGATTTCATAATATTAAGAAACAAATGAAAAAATGGTCAAAATTACAATCAATACATGTTCTATTAATAATTTCAGCCCAATTGTGATCAAGAAGGAGAACAGTAAAAGAGTGGAAGATAAGGGACATGAACATACCACATATTCCCGCACCAGTTTTTCAGGATCTTCCCCCATGTAAATGCAGACTCCCTTGAGGACGCACTCTCTTCCCAGATCGACATCATCACACTGAAAGGAAGTATTCTTGATTAGTGTTTAAATTCAGCCATTGTGTTTTAACTAGTGGTGTAAACTGTCATGTAAACCAGAGTTGCACAAATCCTTTCTTATGAAGGACCAAAATTAATCTGGGTGGATGGCCATGGGCCAAAAATAAATGTTGAAGTTATGTGAATCTACATTAAGATGTGCATTTATTTTCACAGGGTTGATGCCATCAACCTCATGAAAATAAATGACACAGGGTACCCTCCACTTTGTCAATTTTAATGTAGATTCTCATAACATCAACATTTATTTTTAGCCCACAGCCATCCATCCAGATACATTTTGGCCCTTCATAGGAAAGGATTTGTGCACCTCCGGATTGATTAAATCCAGTGGAGGCTGGGTGGTATGTACGGAGGGCGGTCAAGATTTAGTTATGTCATGTCATCAGAGTTGTGATGGCTAAGTGGGTGGGCCTCAGTGATGTCACTCGAGCAATTTGGCTAAGTAGAGGGTGGGTGGGAGTTATATACGGAGGGCGGTCAAGATTTTGTTCAACTGTGATGTCAGAAAGTTGTGATGGCTAAATGGTTGGGCCTCAGTGATGTCATGAGTGATGTCATTAAGAGCAATTGTGATGTCATCAGTTATGTATGGCAGAAGTTCCTCACATTAAATAATACCTTTGAGCACCACAAGTCGAGTGTCATCCAGTTCCATTGTATTGGAGAGAAGGTAAAAATCTCTATGGACAATACCTCCCAAACCCAGGCAAAATGAATGCATCTAGATGGCTAAATAGCACTACAGGTAAGAGGAAAATATGTATTTTGAATTTTAGGGTGCGCTGTCCCTTTAACCAACACATTCTCACTCCCAACTCGTCAGATGTCCGACGCTATGCCCAGAGCCCCTCTCGTCACTATCAGAAGAGATGGGGGGGCAACCGCGGCACATATTGACGACTGCGGCGGGAGGCGGAGCTTGCGACCGCGGATTATGCGGTGCAGACCAGCGAGTTCATTTTCCGGGTTTCTAGACCTAACGCAAGGCATAGCGATAACCATAACCATAACCCTAACCTATATATATATATATGTATATAAAAAACGCTAAAAAGACTTTTTTGCGTTTTTTTACCGGCTAGGGTTAGGGTTAGGGTTATGGTTATGGCGCGGTTCCCCAGCCTCCCGCCGCAGTTATGGTGGCGGGAGGCCCGCCGTAGTCGTCAATATGTGCCGCGGTTGCCCCCCCGTCTCTTCCGATAGTGACGAGAGGGGCTCTGGGCATAGCGTCGGACATCTGACGAGTTGGAAGTGAGAATGTGTTGCTTTAACAAATGGCCATTTTCAGTAGTTTTTGAAGGGGGAAAAGGTTTGGACATGACTAAAACCCATCTGTATTTAAAACTATGGAACACAAAGGCTAAGTCTGCCAACGGGTTAAAAATTAAAGGGTTATGGTCTCAGAAATAATCTTTGTCTATTCTAATCTCTGTAATATAAGCACATGGCCTGTGTTTGTTTACCTCTATCTGTTTTCTTTGTGGAGATCTCCCATTTCCTCCTCTGCCCAAGTGCTGTGTAAATTCTGCTCAAGATTATTGGTTATTGTTTTTTCTTAGTATGCCACATGCACGGGAGAATCCATACGTGAGAGCCTTAACAAGACTTAATGACTTGCAGCTGGCAGAGGCAGAGTTTCTGCAGGAATATTTTTCTCTGTGAGTAAAACAGAGCAAATTAAGCCCATGTGCTTATATTACTGAGATTATATACAAAGTGGGTTGATTATCGGTAAAGCCATCCTTTAACAACAGTCAGAATAACGTTTCTAGGCGTTTCATGTGCATCCCCTGTATCACTTACATTAGCCATTTGTGCATTAATTGCACGGAGCTTTCTCCCAAGCTGTCCTCCTCTCTTGTCGAACAGCTTCAGGAGTTTGTCTGAGTAGAGGTCCAGTTGTGACAGGAACTTTGACTGAAGTGGGACAGTGGTGATTCTCTTGAATTCAGCGTTGATCTGAAAACGGCAAACACACAAAGGAGAAAAAAGCACAAAGCATTGAGGTTCAAACAAACTTGGAGAAAGCCATCACACATACAGCAGGGCTGCACGATTAATAGAATAAAACTGTGATCTTGATTCATACATACTGCCGATGTCATTTCGAAATATCGTCAATTCTACGAGCTAGGAAACGGCATTTGTAAGTTCACCGTGGCCTTGAACTTTGACCTCTGACCACCTAAATCTAATCAGGTCCAAGTGGACATTTCAGTGAAATTTGACGATTGTTGATTGTTCGAAATAAAACCATTCATTCATTCATTCAAGATAAAACATTGTACGGACAACACAAAACCAAAATGCCTCCGGCTCGGCTAACGCCGGCAGAGGCATAAAAACCAAACATGAGATAAGCCTTACCTCACTTTCTTCAGACAGAGCAGGCCACCGGGCCAGGAAAGCCTCCACCATTGGTTCACGACCCCCAACGACTTCAAGTCTTCTGTGTGCGAAAGTCTTTGCCATCTTGAATTTCACAACCTCTCTGTTGTCTCTCTTCTTCACATCCAGGAGTAGAGCTTCCTGCATGGCCTCCAGACTCTCCTCTGTTTCTCCTGCTGGGTATGGCGGGCAATATTCCACCTCCCCTCTCCTTGGCTTTTTCACACCAGCAGCTGCCTTGCGCTTTCCTGCAGGTTTGTTTTGGATAGAATTCACAGTCACCTCTGGGCAGCCCAGTGTTCTCAGATGTGTGCGGTAGTTGGATACTTTGTTTTTTAAGCTGCCCTTCCATCCGCCACATCCACTCTCGCACCCCTTCTCAGTTAAACAAGGATGATTCTTGATAAGGCTCCGAGCTACCTGTTCCATGTCCTTATCATCGACATAGACTTTATACTTGACTATTTCCTGCATTAAGCCATTAAGGATTGCAGACCTCAATTTGAGACCTGGCTCAATTACAGTGCCATTTTGAACAAATGCTGCATTTGCCTGCTCAAGTTGCAACTCAGCATCGTAGGAGAACATGGGCACATGGAAAATATCAGGCCAAGGGGACCGTGGGCTTCGAGGCTCACTTGACAGTGAGGTCACAGACACACTTGATGACCGTGAGGTCAGAGACCCACTTGTTGATAGAACATCTGTATCCACAGATTGAGCAGACGGGGACGGAGAATCATATATGAAGGAACTGGATGCCAGGGGGTGTAGGGCTGGATAGGGAGCCGTAGACCTCTCATCATCATGCTGGATAGTGGTGGGCCTGGACTTGTCCACGACTTTAAGAGTACCAAGATGTTCAACTTCAGACATATTGTTGAGGTTATTGAAGGTACCTCCAAACAAGGAATCCATAAATTGTAGTTTGAATTCACCCAGGAGTCCACACTCGTTTGTGACTGCAGCTTTAAAGGCATCAACAGATGCAGGCAGTCCACCTAAGAATGTCAATCTCTGAGAGCTCCCATCAGTTAAGATGATCTTGAGTATGACTGGAGTCCCCATCTTCAGTTTATTCTGCACAGACAAACAATGATTAGACCTCCGACATCCATACATTTGTGATTTCAAATTCAGTGAAAGCGACAACTGCGTCCAAAATGTGGATGCTTTAACTTGTAGTGATGCAAAAGCTTGGACCTACTTGACAGTTTCAGTGCACCCCTTACAACTCCACATTCCAACCACCTAACATGTAACACACATGAAGATCATCATTAAAGCTCCAAGCTGTGCTTTTATTTTGAAGTGTTGCGCTTTTATTTTGAAGAGCAGGGATGGGCAACTTTGATGATAGAGAGGGCCACAAAAAAATGTCAGCGCTACCAGAGGGCCAGATTGAGACCATGCACTTCCATCAGTAGCCTACTGTAACCCCATCACTCCCAATTATAGCTACTATTATTTTACTAATTCTAGCCGCCTCCGCCCCCTCCGCCCCCCCCGGATTCCACCCCACCGACCCCCCCCCTCCAAACCACCCACTGTCTTCATTCAACCCCATCTCCGAATCCGATCTATCCTCCCTTGTCTCCAACATGAAACCCACAACCTGTGCCCTTGACCCCATCCCCTCCTCCCTCGTCAAGGACTGTCTCCCCTCACTTTCCCCACTCATCACCACCATCATCAACTCCTCCCTCTCCTCAGGCTTCGTTCCCCCCTCACTCAAGCTTGCTTCCATCACCCCCCTTCTGAAAAAACCTGGCCTTGACCCCAGCATCCCAAATAACTTCCGCCCTATCTCCAACCTCCCCTTTCTATCAAAAATCCTCGAACGAGTCATCGCATCACAGATCAAATCCCACCTTGACACCAACAACCTGTATGAAATATTCCAGTCCGGCTTCCGCACACAGCACAGCACCGAAACCGCCCTCCTCAAAATCACCAACGACATTCTCCTCTCCGCAGACTCCGGCTCCCTCACCATCCTCATCCTCCTTGACCTCACCGCTGCCTTCGACACCATCAATCACTCCATCCTCCTCTCCCGCCTCCAGCACTCCATTGGCATCACCGGCACCGCCCTCTCCTGGCTCACTTCATACCTCTCTGACCGTCACCAATTCATCTCCACCAACAACTGCAAATCCTCCACTGCCCCAGTCACTCACGGTGTCCCCCAAGGTTCAGTACTCGGTCCCCTACTCTTCATCCTCTACATCCTCCCCCTCGGTCAGATCCTCCGCCATCACGGCCTCCGTTTCCACTGCTATGCCGATGATACTCAACTCTACCTGTCCTCCAAAACCATCACCCCAGCCACCCACTCCACCCTCTCTGCCTGCCTCAGCGACATAAAAACCTGGATGCAAAAGAACTTTCTCAAACTAAACTGCAATAAATCCGAAATACTCATCATTGGCCCCAAGTCCCTCACC
Organism: Poromitra crassiceps; assembly: GCF_964638095.1. Classification (NCBI taxonomy): domain Eukaryota; kingdom Metazoa; phylum Chordata; class Actinopteri; order Beryciformes; family Melamphaidae; genus Poromitra; species Poromitra crassiceps. The sequence continues at coordinate 59,017,431 of NC_139627.1, read as the reverse complement.
CGCTCTGCTCAGAACTTCTCCCTCACCATCGACGGCTCCATCATCACCCCCTCCACCCATGTCCGCAACCTCGGTCTCATCCTCGATCCCACCCTCTCCCTCCTCCCCCATGCAAATCATATCACCAAAACTGCTTTCTTTCACCTCCGGAACATTGCCCGCCTCCGCCCCTCCCTATCCCTCCCCGCTGCTGAAACTCTCATCCATGCCCTCATCACATCCAGACTCGATTACTGCAATAGCATCCTCTACGGTTCCCCCCACAAAATCATCAACAAACTCCAATACGTCCAGAACTCCGCTGCCCGCCTCCTCACCTCCACCCGCCGCCGAGACCACATCACTCCCGTCCTCCATAACCTCCACTGGCTCCCAGTCAAATACAGGATTAACTACAAAATTCTACTCACCACGTACAAAGCCCTCAACAACCTGGCCCCCCCCTACCTCTCTGATCTCCTCCCCCGCCACGTCCCTACCCGTAGCCTCAGGTCCGGAGACACCAACTGCTTGACGATCCCCAGGACCAAGCTCCGGACCTGGGGCGACAGGGCCTTCTCAGTTGCCGCACCCACCCTCTGGAACACTCTCCCCAGCCTCATCCGTCAATCTCAGTCCATAACATCCTTCAAACAGGCCCTCAAGACCCACCTCTTCAACCTCGCCTTCTCCTCCTAACCTCACTCCACTCTACCTACTGTCTCCACCTTTCATGAATGTTTCTAAATTAAAGTATTTATTTCTGTGTTTCCTGTAAAGCGACTTTGAGTATCTAGAAAAGCGCTATATAAGATAAATGTATTATTATTACTAATATTTATTAAAAGGATGAAATATATACTGGTAATCAAAGTTTATTATACAAACATTTATATTTTTCGTGCATTTAGGAATGCGTCCATTCATTGAATGAACTTCTAATTCAGATGTCTGTCTTCACTCCAGCTTTAAAATTAAGCCTTCTACAGTAATTTCATGTGGTACAGCACCCAAATATGTCATATCACATTAGTGATGTTGCCTCCTGGATATAGTTTGTTACAATAGCGTTGGCTCAAATGCTAACGTTAAACAAAATATGTGGATGGACAATGCTAACGCTATTAGCGCCATGTTCTGGGATTTAGAGTGAAATAAAAACACAGATTTGGGTGGTCTGTCATAGTTGGTTTCTTAGTGGAATACTCAAGCCTCGCCCCAAAATGTCCGACTTGTACATTTGTTTGTTTGTTTTGCAATTCCAGTGCAGGCCACACAGGGGGTGCTCATGGGCCACATAGTTGCCCATCCCTGCTCTAGAGCAGACATGGGCAACATGTGGCCCGCGGGCTGAGCGCCCCCTGTGTAAATGTACAAGGTGTACATTTTTGGGCAAAGCTTGAATATTCCACTAGGTAACCAACTAGGACAGACCACCCAGATCTGTTTTTTTTTTCACTGTAGATCCCAGAACATGGTGCTAATGGCGCTAGCATATTCCATCCACATACTGCAGCATTTGAGCTAACACTATTGTAACAAACTATATCCAGGATGCACATTGCACAGGCAACATCACTAATGTGATTTATACGACATATTTGGGTGCTGTACTACATGAAATTACTGTAGCAGGCTTAGTTTTAAAGGTAGAGTGATAAGACATAATTAGAAGTTCATTCAATGAATGGAAGCATTACTAAACGCATGAAAAATATAAATGTTGGTAAAATAAACTTTGATTACCAGTATATATTTCATCCTTTTAATGCAAATTAGTAGCTATAATTGTGAGTGATGGGGTTACAGTAGACTACTGGTGGAAGTGCATGGTCACAATATGGCCCTCTGGTAGCAATGAATTTTTTTTTATCATCAAAGTTGCCCATCCCTGCTCTAGAGCCTCGGGTTGAGTATGTTCTAGCAATCTGGGAACCTCTGGGGGGAGACCCGTTTCAAGGCATTATACCGGAACTCGTAGGGTGGCAGGTTATTGTCTGTTGTCCTGCACGTGCAATGCTGAGTGGATGTGTTACTATTGATTGTGCTCTGGGTGGCTGATGCTGTTAGGCTTGTTTAGAATGGCAATGTTTGTCAGACTAAAGCAAACTGCAGATTTAGGGAGATTTAAAGCAACACAAAAGGCAAAAATATTACATCACTTACCACTGTAGAGCCCCGATGCGCCTGCCCCCCAGCTGTGCAAACCTATGAAAGAAAACATTTAGAATAAGTGAGCCTCACATATCACACACAGCACCTGAAATTAAGTCACCAATTGCCTAATGCGACTAGATTTCATGTTCTGGTGAGTTGATGATCAGAGGGCTGTCCAGTCCACCACGTGGCGAGTGCCAAAATAGTCAGGTAAAATTTAAATTGATTTGTTTTGGTGCTCAGCCTGCTAACATGAGGTGTAGCTTTGCGAGATGATCTCTGGTTTGCTGGCTGGGTGGGGACCTTCAGGCCAAAACTTTTTAACACCGGAACTCATACCTACAGGCTCTGTGCACACAAATGCACCCAGCAGCAGCTACAGTGATCTGCGGACCGGAAAGAGCTTGCATTGTAAACATGAACCTAACGTACACATTCTTTCCTAATGTAACGTTTCAACACACATCATCTCTGATGAAGACATTGTGCGTCGAAACGTTAGTCACTGCACCCTATTAAAATAACTTTCCAGTGAATGAGTGCTCCAGGATCCTCTTTATACTGTTATATTGTCCTGAGAGCACAGAGACTCCTTCTACAATAATATCTGCACGTCGGACTGAGAGCAGTTGGATTCAAATCAACCATCAGGACAGATGAGGATTTTGTCACTGGTTTATAAGCCTAGAAGAAAGTTTAGCCGCGGCTGAGTGTTGTCTTGTTGGTCAGACGAGGACAAGATGAGGAGACAAGGTGTTTTACAATTTGGGGCCCCACGCTCAAGTTTGTTTTGGCCCTCCATGGTTTTGAAAGGAAGAAAAATCGCAGCCAATATTACTGTATTTCAGAGGCTATGGTTTGGCATTTTTAAAGCTAGCTTGATTATACTTTTACTAGGGCTGGGCGATAAAACAATAGCAATATATATCGCGATAGACACGTCATCAATACAATAAAAAAAATTGCTCAATAGACATTTGATAGTGGCAACAGTCTTGGAGCGTGCTGCGAGTGACACTCAGACAGCCAGTATGCACCCTCCGCAGCTCAGAAACAGCCAATCATATGCCATGACAATGGGCAGTGATAGTGACGCGAACAGCAGTTTGGTTTCACCCGGCACTACACATGTGAAACAAGCCGAAGAAGTCAGCTCAGATTTTTCAAGTCTGACCGAAAGCAGAACACCATTGTCTGTAAACGTTACAAAGAATTCAAAGTGACGTGAGGGACTTCCATTTAATCTCAACGTAAATTGACGACATGTTAACATGTGTTCCATACAGGGCCGTAGCCAGAGTTCCGAAATAGGGGAGGTCCAGCAAGGGGAGGCGGATTCGGCGGCGCCGGAAAAAAATTGAGGTTCTTTTTTCCCCTTTTTAAGCCATATTTAGAGTAATATATCATTTTAAATCAACATTAGGATTATACTGTTGTGATGTCATTATTCAGTATATTCTCTTTCATGCCACCACCTGCTCAGCTCTCCTGTCAACATAATTGTAACTAACAAACACAAACTGTTTTAGCCAAATTCATATCAAAATGACACCTACAAACACAGCTACACAACCCAAGCCGTACACAACACACAAAGTCATCATCGATAATAAAAAAAACATACAGAGGGACATTTATTTATTCCTGATAGGAACGATTGAAAAATAAAATATATTATGTTGTTTTTAACTTTACACCACCTATTTTTGTTACTTATTGGGTCATGAAACTGAAACCATGCATATAGCCACCTGCATACCTGACTTCGGGAGCTTGGCAATTGGCATCATGCATGATTAGCCAGTAGCATCCCAACGTGTCACACAGGTAACATTACTTAAGAGACAGACTAGACACTTACTTTCTTGGTTGTTGCTAAAAAATCTGTCAGTGTCACTCACTGTCTGTCGTTCACTCGCTCACTGTCTCGCAGGTCGCTCACCTTCAATTATCTCGCCAGGCAGACAGACAGTCATCACTCACCACCATGCTGCTGCTCTCTCGGAATCAAGTTACCCGCGGACGCGGCGTCAGATGACTTCCTGCCTGACCTGCCTTTCGTTTCAAAATAAAAGCGATCCCGTGTTTTTCATGCTTTTCCATGCAGATTGTTTTATAAAAAAAAAAAAAAAAAAAAAAAATCCTCTGAAATATTAGGGGAGGTCCGGACCTCCCCGTCCTCATAGCTAGCTACGGCCCTGGTTCCATATCAATAACGTTACGAGCCCCCGCAGTTTTGTGCAACCGGGACGTCAAGGTCCTCCAATTTTACAAATGTGGACGTCTGAAACATTTTTAATGAATGCGGGGCGGCTCATTCACTGAATCACCGACCGTTAGCGTAAAAAAGAACCTGAAATACACATTACCAAACGCAGTTTTTAGTTTGAGAAGGCTGGCAACGCTCTGTCATAAAAAAAAAATTCACTATGTCTGTATATTACTGTTTGCACTCAGAGCATGTATGTGTGACAGTGTTGGCAGTACAATTATTACCTGGCTGTGTGCAAATAAGGTGGTTCAAAATAAAGTTGTTATATGCAAACCTTTTCTTCTCATGTTTGTTTTTAATTAATAAAAACGGGCCATTAAAAATCATCAATAATTATCGATATCGAATGATATGAAACCTTTTATATCAATATACTTTTTAGCTATATCGCCCAGCCCTAACTTTTACCATATACAACTAGAAAAACTATTTTATATTTAGAATGTAAATTGCCTAAAATAATATGCTATAATCTACCCTAATCAATTATTTTTGGTCCACAGCCATCCATCCAGATTATTTTTGGCCCTTCATAAGAAAGAATTTGGGCACCTCTGTTCTAGAGGCTGATAACATAATGAACACAATACAGCCACTTCTTAACATGCAGTGGAATCCGTATTATAACCTGCACCTAGCCGGTTGGCCTGCATGTTAAACAACAATTAGCCGGCCTACGCGCACTCCCGAGACTCCGTATCTTATCTACCTCGACCACCGGTATAAGATCCGCTTCCACGCAAGCGCTGGTCATGTTAAACAGTGGAACGATATGATCCGCATATGTCTGAGTGGGCGGGTGTGGCTCTTCGTGACTCACTTCACGTTCGCTAGTTTATTAATTAATGAATCGTTCGGGCAATCGCTTATATCAACGAGCAAATTCACGGTTTCCTCAAGTGCTGCAAAAACGGCTTGATTTGTTAAGTGGGGGCTAGAATGACTGTGCTTTCCGAGGTGAGGGCTGGCTTGACTGCAGAGAGGCAGCGGGGAAGGAAAGTGAAAAGTGGAGCAGAAACGCGCTCCTGAGAATACGAGGCAGCAGGATGACTGAAGCAAATGAAACAACTATCACAAAAAGCAGCCGACATTCTGACACTTTTTGTGCAATGCGTGCCGCTCTATCTGCCTGTTTGTCTCTCTGCCAGTGCCCGCATGTCTGTTTAGTGTGCGTGTGTGTGTGGCATGTCATTTTTAACGCTGTTCATAACGAGCAGAGCGTGTTTAGGCTATCGTATGGCTCCATCCCCAAATTAATTTTCATCGTCCCTGACGCTACTGTGCGCCCACACTGCGGAGTGGATAGGAGCTGACTGACTCTGGGTGGCTGATGCTGTTAGGCTTGTTTAGAATGGCAATGTTTGTCAGACTAAAGCAAACTGCAGATTTAGGGAGATTTAAAGCAACACAAAAGGCAAAAATATTACATCACTTACCATAGAGCCCCGATGCGCCTGCCCCCCAGCTGTGCAAACCTATGAAAGAAAACATTTAGAATAAGTGAGCCTCACATATCACACACAGCACCTGAAATTAAGTCACCAATTGCCAAATGCGACTAGATTTCATGTTCTGGTGAGTTGATGATCAGAGGGCTGTCCAGTCCACCACGTGGCGAGTGCCAAAATAGTCAGGTAAAATTTAAATTGATTTGTTTTGGTGCTCAGCCTGCTAACATGAGGTGTAGCTTTGCGAGATGATCTCTGGTTTGCTGGCTGGGTGGGGACCTTCAGGCCAAAACTTTTTAACACCGGAACTCATACCTACAGGCTCTGTGCACACAAATGTGCTTTTTGCGCAATGCGTGCCGCTCTATCTGCCTGTTTGTCTCTCTGCCAGTGCCCGCATGTCTGTTTAGTGTGCGTGTGTGTGTGGCATGTCATTTTTAACGCTGTTCATAACGAGCAGAGCGTGTTTAGGCTATCGTATGGCTCCATCCCCAAATTAATTTTCATCGTCCCTGACGCTACTGTGCGCCCACACTGCGGAGTGGATAGGAGCTGACTGACTCTGACTGATAGGCTATCAAAGTTTTGTGGGGAGAAATACATTTCAAACTACCGGTAGTCAGATATGACTTGAATGTCATAAAATAAATCACCCACAGTGATTGACGACAGTCCGACCACTATTTTGACTGCGCGGCTTTATGTAGCTTAACAAAGGCATTTTTGGCACATTGCCACCCCTCGTTGTCAATGGACTCCGTTAAAACATGTTTTTTGAAGTCTCCAGATTTGTCAGGCAGACAGACTGTGCATCCACACTGTGGAGAGGATAGGAGCTGACTGACTGATAGGCTATCAAACTTTTGTGGGGAGAAATAAATTTAAAACAAGTCAGATATGACTTGATTTGTTTTTGTTTGGTTACAAATTCGCTAAAGCTGTTTCCTATCACATTTCTTGTTTTTGATACATGCTACCGCGCCGCCATCCCCCACCCCCCCCCCCGCCGCCCACTGGCAGAAAAAACGGCTCATATCCAGTTGTTTCTTAACAAAGACCCCTCATGTTTAGAAAGGCAAAACCTGAAAATATCCTGTTCTCTCTAGCAGGACATGATCCAGATAACATGTTTAAAAGGCACTTACAAGTACTGTACTGCCACAGGAAGTCTAAACACAATAGGAAGTAATTGGCAGAACACTGCATTGGGGTGAATAGCAGTTTGACTTTTACTGTTTTTTCAGCTTCGCCCCTTACATTTCCTACACAGAGGTATGAAACTCAAATCAATACTATTACTATTCAAATTGTTGTTTTTGCATTATCTTACGCCATTGAATTATTTGTATATGTAAAGCAAGATTCAGCAATTTTTTTTAATTATGTTGTACACCTGTCTGGTTGAGTGTTCTCACCTGAACTGTTTTCCCCTCTGGGCATTGGTGGGGGGATGCCTCTGTGTAGGAAATGTGCCATACAAATAAACTTACCTTGCATAGTCTCATCACAATATCAATATCTACTGTATATTGCCCAGACCTTAATGCAATGACAACCAATAGACACCTAAATGTGTTTTATAATGCTTTCTGATACTGATTTTCTGGCTTACACACACACACACACACACACACACACAAAATCACTTACCAGTATTAGCCCTGATGTGCTGTTTCAGCTCTGCTAACCTATGAAAGAAAATATTTAAGTGAGATGACCAAGTGTGTTGCACACACACACACACAGCGAGGGTTTAGCATTTAGTTAGCCTGCTAAACTAGTTTGCGGACTGCTGACAGTAAAGCTAGGTGGTCCCACATGCTCTTGATAACGTGTCCTAAACGTAACGTTTCACGTGCGTCCTTCGATAATATTAATGTTATGTTTACGGTGTTTGTGAAACGTGAAGCCCCATGTGTGTCTGCGTTGACACACCTGACTCCTGTCTGCTGAGGCTTACAAGTAGCAGCGACATGCTAAGCATAGTCTAGCAGCTTGCGCAAACACGTGTTGTTATAGAGGGTGCGCTAACGTCACTTACGGTATACAGCTACTTTTACACGGTTATTTTGCAACCCGCCACGTGTAAAATCTAGTCATAAAAAGCCACAGAAATCAGCTAAACGTTAGCTGTACTAAATGGTAGCTGCTATGCCCGCCAAGCTAACACCATTAACGCTAAGGAGAGCTACTAACTAGCGCCTGGCTAGCGCGGTAAACTCCATATAGCAACAAAAGAAAATCTCACATAGTCAAAAAGTACGGACAAAACCCAAGTTAATCAACTTACTGTTTGGTGTAGTTATAGGTTTAGTAGTTGTAACCTGGCGGATTTTCCCACAACAACCTCCGACAAGATAAGGAAAAAGGACTTCACTTCTTCTGTGTAAACCTCACTTCCTGCAGCCCGCAATATGTTGGCGCCACAGGTGGTGACAAACGTGATTACATTGGATTTAAAGTGGCATGAATCACTTTCAATGACAGTGAGAGAAACACTACAGAATTGCACATTGCCTAACCTGATTACATTTGATTTAAAATCGCATTCAAATCACTTTCAATCGAAGTGAGAGAAACATGTCAGATAAAACAGTCCCAAACATGATTACATTTGATTTAAAATTCCATTAAAATCACTTTCAATCTAAGTGAGAGAAACATGGCAGATAAAGCATTCCCAAACCTGATTACATTTGATTTTAAATCACATTTAAATCACTTTCAATCGAAGTGAGAGGAACATTGGCACATGCCACATTACCAAACGTGATTCAATTGTATTTAAAATCGCATTTACATAACTTTCAATTTAAGTGAGAGAAACTAGCACATACCATATTCTCCATATACAACTGCAGTTTGCATGATTAAAACATGTTCACAAAGGAAATATGATTTTATTGTGCTGCATATACCAACTCATTTATGTAAATTGAAGTACCTGCTATTCCCAGTTTTTTCAGTGTAACGTGGTGAGATTACATTTTGGGCTGGTAGATTTACAAATAATTGGTATTGTTGGTAAGATTACAAGATAACAGGCAGAAGTCATTATTTTTTTCTTTTCTTTTTTCCCCCCGATTTTTTTATCCCATTTTATTCCCCATTAGTGCTCACTTGATTTCTCAATCCTGGTTGCTACTCCATCCTCTGCCGATCTGGGGAGAGCCGAGACTGGCTCCATGCTTCCTCCGAGACATGGGCAGTTAGCCAGCCGCTTCTTTTCACCTGACAGAGGAAGCTTCACCGGTAGGACATAGCACGTGGGAGGTTCACACTATTCCAACCAGTTCCCCTCCCTCTGAACAGGCGCCCTTAACGACCAGAGGAGGAACCACATTAGCAACCAGGATATTGCATGTTTTTGTGAAGGGGGTTCCTATATGAAGGAAACCCCCGGGAGGCACGGGGAGAACATGCAAACTCCACACAGAAAGGCCCTTTTGCCGACCCCACCCGGGCGGTGGGCACTCGAGGACATGCGGACGGGCACGCATTCCTTCAGCGTTCACTCGTCCCCAGGTGGGAATCGAACCCACGACCTTCGAGCTGTGAGGCGATAGTGCTTACCACTGCACCACCGTACCTCCCTAATGGCAGAAGTCATTCTTACCAACTAAACGATTCACTCTCACACAGAAGACAGATGAAAAACCAGATAGACACACTTTCCAGACATTCCAGCTCTTTAAATAATTTTGCCAGACACCAAAACTGCTTCTCTTTTTGTAGTAAGCAAGTATTTCAGACCAGGCGGGCCACACATCAGACTTCCACCGTTTGTAAAGTAGCTTTGCAGTGTTATGAGAAGCTAGCAACAGCAATATCTAGGCTAGAAACCCAATCGGAACATTTTAAGTTACCAACTCCTTTTTAACTAGACATTTTACTGTAGACACATTTTGCTTAAGGTCAAAACTACTTTTCATCTTGAAGTAGCATCGCATTGCCTTTTTGTGGCAAGTGACCCAGGTAAGTGTGGCAAGTGACTTCAAATTTATCTTGTTTATGCATAGGTTAACTTACTGAATAGACATGAATGTGTTAGTTATTTGGCCCCTGTTTTACTTGTGACTTTATGGCTTATTGGACAAGTCAATTAGGCCTAGTGTTGAGCTCATTTGCATATTTAAAATAGATTTTTCCAAGAAACTTGTAAAACAAAAAAGTTCCTTTTCATGTATACTTTCACTGTGTGAGGTTTGATTGTGATAGGCTTCATTTTTTCCTTTACTCCTGGGTAGCCTATATTCGATTAGTGTATAGCTCATTTGCATATTCAAATTCATTTTCAAAGAAACTTGTAATACAAAAAATGTTACTTTTCATGGATACTTTCATTGTATAAAGTTTTATTTTGATAGGAGTAAAGGAAAAAAATAGCCCCATTGGGGTGTATTGTTGTCTGGCCTTATTGGCACACATCTTGGATTGATGAGAATTAAACATATTTCCTCAACTAGGATTTCTTAGGACTTTTAGTATGTTGTTCTGGACACCTCATAGAAATGATCTAAGCTGCAAAAAATTATTTTACAATTAGTTTGTCGTAAAACGCTACTTTGCCTGGACTATAGGGGTACTGCACCGGCATGACACATGGCACTTTCTTTTTGTTGGAAAACAACATGGCCTTGGTTTTGTTTCCATTTAACACCAGTCTGAGGTGATACAGGTGTCAAATGCAGACTATGAATCTGAATGATTCAGATCATTTCGAAAACATCTTCACTGAAATCATTATAGTCATGAAACGCTGAAACTGCATTTAAACACCAAAAACTCTCCATTCAAAACCTCTTCACCTCAGAGTGACGGCTCCAAGTTGAAGCAGCGTGGAGCCCTAAGCCTAAGGTGACTATTCAGTGATGGATACAGTCTTCATGCAATATTTCCATAAGGAACTTTAGCAGCGTCCATGTTGTGAGGTCTGGCAGGCAGGACTCTCACAGCTTCCGTCCGCCAGCGCACGAACTGCAGAGTCTGCCAGCAGGAAACACACAGCTTCAATACAGGAAACAGAGCTTCAATAGAGAGGCAAAGTGAACGTCACTTCCTGCTTCAGCACTGTATCAGAGATTTTTATCCGCCATTTCGTAATATCCTTAGAAAAATAGTTTTACTTCGTCAAACCAAACGGTCCAGCTATATTTAGAATCGGGAGAGACCATAGAACATTTCACTCGGACCAAAACTTAAAAAATTACATAAAAAAATATTTATTTAAATCCGAGTGAAATGTTATGTGGTCTCTCCTGTTTCTAAATATACGAAATGTCCATTGGGAAATAAATGGTGGATGAAAATCTCTGGTACAGTGCTGAAGCAGGAAGTAGGCGGTCACTTTGCCTCTCTATATACTGTTAGTCTGCCAGCAGGAAACACACAGCTTCAATACATTGTTAGTTTGTTTTCAACATGTTATTGTTTTGGTTATGTCACAGAACCATACCATTACTGTACTACAATAATGCTGATAGTAATTGCCACCATGTAAATATAGAATGCTCTGACCTGGAAGTAGATGATGATGATGAGGACGAAGAGCACCAGCATCACCAGGATGATCACAGACACACTGACTGGAGCTGCTGCTGATCTCCCATCACCTTCACCTTCATCTTCATCTTCATCAAGCTGTTGTGTGCTCTGTCTCTGAGCACCCTGGACAGGACAGTCTGGAGTCTCTGTACAAGGAAGAAAGAAAGAAAGAAAGAAAGAAAGAAAGAAAGAAAGAAAGAAAGAAAGAAAGAAAGAAAGAAAGAAAAAAAAAAAAAAGTAAGTACTGTATAATAAATTCACAACCTGTTCTCACTGCGACGACGTAATATAGTGTACAGGGCCGGTTCCAGAACAAGATGACTAGGGATGCATCCTAGATAGGAAGGGGTGCAGATGGCTGTTATTTTACTAAAAATAATGCATTTTACCATCATTTCAAGTAGAATGATACCACCCAAGCAAGAATATTTCAAGTGTTTCAAGTGATTTACTGAAATATTTGGACCATATAATGATAATACAATTATCTCAACCTTAAAAGGTTACATGTAGGTGCCAAAAAGCCATAAATTCACATCAAAGAACAAAGAAAAACAACAATTATAATTCAAGTTTAAACAGTAAGTGTGCAGCTGCCGCATTTATAAAAAAAAAATATATATATATATATTTTCAACTGAGCATGCAGATAATTAAAATAAGGGTGCAATGAGTGCTTTTGCACCCCGTAGAACCGGGCCTGATAGTGTATCAGCACTCTGTCACACACATGGTGCGTTGGATGTAGCACGTCTGGGTACTTGTATTATGGAACACACACGGACACACCTGGTCGGGGTGAGGCAAAGGTCAAGTTACGCTGTGGGGTTACCTTGGAGACCCTAGCTCTAAGCCCCCCCATCATATCCAAACCCTAACCAAGTGGCTACCAGTGCCTAAATGTAACCCACCTCCCCCCGTGTGCTTAACCCTAAGAGACTCTTGCCCAATGCTTAAACCTAAGCCCCCTCAATCCCCTTTGCCTCAACCCAACCAGGTGCACAGTGTCCATGAACGTTGATCATATTTGCACACTGCAACGGTACTGTGCACGTTCCATCCAGTGTACAAGGTGCATGACAGAGCGATGATGATGCGGCCGGGAATGAGAACCTGTTGTAAATTAAATCAATCAATCAATCAATCAATCAATCAATCAATCAATCAATCAATCAACCAATCAATCAATCAGTTATTTTTCTTTTATTTTAGCCACAACAATTCAACACACTATAACACAGGGAGTGGTTATGGTTGTGTGTGTGTGTGTGTGTGTGTGTGTGTGTGTGTGTGTGCGTGTGCGTGTGCGCGTGCGTGTGCGTGTGAGAGAGAGAGAGAGAGAGAGAGAGAGAGAGAGAGAGAGAGAGAGTGTATCTTACCCAATACATGGATGAGTGTGCCGTTGCCGGTGAGCCTCAGGTACGGTGGGGGGTAGAGGACTTCTATCACACAGCGGTAGATGTCAGTGTCTCTGGGCTTCAGTCCTGACACTGTCAGCTCCACAGCACCCCCTGTCAGCCGGCCATGGCACTCCACCTACACCACATGGTCAGGAAGGAGACGAAGCTTTAACGGTTTAAAGAAAGCCCAAAGACAATAATAACTATAGGAGACAAAAAGTAAAATAACAACAATTAAATGGAACAATAAAAGACAAAAACAGAATGAAAGCAAAATAAAAGCTGTTCATAAAACAGATAAAACAACACATTTATGTCCTCCCACTTCCTCTGCACCTCATTAATACACTATTCAAATAAGCCCCTCCCACTTCCTCTGCACATCATTAATACACTATTCAAATAAGCCCCTCCCACTTCCTCCGCACCTCATTAATACAGTATTCAAATAAGCCCCTCCCACTTCCTCCGCACCTCATTAATACAGTATTCAAATAAGCCCCTCCCACTTCCTCAGGACCTCATTAATACAGTATTCAAATAAGCCCCTCCCACTTCCTCCGCACCTCATTAATACAGTATTCAAATCAGCCCCTCCCACTTCCTCCGCACCTCATTAATACAGTATTCAAATAAGCCCCTCCCACTTCCTCCGCACCTCATTAATACAGTATTCTCCCACTTCCTCCGCACCTCATTAATACAGTATTCAAATCAGCCCCTCCCACTTCCTCCGCACCTCATTAATACAGTATTCAAAAAAGCCCCTCCCACTTCCTCCGCACCTCATTAATACAGTATTCAAATAAGCCCCTCCCACTGACGCTGCATGCCCTAACTCTCTGCTTCCTTAGGAAATACATCAATACACGGAAGCAAATCACACTATCCAAAATCCTCTTTTCTCTCGCCCCGCCCCTCTTTTCTCTTGTCCCGCCCCTCCAGAATAGATAATTTTGTTGCATTTTGTTTATTTATTTAAATTAGTTAATCATTTCCACACAGGAACAAAGCAGTTTATCTTTGTTATTCATGAAGATAATATGAGTCTATAGTCAATAGACCACGGTCTTGTTGCTGCTGTGCAGAATAAACTTTGTGTAAATCTACTTGTGAGTGCTGCCGTGGTCTATTGACTATAGACTCCTATTATCTTCATGTTCTACTGGGCCGGCACCGTAAGGATTTAAAGACAAGAGTTGAGCGCACCATTTCTTGGACTTGATATCTTTGTTATTCATCCATCTCCCTCCTTCTATCTATCCATCCATCCATCTAGGCATCTTTAAGAACTTTTAAATTACTTCTACTTTTGTCGCTTTTATGCATGTGTTATTTTCCACTTTTAAACTAGTTTTGTTCTTACTCATTCAATGTAATGCACTACTCTACTCAGTTACTTAATGTAATGCACTTCTCTACTCAGTTACTTAATGTAATGCACTTCTCTACTCAGTTACTTAATGTAATGCACTTCTCTACTCAGTTACTTAATGTAATGCACTACTCTACTCAGCTACTTAATGTAATGCACTTCTCTACTCAGTTACTTAATGTAATGCAATACTCTACTCAGTTACTTAATGTAATGCACTACTCTACTCAGTTACTTAATGTAATGCACTACTCTACTCAGTTACTTAATGTAATGCACTTCTCTACTCAGTTACTTTATTTTGGATATTTGGATTCCTATCGAATGGCAATAAGTGCGTTTCAGGAGATTGTCACAACTGAAAGGTATACTGTGTGTGTGTGTGTGTGTGTGTGTGTGTGTGTGTGTGTGTGTGTGTGTGTGGATAATCAGTGTCTTATGTTTGGAAATGGGCTTCATAGAGATGTAGAAAATAGGCAACGTGCTTTAGCTTTTGTTTTGCAAACAATTATTCTTTTAACCTATTTTCTCTTGATTGCTTTTCCTACTTTTATCTCCTCATAATATTCCTGTTTTATTCCCTCTTTGTAAACACTGCTTTTAGACAAGTTCTTTATCAAATCAAGTTATATCTGTGGATGCATCCCTCCACCCCGTGCCTCACCTCTCCTTCCTCTCGGCCTCTCTCTCTCCGCTCGGGGAAGTTGATGTTAGAGGTGCAGAGTTCCTGGGAGTCGTGGAGGCCTTTCAGCAGCAAGACACGCAGCTCCTCCGGGACGGGGTAGGGGTAGGCGGGCCGGGCCTGGGGCATGGAGGGGGGCTGGGCGGGGAAGGCGGGCCGGGCCTGGGGCGTGGAGGGGGGCTGGGCGGGGAAGGCGGGCTGGGGTCGCAGGAAACACTGGAGGCGAGCCGTGCCGTTGTTGCTCACCACACTGTAGGGCTGCATCACCTTCACGGCTGACAGAGAGGAGGGGAAGAGTTTAGGTATTCACCTTATTCCTAGACCTACGTTTCCCATGATTCTCAGCGCTTGCCGGTTGTCGACTTCCTGTTTACATTTTTTTCACTAGCAAGGACGTGCGCGCCCCTGTCAAAAAGTGGGAACGTTTGGCTTATTTGATCCGAAATGGCTAAAAATAGTAATGTTGTGTGGTTGCATAGCGGCGATATTTTACAAAAAGGAGGTGAATGTCAATTCACTCGTACTGTACGGGCTTATTTGAGCCGAAATGGCAAAAAATAGCATGTGGTTGCATAGCGGCCGCTTTTGTTTTGAAGGCTAAACGTCCAAACTGGAACTCTTATTATTTGGTCATTGAACGTAGCTTTAGCGGTCTCTCTCTTTCAAGATTCAAGATATTGTCACTCCGTTGTACAATTATACACGTGTGAAATTATTATGCTGGGGCTCCATTACAAGACATAGGTAGGTACAAAGTCACAACAATTATTACGATTATTTTCAGTCTCTTTCGCTATGAACGGTCCTGGGCGGAAACAGGCAACCGGCAGCTGGAAAAAGGGAGAGGGGGTGTCATGGAAGCGCCCACTGTCTCACCAGGAAACTCGTGAATACAGTAGAACCATGCAGTGCCTATCAAAATGATCTACTTCCAGTAGATCATTTTGAATTTGATTTTATTTGATTTTATTAGACAGTATGCAATACATAAGACAAAATGCTGCAGTGTCAGGGATAAAACGAAAAAGTCCAGGACTTATTTCCATCGCTGTCCCTGTTGTGTCGAGTGTCCCCTGTGGAGACAGGCATCTGGTAAAGTGCAATACAAGTGATGAATACAACATTAAAAATGGGTTAGTGTTAGGGTTAGGGTTAAAATGACAAAAAAAAAACCATATACTATATCAATATCTAAAAGTGCTCAACTTCAGTCAGAGCGGAAACAATAAAAACAGACAATAATATCAGCAAATCAACAACGCATCACAATACATCACAGTTAGAAATGGCAGGTTATGCAGACAGGTTGCTAAAAAGCTGTTTCTTAACCTTTGTTTTAAAAGCCACCTTACTTTCTGTTTCTTTGATTGGGAGAGGCAGTTTGTTCCACTCCACAGCACCGGAATAGATAAAAGATACTCTACCTGTCATTGTCTTATGCTTGTGGAGGGCCACATTTCCTACACTTGCTCTTGTGTTGTGTCCATGTGCAATTTTCTTAAAATAATTATTAAAGTAATCCGGTGCTCTATTGTTTAAAATCCTATGTACCATAGTAAGTTGAAGCTGTCTGGCCCTGTCCTCAACTGGTAACCACTGGAGATGAATAAACTGAGCCTTCCCCACGTGGCTTCTGTGGTTAAGGCCCAGAACTACTCTAATCAGTTTGTTCTGTGCCACCTGAAGTTTCTGTTTCAGGGCTTTGTTGAGGCCCGAGTACCAGGAACTGATGGCATAGTCAAAGTGGCACTGGACTAAACATGATGCTAGGATTTTCAGGCATTCCCTGTTGAGCAGTCTGGACTTCCTGGCTAAAAACCTGGTTTTGGCATTTACCTTGCCTAAAACTTTTAGTGCCATGGTGGCGCCCCCTAAAGTACCATCAAGGAAACAGCCTAGGTATTTGACAGAGGGCTTGGCTATTATGGATACCCCTCCAGAAGTTAGTTTGAGTTTGGTCTCCTTACCTAGTCTATATTTGGAGCCAAAGAGAATAGACTCCGTCTTTCCCAGGTGTAACAGCAACCTATTGTCACATAGCCAAATTTTGAATGAATACAGATTGCTTCTTCAATTCAACCTCTTTCATGACTGTCTGCAGTCATTTAATTTCAAGTCAAGTCAAATTTATTTATATAAAGTATTGCAAGATACGTCTACATCAGAGCTATTCTTACATCTTTGCTGCGTTCTTCACTTCTTTCTTTGTTTTGTTTTTTTGGTCCAAATCTGACAACATAGTATGGTCACATTATTATGAAGGTGTTCTATTTATTTATTTATTTATTTATTTATTTATTTATTTATTTATTTATTTATTTATTTATTTATTTATTTATTTATTTATTTATTTATTTATTTATGTTTTTCAGATTGTCCCCCATTTTCTCCCCAATTATACTTGGCCAATTTATCCCCACGCTGCCCTATTGGCTGCCCCGGTCGCTCCTCCACCCTCTGCCGATCTGGGGAGAGCCGAGACTAGCACCATGCTTCCTCCGACACATGCGCAGTTGCCAGCCGCTTCCGTTCACCTGACAGCGCGGAGCTTCACCGGCAGGACGTAGCACATGGGAGGATCACGCTATTCCCACCAGTCCCCTTCCACCCCGACCAGGTGCCGGGACCGACCAGAGGAGGCGCTAGTGCAGCGACCAGGACTATGAAGGTGTTTTATAATAAATGTATTTGTTAGACAGTGGACATTAGATTATCAAAAGCACACCATCAGTATGAGCCTCTAAACAAAACCGTACATATTGAAGTGTAGCATGCAGTGATACAGTTACACTGTGTAACTGTATCACTGTATCAGTATCAGAATCAGAATCACTTTTATTGCCACAGTATGCAAGTTACATACGAGGAATTTGTCTTAGTGTCTGTATACATGTAGCAGTGTAGCGGTCACATCAATATACAGAGATAAGAAGTAGGAAGATAACTAAAGACAATCGCAAAGTTGCAAGTGCAATCAAATCGAGTCAATATATATAATATGTACATTAGGGTTGTAGCGGTACTAAATTTCTGTTTCGGTGCCGGTACCAATTTGTATTTCGATACTTTTCGATACTTTTCGATACTTTTTGTAAAAAAAAAAAGTGAAACTGTCCAATGTCAAGATTTGGCTTTATTTTAAGAGTTTGGGAACAATTACACCAATAAATTGGTGTGGCATTTAAATGCTGAACAAAACAAACCTTTTGAGCAGTGAGAATACCGGTAAGTAAAATAAAGTAATGCCAGTGAAAATAAAATTACCATAAAACACTAGCCTATAGCAGTATAACTCAAATCTTTTTTTCTTCAACAGGCAGCATAACTGGCTTCATATAACTCTGTAGCACTTTGGGATTTTGTCCAAAATGAAAAGTGCATTAGAAATACAATTTATTATTATTATTATTATTATATTCCCATTCTGTCCCCCAGCCTACTCAGCCTAAACCCTAGTTCTCCTATGGGTGGTAGACAGACTCACTGTTTGGCTGACTCTCAGTTTATCAGTTTACTCACTCAGTCCCTCCCATCCCAATGTCTTCTTCAGGTTCCTAGCCAAGAAAACGAGGGTGTCAACATGTTCCTCGGTCAGTCTAGATCAGGGGTGCCCACACTTTTTCAGCTTGGGAGCTACTTTTAAAATGACCAAGTCAAAGTGATCTACCAAACATATTTATTTATATATATATACACTGAGTATACAGTGGAAAACAGTGGAACAGTGGAAAAACAGTGGAAAAACAGTAATTTTTTTTTTTTTTTTTTACCCCTTCTTAGTATAGAACCGGTTCTACAGCAATAGTACCGCGGTTCGGGGGTAGTACCGGTAGTACCTACATCCCTAATGTACATGAGTGTACATAAGTGTTCTGTGGATGATAAATATGAATTTACGTTGGATTTACATGAGATTTACAGACTCAGTGATACAGTATCAGTATCTGTGATACAGTTACACTGTGTAACTGTATCACAGCCAGTTACACACAGTGTAACTGACTGTCATTTTTATAATGTGCAAAAATGCGTCAGTGAAATATAAGCTGGATCTTTAATGACCACACTAATGACCATTACTTAGGGCTAAATAATTGGAAGTCAATGGACTAAGAAAACTCGTGAACTCAGCCAATAAGTTAATGGAAGGCAATTATGCTCTGTCCAGCCGAGCCGGTCTCGCTCCAGATAAAAAACAGTTTGTTACGATTCCTGCTGCTAGCATACACATTAGCATCGCGCTGCCCCAGGCTGCTTAGCTGCCATGCATACTGTATCTACTGGCTTAGCCTGACTGGTCGACCTGTCTCATTTAATGTAGTGCTATTGACTCTCCTCTGGCTGGCCCTGCTGCACGGCTCTGTGGCCCTGAGGCTAGCTAGCTCTGACCTTTCATCACATCACCTCACTGATTAAATCCCCAAGCCAGCAACGTCTGAACGGACTACCTGGGCAAGAAGCTCTATAACAGGGGCACTCAATTAAAATTCAAAGAGGTCCAGTTAGAGAAAATGTCCTCAAGCAAAGGTCCGGACCATTGTAACGTAGCTTACGCTATGATTTCAGTGCCATTGAACTCAATGATTGAAGTAGCCTAATGGTACGTCTGTATGTAGTCAACAACTGACTGTTAAATACAAATAAACATCAATAATGCTTATTTACAGTTTTCATATTTAACTGGATTAATTATACATAACTACCCTACTATAATAAATAAATGATCTTTTCTCATTTCAAGTAAAATTATGCATTTAAAAATAACATACAACAGAGTGCTTTGGAAAAATGTGCATCTTAAAATGAAGTGCTTTAATTTAAGAGAAATAAGTTTCCCCTTTTCTTCACTCCATTTCACATTTAACACTCTCAGCCAACAAACAACCTTTTCTCTTGAGAGAAGTGAGCTCCCTATCTATCTATCTATCTATCTATCTATCTGTCTGTCTGTCTGTCTGTCTGTCTGTCTGTCTGTCTGTCGATCAACCTCGCATGCCGTTGCGTTGGGCAGTGAGTGTGCCCTGGTGTGTGTGTGTGTGTGTGTGTGTTTGCTCATGTGTGGCGCTTCCATAGACAGGTCAGGATCGCACCGCACTTCACACGAGACATACTGGTTTTGATCTGCCCGTAAGAACAATGAATGGACATGTAAGAGTGGTTTATTTTGAGCACACCATGTGAAATTACTATCTCGCGTCACCTCCCTTCCGTCCGTGTGCTCTCGCAGCACCACTCGAAGCAACAGAGAGAAACGATTCGCTTATTTGATTGGCCAAGTAGCATCACGTGTGATGATTTACAGCGCATTCATTGGTCTGTGAGCTTCCTGGCAGATAAACCAGTAGTACCGTAAATACTGTAAAAGCACGTGCCGGTTAAAATAGAAACGCTCCGTGAAAATGTAAGTTATCAATGATTTGTAGGTTATAGGGCTCGGTCCGGATAGGACGGCGTCTCGGTCCGGATGCGGACCGGAGTCCGGACTTTGAGGATCGCCGCTCTATAAGATGCTATGCTCTCTCTCTCTCTCTCTCTCTCTCTAAATCTATAAGATGCTATGCTCTCTCTCTCGCTCTCTCTAAATCTATAAGATGCTATGCTCTCTCTCTCTCTCTCTCTCTCTCTCTCTCTCTCTAAATCTATAAGATGCTATGCTCTCTCTCTCTCTCTCTCTCTCTAAATCTATAAGATGCTATGCTCTCTCTCTCTCTCTCTCTCTCTCTCTCTAAATCTATAAGATGCTCTCTCTCTCTCTCTCTCTCTCTCTCTAAATCTATAAGATGCTATGCTCTCTCTCTCTCTCTCTCTCTCTCTCTAAATCTATAAGATGCTATGCTCTCTCTCTCTCTCTCTCTAAATCTATAAGATGCTATGCTCTCTCTCAATTCAATTCAATTCAAAGGGCTTTATTGGCATGATAAGGTGCATCTTACATTGCCAAAGCATACATTAGCAACACTTAGCAATTACAAAGAATCAAAAACAGAAAACAAGACATTTTGTTATCCAGTAACATAAATCACAAAATCTGAAGATATTCAAAAAGGAAGAGAAAAGAAAATTAAATGGAATGTGATAGTATAGAGTACAATAGAAGACCATTGTTGACCGGGATCTATACAGAATAATAACAGAACTGTAATAAATAGGCAGTTAAATGGTGATAGTGCAAAATAGTGAGCAATTACAGTATATTAACAAAAATTCACAGAATCTGTAAATAACCGTTGTTATTTTGAAATCTTCAGAAGAGAGTGAAAAACAAAACAAAGCAAAAAAGAATAAAATATAATAGAATAGAATAAAATATTAATATAATATAAGCAATAAGCAAAAATAAGACATTTTGTTACTTATTAATTATAGGTCACAAAACTGTGACCTAAGTAAAACACGATAAAATAAAAGATTAAATCAAAGCAATAAAAAGCAGTAAAACCAATAAAATAAAAACAATCACTAAGCTAGCTAATTCAGCCAGATGTGGACGGCTCTCCTGTCCACTGGCTGTCCCTCAGCTGCTGGCAGCTCCACACATAATGGGCTGCTAAGACGGTGCATTCGGGTTTCTCTCCAAGGAGGTATTGGAGTGCAGATGTGTCTGTGACATTTTCGAATTCTTTGTATATCCGGTTAATTTGGGGGGTGAATGATGCTCTAATTTCTTTATATTTGTCACATTTTAACAGGAAGTGTAGTTCTGTCTCCACCTCTCCTTGGGAGCAGAGTGAACACAGCCTCTCCTCTCTGGGTAGCCAGGTCTGTCGGTGTCTGCCTGTTTCTATTGCCAGGCTATGATCACTGAGTCTGTACCTGGTCAATGTCTTCCTCATTTTTGGGTCAGTAATAGTGGTCAGGTAGTCTGCCACCGTGTAGTCTCGATTTAGGGCCAAATAGCAATCTAGTTTACTTTGGGTTTTTGTGGTATTCTTCCAATAGGTAATATAGTTTTCTTTTTGATTTGTGATAATTTGGTTGGGCCGGGTAGACTGAGGGCTGTCCTGATGCTGGGGGGGGTTGGGAGTCAGTCTCAGGACCAGCTGGCTGAGGGGGCTCCTCTCTATGCGCTCTTCTTGGCTTTGTAAGGCTTGGTGATGGTAGGAGGAGGGGTCACTAGTTTTGAGGTGTCTGTAGAATGTAATGGCTCTTTTTTGAATGTCAATTAGAAGAGGGAATTGGCCAAGTTCCGCTCTGCATGCATTATTTGGGGTTTTTCTTTGTACTTTTAGGATGAATCTACAAAATTCGGTGTGAAGGATCTCAATTTGGTGTTTGTCCCAGTTAGAGAATTCCTGGTTTGCTAGTGGGCCCCATACCTCACTACCATAAATCTATAAGATGCTATGCTCTCTCTCTCTCTCTCTCTCTCTCTAAATCTATAAGATGCTATGCTCTCTCTCTCTCTCTCTCTCTCTCTCTCTCTAAATCTATAAGATGATATGCTCTCTCTCTCTCTCTCTCTCTCTCTCTCTCTCTCTCTAAATCTATAAGATGCTATTCTCTCTCTCTCTCTCTCTCTAAATCTATAAGATGCTATGCTCTCTCTCTCTCTCTCTCTCTCTAAATCTATAAGATGCTATGCTCTCTCTCTCTCTCTCTCTCTCTCTCTCTCTCTCTCTCTAAATCTATAAGATGCTATGCTCTCTCTCTCTCTCTCTCTCTCTCTCTCTCTAAATCTATAAGATGCTATGCTCTCTCTCTCTCTCTCTCTCTCTCTCTCTCTCTAAATCTATAAGATGCTATGCTCTCTCTCTCTCTCTCTCTCTAAATCTATAAGATGATATGCTCTCTCTCTCTCTCTCTCTCTCTCTCTCTCTCTCTAAATATATAAGATGCTATGCTCTCTCTCTCTCTCTCTAAATCTATAAGATGCTATGCTCTCTCTCTCTCTCTCTCTCTCTCTCTCTCTAAATCTATAAGATGCTATGCTCTCTCTCTCTCTCTCTCTCTCTCTCTAAATCTATAAGATGCTATGCTCTCTCTCTCTCTCTCTAAATCTATAAGATGCTATGCTCTCTCTCTCTCTCTCTCTCTCTAAATCTATAAGATGCTATGCTCTCTCTCTCTCTCTCTAAATCTATAAGATGCTATGCTCTCTCTCTCTCTCTCTCTCTCTCTCTCTAAATCTATAAGATGCTATGCTCTCTCTCTCTCTCTCTCTCTCTTTCTCTCTCTAAATCTATAAGATGTTATGCTCTCTCTCTCTCTCTCTCTCTCTCTCTCTTTCTCTCTCTAAATCTATAAGATGCTATGCTCTCTCTCTCTCTCTCTGTGTGTCCGACATCAATCTGTGTCACGTTCAATTACAAAGTGCCAATGTGCGTTCTTAGAGAGAGAAAGAGAGAGAGAGAGAGAGAGAGAGAGAGTTGATTTGAATTCTGATAGATAAGTGTGAACCTCAGGAATGCAACAGCTCCGTCTGCAAGGCCAGATTAGCAATAACCCTGAGAATGGATGTACATTGCTACTAGGCCACGATAGACTCCGTATTCCATGGAATTCCAGGTGACTGATTATGCTTTCAAAGCAGTGGAGGCAGGGAAAATGGCCTCGATGAAATTCTTTCACCCATGATGGAGGAGAAAATGATTTTACCCATGATGGAGGAGAAAATGATTTGACCCATGATGGAGGAGAAAATGGACAAGAACGATATAATTAGTTTGTGCTTGGAAAACTAACCCCTGAATTAGGGCTGCAACTAATGATGATTTTCATTGTCGATGAATCTGTCGATAATTTTTTCTCGCGTAATCGATTCGTCGTTGGGTCTATTCACCTTATGTAGCCACGCCCATTTGAGCCGGTTGTGTGGTCGTGTGACGACTTCCAGCTAAAAAAAAAGAAAAAGAAAATGGCTGGCTGGTCCAATATCATCTAACTCTGAATTAACTAATAATTTAGCCAATTGTATGTAACATACCAAATAAAAGCAAACGGCAATGTCTACGAATGCAACGCCATGTAACTGGCTCGTTAAGTCTCGCATTCCAGGGAATTACGTTAACGTCTGCGGG
This sequence comes from Poromitra crassiceps, assembly GCF_964638095.1. NCBI lineage: Eukaryota > Metazoa > Chordata > Actinopteri > Beryciformes > Melamphaidae > Poromitra > Poromitra crassiceps. The sequence goes on along the minus strand of NC_139627.1, from coordinate 58,993,557 downwards.
TCTTATAGACGTAAGTGGCTCGAGCTGCGCTCGGAGAAGAGAAAACGATCTGAAGCTTTCTTTGTTGGAGTCCAGGTATGTTTTACAAGAAAGTGCTCGTCATTGTCGACGATAACGTTATCTGACCTGGCTAACAGTGGATACTCGCTTGCTTGCTGTGTACCGAGCTCAAAGTAGTAGGCTACGTTCTTTGTTTTACACCCTGCACTGTCCGCTACAAAAACAACTCTCTTCTTCATGACGTTCTTTCATATTTGGCGCCGTGACCGCCGGAAGTGTTAACACGACCCGGAAGAATTTGGCCCACCACCGCGTCTGAACATAAGGTGAATAATCTTGTCCCAGCCGTAGGTCCCAGCCGTACTTTCACCATATGTCACAAAAATAAACAGCAACAGAATTGCCACAAGGGGATCAGCGAATGGCAATTTTAGAGTGGCCCAACGCAAAACTACCTTCAGTCAGTCATCCTTTTCAGTAAAAGGGATACACATATGGAATTCCCTACCAACAGAAATAAAAATGCAAACTAATCTGAAAAGCTTCAATGAAAAGGTGAAACACTGGCTGAAGCAAAATCAAACCTGCGACCATTGATCACCGATGTAGTTGTGTAATTCTACTGTAAATTTTGTATGATGTAGTAGCATAATTCTACTGTAAATTTTGTATGATCGTGTCACAATTTTTATGTTTGCACTTTGTTTAGATTATGTCTTTTATTAGAAAAGCCTACCCAGGGACAGGGATTGCAAATTAGCCTTGGCGAGATATCCTATATGCATCGCATATGTTTCATGTTCCTGTAACTTGTTACAATGATTCTTGCATTGTCCCTGACAAATAAACGAAAAAAAAAAAATAATAATAATAATAATAAAATGCCACAAATTGGATCACACGTTTTTCTCCACATAGCCCAAGATATCCTCAAATATCCTCTTTTGTCCTGAGAGTCCACAACCTCAAAATCATCAGTTTACTGTCCTGACCAAGAGTCCACAACCTCAACATCATCAGTTTACTGTCCTGACCAAGAGTCAACAACCTCAACATCATCAGTTTACTGTCCTGACCAAGAGTCAACAACCTCAACATCATCAGTTTACTCTCCTGACCAAGAGTCCACAACCTCAACATCATCAGTTTACTGTGCTGACCAAGAGTCCACAACCTCAACATCATCAGTTTACTGTGCTGACCAAGAGTCCACAACCTCAAAATCATCAGTTTACTGTCCTGACCAAGAGTCAACAACCTCAGGATCATCAGTTTACTGTCCTGACCAAGAGTCAACAACCTCAGGATCATCAGTTTACTGTCCTGACCAAGAGTCCACAACCTCAAGATCATCAGTTTACTGTCCTGACCAAGAGTCCACAACCTCAAAATCATCAGTTTACTGTCCTGACCAAGAGTCAACAACCTCAAAATCATCAGTTTACTGTGCTGACCAAGAGTCCACAACCTCAAAATCATCAGTTTACTGTCCTGACCAAGAGTCAACAACCTCAAAATCATCAGTTTACTGTGCTGACCAAGAGTCCACAACCTCAAGATCATCAGTGTACTGTCCTGACCAAGAGTCAACAACCTCAAGATCATCAGTTTACTGTCCTGACCAAGAGTCAACAACCTCAAGATCATCAGTTTACTGTCCTGACCAAGAGTCCACAACCTCAAAATCATCAGTTTACTGTCCTGACCAAGAGTCAACAACCTCAACATCATCAGTTTACTGTCCTGACCAAGAGTCAACAACCTCAACATCATCAGTTTACTGTCCTGACCAAGAGTCAACAACCTCAACATCATCAGTTTACTGTCCTGACCAAGAGTCAACAACCTCAAGATCATCAGTTTACTGTCCTGACCAAGAGTCAACAACCTCAAGATCATCAGTTTACTGTCCTGACCAAGAGTCCACAACCTCAAAATCATCAGTTTACTGTCCTGACCAACAACCTCAACATCATCAGTTTACTGTGCTGACCAAGAGTCCACAACCTCAAAATCATCAGTTTACTGTCCTGACCAAGAGTCAACAACCTCAGGATCATCAGTTTACTGTCCTGACCAAGAGTCAACAACCTCAGGATCATCAGTTTACTGTCCTGACCAAGAGTCCACAACCTCAAGATCATCAGTTTACTGTCCTGACCAAGAGTCCACAACCTCAAAATCATCAGTTTACTGTCCTGACCAAGAGTCAACAACCTCAAAATCATCAGTTTACTGTGCTGACCAAGAGTCCACAACCTCAAAATCATCAGTTTACTGTCCTGACCAAGAGTCAACAACCTCAAAATCATCAGTTTACTGTGCTGACCAAGAGTCCACAACCTCAAGATCATCAGTGTACTGTCCTGACCAAGAGTCAACAACCTCAAGATCATCAGTTTACTGTCCTGACCAAGAGTCAACAACCTCAAGATCATCAGTTTACTGTCCTGACCAAGAGTCCACAACCTCAAAATCATCAGTTTACTGTCCTGACCAAGAGTCAACAACCTCAACATCATCAGTTTACTGTCCTGACCAAGAGTCAACAACCTCAACATCATCAGTTTACTGTCCTGACCAAGAGTCAACAACCTCAACATCATCAGTTTACTGTCCTGACCAAGAGTCAACAACCTCAAGATCATCAGTTTACTGTCCTGACCAAGAGTCAACAACCTCAAGATCATCAGTTTACTGTCCTGACCAAGAGTCCACAACCTCAAAATCATCAGTTTACTGTCCTGACCAACAACCTCAACATCATCAGTTTACTGTCCTGACCAAGAGTCAACAACCTCAACATCATCAGTTTACTGTCCTGACCAAGAGTCAACAACCTCAACATCATCAGTTTACTGTCCTGACCAAGAGTCCACAACCTCAACATCATCAGTTTACTGTGCTGACCAAGAGTCCACAACCTCAAAATCATCAGTTTACTGTCCTGACCAAGAGTCCACAACCTCAAGATCATCAGTTTACTGTCCTGACCAAGAGTCAACAACCTCAAAATCATCAGTTTACTGTCCTGACCAAGAGTCCACAACCTCAAGATCATCAGTTTACTGTCCTGACCAAGAGTCCACAACCTCAAAATCATCAGTCTACTGTCCTGACCAAGAGTCCACAAGTCTCCCGCCAACTATGAATGCAGTTAGTTAGAGAATTTTAGCAAAATGCTTGGACCATCTGTGAAAAAATTTACTACCAATAGCTTTCTTCACCAATGTGTTCTTATAGGTGTCTAGAATCACCTCTCAATTAGTGCAAACCCAAATCCTTGTGGAAAAATGGAATGATTATACACTGTGCTTTACATAACAATAACCAATATACCAATATCATATGGTCAGGGAGATATTTTTACTCAAAAATAATGTTTGGAATGGATTCAGCACCCCTGAAAACCCCTAGTTAGACACCCCACAAGTTCATTTTAGACTTTTAATTTTTATCATATTTTTCACCCAAGCCCTCGGGGCACCTTGACTTTGATTGGCTCTCCAGGATTTTCCACGAGGATTTGGGTTTGCACTAATTGAGAGGTGATTCTAGACACCTATAAGAACACATTGGTGAAGAAAGCTATTGGTAGTAATTTTTTTCACAGATGGTCCAAGCATTTTTGCTAAAATTCTCTAACTAAGTTAGCAGGTCTATAGTGAGACTGAGGTCCATTCTCTCCTTTCCCGGGACACAGAAAACTGCAGCTATTTCAAACAATGACATTTCAGCCCGTTCATCAGCATTATCGGATCGCAGTCTGGAAGCCAGCCAGCCGTCTCCATGCAGTATTCCCATCAGACCTAAGGCATTTCCAGTCATGGTAGGTGCACCTGCACCTGCCCATTGGAACCCAGTGGTTCTCTAAATGGGGGACTGAGGACTCCAAGAGGGTTCTGGAGAGACACCAGCAGGGGGTCGGCAAGGGAATTCAGCAATAGCTCAATTTCAGTATTATACTAGAAGGTACTGCAGGGATCACATACTGTTTTGTAGGCTTACCCAAAGGTCCCTGCACTTCCTGGTTCCAACCTGTAAAAGTCAATGGGATCTTTGTATGGGAATTTTGGTTAAACGCATGAACTAAGGTCTATGGATTATGAAACAGCAAACTTTGTGTTCAGCAGGATAATCTTCACAAATGAGGACCACTTTTGTGACTTATTTTTTTTCTATAATTCTTTTCCAGATTTTTTTTATCCCATTTTTAACCCCTATTAGTGCTAATTTAATTAATTTATCCTGGTTGCTACTCCACCCTCTGCCGATCTGGGGAGAGCCGAAACTGGCTCCATGCTTCCTCCGAGACATGGGCAGTTAGCCAGCCGCTTCTTTTCACCTGACAGGGGAAGCTTCACCGGTAGGACATAGCACGTGGGAGGTTCACGCTATTCCAATCAGTTCCCCTCCCTCCGAACAGGCGCCCTTAACGACCAGAGGAGGAACCACATTAGCAACCAGGATATTGCATGTTTTGGTGAAGGGGGTTCCTATATGAAGGAAACCCCCGGGAGGCACGGGGAGAACATGCAAACTCCACACAGAAAGGCCCTTTTGACGACCCCACCCGGGCGGTGGGCACTTGAAGACATGCGGACGGGCACGCATTCCTTCAGCGTTCACAGCGTCCCAGGTGGGAATCGAACCCAGGACCTTCGAGCTGTGAGGCGACAGCGCTTACCACTGCACCACCGTACCTCCCCACTTTTGTGACTTCTGAAGCCGTTTTCGGAAAATCGTGTTAAAAAAAAGCCTTTACGCTTCGAAAATTATCAAAGTGGTCTCCGTTTTTGAAGATAATCTTGCTGGACATAAAGTTTGCTGTATCATAAACTGTTGTTATAACCCCAGTCCTTATTTCATGCATTTGACCAAAATCTAGATACGAAAATTGACTTTCACCCGGAGGTCCTACCATCCAGGTGTTCCGGACTCATTCAAATAAATACAATTATTTAGTAATAAAAATTAACTATTTATAACAGTGTAGTTTCTTTCTTATCTCCCCAGTTTCAGTATATTTTCTATAAATCAAACCAAACAAGAGGATCTCCTCAGATGGGGTTCTCTGGGACAAAATCTTATAGCAGTTTAGCAGTGGTTCTCAAATGGGGGTCCGCGGACCCCCAGGGGTCCGTGGCACTTTGCCAGGGGGTCCGCGAAAAGTTTTCAAGTAAAAAAAAAAAAAAAAAAAAAAAAAAATTATTAAAAAATTAAATGCTACATGTTAATTATTCCTTCTCAAACTACTTCCTACATGGTGCTAGTCTATCAAAATATCTTGGCTGTCATTGATTGTGTTGCATAGTGGTTTTCTGTACTGTTGACAAATTGTGATATTGTAAGTCGCTTTGGACAAAACAAAAGAGTCTGCTAAATGACGTAATGTAAATGTAATGTAATAAAATATATATATATATATATATATATTTTGCAAAATCTTCATAGTTCAATGAAAATAGTTTATGCTTTAAATCTAAAATGGTTCATGGATTACATTCTAATAACAAACCTATCAAATTAAAAGTCAAGCACGTTACCGTGGAAACAATTAAGCTTAGCCCAAAATCACAAATCAGAATGAGGGGGTCCCCGGTATATTTTCTATCTTGTAAGGGGTCCTTGGTGAAAAACATTTGAGAACCTTTAGGGCACCGAAACCAACCCCTGCTCTGGCCCTCCATGTCAGTTGTTCTCAAACCTTTTCACATTAACACATTGAGTGCCAAGGACGTCTGTGGACGTCCTAAAAAAAAGTAACGTTCAGTGCCAAGGACGTCTGTGGACGTCCTAAAATCATAATTCATATTATTCCATAATTCTGCTGTTTAAGGTCGTACCCAGCCAGTGAGCATGAATCCCTTCAAGGGATCACACGGCGCCACCTTAAAACCTACACGGGAGCTGCGCCACCCTAAAACCTTGGCGCTCAGATCCTTTACTTTGTGCTGGAGAAAGCCGTGATCAAAAGAGACACCGATGCTGCTGCTGCAGCCAGGGCCATGTGGATCGCTCTGTCTGCAGTTGGCTGCGATCCGCGCCCACAACTGAGCTCCTCTGTCTGTCTGTCTGTCTGCATATAGTTTATCCACACGATTCCCTGCCAGGGGGGCAGCACCCGACGCCGTACAGCCAGGCCTTTTCCTTCAGTCCCGTTTGCCATTTCCTTGTTGCGCTGGGATCCGCTAAAACGGAGGCTGCGAAAAATAGACTGTGTGCGTGTGGGGAGGAGTTTGCAGCTCAGAGAGGGGAGAGGGGGGTGGGGCACGCAGGCTGCACGGGGCTACACCATGTCGCTACGTCAGAAGGTGTTGGCTAGAGTCAGTGAATGTGCTTGAAATTAGAGTGCAAAAAGTATTCATAAAAGTGACTTTATCTTGAAAAGTAAAAAAAGACAGCAGAAAACCCTTGAAAGTGCTCTTCTTTCAGAGGCTGTCATTTCATAATGGAACTGTCTAGAAACAAAATTTCTTCTTTGAAAGAAGCAGGAGTGTCCAATGTTTCATTAGAGTCCAGCCGTGTCCATATAGCCCTAATAGAAAAAATTCTATAGCTGTTTTCAACTGAATGGAAGTGAATCTGGCACAGGCTCCAGACAATTTTACTGAAGCGCTGTGGCACTCAATGTGTTAAGGGCCCCTAAAATGACAGGAATTAGACCACGGACCACCATTTAATAAGGTTTTGTCCCAGGGTCCCCCATCTGATAAGATTTTTGCTTTCACAGGTGTTTTATTACAGAAAGTGTATGAAACCCATGATCAAAATAGTCATTGTGTTACTTATGAATTGAATTATAGCGAAAATAATGCATTCACATTTTTGCTGGGGACCCAGTGGAACCCCCTCAAGGACCCCCGGGGGTCTCCGGACCCCACTTTGAGAACCACTGCTCCATGTGACTGTAAGGGCCTTTCTTCACACTGAGGACAGACAGCTGCAGGCTGCTAGACATTTCCCAACGGTGAAGTGAGCTCGAAAGGCAGGCAGGCAGGCACACACACACACACACACACACACACACACACACACACACACACACACACACACACACACACAGAACAGGCAGGCAGGCAGGCAGGCAGACAGACAGATAGACAGACAGACAGACAGACAGACACAGAAAGACAGACACAGACAGACAGACAGACAAATAGACCGACAGACAGACAGACAGGCAGGCAGGCAGACAGACAGACAGACACAGAAAGACAGACACAGACAGACAGACAGACAGACAGACAAATAGACAGACCGACAGACCGACAGGCAGGCAGGCAGGCAGACATACAGACAGACAGAGACAGACAGACATACAGACAGAGACAGACAGACAGACAGGCAGGCAGACAGAGACAGACAGACAGACAGACAGACAGAGACAGACAGACAGAGACAGACAGACAGAGACAGACAGACAGACAGAGACAGACAGACAGACAGACAGACAGACAGACAGACAGACAGACAGACAGACACACACAGCTGTTTCCACACCCTGCCATGCCTGTTCTTGCTCAGGTAATGACATTAAGTTCTGTAGTGGCTAATATAGAAGGTGCTGCCACAGCCCTGCTGCAGCCTGGGCTTTGCCATAAATGACAAACACCAAAATACTGAAGACTACTGCACACATCTCCAGCTCCACTAAGACCACTGCACACATCTCCAGCTCCACTGAAGAGTAAGACCACTGCACACATCTCCAGCTCTACTGAAGAGTAAGACCACTGCACACATATCCAGCTCCTCGTGAAAGCCAGCAGTCTGCTTGATCACATCAGGAGCAAACATACCCTTATAGGAAAAACAACGAATCCTATAAGAAATAGTAGAAGCTATACTAGTACCGATGATTTATTGATTGATTCATTTGTCATGCTAACAATGAAGCCCAGCCTGGACTTATAATACATGTAACAATGATCAATAGAGGCAACCAAAATAGAAACAATGTATTAATAATACAAGACGCACCAAACCTCATACTTAGACCTGTGACCTCAAACACATTTGATCAGGAGAGCATCTTACTTACAAAGCTGACATCACCTTCTATTGCAGGCCTTAGAAATAAAAGTGGCAGTCTTAAATACTTTAGCCTTAAATAACCACTCCAACTTCTAGCCACCATCTGCCCAGAATAGTTCCGGTTTTTGCTTTTGCATTATTCTCATCAAACAAGGGGATCCTGAAATCGTAGTATACGACAAAACATGAAATTAAATTAATTGTTGACATCTTTTAGAGATCACAGACATTGCATATTCTCTTCTGCATAGCCATGAACTTACTTCAATAGCAAGGGGTAGGAAACCAAGTGTCAACTGAGCACATTATGATGCTCTCTGGCTTAGTCAGAAAGGAAGTCACAGAAATGAATAGGAATATTTAGGAATAGTGATTCCCAATAAGAGCTGCGATACACTCGCGAATCACAGGCACACCATACATCTATAGGAATAAATTATAATATCCCTCTGTTCGCTATTATAGCCTAATTCTATTATAACCTAATAAAGAAAATACTATCAGCATGTTAAGGTGTAGCCTCTATACACCTACCACAGTACAAGTCAATCAGAGCCTATTAGAGTGAGTGGTGAAGCAAAAACGTTGAATAAATAATGTCTGTGTTTCTTATTTAAAAAAAATCATATAGCATTATGTATTATAGTTGACTTACTCTAGAGCTGTTTCATCTCCATCGCATCAGAGAGCAGAGTCCTGCTGGCTGCCGTCTGGAACGCAGAGGCAGCTTCTCTTCATCAATGAAGAACCGTGAGAGCGTGTGCGTGTGTGCGTGTGTGCGTGCGTGCGTGCGTGTGTGTGTGTGTGTGTGTGTGAGTGTGTGTGTGTGAGAGAGAGAGAGAGAGAGAGAGAGAGAGAGAGAGAGAGAGAGTCGAGGTGAAGTAGATCTATCCACTATAGAGAGCCGCAGGGATGACGTATTTTTGTAGGCTGAATGCGGAAGTCCCGAACTTCCTGGTTCAACACTGTTTCTGTCTATGGGATTTTTGAATGGGTTTTTGGCGCGATGCTTCAAATAAGGTCTCTGGGCAACGCAAGTTTAATCAAACGCGAACCAAGGTTCAGCGGGATAATCTTCACACATGAGGACCACTTTCATGAGTTTTGAAGCGTAAATGCGAGCCCTAGAGGTAAAAAGCTCGTGCTAAGCTAATCCAGAACTACACACTGTCGCATAGGCTTCCACGTCACGTCAGCACTCAACCTGGACTTTTGTTGATGTGTGCACTGATTACCCCGGGCTGAACGGGCTGAACCAGGTGAGGGAAAGAGAATTTCCGTGTTCGTCCTTTGAGTGATGACGTTATTGACGTATATATCCCCATCGACTCAACAGTGTAGTCCCATTTAGCCGTTTGCTAGCTAGCCGCCCTTTTAACGGCACATAAAAGCTTCAAAACTCATAAAAGTGGTCTCCATGTGTGAAGATGATGTTACTACCATCTGGTTCGCGTTTGATTAAGCCAGCGTTGCCCAGAGAGCTTATTAGAAGCATCGCGCCAAAAACCCATTCAAAACTCCCATAGGCGAAAACTGTGTTGAACCAGGGCTGTTAGCATCGATGATTTCCGGACTCGTTACTGTCTGCGGCTCTCTATAGACCAAATCAGCGGGATGTTTACATTTACTTCCGGGTACCCCTGAGGTCCACACATTATAATGGCGGTGGACGGCACAAACTGACGTGTTGAAGACAAAAACAGACAAAGAAGACAAAAATGGTTCGTCCGTGTTGTGTTGTTGTTTAATATCATTCATAACAACACTTTCACTAACGTTAGTGGAGACCAGACTAGCTAATTTACCTGTTGGACCAGACTAGAGTAGACTTGAAGCTAAATTAAATTGACGTGGCGTCAGTAGCTCTGTCTGTACCAGGCTCTTTCTCGCCGAGAAGAGCCTGGTGACGCGAGGTTACTCTGTCTGTAACGTAAAAAAACAGCGATTTTGACAGACAAACAAACGTTATTAGCTAGCTAACACTACATAAAACAAACACAGAAGAAAGGCTAGATACGTCGGACAAGCATGTTTACCAACCGTTTAACCATTTAAATTGAAAGTAGTCGGCCGAAAACAATGAGAGGGTTTGACAGCATTTATTTGACAACACGCACATTTAAACCTGCCGCCTTCCCCAAGTGGTACCCGGAAGTAAATTTGTTTACATGGTGACGTCACGGTGATTTGGTCTATAGCAGCGTATCGCTCGCTCTCTGCTCGTTCAGATCCTCTCTCTCTCTTCCCCACATGCTGCTTTCTGTGGGAGGAGCCTCTCTCTCGCTTCTTTGCGGATTTCTCCTTGGGAACTGTGCTGCCTTCAGGTGCTCCTCGTAAACTCGTGAAAAGTGCTGTAGCATACATTGTTTTTTAGTGGCTGTAGGTTTATTTTAGGGAATGCCAAATTAGATGATAATAAAATTGACGGAGACCGCCCCCTAACCTCTCACGCATCTCTGCAAGGCAGGTACAGTATGAGAAAAAAATCAGTTTAGTATTTATTTACCCATGAGCGAATTAGGCTATCTATTATTTACTATATGGCTAGATAAGTATTATATTGTAGCGGGTTGGGTTTGTGTGCTACTGTTGCGTGTTATACTGTTCTGTGCATGGGGGTTAACACTGGGATTGACATGTCTGTGGGGATTTACGGGGGGTCTGTGAAGGCGACATTTAGCCAGTGGGGGGGGGGGGGGGGGGGGGGAGAGAGGGGTTCACCTGTGATTGGCTGGGGGGAGGGGAGCTGTGAGAGCGGGGGACAGCTCGGCGAGTTGGTGTGTGGAACCTGAGAGGGAAGGCTGTGTGGGTGTGAAGAGCGGAGAAGCTAGGAGAGTTAGCGGGGTTTTGGGTGTGTGTTGTGGGGTTCGTTTTGGCGTGGGCTACGGCTGACAGTGGCCCTCGGACCGCGTGTTAACAGAATAAAGTGCGGTGACTAGATCCTGACTCTCGCCTGGTTCCTGACAATGCTACAATATAATTAATGGTCATTATTACTAGCCCACCCATCCGCTATGTTGGGTCATGGGCTGTTCCATATGTAATTCCAATATTCCCCGCAGTACCTGAATGCAGAAGTAGCCACCATAGTAGCCACTGGACAACCCCCCCCCCCCCCCCCCCCCCCCCCCCCCCCTGCCTTCTCCGACTCAAAAGGCAAAGAATAGCCTGGAGCAGGACTCAGGTATTGGCTCTAGTTTTCAAAAGCCAAACCACTGAGAGAGACAGAGACCGAGACAGAGACAGAGACAGAGACAGAGACCGAGACCGAGACGAGACAGAGACAGAGACAGAGACAGACAGACAGACAGTTCTACTAGGGCGGGTTCACACCAGCCTTGTTTAGTCCGGTCTATCGGACCTTTCCCCTTTAGTACGGTCCAGAGCTGTATAATAGAAGAGTTCCGACATCTCCATTCACTCCAATGGACCAGTTTTTTTCCAGGAAGCAGAAAGTGGAACTCTTGAGTAAAAAAAGCAGCACTGTCGAGTTGCAGCAAAATAGACAGTTTGTGTTGTACTCTGAAAGGGTTTTCCCCCCCTTGAATCAAATTGTACATTATCAGCTTAATTTTAGCATGCAAAAGTAGCGCAAGACCCATTCCTGGCTGTTCATTGGCTAATGAGTCTCGCATTTTGGTCCTCCGCTGAGGCCACTCTCTTACTAGAGGACACTAGTACGGTCCATAGGGTCGGTGTGAACTAAAAACTGCGCTCTGGTTCGCCTGTGAGAGGTGGTCTCGGTCCGCTCTCAAACGAACTCTGGAGCGGCCCATTTCTGGTGTGAACCCCACCCGGACTAGTCAGAGGAAGCACGTGGTTTTTTGTGTTGATTTTTTTGGTTATTTCCTGTTTTGGAAGCTCCCGCTGAAGAAGAAGCTGCTTGCTAGCTGTAGCAGTTAGCTAGCTTATCTCGTCTCGTTACCAGCGACATCACAAACAGACAAAAATGACTAGTGGCAGGGTTATTTTTGGCGGCCATGATACACCATGGGTGCAGCTTCCTTCTGCTGTCCTCTTCCCCCGTTACGTCTAGCTTGACACAACACAGCCCGTCTAATGTACCCGTCTGTAAACGTTGCAGCTGAGCTGATAAATGCCGACTTGTTCAACGAGCAACAGGTTAGCGGATGTGATAGAAAACATTATTAGGCTACATTCCCAAAACTAGTGTTATTTTGTAACGAGCAAACTTTTAACGTCAGAGTTCAACAAGGAAATGCGATGCGAGGAGGCACGCGCTGCAGTGCAGATTACCCCGCTAGCTGGGCGCTTCTCGCTCATACAGTGCAGAGTAGTATCCAGGCAGCGTCAAGCCAGCGTAAACACACAGCTGCTCACGTTCTAGTGCGGATATTGCTCACAGAATTATTTTACAGTGGACCCTCACAAAAATAAGGTGGATAAGAGAACGAGATTTCTGCCCACGTGACTTTGGTTCGTGCGGGCAGGACTAGTGGATTTTGGTCTTGTGAACGCAAACCGAACCAGCTGAAAAACGAAACAATGTATCATCCTCTTCTCTGGCCCGAACCAAGGACCCGGACTTTCTGGTGTGAACCCGTCCTTAGACTATGTCCATATACATAGTTCTTCTTGTTGTCCCTTTTTTTATATTAATGGGTATGAGACGCCCCTACACACACACACACACACACACACACACACACACACACACACACGCACGCAAGCAAGGAAGCACATGCACACACACACACACACACACACACACACACACACACACACACACACACACACACAACCAGGTTGACACATATTGACAATGGTGATTGGTTGCTGTTTTCGAACTCTAATGTTACAATATGTTTAATTGTTTGTATGTTTCAAATGGCATTTTCTCATGTTTGTAGTATGTGCTTTTGCAACACTGTAATTCACTATGGTCATGCCAATAAAGCCTTTTTGAATTGAATTCAATTGAACTGACACATTTTTAAGAACAAAAGTGTTCTCTTGTTCCGGCTTTCGGGTGTGTCTTCTATGACAGACTTTGGGTTGTGGACTGTTGGTCAAGACAAAAGAAGACATTTGAGGATGTCATCTTGGACTTTGGGGGGAAAATGATCACCATTTTGCACCATTTGGTGACATTTTATAGACCAAATGATGAATCGATTGGTCTAAATTAATCAACAGATCAATTGATAATGAAAATAAACATTAGTTGCAGGCTGCAAACGGCAACTGCAACTTACAGCCCTATCAGCATGAATATGTCTCATACAAATGTACTCTTTGTCCTCCATTTGGTTTGCTGGGATCTGGTCACCCTGCTGTCAAGATGATGATGGGCTGGATACATATGGGGTGAAGAGGTAGACTTTCTGTAGCCTGTTACAAGGGCAGACATTGCATTTCACTGAAAAAGGGGTACCCTAGCTCTTTAAAAGGGGTACCCTAGCTATTTTAAAGGGCTACCCTAGCTCTTTAAAAGGGGTACCCTATCTCTTTAAAAGGGCTACCCTAGCTCTTTAACTCATTCACCGCCAAAGACGTCTTTGACGTGTTATCAGGAATAGCCCTCCCCGCCAATGACGTGTTTGACGTGTTTTTGTTTTTATTAGTGCAGCGCGTAGTTCAAAGACTTCCCCAGCCTGTGACATGGTATCAGGTCCCTGCCCTCAAAGACAAGCCGACAACACGTGAACAAACACATACCGCAGCTGTTGTTTTGAAATGAGCAGGAGGAAAAACAGAAAACAGAGAAACGCCATTGAAACGCCCCTCGGCGCGTTGCATGAGCTGGTCGGCTTGCTGCAGGGCAGCGGACATGGATCAGTTGTTCGCGGTCGTCAAACCCGTGACCAACATGATCGATCCTGGTCCCTAGACCCCGTTCCTGTGTCCCAGCCCGAAAGAGACGAGACGGAGTCACAACTTTGTGAGGAGGAGAACAGCAGCCTCGCCACAGAAATTGCTTTCACACAGAGCCAAGCAGCACGGCCACTTTCCTGTCGAGGGCGAGGAAGACTGGACTCCAATGCGACAGGACCCGGATGATCTCGCGGTAAGGAGTGTGTGTGTGTGTGTGTGTGTGTGTGTGTGAGAGAGACTACACTGATCTCTGCATTCTATGATCGTATAGTTTACTGAGACACTAGTTCACTACACTGTCTCTGTACTAAATGTGATTATATAGTTTACTGAGGATATTTGCTTTTATTTCAGATGAGGAGCCGATTGTGAGCCCACATCTCAGAATGAGGTCAGGACGGTCAGGACGGTCATTTAGGTCTGCTAAATGACGAAATGTAATGTAATGTAAAGAGACACACATGGGCCCCGCGCACACACACACACATTCACACTCACTCACACTGAGTAAACTGTATTGTTAAATGTAAAAAAAGCACTTCATGTATATATATATATATATATATATATATATATATATATATATATATATTTTTTTTTTTATTATTTTTTTTGTCATTTGTGTCATAACGAATAATATTTACATGTCTGATGTCAATACAGTTCAAAATAAAAGAATTGAGAGTGAGTTCTGCCTGAGATTGTGTCCTTTACAAAAATGCAATTTTCTGCAATTTCTCTTCTCAGAGAGACCTTTTTGGTGAAAACAGGGTGTATATAAATGGCTATAAGTAGAGTACAGAACATGCTAAAAGCTCACTTTTTTTTTCTGGTGGACCCAGAGACGTACATCTTCATTTTGAGGTATTGCAAATCACTTTGGCGCTAATAGATAATTTACTGTGGGTCTTGAAAGATGACCAACAATTATGAAAATCTTTGGCCTGTGCTAAATATTGGCAGTCCTAAACTGGCCATGAATGAGTTAAAAGGGGTACCCTAGCTCTTTAAAGGGCTACCCTAGCTCTTTAAAGGGCTACCCTAGCTCTTTAAAAGGGGTAGCCTAGCTCTTTAAAGGGCTACCCTAGCTCTTTTAAAGGGGTAACCTATCTATTTTAAAGGGGTATTCTAGCTCTTTTAAAGGGGTACCCTAGCTCTTTAAAGGGGTAGCCTAGCTCTTTTAAAGGGGTACCCTTGCTCTTTAAAGGGCTACCCTAGCCCTTTAAAGGGCTACCCTAGCTATTTAAAGGGCTACCCTAGCTCTTTAAAGGGGTAGCCTAGCTCTTTTAAAGGGCTACCATAGCTCTTTAAAGGGCTACCCTAGCTCTTTAAAGGGGTACCCTAGCTCTTTTAAAGGGCTACCCTAGCTCTTTAAAGGGCTACCCTAGCTCTTTAAAAGGGGTACCCTAGCTCTTTTAAAGGGGTACCCTAGCTCTTTTAAAGGGGTACCCTAGCTCTTTAAAGGGGTACCCTAGCTATTTTAAAGGGGTACCCTAGCTCTTTAAAGGGGTACCCTAGCTCTTTTAAAGGGGCACCCTAGCTCTTTAAAGGGCTACCCTAGCTCTTTTAAAGGGGTACCCTACCTCGGCGTACCCTAGCTCTTTTAACACGTTCACTGCCAATGACGTGTTTTTACGTTAAACAGGATCCAACCGTTCACTGCCAATGACGTGTTTTTACGTCAAAAAAATCAATTTTGTTTTTTTGACGGTGGGATGTGCATCTAGCCCTTTTACATCTCTTATATAGGTATTGGACGTGTACAACGTGTACAACCCATTCCACCGACCCACTAAGTGGCGACAGTGCTTTCCTGACTAGAGGAAGGCAAGCAAAAAGCAGTGTGACTGAAGCCATTCTCATGAAGGTGGATTGGCGAAGGCGCTTTCGTTTTCGCGCTGATTGCTGGCGGTGCGGGATTGCAGATTTGCATAGTGGATTGCGGGTGGGACACACTTTGAAACACGCAGCATAAATATGACCAGAATCGCAAAAGCTTCATCAAAGCTCTCAGCCAAAACTCCAAGAAGCGAGCGAGTCCATCCAGACTTCCTCAAAGAGCAGCTGCGCAGACAGGCACAGCAGCAGCAAAGCAATGAGACTGGTGACGCGAGGTTACAGCAGCAGCAACGAGCTTGTGGCACGGCCGCTGCGGCCAAGAGGACACACACGGAGGGAGGAGTTGGAAGCGGAGGGGGGTTTCCTGCTGTTATGGAGGAGGTTGCTGTTCAAAACGATTGTTTGGATGTCTGACGTCTTACTGATGCCAGGGATGAATGGTTGAAGTGACTGTTCTATCGAATTTCACAAAAAGCCGTTTATCTCTGAATAATTTTTCTGATGCTGAAACCATGCTGTATTCAACTGCTAATGCTTACATGACTGCTAACTCTACAAACTAACTCTTTTAGACAGAGAAAGCACACATTCTATTAGTTCTTTTGAGATATTGTGTGTTCACAAAATCTTAGCAGAAAAGAATCCTCGGGGTCTTGAAAGATGAGCCAGAATCCTCAAGGAAACCCTCTGGCAGAACCTACCTACAGTGAAAAAAAAACGGCTGGCAGTGAATGTGTTAAAGGGGTACCCTAGCTCTTTTAAAGGGGTACCCTAGCTCTTTAAAGGGGTACCCTAGCTCTTTTAAAGTGGTACCCTAGCTCTTTAAAGGGCTACCCTAGCTCTTTTAAAGGGGTACCCTAGCTCTTTTACCCTTGCTATTGGCTTACAACAGGGGTGCCCAATACGTCGATCGCGATCGCGAAGGTAGTGTGGTCGATCGCATGGCATTGAGGGGATTTTTTTTTTTTTTTTTTTTTTTTTTTACTGTTTTTCCACTGTTTCCACTGTTTTTCCACTGTTTCCACTGTTTTTCCACTGTTTTTCCACTGTTCCACTGTTTTCCACTCAGTGTATATATATATAAATAAATATGTTTGGTAGATCACTTTGACTTGGTCATTTTAACACATTCACTGCCAGCCGTTTTTTTTTTTACTGTAGGTAGCTTCTGCCAGAGGTTTTTTTTGAGGATTCTGGCTCATTTTACAAGAGCCGAGGATTATTTTCTGCTTGGACTTTGTGAACACAAAGTTCACAAAAGTACTAATAGAATGTGTGCTTTCTCTGTCTAAAAGAGTTAGTTTGTAGAGTTAGTAGTTATGTAGATATTAGCCGTTGAGTACAGCATGGTTTCAGCGTCTGAGACTGAAAGCTGAGATAATCGCAGTTTTGTGAAATTCAATCAAACAGGCAGAACAGTCACTTTAACCATTTATTTTTGGCATCAGTGAGAGATCAGACATCTAAACAATATAGTTCTGAACGCCCTCTCCTTCAAACTCCTCCCTCCGTGGGGGTGTCTGGTGGCTTTCAGCAGCGTTTGTCACAAGCGAGTTTCTACTGCCTGTCTGAGCAGTGAGCAGCCTCCCTCCCTGGCGGCCCCCTCGTCGGCGAGTGTGGATGGGGCTCAATCGTTTCTTGGGTTTGAGAGCTTTGATGAAGCTTTGTGCGATTCTAGGCTTTATGCTGCGTGTTTCAAAGTGTGTTTTCCACCCAGTCTATTTTTGGAACCCCCCACCGTTGTGCGCCCGTGTGCACCAGCGTGAAAGCGTTTTCGCCTACAGTATGAGAATGAGGCTCGTTCGTTTCTGGGTTTTCGGTTGAGCTCAGCTGGAATGAAGCTGCGTGCGATTCTGCGCTTTCTGCTGGTGTTTCAAAGTGTGTTTCACCCATAATCTATTATGCAAATTTGCAATCCCCCACCGCCAGCGCCCAGCGCGAAAGCGAAAGCGTTTTCGCCCCATCCATTTTCATGAGAATGGCTTCCTCAGGCTGCTGTTTTTGCTTGGCTTTCAATAGTCTGGAGAGCACTGTCGCCACTTAGTGGGTCGGTGGAATGGATTGTACACGTTCGGTGGCTCTCATATTATAATAAGATATGTAAAAGGGTTAGATCCACGTCCCACCGTCAATTTTTTTTTTTTTTTTTTTTTGACGTATCAATCACGTCATTGGCAGTCAACCGTTGGATTTTTTTTGACGTATCAACTCGTCATTGGCAGTGAACGTGTTAAAAGTAGCTCCCAAGCTGAAAAAGTGTGGGCACCCCTGGCTTACAACATGGGGGACCCTCCATTGCGGTTCACCACAGCATGTCCACTGCTAAGCAACTATGCACTTGTGCATAGTTGCTTGGCAACAGTCAACTTTACCTCCCACGGTTCAAGGGCAACCCCCATAGTAAGTGATACCACCACCAGAGGGCAGTCACTGTTTACCTGCAGCCATGGAGACAGAGGCAGAGCACTGTCTGTTCAGATCTCTAGTCCTTTCCTGATCGCTCTTGGTCACGTCCAACGAGCAGCCCCTCTATTGAACTGCAATTCCAACTATAAAAACCTCAATGGTTCAAGTGTTCATTATTGCACCCAAAATGGCTCAAGTGAAGAATGAATGCATGACTAGGGTTAGCTACAGGGTTAGCTGCTGGAAGCATTAATATATGGGGTGCCTCCCTAAAGCCATTTCTCTCTGTATAAACTGGGCTTTATGCAGAAAGAACCTTGCAGCTAATGAACTTGACTGTGATTCTCACCCTATAAACTCAGGGTCACACAGCAGACTGTCTCCATAACTGCCTTTCAGCTCACCTCTTTCCTTTCTCTACTTCAGCGTTTCTCAACTGGTGGGTCGCGACCCAAAGGTGGGTCGCGGGGCCGTTTTGATTGGGTCGCGGACATTGGCCCAAAAAATATATATATATATTTAATTTTAGTTAAATTCAGATTATTGAAACTGGATTAGCCTGACCAGTTTTACTTGTTTAACAAGCTGAAGCATATGCTCTGCCTGTAATTCAAGAGAAGTCTGCCTTTTCATTTCATATTAGTTAAATTCAGACTATTGAAACTGGATTAGCATGACCAGGTTAACTTGTTTTATTATTATTATTATTATTATTATTATTATTATTATTATTATTATTATTATTATTATTATTATTATTAACTTGTTTAAAACATAGGCATGTAATTCAAGATAAGTCTGCCTTTTATTTCATATTTCATACAGTTCAAACAAGACTTTCTGAGCATGACCAGTTTGACTTGTTTAAATTTAATAGGCCTGTAATTCAAGTCTGCCTTATTTCAATTGGTTTTTAGCCCTAGTTGCACTTCTGTTGCACTTTTTTGTTCATTTGAGGTTTATAACAGTGCATGAAGGCATTGTGTATTAAATGAATGCGTTATTTTTTGTGCAATAAATTTGAGTGGTTTAAAAAAAAATCTGAAATTTGAAATCTGCCAGCTACGATCTCTCTCTGTCATCACAATGCCTCAGATTATTCTCTTCATCTGCCAGCTATGATCTCTCTCTGTCATCACAGTGGCTTGTGTGCTTTCTTTGCAGCCTGGTCGCTAGAGTAAAATAGCAGCAGAAATATGTTGCATATCAACTATCTGTAGATACATGCATATCTTATCAACCTTATAGAGTCTGCTATTGATAGCATTGGCCAATAAGGGCACTGTGGTCGGGGTGGATGGAGCTCGTGCGCATCGTTTAACCTTTTTAATTTAAGCCTCAACCAACCCACCTTAACAAAGTTGTTTTACCTGTCTAAACATAACCAAAGATGTTTTATTTGCCTGAACATAACCAAATATGTTTTATTTGCCTAAACATAACAAATATGTTTTACTTGCCTAAACATAAGCTGTTAGACGACATAACATAATGTAGGCCAATCACAACATCGTTTGTTGTTAGCTAGTGCTTAGCTGTGCGTCAGTGCAGACAATATCGCCATCTCCTGGATAAAACGGGTAACTGTCCACACTGAGGGCCTGACTGCCTGTCATGTGTTTTTACAGACTCACCACATTTGTTTCACCTTTCCTGACACAGATCAAACCAGCATCCACTGACACAAGTGAAGGAGAGCTTGAAGTGGAGAGCAAGTAATTGTAACTTTACCCAATTTAGAGGTTAGTCACATTCACATAGCACTCCCAAATCTCACTCCACAAGACTCTTTCTGTTTGTTTGGCTCTTAATACATATTTTATTGACAATTCAAAAGACTGTTTTACCCAATGTTCTTATGAACACACTCAGTGAGTAGCCCTTTGAAGCTATTTACTGGCTTACCATGTTCTTAAAATCTAGGCCCTAGCCCGGCCCGGGCCCGAGACAATCCAATACCCAGCACCGGGTCTCGTCGGGTAGCAGACCTCTGAGGGAGCGTGTCTCTTGCTCTGTACAGCCTGACAATGACACAGAGCTGTTGTGATGATGAAAATGTACTTTTGGAAAAACATTTCTTAAAAAATAATAATAATAATAATAAAAAAACGCTTCAGCGAGCATAACGAGCCCTACCCGACCTGAGCCATAATTGTTTATTTAAAAACCAGGCCCTACCCGAAGTCTGAACAATCCTTACAGTATCTTGATGGTTTAATGTCTGCAGTCTGTGATGATGAATCAAATCCATTACAGCAGATCATGTGGTACGTGGCACACAACAACTTCTGTAGTCAGGTGTGGCAGAGGTCAGCAACCTATGGCCGGGTGCCACCTCTGGCTCGCGAAGGGGTAACTTGTGGCACAGCAGTGCACAGTAGCAATCAGTGCACAACTGAATTTTTTGGTAGGAATGTTGGAGTGCCCTGCCAAATTACCATTTCACAGTCATTTGCAGTTGCGCGGCATGTTATTTAGGATATTTATAGTAGTGACCCACTCCTGTCTCTGATCAGTTGTCTTCCATGGCAGCAGAAAGCAGATGAAAAATGCAAGCGTGGAAGACAGAGAAGGAGCGCGCTATGTATCTGGTATAATGCTCTCATTTAAATTGCCTGATTTTGGATGGAATAATATTACACATCTGTTGGAGATTTACATTGTGATGTGTGAGTCATTAATCTTGGTGTGGCTGATTGACTGATTGACAACCAAATTTGAAAATGGCACTTCATCTTAAAAAGGTTGCCGACCCCATTTCTTTAACTACCAAAGAGGATTTGGGCCATATGGGAAAAATGTATTTGAGTTCTGAATTTGTCAGGATTCTGATAATGAAGTCAGAATTCTGAAAATATAAGGTTAGAAATAAGAATTCTGACTTAAATTCTGGGGGGGAAAAAAGCCAGAAGACTTCTGAGATTAAAATCAGAATTATGAGTTTAATGCCAGAATTTGGAGAAAAAAGTCAGAATTCTGAAATTAAACTCTGAATTCTGAGAATTCTGAGATTAAACTCAGAATTCTGAGGGAAAAAAGTCAGCATTCTGATGCTAATGTCGCAATTCTGAGGGGAAAAAAGTTAGAATTCTGAGGAAAGAAGTCAGCATACTGTTATATGTGACATCATTGATGATGTAATTGATGATGTCACTGATGATATTACCTTCAAAGTTGGGTCACATCATGTCAAAAAAGGTTGGGAACCCCTGGTGTAAAGAGTAGGCCTAATGGAACCCCTGGTGTAAGGAGTAGGCCTAATGGAACCCCTGGTGTAAGGAGTAGGCCTAATGGAACCCCTGGTGTAAGGAGTAGGCCTAATGGAACCCCTGGTGTAAGGAGTAGGCCTAATGGAACCCTTGGTGTAAGGAGTAGGCCTAATGGGCTCTTAAAGTGGGATCGTGTTTACCGTGAATATGACAGAAGTCCACTTGAACGGCCCCCTCATGTGCTGTTTTCACGACATGGACATTTTCTGAAAGCTTTGCGATCACGACTCGTGATGTGTCTCCAGGGCCGATTTTACCAACGGGCTTACCGGGGCTGAAGCCCCGGGGCCCGGGACATCAAGGGGCCCAAAAAAAAAAAAAAAAAAAAAAAAATTGGGCCCCTTGATGTTTGATTGATTGATTGATTTGTGCAATAATTGAATAACCATGTGTGTGTGCACTGTAATAATAACAGCAATAATAAATACTAAATAATAATAATAAAAGTGCTTGTTGTGACATCTCAGTGGCAATGTTTTCTTTCCAATCAGGCTGTTTATGAAAGAACATGATGGCTAAACCTACAGTTTGTGTTTGTAAGTTAGAATGCTGACAGGAGAGCAGGTGGTGACATGAAAGTTAGTGAGAAAAGGAGAAGATACTGAATAATGACATCACAACAGTATAATCCTAATGTTGATTTAAAATGAGATATTTCTTTAAATACGGCTAAAAAAAGGTTAAAAAAAACACTCAAATTTTTTCCGGTGGCGCCCGACACTCCCTTCCGCTTGAGGGGGGGGACCTGCAGAGATGAATAGCCCCAGGGCCCATGAAGTGTAAAATCGGCCCTGCGTGTCTCGTGTGACGTTTTCACAAAATGGCGGACGCCATGGAGGTGTATGGAAAGGAAATATATTGTCATTTTAGCCATATAGAGCTTTTCATAGTCATTTTATAACATGTCTGAGGCAAAAAGAATAAAAACTACTCGCACACCGCAGAGCTCCTTTTCTCCAGATTTATTGTTGTAACGCGTTTCGAGCTACATGCTCTTCATCAGACAAGACAGTACAGGACACCATCATAGATATAGTGGTCAAGTGTCACATGATACAGTCACATGATGAGATCAGGTGGGATGACAGACAGACACCTGTGTAATTGAGAGAAGGAAAATGCATATGCACACCACATCCCATCTGCCATTAACCATTTAACAATGGAAATATAGAAATAAAAAATTACTCTAAGAGCAAAAGTCTAAACATGTCAAAACATCTAAACATGTCAACCTGACCCACCAATCATAGTGGAAAGAAACCATTTTAAATCTTAAAAACATACAAATACCCAACGGGTAAATACATTTAAAGATGGTCTGAAATAGACCAAATATTCCCCAGCACAGTCAGGACAGGTAAGGGGGGACCTGCCAAAGGCGTCTTGATAGTCTAGGTGGCAAAAACATTTTACATTTTACATTTTAAAGAGGACATTTAAAGAGGGCAAAGAAGCAAGTTTGAATGCAACCAAGTTCCTGTGATAACAGGACAAAGATAGAAATGAAAATAGAACAGTGTCACAGAAAAGGGCGGATATCCATCTCCTCATTGAGGCCTTTGGGTGACATCGTATCTAAGGTATAAATCCAATATAATTCCCTTTGTAGAAGCAGTTTGTTGATGTCGCCGCCCCTTCGTGGGAGCTGGACACGTTCGACACCGACATAACTGAGCGAGGCAACAGTGTGCCCAAGAAGGCTAAAGTGGACAGCAACAGGACTCTAAGTGTCATGATGTCTAATGTTACTCCTGTGTTCTGAGATTCCATTTTTCAAGGGTCTCGATGTTTTGCCAATGTAGGCCAGCCCACAGGGGCACTTCAGGATATAGATGACACATGTAGGCCAGCCCACAGCGGCACTTCAGCATATAAATGACATTATTGGTGTTACATGAAATAAT
>NC_139627.1:58740264-58965264 GCF_964638095.1 Poromitra crassiceps | reverse complement strand
CTATCACCAAATAAATTCATTCATTCATTCATTCATTGAGGGGAAGGTGTGTGTGTGTGTGTGTGTGTGTGTGTGTGTGTGTGTGTGTGTGTGTGTGTGTGTGTTGGTTGCTAGCTTGTTGACTCAACCTCTCTCTCATGAGAACCAACTAGGTCACCTTGCCACAAACACACCTGAAACCACACATGCGCGTACTACACACACACCTGAAATGACACACACACCCCTGAAACCACGCGCGAACACACACACCGGAAACCATGCACGAACACACACACACACACACCTGAAACCACGCGCGCACACACACACCTGACACCACGTGTGTGCGCGCGCATGCACACACACACACACACCGGAAACCATGCACGAACACGCACACACACACATGAAACCATGCTCGAACACACACCCCTGAAACCATGCGCGCACACACACCTGAAACCACGCGCGAACACACACACCGGAACCATGCGCGAACACACACACACACACCTGAAACCACGCGCGCACACACACCTGAAACCACGTGTGTGCGTGCGCATGCACACACGATGTATAAAGTAAAGCTGTATAAAGTTTCAGCATCCGTAACTTCGTAGTGTAGCTATCTGTCTAGCTGTATAACATTTCACAATATTTTATAAATGAGACCAAATAAATGCATTTAGATTTCTCATCAGTGAAACAATATCCACAATTTAAATAAAAGAGTGTGGAAGAAATTCTGCACATTTATTTGGTGACCCAAATCAAATCTCGTGCGACACACCTGTGGGTTCTGACCCACCTTTTGGGAAACACTGTAACCTATGATGCCCCCCCGCCCCCCTCCTGAATGAAAAGTATGCTGCGTATCAGGTTTGGTTGACACAGCAACTAAGGCACATCAGCACATCAGTGTAAGCAGGGGTGTAGTGGATAGTAAACGCAAGTAAACACAGTTTATCCACCTCTTTGAAATGATGCAGATAGTTTACTCACCTATTTTCAGATCACCTATATAAAACAATGAAGGGACACAAGGTGGGTAAACTACTCACCTTGGATAGTTTACCCACCTCTGTATTTACCACTACACCCCTGAGTGTAAGTACTGTAAGTTATTTCAATTCATCTTCTGCCAAGTAGCTAGCTGAGCTTGTCTAAACTTTTCATCACTCATTGTATTGAACTATGCTGGCTGACAAACACTGATCTGGCACTCCATAGCAGGTTAAAAACCAGTGCAAGTTCAGTTCAGGTCAACTTTATTATGATCCAAGAGCACAATTTGTTTGACCCAAAGCGGCACAGCAATAAACAGCACAAAGAACAACACAAAAACAATACAAAAGTTAAAATAATGCAGTGCGTTGTAGTCAGGGGAAAGTACAGTGCATTACAGTAAAGCATTACTACAGCAAAGTGTGAGCGTGTATCTATTTAACAACAAAGGAGTGTTTCCCTCTGTGTTAATCCTCAGTGTCTTCAACAGGAACCTGAGGGAGAGTCTAGAACTCTGAATGTATGGGGTTGTCACATCAAGAAGGATGGCATAGGCTTTCTGCAGGGCTTTCAGTCTAGAACTCTGAATGTATAGGGTGGGCATTGGTCAACATCAGTGTTGGGGGTAACTAATTACAAAAGTAACATATTACATGTAATATATTACTTTTAGCACTAACTCAGTAATATAACTTATTACTTATAGGATTTCAGTAATATTATACCAGTTAAACTCTCGTAACGGGACAAGCCCCGTCTTTTATTGTCACACGAACACCACAATACATGCATGCGGCCACAACACACTCATGCTGACGGTGGCCGGTGAAAAGTGTCCTCTGCATTTAACCCATCCAGGCATGTCCTTTCCTCTGAGGGGCAGGCCAGGAGCAGTGGTCGCTTTCTCGTACAGCGCCCGGGGACCAACTTCGGATGTTGTCGTCACTGGTCGGATGACGATGACGATCTGATCTTCTGCATGTTTTTAGTGGGGGGGTTATATACGGAGGAACCCCCTGGGGGAGCACGGGGAGAACATGCAAACTCCACACAGAGAGAAAGGCCCTTACGACGAGATACCCCACCTGGGCAGTGGGCACTGAAGATATGGGGGGGAACACACAACCACAGCGCCCACAGTGTCCCAGGCGAGAATCAAACTCAGGACCTTCTGACTGTGAGGCGACAGCTCTACCACTGAGCCACCGTGCCCCCTTGAGTTACTTTTTCAAGTAACTCAAGTTACAAATTGAGTTACATTTGATTAAATGAAAGCACAAATTAAAAAAAGATACAATAATTTTCTAATCAAACTGTGTGTTTTTATGCAAATAACCACTATAGATGACAATAACAAAGAAAAAGAATAACATTTAGAATTTTGGATTGTTTACACGGATTTCAAGGCTGTTGAAATTATTTTTCGGGATGGTTCCGGGGCGGCGATGTCATTCTGCTGCTGCTGTTGTTTTGGTAAAAGTAATGCAAACGTAGTGTAATAAGTAACGAGTTACTCTACACAGAAAGTAATATTGTAAAGTAACGTATTACTTTCAAATGAAAGTAACTAGTAATATGTAGTAAGAAGATAATATAAGAGAGGGCTACGACGCTCTGGATCAAAGTTGATAAATTTAAAAAATGTAATTACAGTATAATTACAGTGTAGTATATTACATTTTGAAAGTAACTTGCCCAACACTGGTCAACATCAAGCTTTCTGCAGGGCTTTCAAGATTTCAACATGTTTATTGTCACTCCAGTTACACTCTTGTGAAATTCTCAGGCCAGGAGGCTCCACAGGACATGAATATAGCAAAAGCAACACGCAATGAGTATGAAACATAGCATAAGATAGTAAAAGCACACAGAGCAATAATAATATAAATTTGAAAAGAGACAACAATAAGCAATAATCTTGGTTAAAATTGGCTAAGTGGGTGGCTGTCTGTGGTTGGTGGTCTGGTTCAGTCACGATTGTGATGTCATCAGTGATGCCGCTCTAAGAAGCATCTAAGAAGCATTTTGTCAGTTTGCGATGGTGTTTACCTCTGGACAATTATTTGGGTTAACAAGTATAGGCTACAAGCCACGCCCCCACCCCATCCTGAATTAACAGCACACTATCAGGTTTGGGTGACAGCAATTACTAAGGAATTGTTTGTGTTAGTTTGAGATGAGTGGCGTTTACCGCATCATCAGTTTCAGGTCAGTTATTTTAATTAAAGGCTATTGATCTACACACACACACACACACACACACACACACACACACATATATATATATAGTGCAAACATACATCTGATAGATGTGCCTGGCAAAGGGGGGGCCAGGCTTCACTGTGCAATATGCCATAACCCGACATATTGCACACTACATCTTCTAAATGCAACTGGGATACATCATCAGTGATGTAACCTGGGGTCTTTGGGTGTTTCGGGTCTCACAACATCATACACACTCGCCCAGGTGACCCAGCCGAGGCTAATTACGCCTCTGCGTTTATTAACTTTTCGAAATAAAATATGCTTGGATAAGAGTCACTGATTGGTCTGTCAGGCTACATAGGTGCAACTAAGGTATTTCCCAACATTTGATAAAATTGCCTTGGAAATGATCCAAAAATGCCCCCGAAATATATTTCACAGGGGCAAAAATAGCCCTTGTTTAAAAAAAGTGAATTTCCTACCCTGATATATATACATATACCATGAATCCAACGCCACCATCAGATACAAGGGTACGGCCCAAATTAAATAGGAATAAATAAATAAATAAATAAATAAATAGATAAAACAAACAATTTAACAATTAAAGCATATAAACAATTAAAGCATAATATATATATATATATCACTGATTCTTGAGAGTCGGGACAAAACATGTCCTACATAGAAAAGTCTAATTTATATTAAAAATCCAGAAATTCATCATGATTTACATACTTACAAAGTTAAATCTAAAGGAACTGTGTATACCTATGTTATTTTTTTAGCACAAATTTGTATATTTTTTTAGGTAATTTGTTTAAATGTATGGTCTGTGGTTAGAAGATCCATGTTATTGTACTTGTCCTCAGCAAGAGGTCACAATATTGACCAGCCCAAACAAACTACAAAAAACTCTATAATTGTGAATACATATATATAAAATAAAAAAGAAGGGGTATACATATATAAAACAATGCATGAAATGAATGTCAAACAATATTTTCCGTAAAAATCTCCCTATCAAAGTTGTGTCCTCAGTTTCTGTCAACTCCGTCAGACTTTTTCGTAAACCTTATTAAATCAGGAAATAGCATGGTCAGCTATATCCCTGAGGACCCCTTTTCATCTCCCCACCTGTGCTGAATGCAACACTACCACACATGCTCTGGTAAGTTTTACATTTTTTGATATTTTAGACAAACAATGTCAATATTCCTATGGTCACAGCTGGACCATGTCAACACCATCTCTCCGTTATAATACGTTTTTTTTTAACCATAGTGGATTGAATTTAAGCATTTTAGTGAGGTTATTGAGACAGCTAGCAACTGATGAAAAACCAGCTTGCTGCTGTGTACAATACATGTTTTGGAGGGAAAATACATGCCCTTACGTCAACTCAGTCAGACATCAACTATGTCAGGTTCTACGTCTGACAGAGTTGACGTGTAAGTTGATGGAGTTGACAAATCCACCTATAACCTCTTATGTGCTAATATAATATTATTTGTGAACATAGTAAAGGATTAAAATGTTATTTCAGGGTTTTATTTACACATAAATGTACATTATATAGCATGTATTACATGATTTAACCATACTGTATAACCTACACTTCTGACTTGTAGAGCATGGGTAGGCTGTGGTCTGCTTATTATTGTGTAACTTTCCAAGCACTTATAATACAAAAGCCAGTGTGTAGATTTTTGCAACTACTGGTTGTGAAACTGAATATTACATTGAATGGTGGCCTCTGTAGAGGGACCCACTTCTATGGGCTAACTCTAATGTCAGGAAAATGCAACATTTCTTATTTTCATGGAATTATACTGGAACATGCTTATGAATATTAGCCTATATTCAATTTCTGCTAAATCCATTACGTTTATTTTCATCACTAGATGTCACCAACTGCACCTTTAAGATGTTACATCAATCAATCAATCAATCAATCAATCAATCAATCAATCCAATCTATCAATGAATCGTGTCAAGTAAATTGAAATCTGATTCCATAGTCTTATTCTAATACATTTTTCATTCCTTCAATTTGTATTGTAGGAAAGCATGGCCAGACAGAAATTGTCAGTTGAGGAGCAAAGGAGAAGAAATAGAGAGTACCAACGAAAGAGAAGAGAAAAATTAAACGGTGACCCAGAGAGCAAACATGACATGCAAGAGAAGGAAAGACAAGGTGAAAGAACAGAAGAAAAAGTTTTCAATTAGTTTGGAAGATACACTTTCTCATGCAACCTCTCAAACAGGTTCCCTCAACATGACAAATACACCAGGTCATTGCACATGAGAACAGGATCCACCACAGACAACTATCCTGCTTTTGCAGCGAGATGTTGGTTTGCCAGTGCTTCAGCTCAGCTACCTTCTATTTCCATGGCTACCCAGAGGAACAGCAAAGTGATACAAGCACGGCAAGGAAGAAAATACCTTTGGCCATGTTGATGGAGGATAGGCCTGCACGATATGAGGAAAATCTGCGATGTGCGATAACATTGTTCAATATAGCAATGACGATACGACTTGCGATAAATAAACAAATATTAAAGTAGGCCGCATATTAGCTATACAGTTCCTATGTCTTTCTGCTTTAATAATGCTATTAATTAATACACGGGCAGCTTTAGCTCAGGAGGTAGAGCGGGTCGGCCAATGACGCAAGGGTTGGCGGTTCGATCCCCGCTCCCTCCCAGCTGCTGTCGTTGTGTCCTTGGGCAAGACACTTAACCCTCCTTGCTCCCGATGGTGTGTAGGCACCCTGCGTGGCAGCTTGCCGCCATCGGTGAATGTAGACTATCTACTGATTGTAAAGCGCTTTGGATAAAAGCGCTATATAAATGCAGACCATTTACCATACACAGGACAAGATGTTACTATCCCTTGTGCCAAAATCCGAGGAAAAACACATTTAGAAGCCCAATCCAGAATAAAACAAGCTAACAGGCTAACAAACTAATAAACAAGACACAAATCACCAGTTACCTACCCTAGCCAACAGCAGTATGAAGCATGTCATTGGGGTTTTCAAGTGGGCACCTTCCTTCACCGACGTTTCGTTAAGTTAGGCCCACGACACCTCAAGAAGGCTTAACGGTGTAATCCAGCGTCCTGGAAACACCCCCCTCCATGCTACCACCGCACAACTGCATATTACAGTACCTCACTATCTAAGCCTAGGTATCCAGGTCGGTTCGGTATGACATTCCTGACTACACCACCACTGTCAATGATTCAGCCCTGTTGATGCGGACCGTTAATCATGACCAACAACAAACAATCAATCTGACCTTAGCGAGCTCCCCAGCTAGCATGTTTCCTCCTTATCCACAGCCATTCACTTGCTCGTTCTGCTGCCTGAGACATGTTGCTAACCGCAAGTTTCAGGCTCCGTCCCCGAATGCCCAACTCTGTTAGTAAGGCAATAACGGACTTTGCCACAAAACCACGGCAGCCCACCTCTACAGGCCGCACTCGAGCCCTCCAACCTCGCTGCTCTGCCTCTGCTGCCATTTCAGCATACCTAGCTTTCTTGCGCTCATAAGCCTCCTCAACTCGATCTTTCCACGGGACTGTGAGTTCGATAAAATAAACTCTCTTCTCTACCTCAGACCACAGTAACAAGTCCGGACGTAGCCGGGTGCTAACTATATATGCTGGGATGACTAGCTGTTCATTCAAGTCAACCCTCATTTCCCAGGCTCCACCTACACTTAGCTGCCCTAACTTGTGCCTGACCTTAATAGACTCCAAACATAGCCTGTGCCCACTGAATAAAGAAATGAAATACACACTGACTCTAGCTGAAACTACACACAGCGTGTTTGGGCTTTGGCAGAGGGGCAGAGCGCACTGTTGTAAGGGAAAGGTGTATGCTGGATTTACAACTCAAGACAAAATGATCAGATGCTGAGTGGGAATGCATGGCGCATGTAAATAAAACCACTTTTGTTATTCATTGCGTTTCAGGCAGTCTTTGCGATGTGTTTATTGTGCATGTTCATATTGCGATGACGATGAAAATACGATTAATTGTGCAGCCCTAATGGAGGAGCTGGACAGATACGGAAGGGGAGATGGAGATGGAAGATGTGGAGGAGGAGTTGGATAAGGAGCCTCAGAAAGGTCCTGAGCATTAAGACGTGAAAGTGGAGTTTCTGCATCCCCATGGTCCAACTGCAAAGGTTCGACCTAAGCTTGGCAGGAAGGATGTCTGTTTCTGCCCAGTTGAAGACATCATAGTGAAACTAATGGGAAATGCATCACCAGTCCAATCACGAACACAAGAGATCTACAGCATCGCCCCTGATGTGATGGACTTCATAGAGCGTGAGCATGTCCGACGCCTGTTGCTCAAGGCATGAGTGCAGGTTAGACAAAAATGAAATCTTAAATAAGCTAATTGACACACACCCACTCTCTCTCACCCCCCATACACACACACCCCTCCCCCACCCACACATGCATGCCACTTTAAAAAATAAAAATCACAATGAAGACCAAGCAAATGAACAACTGACAGTATTGAATTGTAATCTATCTGACACTTTTCATTTATCTTTCCAGTTAGTCACAGGACCCACACCAGAAAGGCACCAGAGGACCCACACAGGCTAAGAGGTGGAGACGGAGGATGTGGAGGAGAGGAGAGGTAGACAAGAGGAGAGGAAGAGTAGAGGAGGAAGTGGAGGAGGAGGGGAGAGGAACACAGGTGGAGAGGAAGAGGAGAAGAGGTGGAGGAGAAGGAGGAGGTGGTAGAGAGGTAGATGAACACAGGGGGAGAGGAGGGAAAGGAGATGATTGTTCTTTTGATAGTTGGAAATAGTGTTATTTATAATAGTTGGAAACAGTGTAATTTATAATAGTTGTAAAATGGAGAAAAGGCCAGCACTCTAGAATGTCCTTTATGCGTTTAATAGGTTGAGTACTGCACAGCCACAACGTACGCGTTTCAGCAGGTAGCCTTCATCAGCGTTCCACAACACCTGCTGAAACGCGTACGTTGTGGCTGTGCTGTACTCAACCTATTAAACGCATAAAGGACATTCTAGAGTGCTGGCCTTTTCTCCATTTTATGTTTCTACCTTGGCCCTGCACCTTGATTTACTTTATTTTGGAGTGTGCTCGCTACTGCTGTTTTTTGACATCTATAATAGTTGGAAATGGTGTAATTTACTTATTCTTATGTTTATTATAATTACATTTTTGTTCAAGTTCTTAATCTATTGTCACCTCTATCTGTTTAAAAACCCATTTGTTCGTTAATTAGTAATGCACACACATTTTTTGTCAACACCGTCAGTTTTTCGTCAACACCGTCAGTTCTTTGTCAACACCGTCAGATGTATGTTTTGGTTAATTTTTGAAAAAAATGTTTATTCTTTCTTCAGTTTATGTTGTTTATGTAATAAAGGAGCATCTGATCTACATCCTCTTATGTCTTATTTATTTAAGGAAATTGTTTTTATACTATTAAAATTAAAAACAAAGTTTGAAAAATGCAGATTTTTAGAAATCTGGGTTTTCGGAATAGTGTGAAATCACAACTTAAGTTTACATATTGTATTTTATTACATATCAGAGTAACTAAGCATTATTACAACATACTTCAGAACTTTAGATTCTTGTTGGACTGGGATAATTAAAATTGTATACTTTTTAGTGTGTCTGACGGAGTTGACACAAATCAAGTTCTAAAGGGAAACATGTTTATTTGTAAAAACGTTGTTTTTATTTAGAACCTGTTCCTTTACATGGTTAAATAGCTAAGACTTTTCTCTACAGAAATATATAACTCTAATGAATATAGTGTGGATTAAAAAAAAAAGATTTTTAAAACCTGTTTTGTCCCAACTCTCAAGAATCAGTGATCACTGATTCTTGAGAGTCGGGACAAAACATGTCCTACATAGAAACGTCTAATTTATATTAAAAATCCAGAAATTCATCATGATTTCTATACCTACAAAGTTAAATCTAAAGGAACTGTGTATACCTATGTTATTTTTTTAGCACACATTTGTATCTTTTTTGAGGTAATTTGTTTAAATGTATGGTCTGTGGTTAGAAGATCCATGTTATTGTACTTGTCTTCAGCAAGAGGTCACAATATTGACCAGCCCAAAAAAACTACAAGAAACTCTATAATTGTGAATACATATATATAAAATAAAAAAGAAGGGGTATAAATATATAAAACAATGCATGAAATGAATGTCAAACAATATTTTCCATAAAAATCTCCCTATCAAAGTTGTGTCCTCAGTTTCTGTCAACTCCGTCAGACTTTTTCGTAAACCTTATTAAATCAGGGAATAGCATGGTCAGCTATATCCCTGAGGACCCCTTTTCATCTCCCCACCTGTGCTGAATGCAACACTACCAAACATGCTCTGGTAAGTTTTACATTTTTTGATATTTTAGACAAACAATGTCAATATTCCTATGGTCACAGCTGGACCATGTCAACACCATCTCTCCGTTATGATACGTTTTTTTTAAACCATAGTGGATTGAATTTAAGCATTTTAGTGAGGTTATTGAGACAGCTAGCAACTGATGAAAAACCAGCTTGCTGCTGTGTACAATACATGTTTTGGAGGGAAAATACATGCCCTTACGTCAACTCAGTCAGACATCAACTATGTCAGGTTCTACGTCTGACAGAGTTGACGTGGAAGCTGATGGAGTTGACAAATCCACCTATAACCTCTTAATGTGCTAATATAATATTATTTGTGAACATAGTAAAGGATTAAAATGTTATTTCAGGGTTTTATTTACACATAAATGTACATTATATAGCATGTATTACATGATTTAACCATACTGTATAACCTACACTTCTGACTTGTAGAGCATGCATGGGCAGGCTGTGGTCTGCTTATTATTGTGTAACTTTCCCAGCACTTATAATAAAAAAAAGCCAGTGTGTAGATTTTTGCAACTACTGGTTGTGAAACTGAATATTACATTGAATGGTGGCCTCTGGGACCCACTTCTATGGGCTAACTCTAATGTCAGGAAAATGCAACATTTCTTATTTTCATGGAATTATACTGGAACATGCTTGTGAATATTAGCCTATATTCAATTTCTGCAAAATCCATTACGTTCATTTTCATCACTAGATGTCACCAACTGCACCTTTAAGATGTTACATCAATCAATCAATCAATCAATCAATCAATCAATCAATCCAATCTATCAATGAATCGTGTCAAGTAAATTGAAATCTGATTCCATAGTCTTATTCTAATACATTTTTCATTCCTTCAATTTGTATTGTAGGAAAGCATGGCCAGACAGAAATTGTCAGTTGAGGAGCAAAGGAGAAGAAATAGAGAGTACCAACGAAAGAGAAGAGAAAAAATAAACGGTGACCCAGAGGTGACCCAGAGAGCAAACATGACATGCAAGAGAAGGAAATACAAGGTGAAAGAAGAGAAGAGAAAGGAAGAAGGAAGAAGGAAAAAAAAACTAATGCTGCTGTTGTGAAGTCAAACAAACTGGATGACAGTTTTCAATTAGTTTGGAAGATACACTTACACTCATGCAACCTCTCAAACAGGTTCCCTCAACATGACAAATACACCAGGTCATCGCACATGAGAACAGGATCCACCACAGACAACTATCCTGCTTTTGCAAGTGGCACAGCAGCTGCAGGTGCTGCCATGGTGTATTGCTGCAGCTTACAGTGTACCAGATGAATAAGGTTATGCATGATAATGGGGGAGGGAATGACATCCAGTTCGTCCAACATTTCCTCAATGTCAATGCACCAAAAAATGGAAGAAAATAAAAATAAAAATTGTTCACAAGTCCCAAATCTCAAGTCCAAGTCAAGTATAAAGTCTTTGAGGACAAGTCTCAAGTAAAGTCACTTGAGTGTGCAACTTAAATGGATAGTTCACTTTTTTTTTTTTTTAAGTTGAGCCCTATTTGCTACTTACCAATGATGATGTTGATTGATTGAGTTATTTTTTGGTACATTTTAAAGTAAAAATGAATCAATCTGGTGCACTTTGAGAGCAAAATGCAGAGGCTAGAGAATAAGAAACGCATGTGACTACTTTAAAATAATAAAGTGCATTAGTTCAAATTTCCCCAAAACACCACCTCATGACCTTGGGGGGTAAAAACGTGATGCTGTGTAACACCTTTTGAGATTTGTGCAATTTTGACAGTGTTGACGATTGGATGACGAGCACTATTTTCTGAAAATAGCTCAGAAAAACACACTTCAATGCACCTAGACATCCCATACAATCTTATGTATCTATACGTTCTGGGTCTAGACTAGAGAGTTTAACAAGGCTGTGATTATCCTAGAGCTCAGCTCACAATAGGGCATTTTATACAGTATAAGGTCAAGGAAAAGAAAATGCTGCAGTCCTGCAGCATTGTAGAGCAGTTCTGCTCATTGTCATCAACTGTCTGCTCATTGTCATCAACATTGTCATCAACTGCTCATTGTATGAGCAGTTAATTAAATTAACAGCTCAGCTCACAATAGGGCATTTTAAGGTCAAGGAAAAAAAATGTATTATCACATTTTGAAATGGTTACTATGAGGCCATATTTCATCACACATGAATGTGATTTGTCTGTTTGGCTTCACAAGAGCTTTGTAGCAATAGAGACACTGCGTAACGCGTCATCATTCAGAAACCACGCCCAAGACGGGGGAAAACGGAATCCCCCCCTCCAATCCTGGCGTTCTCCTATGTCACGTGCATGGTTGCGTGTTGCACAAAAAGGATTGTATATACGGAAGATGAACACTCCAACTTACTTCCTTGACAGCTAGATCCACATTTTTCTTCTCGCCAATTCTCAATGGCTTCCTTGTTTTGCTCAGGAGTACAAAAAAACTTTAACTGGCGATTTTTTTTTACATGTGTTGTCTGCGCAGCCCCACCACACAACAGCTTTTAGCTATGTTTAATTCAAGGAAAATGACGCTGGTGTGTGGAAATGAACGGAGCTTTTCCCCCGTGATGGGCGTGGCCTATTTCATGCAGTGTCTCTATACCAAATGTATACAATGCCATGACTGTTTTGTTTTCGGTACCACAGTGTGCAGAAATAGGAAACAAATCAAATATAATGAGTTAGTCTAAATGGTCGGGGGAGCCACTAGGTACCCAATCGCGGGCCACATCTGGCCCCTGGGCCGCGAGTTGAGTATCACTGGGTTAGACAATTCAGACAATACACACACACACTCACACACACACACACACACACACACACACACACACACACACACACACACGCACACAACCACACACACCCACACACCCACACACACACACACACACACACACACACACACACAAAGGAAAAGGAATTCTGATTCTGATAGTTTGAGACGGGTGGCGTTAACATGACACAATCCAAAGTTTGAACCCCAACTTCTGCCAAGTATGTGATCGGCATCATCTAACAGTATGTTGCCTATCAGGTTCAGATGAAAGAGCAATTATGATGAAATAGTTTGTGACGGGTGGCGTTTTCCACATCAGGACAATTGGTTCCTATTTTTATTATCGTCATTATTATTATTATTATTATTATTAGTACTAGTAGTAGTTTAGTATTATTATTTAAGATTTATTTCCCCAGGGAGGGCCATTACCACTATAATCCAAACTATTTCAGCACTTTACCTTGCCGGCAAACCATCATGTGAGTGAAAATCATGCGGTGACCTCAAGTCAACAGTGTTTATCGTGGAGGGGGCAGACCAATGTTCATATGCACAAGACCATGGCTGACCAATTTGGGGCCCGCGGGCCAAGTATAGCCCTCGCTCTGTTACACACACACACACACACACACACACACACACACACACACACACACACACACACACACACACACAAAGGAAAAGGTTTATATTACATGCAGCATACCGTCGTGATGTTACTTATCCTTATGGAATGAATGAATGGATATCATCTCCCCCGTTTCTCGTTTTGACATGACCATATTCAAGTAGCCTAGAATTGTCAAAACATGTTGTACAAGATTTAAAATCTAAGTAGCCTATAGGCTATTAGCCTAATTCATTCCAGGTAATGGCCACGGGTCAGGCTGGCCAATGAAAGAGGCGGGGAGTGGACAGGGATTGAGTTTAACCACTGTGTGGTAGCCTATAGCCTACAGAAGATTGTGGGTGATGTAGAGAAGAAAAAACAAAACAATAAAAAGCTCATATTAGGAAAATTATTTTCGCAGGCTTAACCCTCAGATGGTCTTCGTCTTTTGGTCACACCGAGGGCCTTCGGGTCAATTTGACCCGGCTCATGTTCAACCATTCTAAAGTCGTTATAAACCCCAAAAATCCTACTAATCATAGTTTGTTCTTCATTTTAATAAAGAGCTACTCAAGTTTATATATTATCTCCGCGAGGAGATTATGAGATTGTCGCTGTCAGTGCGTCTGTCTGTCTGTGCGTCTGTGCGTACGTGTGTTCCTGCGTGCGTGTGTTCCTCCCGGATCTCGAGAACCGTTGGTCGGATCTACTTCAAACTTTGGGAGTGTACTAAGGAGTACGTGATGGAGTACAGTGACCTGTTTTCGTGCAATTCGGTATAGCGCCACCTACTGGCAACACAGTGCGTGTGTTCCTTGTGTGTTCCTCCCGGATCTCCAGAACCATTGGTCGGATCTACTTCAAACTTTAGGAGTGTACTAAGGAGTACGTGACGGAGAACAGTGACCTGTTTTCGTGCAATTCGGCATAGCGCCACCTACTGGCAACACAACAAGTGGTTTATCTTGAGAACCCCTCGTCCGATCAACTTCAAACTCGGGGAGTGCGCTTAGGGGGACCCAACGGAGTGCAGGGAGCTGAATTCCAGGCAATTCGGCATAGCGCCACCTACTGGCAACAAATAAAACTTCTTGCAATTCGCCTTAGCACCACCTACTTGCAACAAAAAATGCTTATCTCAACAACTCTTTCCCGGGGTTTCCACCCACACAGGGTCTATGTGCCGACAGGCCGCAGTGCCGACAGGCCGCAATGCCGATAGCCCACAAGCAGAACCAGCTCATGAGCGAGGCGGCGTGCAGCGTGTCGGTGGACCGGCTGGAGCTAACCTCTCCCAGCCCCCACGCCAAACCTAACCTCCCCTCATGCCTAAACCTAACCTCCCCCAGACCCTAACCCAAAACCTAACCTCTCCCACCCCCCACGCCTAAACCTAACCTCCCCCAGACCCTAACCCAAAACCTAACCTCTCCCACCCCCCACGCCTAAACCTAAGGTCGGCATTGCGGGTGGTCGGCATAGCGGGTGGACACCCCACACAGGTGCAAGAGAGGTGACCTGTAGCTAAAAATAGCAAAAAAGTATCAAAACATACTGTCAACTCTGAGTGAACTTTCATTGTGTGCGTGTGTGTGTGTGTGTCAGAATGCAATGTTTACTAGAAAATACCAATATGTCTAACATTTTCAAAGAAAGAAATTTCACTTCTGACCCCTTTTAGCCTCCACTTTCAATGGCCGGGTCAAATTGACCCGAAGACCATGGGTGTTATATGTTGATGCAGGGGGGGGTAGCAAATGCATGAAATGTATCATTTTCATATCACATGTTTAGTACAGTAAATGAGCCAAGCAGAAGAAGTTTCATAGAGAAAAAAATATTTTAACATACTTTTCCTTGATGTTGAAATTCTAAAACGGGTCAGATTGACCCGAAGACCATGCGAGGGTTAACTGTTGCCAAAAAGACCATAATTCACTCATGGTTCACCCCCGACCCCCCATCAGCAAAAGAATGGCTGAATCATTTAAGGGACATTGCCCTCATAGAAAGGTCCTGTAACTCATAAAGCGCGGGCATCAACTGTAGAGGCCTGGGACATCCTTATTGGTTCTCTTTCAAACCCAGACTCTCTTGTTTAGATCTAAGGTGTCACTCTGATAGGATATAAGATCTACACATATACACATTTCTAGTGTCCATATTTTTACTGTACTTGTACTTTTTTTTTTTAATTATTGTTTTGTTTGTCTGCTTCCCTCATGTTTCTTTTTTTTTCTCCTCACTCCTAACATTTATTTTTAATCTTTTCTTTGCAAGGCATTGGTGATATAAATATAGCCCGTCAATTGCTATTTCTATGCATATGACATATGACACTGTCATGATCTTCATTTGACAAAATTGAATAAAAATTTGATCACATAAAAAAGCTCATATTCATAGATTCAAATATTATCTTAAATCAAATAAGCATATAATGCAGGTCATCAAACAACACAGATTTCATAATTGTAGGCTACATATAGGCTATATTTATAGTTCACATTTCTTCATAGGCCTACTTAATAACTATTGTGAGCATCATCATAAATTAAACTGCTCCTATTATTGTTTATTGTTTATTTATCCCCATTAGGTGCCGTCGAAACGACCGCTATTACAATGGTAAATATAAACAATATTCAGAGCATAAATCCAAGTCCATTTGCATAACGTCTCGCGCATTTTATACCTAAATGGTGAATGGAAATATCGATTGCCTTGTTCGGGTGCACTTGTCGCACTCTGTTTCAACAATATTGGATTGGCTCTCCTGCGCCTGGCTGATAGCCTACAACTTCATTCATAACGTTCCACTTCAACGGAATTGTACTGGACTAACGTTTTATCCTTGAAATGGAGTTTGATGAGCAGCGAGATCGGGATATATGGCAGCAGGCATGCAGGCTTGTTTGGTCAGACTGATCGCCTAATCAGCAGACAGGACATGACTGAAATCCTCCTCTCCTCTCCATGCGCAGCGCACAGGACGCACGGAGGCACATTAAACATGGACCTGGGTATCCTGATAAGATTTTTCTGCTATCAAAATTGTGGGGGGATTTTCACTGCACTCGCTGTCCTTTATACGCGCGCATGTGAGAGAGAGAGAGAGAGAGAGAGAGAGAGAGAGAGAGAGAGAGAGAGAGAGAGAGAGAGAGAGAGAGAGAGAGAGAGAGAGAGAGAGAGAGAAAGAGAGAGACGGGGGGGGGGGGGGGGGCAGTGACTGCTGCAGTCACGCTGTGTAACAGTAACACTGACTGATTAGCCAGTCAGTGTTAATTGGCGTGAGAATTGTTTGGGCAGAGTAAAAGGTGAAAGAGTGTGTCACGCCAGAAACGTGTGAGTTGGCAACCATGTAAAGGCCCAGCAAAATAATAATAATAATTGAGCAAAGGCACTTGCATTGATCAGAGGTGACAACAACTAATCAATCCATTGCAACACCAGTGCACAGCAATACTGCCATTTTGGCCTGGAGGAGACACCTCTGATTGGCTGCCACGGTTCGTGTGCTGTTGTCCCATTGGCCAACAGCGGCGCTGTCAAAAGTAAATGTGTCAACTCTTACCTCTTACCTTCAACACTCTTTCAGCCGCCCTAGCCTCCCTCCACCTCCCCCAAAGTGTTTAGTGTGTCAATGTGTAAACAGTAGCTACACGTTAAGTCTGCTGACTGACTGACTGACTGACTGCATGAAAGATGAAGTGGATTTATCCCTCTCTGGCAGTGAAAGAAGAAGAAGAAGAAGAAAAACGTGAAAGTGAACTGACACAAACAGCGGTCAGGTAGGCGAAACGTGTTCACTTCACTCACTCAGTCACCATTGTTGCACTGTCGGTTTGTTGTTGTCACTTCTGCAACGTAGCGTTAAGTTGACGCGCTAACGCAGCTTGTAGGCTATGCATATCTCTCTAGTCTGTCAGTGTTTGCTTTTGCTAACCTAGCTAGCACATGTTTCGACTGCTATACCACGTCAAAATGACAAAATGACACTAGCATTTAGCAACTTGTGGAGATCAGGCAGAAAAAAATTAGACTGGATCATTGCACGCTTGATGGATGGATGGATAGACAGACAGACATGCAACAGATAGATAGATAATGGACAGACAGATAGATAGCCTAAATAGTCAGACAGACAGACAGACAGACAGACAGAGAGACAGACAGAGAGTCAGACAGACAGACAGAGAGACAGACAGACAGACAGACAGACATGAAACTGCCAATTTTCGACTGCTAGCTAATTTTCACAAAAAACACAAAATAGCTTTATTCCTCCATCAATCTCGGTCTAAAGGCTTCAAATCAGTAGTTTGCACCGGAAAATCCGGGTTCCAAGCTTATCTGACATGTTGCCATGACGATCACTGTACTGTATATTTCATGTCAAACTGCATGCAATTGGTTGCTGTGCCAACACTGATCAAATAGGGGGGTGGGGGCAAACACAATAGAAGCTACAAATTTGATGTCTTGACTCGAGCTGAGAGGTGTAAGATCAGAAAAATAATTATTTTTGGGGAAAGTACCTGGGAGTCAAAAAAAAATGTTGTTTCTTTGCAAAATTTACATTGAAACCAATGGGAAAACTATGCAATGGATTTTGAAGGCTTGTAACTCCACCAAATGTTCAACCAACTCCAAGGTTAGATATTAAGGTCAAATTTAAATGTATTTGGTCCAGGACTCCTGCTGAAAAAAATTAAATAAATACATTTTGTAAAAATTTCCTGGAGGTCTCAAAAAGGCGGTTTTAATGAAAGTAATACGGAAGGAGGCGCAATCTGAGGACATCACTTTCTGGGTGTCAGGATGATCTTTTTCTACTGGTGGAAGGGTGAATTACCATCATAAACCAAAAAAAATACCTGGGCTGAATTTCAGATTTTTCCATCCAAGACTTCACAAAAAAACCGACACGTTCCCCCCCTTTAGATCCATCAGCCGGGCCAGGGGGGTATAATGACCATCAAGTATTGCAGCCAAGTCATATAAATCGTATTGGTAACCCTTTATTTTACAGGTACCCTAGTTACCTAATATGAACTATTTGTAATTACACATGAACACCAAATGTATACTGTAAATGAAGTTCATATGTAGTTACATTGTAACAGACCTGTAAAATGGAGCGAGTCTGTTCAACTGTAGTTCATATGTAGTTACATTGTAACAGACCTGTAAAATGGAGTGAGTCTGTTCAACTGTAGTTCATATGTAGTTAAATTGTAACAGAGTTGTAAAATGGAGTGAGTCTGTTCAACTGTATGTAGTTACATTGTAACAGACCTGTAAAATGGAGTGAGTCTGTCAACTGTAGTTCATGAACTTCATATGTAGTTACATTGTAACAGACCTGTAAAATGGAGTGAGTCTGTTCAACTGTAGTTCATATGTAGTTACATTGTAACAGACCTGTAAAATGGAGTGAGTCTGTTCAACTGTAGTTCATAGTTACATTGTAACAGACCTGTAAAATGGAGTTAGTCTATTCAACTGTAGTTCATATGTTACATGGTACAGGACCTGTAAAGTGGATTGAGTCTATTTAACTGTAGTTCATATGTAGTTACATGGTACCGGACCTGTAAAGAAGCTCTGGCCTGGGACAGAGAAAACTACTGCTAAAACCCAGTGGTGGATTCGAACCACTGAACTTCAGATTGCAAAGAAGGCAGCTTTAACCACTCAGCCACAAAGGCTTTCCAACTTTCTTAGTGGAGTTTGAGAGGATAACTGTATGTCAGTCAGATGTAGTTGCCACTTCATAGCTTTGTTATTATAAACAGAGACTTGGGAAAAAATAAGTTAGTTGTAGCTTGAAAGACAGGCAATATTGATTAATATGAATGCATTTCTGCAGTGTGACTGTGTCAGCCCCCCCCCCACCCCCCCCCCCCCACACACACACACACACACACACACACACACATGAGCTGTAAATGGCTCATGTGACTATTTACACCCCAATTCAAAAAATGATTAGAATGTATTAAAAAACAAAAAATAACAAACATATCAATAAATGTTTCTAGAGCACAGTGCATACAATTTATTTAGCAAATTTGGGGGAGTTCCCCCCTTATGCTTCACATCGGGGGGATTTATAGACTTGGGGGGGGGGGGGGTGGGGTAGACTTTGGGGAGAGATCATCCAGGGGTCTGGTGACCACAGGGGTCTTTGAGGGGCTTCGACTGGATCCACAACTAATTGAGAAATTGGGAATTTGATGGGGAAAATGACTAATTTACAATAAGCTAACAATTAGAGAATGTATAGAAGAATGGCTATTTTGATTATAGTTTCACTGTTACCTCTATACCTACAATACTTTTATTTTAATTTCTGTATGGGAATTCTGGACAAAATCATATCTACAACTAACAAAGTATCAATATTTTCCCCAAGTCTCTGTTTATAATAACAAAGCTATGAAGTGACAACTACATCTGACTGACATACAGTTATCCTCTCAAACTCCACCATGAAATTTGGAAAGCCCTCGTGGCTGAGTGGTTAAAGCTGCCTGCTTTGCAATCAGAAGTTCAGTGGTTCGAATCCACCACTGGGTTTTTCACCTAGATCCCTGAAATTACTGACCAGCCTGAAGTGCACTGGTGTTGAACGCCCTCCCTTCCAGATGGGAGACGGCGGTGTGTAGCCCCTCCCCTCCAGATGGGAGAGGGCGGTGTGTAGCCCCTCCCCTCCAGATGGGAGAGGGCGGTGTGTAGCCCCTCCCCTCCAGATGGGAGAGGGCCGTGTGTAGCCCCTCCCCTCCAGGTGGGAGAGGGCGGTGTGCAGCTCCTCCCCTCCAGGTGGGAGAGGGCGGTGTGCGGCCTCTCCCCTCCAGGTGGGAGAGGGCGGTGTGTAGGTGTGTAGCCCCTCCCCTCCAGGTGGGAGAGGGCGGTGTGTAGCCCCTCCCCTCCAGATGGGAGAGGGAGGTGTGCAGGAGGTGGTCGATGGCGTCTGCTGTGCTCCTGTTGGGACTTTATGCAAATTGCAGGGGGTTGAGGGTGGGGGATCATGGGGCAGGTGAGGGATTTAACCAGCCTCTCAAAACACTTGCTGGCTATGAGTGTGAGCGTTATGCGGCCCCAGTCATTGAGAGTTGCCTGGCTGTTGTAATGGTCACTCTACATCACACATACTGTAAATAGCAGTGCCTTATGTACCTTTGATCCCTGCCCTTGTTCGTTCGTTTTAGCTTGTATGTAGAACTTTTCTTTTTCCTGTTTAAGTACATTGAGCGCAACATATACCAGACTCAAATTCCTTGTACTTGGCCAATAAAGCTGATTCTGATTCTGATAGTTTGAGACGGGTGGCGTTAACATGACACAATCCAAAGTTTGAACCCAGGAATCCAGGAAATAACAGGGCCCGTTTCAGAAAGACTAAAACAATAACCAGTTACACTTCGCCTGTCATTCTGGTCTGAGGCCCAGTCAGCATCACAAAATGCAACAAGTTTGAGATTCACATCATGTTTCCTGTAACATAATTCTTGATCCATAGTACCTTTTAAATACCTTAAGACATGCTTTGCTGCCACCCAGTGTTGTTCTCTTGGTTCAGACAAATGCATAGTTATCATCATATTTTACTCCACACTCATAATCTCTGTAACGCCTGGGAGGTCTCCTCTCCCTCTTTGGATAACGTGTTGCCCCACTGCTCTCTCTTTCACCTATGCCTAGATCTGGGGCAGGGGCACACACTTCTGTTTCCTGTTTTATGATCTCAGCCTGTGGTGTGCTGCTCTCCCTACGCAACAACACATCCTCACTTGTGTCCTGATCTGTCTGAGTGTGAGATTCACTG
Organism: Poromitra crassiceps; assembly: GCF_964638095.1. Classification (NCBI taxonomy): domain Eukaryota; kingdom Metazoa; phylum Chordata; class Actinopteri; order Beryciformes; family Melamphaidae; genus Poromitra; species Poromitra crassiceps. The sequence goes on along the minus strand of NC_139627.1, from coordinate 58,944,399 downwards.
ACATGCTTTGTGACAAATTTCACCAATCTGTTCTTCACCACTTTTCCTGACTCTGGGTGAAAAACTAGATATGCCGGGCTCTTGCACAAAAAGGATTGTATATACGGAAGATGAACACTCCAACTTACTTCCTTGACAGCTAGATCCACATTTTTCGTCTCGCCAATTCTCAATGGCTTCCTTGTTTTGCTCAGGAGTACAAAAAAACTTTAACTGGCGATTTTTTTTTACATGTGTTGTCTGCGCAGCCCCACCACACAACAGCTTTTAGCTATGTTTAATTCAAGGAAAATGACGCTGGTGTGTGGAAATGAACGGAGCTTTTCCCCCGTGATGGGCGTGGCCTATTTCATGCAGTGTCTATACCAAATGTATACAATGCCATGACTGTTTTGTTTTCGGTACCACAGTGTGCAGAAATAGGAAACAAATCAAATATAATGAGTTAGTCTAAATGGTTGGGGGAGCCACTAGGTACCCAATCGCGGGCCACATCTGGCCCCTGGGCCGCGAGTTGAGTATCACTGGGTTAGACAATTCAGACAATACACACACACACACACACACACACACACACACACACACACACACACACACACAAAGGAAAAGGTTTATATTACATGCAGCATACCATCGGTGATGTTACTTATCCTTATGGAATGAATGAATGGATATCATCTCCCCCGTTTCTCGTTTTGACATGACCATATTCAAGTAGCCTAGAATTGTCAAAACATGTTGTACAAGATTTCAAATCTAAGTAGCCTATAGGCTATTAGCCTAATTCATTACAGGTAATGGCCACGGGTCAGGCTGGCCAATGAAAGAGGCGGGGAGTGGACAGGGATTGAGTTTAACCACTGTGTGGTAGCCTATAGCCTATACTGAAGATTTTGGGTGATGTAGAGAAGAAAAAACAAAACAATAAAAAGCTCATATTAGGAAAATTATTTTCGCAGGCTTAACTGCTGCCAAAAAGACCATAATTCACTCATGGTTCACCCCCGACCCCCCATCAGCAAAATAATGGCTGAATCATTTAAGGGACATTGCCCTCATAGAAAGATCCTGTAACTCATAAAGCGCGGGCATCAACTGTAGAGGCCTGGGACATCCTTATTGGTTCTCTTTCAAACCCAGACTCTCTTGTTTAGATCTAAGGTGTCACTCTGATAGGATATAAGATCTACACATATACACATTTCTAGTGTCCATATTTTTACTGTACTTGTACTTTTTTTTTAATTATTGTTTTGTTTGTCTGCTTCCCTCATGTTTCTTTTTTTTTCTCCTCACTCCTAACATTTATTTTTAATCTTTTCTTTGCAAGGCATTGGTGATATAAATATAGCCCTTCAATTGCTATTTCTATGCATATGACATATGACACTGTCATGATCAAGGCCGGATTAACCATGGGAGACGGCGGTGTGTAGCCCCTCCCCTCCAGATGGGAGAGGGCGGTGTGTAGCCCCTCCCCTCCAGGTGGGAGAGGGCGGTGTGTAGCCCCTCCCCTCCAGGTGGGAGAGGGCGGTGTGTAGCCCCTCCCCTCCAGATGGGAGAGGGTGGTGTGTAGCCCCTCCCCTCCAGGTGGGAGAGGGCGGTGTGTAGCCCCTCCCCTCCAGATGGGAGAGGGAGGTGTGCAGGAGGTGGTCGATGGCGTCTGCTGTGCTCCTGTTGGGACTTTATGCAAATTGCAGGGGGTTGAGGGTGGGGGATCATGGGGCAGGTGAGGGATTTAACCAGCCTCTCAAAACACTTGCTGGCTATGAGTGTGAGCGTTATGCGGCCCCAGTCATTGAGAGTTGCCTGGCTGTTGTAATGGTCACTCTACATCACACGTACTGTAAATAGCAGTGCTTTATGTACCTTTGATCCCTGCCCTTGTTCGTTCGTTTTAGCTTGTATGCATAACTTTTCTTTTTCCTGTTTAAGTACATTGAGAGCAACATATACCAGACTCAAATTCCTTGTACTTGACCAATAAAGCTGATTCTGATTCTGATAGTTTGAGACGGGTGGCGTTAACATGACACAATCCAAAGTTTGAACCCCCCCTCCCACACACACACACACACACACACACCCTGAATGAATGACACGCTACAGAGAAACTGTTGAAGCTGCCATCTCTAGGGCTGGAGCGTCGTGGATTAGTCTAGCACGGAGGAAACACAGGTAGCCATCGGTTTGGTTTGACCGGCATGCTCACACTGACGGTGCAGGGGCAAGAGGCCATTTATTGAATGAAGCACACACGACATAACCACGCCCCTCAGACAATTGGCCTGAGAGCACATTCAAGAGCAATAGTGTTCAACAGTGTTCGTTTGTTCAACAGAAACAATACACACTCAGGTTTGAGTGAAACAACAATTACTAAGGAATTGTTTGTGTTAGTTTGAGATGAGTGACTCCATCAGAACATCAGTGCCAGTGAGGTTATTTTAATTGATCTTCTGCCAAGTATGTGATCGGCATCATCTAACAGGCTTATCAGGTTCAGATGAAACAGCAATTATGATGAAATAGTTTGTGACGGGTGGCGTTTTCCACATCAGGACAATTGGTTCCTATTTTTATTATCGTCATTATTATTATTATTATTATTATTAGTACTAGTAGTAGTTTAGTATTATTATTTAGGATTTATTTCCCCAGGGAGGGCCATTACCACTATAATCCAAACTATTTCAGCACTTTACCTTGCCGGCAAACCATCATGTGAGTGAAAATCATGCGGTGACCTCAAGTCAACAGTGTTTATCATGGAGGGGGCAGACCAATGTTCATATGCACAAGACCATGGTTGACCAATTTGGGGCCCGCGGGCCAAGTATAGCCCTCGCTCTGTTACACACACACACACGCACGCACGCACGCACGCGCACACACACACACACACACACACACACACACACACACACACACACACACACACACACAGGCTCAGACTACATGAATAAATAGGATTTGCTCGCAGGCGACACATTTTGAGCGTGGGGTCTCTTGTAGTGTGACATCATCAAAAGAGCAGCGCCGGGGCATCTGGGACACCTCACGACACCCCGACATAAACACTGCCAAGTCTTTTCTCAAGAGTCAAAGAGAAGAAGACACTGATGAAGGCTGAACGCTGAAACGTCCGTTGTGCTCTCTGTCCAATGGTGTAATGTAACTAAGTATTAATACTTAAGTACTTTATACACCACTGTCTCTGTCCCATGTGACTGTGTGCTCTCTGTCCAGTGGCGTAATGTAACTAAGTATTAATACTTAAGTACTTTATACACCACTGTCTCTGTCCCATGTGACTGTGTGCTCTCTGTCCCAGGTGGCTGATGAAGGCTTGACGCTGAAATGTCCGTTGTGCTCTATGTCCAGTGGTGTAATGTAACTAAGTATTAATACTTAAGTACTTTATACACCACTGTCTCTGTCCCATGTGACTGTGTGCTCTCTCTCCAGTGGTGTAATGTAACTAAGTATTAATACTTAAGTACTTTATACACCACTGTCTCTGTCCCAGGTGACTGTGTGCTCTCTGTCCAGTGGTGTAATGTAACTAAGTATTAATACTTGAGTACTTTATACACCACTGTCTCTGTCCCAGGTGACTTATTAAAATAGTGAAAGGACATGGTGGAGTGCTGACCTGCTTCTTCCTTGTTTTGGCCCTGCAGCCAAGGTGAACGTTTGCTTTGAGTGTCGCTCGCATTCGCTGAGTTTGGATGAATTCTTTTCTCGCCTAGTTTGACAACTATTATGACGAGTTTCGTTTGACTTCAGCTTGAAGTGCGGAGAAGCACAGAGCGTGCCCTCCCCGTAACCATAGCAACTCACTCAATCTCTACCTGTCTGATAAGAGAGAAGAGAGAGAGCTGCAGCAGCAGCATGCACGCACAATGTCACAATGCATACACGCACAGGTGCGTACGCGCACGCACACACACACACACACACACACACACACACACACACACACACACACACACACACAGCTGGCCCAGAGATCTTAACTCATCACATCGTTTGACAACCTGTTGTTCGTAAGAAAAGTGAATTGGGCAAGGAGATAAGAGCACAATGCATCTCTTGTGTGTTTGCCAAAAGGGGATTCCATTCAACCGCCTCATTGTCTCTGTGAACAGGAAACATCTTCATCGAGTTCCTCATAGTTGACTTCACAGAAGTGAAGTAATGCAGCAGGCTGTTATGGTGGTGTCAGTGTTTTCCAGGTGGCAGTCTTATCTTTTCATCAAACACCGCCATCTTCCCTTGAGACGACCAAATGCCCTCTGCACTGACATCCGTGCCCTGCTGAGCTGGCAGTTCAAGGTTTCCTGTTCAGGAGTTGCATGGCTTTCAGGGTATGGTTTCATCAACCATGTGAGGAGCAGGTAGGCAGCATGGCCTAACACCACCACCGGCACATCTACACCCACAATCCTCTCGGTGAGATTGGGGAACAGTGTGCCACTCTGACCCCTGTCCTAAACGCTGGAATTCCCAAACACTCTAGCGTCATGCACTCTGCCTGGCCGACCCACATTCATGTCCCAGAACCTGAGTCGATGGTCTACCACACCTTGCAGAATGACAGAGTAGAACCCCTTAGGGTTGAAATACCCTGCGGGGGTGTCTGGAGCTAAAATTCCAATATTCAATATTCCAATTGATGGGATATTCCAATATCCGATCAATTGCACCTCCACATTGCGGGAAACCCCAACGGTCACGGAAACCTTGCATGGCGATCTTAAATTCATGAGCAGATGGTGTTTTGATGTAGATAGAGAGCAACTTGTCCACAATTCCAGAGGCAACATGGCTGGTGATAGACCAATACCAAATAAATGGAAAATGGACCTATACTCCACATTGGTGGCCAATCTCCAGATGCATATGGCCACACATGCACGTTGTTCCACAGGCACTGGACTTCTCCACCTGGTTCCATCTCTTTTGAGATGTGGCCGAAGGATGTCAGACAGCTTCAAGAATGTGGTGTTCCTCATACGGACATAGCCATTCTCCATCTCCCCAGGTTGTGATGACATGCTGCCACCACACACCAGACCTCTGTCGAACCCATATGCTCCTGAGATAGAATATAAAGCACACTATTATATTTTTCTATTATTTATGTATTAAGTTATGTATGTACAGGGTCCCTACACATTCCACAGTCAGTGTCAGTATCTCTGTAGTGTGTCTGTCTGTAGTGTCAGTATCTCTGTAGTGTGTCTGTCTGTAGTGTCAGTATCTCTGTAGTGTGTCTGTCTGTAGTGTCAGTATCTCTGTAGTGTGTCTGTCTGTAGTATCAGTATCTCTGTAGTGTGTCTGTCTGTAGTATCAGTATCTCTAGTGTGTCTAGTCTTGTCTGTAGTGGCAGTATCTCTGTAGTGTGTCTAGTCTTGTCTGTAGTGTCAGTATCTCTGTAGTGTGTCTGTCTGTAGTGTCAGTATCTCTAGTGTGTCTAGTCTTGTCTGTAGTGGCAGTATCTCTGTAGTGTGTCTAGTCTTGTCTGTAGTGTCAGTATCTCTGTAGTGTGTCTAGTCTTGTCTGTAGTGTGAGTATCTCTGTAGTGTGTCTGTCTGTAGTGTCAGTATCTCTGTAGTGTGTCTGTCTGTAGTATCAGTATCTCTGTAGTGTGTCTGTCTGTAGTATCAGTATCTCTGTAGTGTGTCTAGTCTTGTCTGTAGTGTCAGTATCTCTGTAGTGTGTCTAGTCTTGTCTGTAGTGGCAGTATCTCTGTAGTGTGTCTAGTATTGTCTGTAGTGTCAGTCTCTCTGTAGTGTGTCTAGTCTTGTCTGTAGTGTCAGTCTCTCTGTAGTGTGTCTAGTATTGTCTGTAGTGTCAGTCTCTCTGTAGTGTGTCTAGTATTGTCTGTAGTGTCAGTCTCTCTGTAGTGTGTCTAGTCTTGTCTGTAGTGTCAGTCTCTCTGTAGTGTGTCTGTCTGTAGTTTCAGTCTCTCTGTAGTGTGTCTAGTCTTGTCTGTAGTGTCAGTATCTCTGTAGTGTGTCTATGTCAGAGCACTGACCTCTGCTCCCTAGTCTTCCTGTGGGGGCCTTGAGGCCAAAGTTTCCTGCCAAAGTCTCCTGTCAATTACACAGCTGTCTCTGGTTCACTCATCACCAGCTGACACGCATTGACTTTGATTGCTTAGCTGGGTATATACTGTAAGCCCCTGTGCCACACTCAGTGAGTGTTGGATTATTTTGTTTGTACCTCCTTTGTTCCTGAGCAATACTGAAAGTAAACTTGATTTCTGAACTTCAACTTTTCTCCTGAGTCCTGTCTGGTTCTGCACTTGGGTCCCTTCTTTTTTTTTTACATTATTTTATTTTGCAATTTTCAAAACGTAAAACCGAAACAACAACAAAAGGCTCAGAGAGAGAAAGAAAAAACAAACAAACATAATTCACATTCCAGTATTACAGCTTGACACTACCAGCCACGTAAGGTCCCCATGTGCCTGCAAGGGATGTGTGTGGGATCCCACGCAAAGGCTCCATGAGAAGTCAGTTATGCGAGTCACGTACTGCTATTAACCTCATCCAAATAGGCCAGAAACGGGTCCCAGATAACCAAGAACTTCCCAAGAGAATTTGTCCTAAAAAACCGGAGCCTCTCCATACGTCTAACCGAGATCATGAACGTCAGCCACAGCTGAAAAGAAGGTGTAGAGGGAGACTTCCACTCCCTCAGAATAAGTCTCTTGGCGACAGTTGTTCCCTGAGACTGTTGTATAGCCGTAGGGAGGAGCAGAGAGGATTCCGAGCAGCCGAAAATGGCGAGTTCCGCCTACGGCTGAAGGGTTGTTCTATACAGTCCCTCCAGGATTTTTTTTTTAGGTTTTTTTGTGATTATTGCGATCATAAATGCTTGATTTTGCGGCTGCTTTTCTCAAAATTTGCGATGCAATTTGCGACATTTTATGTGTTTTTTTGCGGTAAAATTGCGGGAACTGGCAAAAATTGTGGAGTTGAGGAAAAAAATGCAATTTAATTTTTTTATTTTGTATAAAAAAAAATATTTTCCTCCCTTCATCATTTCTCTCTCCTTTCTTCCTCATCCTCAATAATGCTATTAGACGTTTTCTCATACTTTTTGCTTAGTGCTTTATATATTTCCTCTTATCCTTATTTCCTCTTCATGCCTTCCTTTTTAAATATACTTTATTCAATTATTCAATCAGGGGTTACAAACATTTATAGTAAATACATTTTTATTTTTTATAAACAGTAGAAAGAAATAGTTATCAAAAATAAGAAGTCTGTTAGAAGGTGAGCAGGTGCCAGGGTGTGGGTCTCTTTGTTCTGATGTCCAGTGTTCTTTGTCTTTTCAGTTCCGTTATGATTTGTTTATAGACCACTTCACCTGGGATGACGGCTTGGTGGATAACTATAGCACACCTCGTCTTCCACAATTTTGTCACGACCACACAAACAACTGTCCAGAAAAAGTCCTGGTGTGACCCTGGCATTGTTTCATTAAAGACACCATACATCACAGCAACATTAAGCCAAATACTAACCATTTTCCCCCAAACATATTTAGATCGCTCACATTTTATGAGCAGATGTTATAGTCTCATCCTCCTTGCAGTCGTCCATAGGACACTCTTTGGTTTTAACAAAGCAGCTCCACTTGACGACTGCTCGGACTGCTAGTCTGCCAACCGAGACCAGCCACATGATGTCTCTCTTGTTTTCTGAGAGACACTTACTAAATATATTTTTAATACAGACCTGAGAGCTTGCTTCATCTAAATGTTTGTAGGGGAAAACATCACCATACAAGTCATTACACAATTTTACATATATATATTTGCTGGACCTTACATTTCATTCCAAGCAATATTCATGTGTGCAAACTTGTTCACAAAGTCACCGTACAAAAGTTTATAATATGGAACTGAGCTCCTTGCTCGTCCAATTTTTTTGGTCCAGCTCAGGGCCTCACCTATCCACATGGCCTTTCGCTCTATGGCTGATGCAACGTTCTTACAAAAAGCGATGTTTAATTTTAACCCCAGATCAACAGCCCCAAGGCCTCCCTCCTTTTTACTCTTATAGAGTAACTGCCTTTGTGTGACCTCCCTGGTGGTTCCCCATATAAAGTTCACTATAGATTTACCAATTTTCTTTAGTGTCTGGGCTTTGGGGGGGAAAACGGTTGCTAAAAACAATAATTTGGATAAAACAAACATTTTTATTATTAATATTCTAGTTTTATAGTTATTTAATTTATTACCCCATTTCTCAAGTTCTTCCTTTATTTCTATTTCTTTGCTGTCCCAGTTTTCATCGTAACAATTTGTATGACTTATTTTGATACCCAATCATATACATCACCTTCATGCCTTCCCTGTCCTCCTCATCCCTTCCTTGTTCCTTGTTCCTTGTTCCTTGTTCCTTGTTCATTGTTCATTGTTCATTGTTCATTGTTAAATATTCAAACAACTAGACCCTAAGCTAAATATGCCACCTGTGTGTGTGTGTGTGTGTGTGTGTGTGTGTGTGTGTGTGTGTGTGTGTGTGTGTGTGTGTGTGTGTGTGTGTGTGTGTGTGTGTGTGTCAAATGCTTCGCCCTAGCAAAGTGGCTGTCCAGTGACGATTTCCGTTTGTGTTCCTCCACGACAGTGTTGCACGGAGTGCAAATTAGTTTGCCTCCACTTTCATGCAAAACATTTGGTAATTGCTGAGCGAAACTATGATGTTGGGAACCGGGAGTTGTTGGCCGTGGTGCTGGCATTGGATGAATGGAGACACTGGCTGGAGAGGGCGGCTCATCCATTTCTCATCTGGATGGACCACAAGAATCTCACATATATCCGGTCAGCCAAAAGACTTAACTCTAGACAAGCCAGGTGGGCATTGTTTTTTGATCGGTTTCAGTTCACTCTGTCTTATCGTCCAGGTTCGAAGAACATGAAGCCCGATGCCCTCTCTCACCAGTTTGGGTCTTCTGAGAGGGATCCTGAGCCCATTGTGCCCAGTGCCTGTATCGTGTCCCTTGTGTCCTGGGCTATTGAGTCGGTGGTCCAGGAGGCGTTGCGACTGGATCCGGGGCCCACCGGGGGGCCTCCAAATCGTCTGTTCATCCCCTTGTCTGCCCGGTCAGGGGTTCTCCAGTGGGGGCACTCCTCCAACCTGGCATGTCATCCGGGAGCTCAGCGCACTCTGTCTCTCGTCCGGCAACGTTTTTGGTGGCCTACCATGAGGGTGGATGTCCGCTCTTTTGTTGCCGCCTGTGCTCAGAACAAGGTCCCTACACAGAAACCTTCCGGCCTCCTTCATCCCCTGTCTATTCCTAAACGTCCCTGGTCTCATATCTCCATAGACTTTGTTACAGGCTTGCCTCCCTCCAGTGGGAACACTGCTATACTCACCATTATAGACCGGTTTTCCAAAGCTGCCCACTTTGTGCCCAACCCTAAGCTGCCGAGACGGCTCAACTCATGGTCACACATGTGTTTGGACTACATGGCCTGCCACAGGATATTGTCTCAGATAGGGGTCCCCAGTTTACTTCTCGTTTTTGGAAGGCATTTTGTTATCTGCTTAACGCCTCTGTCAGCCTGTCCTCAGGTTATCACCCTCAGTCCAATGGCCAGACCGAGCGGCTCAACCAGGACCTGGAGACCACTCTTCGCTGTTTGGCATCCACTAATCCCACAACCTGGAGTAGCCAGCTGCCCTGGGTGGAGTATTCACACAATTCCCTGCCATGTTCTGCCTCTGGTTTGTCTCCTTTCCAGAGATGTCAGCATTAGCCTATTTCACTTACAAGAAGTTAACACAATTAGAGAATGTAGAAGAATTATTATATTTATATAGTTTCACTGTTACATACAGGTAGAAATGGATTTCTGCACAAAACTAAGTATGTCAAATAATACAATCATAGGCGATTCTAGGCTTTCCAAACAGGGGTTGCACCACCAAGAAGGTAATAGGACTCTGACTGGGGGGTATCTAGTGGGGCTGTGGTCCCCCTAGACAAAGACATTTTTTAAATTTTAAAGTAAAATGCATTAATCTGGTGCACTCTGAGAACAAAATGAAGAGGCTAGTAGATATGATATAACTTGTCGCAGACAAACCAACATCAGGACATCCAAGCAAGTTCTGACAGAGAGCAATGCCATTGGACCCATTGGACAAATACATAAAGTGACCACAAAGTAAAGTAACCACATTAAATAAGTGGTGAGCGGAAATAATCATTAGCCTATTCTTAATTAAACATGCAGTTTTGGAACATTCAATAAAGACAAATAAAAAAATAAACTATGACTCGACACCCTAAGTGATACACACGTTATGAGAGTGGTACACAGTATATACCCATCACACTAATATCCGGTTTAGTGTAGAATGGTTAGTTCCTTGCTCTGCTCTCCCCTAGAGTGAGTCACAGTAATTCTTTACATCAGCAGCAGCAGGTGACAGCCAATCCCAATTTAGGTCTCCAATTAAAATCATGTCTTTATTTTTTAAGTCTGACAGTAGAGTTGATAGTGACATCAAGGTGTCTTTAACAGCAGATGGAGGCCTATAGCAACCAACCAATACAATGTGACAGTCAGTAGCAAAGTCAATATCTAATGCAAGTAGTTCAAATTGTTTGGGTATAGATACAGATTTGATCACTGTTGCTCTAAATTTGGTTTTGACATAGATAGCTATACCCCCTCCTTTACCTTGTCTGTCTGAACGAAACACATTATAACAACTCATTGCAATTTCACTGTCAGGAATGCTTTCCTTTAACCAAGTCTCAGAAAATACCATGAAGTCTGCATCTGTTGTTTGAGCCTATATCTTAATCATATCCATTTTAGGAATGAGGCTACGTACATTTAAATGGAAAAAGCCTAAGCCTTTCCTTTGTAGAAAGTCATCTGGAGTGAGCAAACATTTTCCATCAATACGACCTGGGTTTGGTTGTATGTTACCAGCCAACATCAGTAACAGCATTACAATACACTTCAACCTCATGGAAGAGGTGCCCTCCTTTGATATCATGCTTCTCAAAGAGTGAAGATGGGAGCCAAGTGGAGGAACTGTAAAACAGTCTTACGATACAGTACTAGCAAATACTGCAGCTGTGCAAAGTTACAACGTGAATTTGGATGCAGATATGCCATACTTCGACTGTGCCATGTTAAAGGGAAAGCACAGGTTGATTTTATATGTGGGTGTGCAAATTCAAGGGTGTCTGAGAGAGTAGAATTGTCAATAGACCAGTTTGAATCATTTTCAGGATCACATGTCCCTGAAATACTACATAAGAATGATATGATATATAACACTTGTAACATTGTGCTTGCTTTTACCAGAAAAACTGGAATCGGAATCGGATCGGATCGTGGCTTAGCCAGATGGGAGCACCCCTATATACAACTGTATATTATTATCTGTATACTCGCTCTGTGCCTCCATATGTCCACAGAAGAGCTTGATTAGCACAGAGCATTAGAGGTCGTTTTCAGTAGTTAAAATTAGTAAAAACTGGTTAAAATTAGTCAAGTAAAGCTCACTAAAACGATAAAAACAATCAAAACTCAGAGTCAGAACAAACGAATGATGGAGGTACATTCATCATTATCTTGCTCAACAGGTACACAAACATTTCCCCCTCTTGTGTGAAAAAGCAATAACTAAGGAATTCTTTGTGTTGGTTTGAGATGGATTGACAGCATCAGGAAATCAGTGACAGCCAAAGTATTTCAATTCAGCGTCTGCCAAGTACTTTTGATACTTGAGATTGTTTGGTTAAAGTAGAAAGTTGGAATCTTGTCTTCAGTTGGACGTCCCAGCTGTGGGACAGGACACATGATGTGTTCTCAAGGGTGGAGCTAGGAGGGGGAGAGGGGCGGAGCCAGGAGGGAGGGAGGGAGCCAGGTGGGTATTTAACGAGGTGAGTGTCAAGAGAATGATGACCATGAAGATTATGATTGTTGTGTCTCAGATGCTGCTGCTGCTGCTGTGCTGTTATTTCGGGCCGGGGGCTTTGGCCGGGCCCCTGGGCGGGGAGGTCGATGTCAAAACCACCACCGAGCCCGATGTCTGGATGGAGCTAAAAGTGCTGAGAGAGAACTTGCATCTGATGGGAGCCAAGGTGGAGAGGGTGGAGAAGCAGAACACAGGTATGGGGGAGGGGGCGGGGGGGTTGGCGTTTGACAGTTTCCTCACAGCCCCACACATTTTTGGGGCTCATGCAGGGTTAGCGTGAGGTTAAAGCAAGATTCCACATACAGTAGTTTCAACATGGGGGTTATTTGGCTCGTGACCGACATGAAAACCATAATAGAGTTAAACATTAAATAGTTATTTAATGAGTAGCTAAGGAATAATTTGTCATTAGTCAATCACTAGTTAATCATAGTTAATGAGTAGGTAGTCATTAGTTAATGATTAGTATCTAAGTTCCTGAGTAGAGTAGCTAATCAATACTTAATGATTACTAAATGTCAGCTTGTGAATATAGTAGTTAATCATTAGTTACTGATTAGTCGGTCAGTTCCATGAGTAGAGTAATTAATCGTTCGTTAATGATTAATACATGTCAATGCATGAATATATTAGTTAATCATTAGTTAATCATTAGTTAAGGTCGCATTATGAGTATAGTAGTTAATCATTATTAGTTCATGATTAGTTGTTAGTTCCTTAGTAGAATAATTACTCATTAGTTAATGGTTAGTCAATCGTCAGTTTGTGAGTATATAGTTAATTGTTAGTTCCTCATTCTTAATTATTACCTGTCCATTAGTTACTCTTTTTGTGTACCCTATTGTAAAGTGGTGCATCATACTCAGTAGTTTATGAATACTGAATCATTACTTAATTATTATCTGTCAATTAGTTAGTCTTTTTGTGTACCCTATTGTAAAGTGGTTCATCATACTCAGTAGTTTATGAGTACTGAATCATTACCTGTTCATTTGTTACTCTTTTTGTATACCCTAATATAAAGTGAAAGATATCCTTATCAAATACACACTCCAGGTGAGATTTGAACCCTGAACCCCAAGATTGTTAAATTGTAAGTCTGGTTCTCTCTGAGCTAACCAGCCTGTTATTTGGTAGAGCCATACTAGGGGTCTGTAGAGTCAGAGACTAAGTAGTATGTTCTATCCACATACTACTTTCTGTTCAAGTACATATAGTTTTTAAGATATATTCCACCCAAATACTACCTTCTCTCCAAATACTTATAGTTTTAAAGGTATATTCCATCCAAGTACTACTTCATGTCCAAGTACTTAGGTATGTTTCAGCCAAATACTACTTATGTCTAAGTACTTGTGTTTTAAAGCGCAGAATATACCTTCAAAACTATAAGTACTTTGACAGAAAGTAGTATTTGGGTGGAATATACCTTCAAAACTATAATACTTGGTCTCCGGCTCTACATATCGATAGTAGCAACAGGCTGGTTAGCTCAGATGGTAGAGAACCAGACTTACAATGTAAGAATCTTGGGGCTGAGGGTTCAAATCTCACCTGGAGCGAGTGTTCATTTGATAAGGATATATTTCGCTTTATATTAGGGTACACAAAAAGAGTAACAAATGGACAGGTAATGATTCAGTACTCATAAACTACAGAGTATGATGCACCACTTTACAATAGGGTACACAAAAAGACTAACTAATAGACAGATAATAATTAAGTAATAATTCAGTATTCATAAACTACTGAGTATGATGCACCACTTTACAATAGGGTACACAAAAATAGTGCCTAATGGACAGGTAATAATTAAGTAATGAGTAACTAACAATATACTCACAAACTGACCATTGACTAACCATTAACTAATGAGTAATTACTCTACTAAGGAACTAACAACTAATCATGAACTAATGATTAACTACTATACTCACAATGTGACCTTAACTAATGATTAACTAATGATTAACTAATATATTCACGCATTGACATTTATTAATCATTAACGAACGATTAATTACTCTACTCATGGAACTGACCGACTAATCAGTAACTAATGATTAACTACTATATTCATGAGCTGACATTTAGTAATCATTATGTATTAATTAACTACTCTACTCAGGAACTTCGATACTAATCATTAACTAATGCAAGGCCGGATTAGGCATGTTTTATACTGCGATATTTAGGGTTTAGTTGAAGACTATGAGCAAAGCATGTTATTTTTGAGGTTTGGTTTATAATAATAAGATAATAAAATATAAGACTAAATAATTTCAGTGTTTCTGCCTCTGTTGCTGTCTGTTGTAGTGTAAAACGACCTAAAGGGAGCGCAGGTGGTGACATGAAAGTGAGTGCACTGGCGATTATACGTTGGTGCACCGGATGCACGTGCAACCCCTACTGGCCAGATTATTTTTTTATTTTATTTCTACGTAATAAACTATTTAGATGTCCCACATTTGCGCGAGATAGAGCGCGAGAGACCGAAGCAGATAGAGAGGGAAAGAGAGATAAAGAGAGAGAGAGCGAGAGACAGAGGGAGAGCGGGGGAGGGAGAGAGAACCACGGCTGGCACCCAGCTGCTTGTTAACTTAACTTAACGACACTACTGCAGCCTGAAAGACTCGTGAGTAGGCTACTCCCAGTAAAAAAAAATATATAACAATACCAATAGCAAATATAGGCTACTTAACCATAAAATAGGATACCAATATTAATGCAACAGTATCTTCTTTGTACAAAGCTTACCAATGTTGTTTTAGCACAATTGAAGACAGCCTCAAATATTTCTCAACAGCATCCTGTCTTTGAGATGTCATTTGCAGATATTTCTCTACACTGCTGTTACAAAGGACATTTATAAATTCCATAAGCTGCTCTTATTCTTAAAGTCCCTGGAAACCAGAAATATTTCTTTATTATTTAGCATTTTGAGTTCATCACATCACAGGACCCTATGTTAATAAGCCACCAGCCAAATTTGAACGATGATGAACGTCGCAAAGTATATAAATTTAGGTTTGACAGTCATGGCAAAACTCATGAGAATCAATTATTTTTTAGAGAGTATTTTCTCCCGCGGACTGTGTGGGCGTGTCCCGTCTGCAGCAGGGAAATTTCTCTCTGTCTCTCTCTCTCTCGGAGAGAGAGGGAGAGAAGGAGAGAGAGAGAATTTAAGAGAGATTGGGTGAGTGTGTGTGTGTGTGTGTGTGTGTGTGTGTGTGTGTGTTCGCGCGTTGCTCCGCGGCTCTGAGAGGAAGAGATCTCTGTCCGTTCTTTGCCCCCACAGCGCTCGCTGAGTGTCTGTCTCCCACTCTGTGTGCTCCTCTCTCTCTCTCTCTCTCTCTCTCTCACGTCCAGAGAGAGAGATAGAGAGAGAGAGAGAGAGAGAGAGAGAGAGAGAGAGAGAGAACAGCATAGCGCTCGACACAGCCTGGTGACGCGAGGTTACTCACACACACACACACAGTAGGGCGGGTTGCGCGCGTGTACAAAGGTTATATAGAGCTTATGACGTCATAAGCTCCTGCATTTTAGCACCTCGCGCACTGCTCTCTTCAATGAGGAAGTACCTTGTAGAAGCTTGTAGAAAAGTGTCGATTTTAAGGCTTTGGGTTAGCCTAATTTCGGAGGCACACAATTACTAACATAAGACCCTAAATAACATAGTTAGAACGTTTTTGTGGATTTTGGTTTCCAGGGACTTTAATGTTTTGTTCAAATGAACCAGTAATGTAGCCTACTACAGTTACAGTATGGTTCTACATCAGTTTAAGCTATTAGTACATTGTTCTACTAGAAAAGATTGACTAACTTTAATGCTATGGTTGGAAGGCACAAACATGCCATGCGTTTCATATCTGAACAGAAGCCATGAATCCCATATCAGCAACCTGTCTGTTCTGTTTTATTGTAGCCTACACACTTTAGTCACATGTGTTGCTTACTGTTGGCTATTTACATAGCCTGGGAGTTGGGACAGTATCCTTCTCACGGGGTCTTTTTTGTCGAAAAGGCAGGGTTAACACAGGTGCAAGCAAAACACTAATGAGGGCTTCAAACTTCCATGATTGGAAGTTGGAAACCCTCATTAGTGTTTTGCTTGCACCTGTGTTTATTAGACAATTCTTTTTTCATCATTGTAAACCCACAGCACAGTGAAGAAGATATTAATGTGAAGATTAGCCTCTTCCTTTTGCTCTCAGAGTGCATCAGATTCATGCATTTTACTTTAAAATGTACAAAATTTTGTTTCGGGGTAACTAATGCTATTTTATTATTAGTGATCAATATAACAGAGACATGGGAGGATTTAAGCCAGTTTGCTCGACCAGCTTTAGCAAAGCAGAGGCATAATGGAGGGTATACACAGTTTATTCACCTATTTTCAGATCAACTGTATCAATCAATGACTGAGTGAAACAAGGTGGGTAAACTACTCACATTGGATAGTTTACCCACCTCTGTATTTAATACCACTACAGCCCTGTCACATAACGTTTTAGGACTTGCTCAGCTGATTACTATTACTGTAAACGCTACATAGCCAGCTGAGAGCTAGCTTACGTTAGCAACCAAAGTCGCAGCACCTTGGTAATTCAGATTATGCTATGTGCTGTAGCTTGCTAACCCAGCTAGTTAGGTAGCTGTTGGTGGTGAGAGTAGAGTGAGCATGTCCAAAAAGATTGTTTTAATAAACGAAAGAGTGGAGTTTACAATCTGTGGTTAAACAAAGCTAACTAGCGTTAGCGGTCTCTACCTACGTTACGTCAGTGACGATGGCTAAAACCTATAAGCAACTTACATGTTGATGTCCTGATGAGACGTCGCCGTTTCTTATGTACTGGAAGCGTGGGCTGAAAGTGTGTTATCACTTTGTGGACATTAAAAGAGGGCGACTGAAGGTGTTTATCAGTGTGTTCCGCCATTGTCAAGCCAGAGCTCGCCTCACGTTAGACTCCCCCCAGCCCCTGACGCTATGACGTAGCGGTTCTTTAATCTGATCCAGGACAGAAGTGGAGCCACTGAAGCACCAGTTTCCAGCGCTGAGAGCCAGTGTTTAGGCTGTTGAAACACAAAGAACTGGTTCAAAATTAGGCTCTGGCCCAGAACCGGTCCTGAAACTAGGTCGGTGGAAAAGGGGTATCATTCATCCAGTCAAAAGATAGTTCAAAACGACCAATATCTAAAAACTGACAGTCATGTGACTTGAAAAAGTAAGAAAATAGTCTAGAATCAGACAATTGGACTCGAGTCATAGGGACTCGGACTCGAGTCGACTCGAGTCGCAAATTTGACGACTTCTGACTCGACTCGGACTTGGAAGGTAAATACTTGAAATTCGACTCGGACTTGGAAGAAAATGACTCGAAACTCGACTCGGACTTGTGACAAGATCAGCCGAGTGCACCAGCTGGGCGTACGCCTAGGTTTACACGCTACGTCCGAGCAACAAGCACGTATTAACATGAACGCGCACGTCTGCAGCCTAAATAATCTCTGCCTTGTCATTTTTTCTAACCTGTGACTCGACTTGACATAACCTGTGACTCGACTCGAGACTTGACTTGAAATAACATTGTGACTAGGGATGCAGGGGTTAACCGGTTTGACTATTAACCGCGATTTAAAACGTCACGGTTATATAACCGCAGAGGCTCCGCTACACCGAGTGTTTTGTTTCACAACAGTTCGTCAGTTTAAAACTCCCGTGAAGAACCTGTCTCTCTCGCTTCGTTTACGCACGGACTATTTAGCGGAGGCACCAAACACAGGCAGCTGCCATGTCTCCCAGTAGTAGTCAGTCGGTAGCCTAGCCATGGACGCCAGCACCAAAATAAATGTTGCAATACATGTCCCGCAAGGTTTCTGAGATTAGGGGAAAGTCTGAGCTGGTGTTACGTTAAACCAAACGTGGGTAGGAGGCAGCGGATTTGTTTACCGTTAACATACAGTCAATGACGTTAACGTTAGCTGTTGTGGCTAATGTTAGCTAGCTGGCCATGGCCTAGCGTACATAGTTCAACAGGCAGCGGTCCTCGAGCTCGTTGTGACCAAACATCCCCGCATTTAAAGCACTTCATGCTCCCAGAGCTGGCGTAAACCATAGAGAACCTCATGCTTTACACAAAAAGAAACATCAAGGGTTTGTGTCAACTCCAAAATCAACCCGCTAACGTTACATGTAGGCCTAATAACGTGAAGCTAACGTAGCTAGCTGCTTGGCAGTCATGATCTGACTGAGACAACGAAAACAAATGTGCACATTTACATAACAAACACCAGTCAACACCACAGAGTGTCCTTTCTTTAATCTAGAGGGAGCATTTTCCAGTAAAAAGTGAAACGACACATGATGGCTTATAGTGAGGCTTTCCATGCCTGCCCCATCATCACTGCAATAGAACTGACCGCAATACAAAATTCAGACGGCCCATTTAGTTGCCAGTAACATGCCAATAAGAGTCTAAGTTACTATGCCTTTTGTGTTTTTTCTGCAGACTAAGCAGCTATAGACTTTCGCTTATAATAATAAAATATTTTTTGTATTGACTATTGAGTGATACACTTTACTAAAACAATCATATATCAGAAATGTTGTTTGTTTTATGTTCACAATAGTGATGTCAGTTAGATTTGATTAGGTCAGAGCCATGGGATATTAAATCATCCATCTTTGCTGAGTACATCTGCCCTTTCTTTCTTCTTTTTTTAATCCCAGGTGTGCATAAAATACAGGTTAAGAACTTATTTTTTTAAATACAAAAATGTGAAAAAAGTAACATAGTATGTTTATCGTATCGGTTATTGGCCAGGATAATATTTATCGGTTAGCGTAAGGGACCGTTCGTTATTTAGGGAAGGAGCCACTGGAGGAAAATAGGGGAGGGTAATCTTGTTTTGAATTTAGTTTGAGGGAGGGTACATTCTCTTTAATTTGAGTCCAGGGGAGGGGTATACAATTTTGATTAGATAAAAATATATAAACTTTTTGTTTGTGTGTAATGTTTGCTTTTCGGACTTCAACAACTACTGAGTTGCTTCATTTACACCCCTCCTGTCCAAACTGTTTGGTATGTCCCGGTGCATTGTTTCTCTTTGGCGGTCTGATCTGTCGATCTTTGTGCTTGGCCTATCCAGACAGTAGGCGTGTACAGTATCTGGCCAATCAGTGGGCTCTGTTTGCCTCTACGGAGGGCTGGGGTCTTGTACGCACTGCTGGGGTAACCTATACGTTCATATCAGCGAGGCTGCGACAGGCTGGTGTGCTGTTGCTGCTTTCTTTCGGGAGTGCGAGTGGCTGACTCATTGTGATACTAATAGTTTGATTTGATTGTATAACTTAGTGTAAGACCA
The DNA here is from genome assembly GCF_964638095.1 of Poromitra crassiceps. NCBI lineage: Eukaryota > Metazoa > Chordata > Actinopteri > Beryciformes > Melamphaidae > Poromitra > Poromitra crassiceps. The sequence goes on along the minus strand of NC_139627.1, from coordinate 58,925,068 downwards.
CCATCCTGCGGGAGCCCTTACACGTAATTATTGTTGCTGCGTGCTATCATGACGTGGTGATATGTAACAAGTGTCAACCAACCTGTGCTGTGATGCTATGAGCTGTTTTAATTAAAACATATATATATTTTTTTGTCGATAATAAAGATTCCTATTTTAATATTAAGCTGCTTCTTGGTGTGTGTGCCTTAACGGCGTTGGAGCCTGTGGCTGTGGTCTCTAGGTGCCACAATATGGAAGTAGGCTACATTTCCAGCACGAAAAGTCGAGCAAACAAACAGACATGGCATCACAAAATATATATGGGCTCTATCGTTAGGCCAGATAAGTCTAGGAAGTCACAGTAGAACCGAGTTACGGCTCACTCATCTCCTAAATTACGTAAAGTCTACAAGGGATATTTATACCACCAGGATGACATATATGTTTCACATAGGGTTGTGTTTGATTTCGAGATTTTATTTTGTCCAATATTGAAATGTTCGACAATTGCATGTTGTGTTAACATTATTTCTATCTACCTTTCTATCTATTTAGGCTAATTTGGATGCTATTTGTTATCGAAATGTACCTCAATGGATGCTGGGAGATTTTACATGTGTGGCTTTGTGCCTGTCTGCTGAGGGAGTGAGAGAGAGAAAGAGAGGGGGGACAGAGAGTGGAGAGTCCGCCACATAGAACCGGCTAACTTTTTTCCATCAGTCATTCACTGCTATTTAAACACAAATATTGATATACACAGACTGAAGATTGTTTCACAAGCGAAAATAGCATTATGTAGCGACCAGAGGAGGCGGTCGCTCTGATTGGTGACAGTTCTGCTCTTAAGAAGCGCAAAGGATTATGGGAGTTCATGTTCTTGTGGGAAGCTTCTTACTGTACAGTTAAAAACGTGGTTTAGTGATGTTGTGCTCATGTTTTGATTGCATTATGTGGTATTATGGCAATGTTTGTGTGGGATATGTTTAGTTTTACTATCAATGTAGCCACCACGACTGAGACTGTTAGTGTGTTTGATCACCTCTGGCCGGAGTTTCTGGAAATGTTAGGTTAAAAGTAAGATATCTGTGTCAGTCTGCATTCTTCCACGCAAACTTGCCACAATATTGTTTGGGGAGGGTTAATTATAATTTTCAAATCGCTTCGGGAGGGTCAAGGAAAAATATATTTTGATCAGGGAAGGGGCACAGCTTTTTATTTCAAAGCACACCAAATTCCTCCAGTGACCCCCTTTCTAAATAACGAACGGTCCCTAAGCCTATACTATCGGCTGTAAAAAATCCATATCCTGCATCCCTAATTTTGGTTACTGTATTATTAGTCTTCCGGAAGGCAGCAACTGTTAAGATTGTGGGGGAAATACAATAAAACCTCTATTTAAAGAATGCTCATGTGATTTTTATACGTCCATAACAATAATCGTGAAACCGTGATAATCGTGGTTTTTTCTCAGACTATAATCGTACATCAAAATTTATAATCGATGCATCCCTAATTGTGACTTGACTTGACTTGACTTGCCGACAAAAGGAAAGACTTGGGACTTGCTTGAGTCTCGGGACCAATTGACTTGAGACTCGCTTGGGACTCGGATCAGAGGGACTTGGACAATTGTCTGTCTAGAATTGCCCGGAGAATCCAAGTAACAGCTGGCTCTGTGATGATGACATCGACAAAAAGCGAGTTGTTCTAACTGTGAAATATATATATATGACTGCTGGTGTATTATAATACAAGTCTGGCCTAAGTCTCCTGTTAGAAAGACTGCAGCATTCAAAGTGTTTCATTAACCGTCTTTAATGTCCAGTATGAATAAACATTCAGCCATCCATGTGTGGTTAACGTGTGGTTATCTGGAATGATATAAACAAAAATATATATCCTTGAATAAACAATATATCTACATATATACACATACATATACACATAAACATATATACATACATATACATACACATACACATTTATTCAGAGGAATAAAGAACAAAACACCAGGGCCATCTGCTGGGAACTGTCAATTAAACAGCTATTGCTGAACAGTACTCGAAATGTCCCCATGAGGTCGCTATAGACCGCTACTAAACCCAAAGCACGTGGAACATGGCGAATGATGCAATACAGGACAACGCAATAGGATCACACAAAGCCAACAGTAGCACGTTTACTGTGGAGTCCCGGATCTGCTATATCAATAAATAAATAAATAAATAAATAAATAAATAAGCAGATAAATACATATATATGTATCATAAATATATGTAAAAATAAATGTAGGCACACATTAATTAATATGAGTGACATAAATGTGTATATATATGTGTATTTTTCTATTTTTGTACGTTTTATATATTTATTTAATGATTTATTTGTTTATTTATACATTTATTTATTTATTTATAATTTTATTTATTTATTTATAAATGTATTTATTTATTTATGGCATTTATTTATGTCTGTTTTATTTACCTCCCATTTATTTCTGTGCCTTGTATTTAGTGATGTCTCCTTTGTATTTAGTGATGCCTCCTTGCTTCCTTTCCTTTTCTGTATGCATTTCTGCCTACTCAATGCAAATTAGGGGGCTGGCCGTCATGGGCTCAAGTCTTTGCCTATTGGCTCGAATGCACATTGTCCTATCTGCTCAAAACTTGTCATGCATGATAAGTGTCCATGCCTGAAGATATCTGCACATCAATATCCATGGCATTTACACTCATAGCGCCACCTACTGGCAACAGGAAATGACATGTTTTACACTTACATGAACTGCTGAGTGGGTTGAACACATCCACCTCGGATGTGGTCAGAAAATCCTTTACCACCCAATGCAGCTTCATTGTGATGATTATGAGTGCTCATTGACTGGCATGGGCGTGGCGCCATGGCGAATGTTGATGTTTCGCCATCACACAGGAAGTTGGAGTAACTTCATTGTAGATTGTCCAATCTGCTCCAAACTTGTCATGCATGATAACTGTACATGCCTGAACACATCTAGATGTCAATATCCATTTATAGTCATAGCGCCCCCTACTGGCAAGACAGAAAGTGCTTTGTAACTTGGCCCTACATGCTCACACGTGCACCAAACTTCACATGTTTGATGAGCATCCCAGCCTGAAGACATCTAGATGACCATTTGGAGTTAGAGGCAGAGCGCCCCCTACTGGCCACACAGAAAGCGGTTTGTAACTCGGCCGTACATGGTCACACCCGCAACGAACTTCACATGTTTGATGAGCATTCCAGACTTCACACATGTACATGCCAATATAGCATTATAGGCAGAGCGCCCCCTACTGGCAACACATGAAGTTGATTGTAACTCAACTGAACGTTGTCCTATCTGCTCCAAACTTGTCGTGCATGATAAGTGTCCATGCCTGAAGATATCTGCAGATCAATATTCAGTGATAGTTACAGCGCCACCTACTGGCAAAAGGAAATGACACAAGTTTTACACAAACATGAACTGCTCATAGTGGGTTGACCACATCCACCTCAGATGTGGCCAGAAAAGCCTCAAGCTCTCGATTAACCGTCATTGTGAGGATTATGAGTAAGACATTGATATGTCAATATCCATTTATAGTCATAGCGCCCCCTACTGCCAACACATACATCGTTTTGTAACTCGGCAGGACATGGTCCCCCGCGCACCAAAATACACATGTTTGATGACCATCCCAGCCTGAAGACATCTGGATGACCATTTGGAGTGATAGGCAGAGCGCCCCCTTCTGGCCACACAGGAAGTTGGAGTAACTCCATTGTAGATTGTCCAATCTGCTCCAAACTTGTCATGCATGATCAGTGTACATACCTGAAGACATCTAGATGTCAAGATCCATTCATAGTCATAGCGCTCCCTACTGCCAACACAGACAGTGGTTTTTGTAACTTGGCCCTATATGCTCACACGCGCACCAAACGTCACATGTTTGATGAGCATCCCAGCCTGAAGACATCTATAGGACCATTTGGAGTTAGAGGCAGAGCGCCCCCTACTGGCCACACAGGAAGTTAGAGTAACTCCATTGTAGATTGTCCAATCTGCTCCAAACTTGTCATGCATGATAAGTGTCCATGCCTCAAGCCATCTATATGTCAATATCCATTTATAGTCATAGCGTCCCCTACTGGCAACAAAGAAAGTGGTTTGTAACTTGGCCCTACATGCTCACACGTGCACCAAACTTCACGTTTGATGAGCATCCCAGCCTGAAGACAGCTAGATGACCATTTGGAGTTATAGGCAGAGCGCCCCCTACTGGCCACACAGGAAGTTGGAGTAACTTTATTGTAGATTGTCCAATCTGCTCCAAACGTGTCATGCATGATAAGTGTCCATGCCTGTACACATCTATATGTCAATATCCATTTATAGTCATAGCGCCCCCTACTGGCAACACAGAAAGTGGTTTGTTACTCGCCCCTACATGCTCACACGCACACCAAACTTCACGTTTGATGACCATCCCAGCCTGAATACATCTAGATGACCATTTGGAGTGATAGGCAGAGTGCCCCCTACTGGCCACACAGAAAGCGGTTTGTAACTCGGCCGTACGTGGTCACACCCGCAACAAACTTCACATGTTTGATGACCATCCCAGACTTCACACATGTACATGCCAATATAGCATTATAGGCAGAGCGCCCCCTATTGGCAACAGGAAATTACATATTTTACACTTACATGAACTGCTCATTGTCCCAGCCTGAAGACATCTATATGTCAATAGCCATTTATAGTCATAGCGCCCCCTACTGCCAACACAGAAAGTGGTTTGTAACTCGGCCCTACGCGGTCCCACACGCAACAAAATTCACATGTTTGATGACCATCCCAGCCTGAACACATCTACATGACAATTTGGAGTGATAGGCAGAGTGCCCCCTAGTTGCCAGTAGGGGGCGCTATGACTATAAATGGATATTGACATATAGATGTCTTCAGGCTGGGACACATATGAAGCACGTGCAGTTTGGCAGAGATTGGACAATCTCCAATGGAGTTACTCCAGTGACGAGTGACGGCGAAACATCAACATTCGCCATGGCGCCACGCCCACGCTCAATGAGCACTCATAATCATCACAATGAAGCTGCATTGGGTGGTAAAGGATTTTCTGACCACATCCGAGGTGGATGTGTTCAACCCACTCTGAGCAGTTCATGTAAGTGTAAAACATGTCATTTCCTGTTGCCAGTAGGTGGTGCTATGACTGTAAATGGTTATTGACATATAGATGTCTTCAGGCATGGACAGTTATCATGCATGACAAGTTTGGAGCAGATAGGACAATGTGCATTCGAGTGACAGCGACTTTGTGTGTCATGGCGAGACATCGATCTTCGCCGCGTAGCCACGCCCACGCCGTCCATGGTAAATGCAAACTTTTAATAACTATTCATCATTGGGGTCTCTTCTATCTGCTGTGCAAGTTTGAGGGTGATCTGATGAACCCCGTAGGAAGAGTTTGTTAAAGTCTGACCCCTGGAAATGGGTGAAATGTCTGAAATATTGCACAGTAAATTCAAAATGGCTGACTTCCGGTTGGGTGTGGATCCTGGCACCAAGAGACTTTTCCGTCAGTCTGGCCATGATACATGTGCCCTGCAATTTTTGTAGCTGTAGGTGAAACTTAGTGCGAGGGCTATTCCGTTTATAGATTGTAGGAGGCACTATGGAGGCATTTAGCCACGCCCCTGGCCAAAAACCTTGAAATCTGACATTTTTCGCCACCTGTGACGGATGTGCAAAGTTTGGCCACTTTTTGTGCATGTTTAGACCCTCAAAAATGTGCGCAAAGTGTAAGTATAATAAGAAATATAGCCGCAAGCGGCGATGGCCGGGGTTCAAGCCTTGCGCAGATGACAAAGCTTCTGATTCTGACTAGGACATCCTCCTTGATACAGCTGACAAGTTTCGCGATCATTGGACAAACAGTTGTGGAGTTACAGCCTTTTTTATGTTAAGCCACGCCCATTTCTGGCGTTTATGGCGCCCCCTTTTGGTCGAATTGCACAAAATTTGACACACATGGTCTAGGATGGTCTCCGAAGACCTCCTGCAAGTTTCGTGAAGATTCCTTAATCGGTCATGAAGTTATGACAATTTAGCTGTGAGGCCACGCCCTCTCACAACTTTAACGATCAATATCTACGAAACTAAAGTAGATTTCAAAAATCCACCAATCACGATTGTAGAGCTTGCTCCATAGATGCTTCCTGGCGATTTTGGTGCAAATCGGTCCAACGGTCTAGGAGATGTCAAAAATGTGTTTTCCAAACTTTTCCAAATATCCCAAAAAATTTCCAGACGGACATTGAGGGTCCTTATGGCAAACTTGTAGAGCAGGTTCACCTGAACATCTGGAAAAAAAAAGTTTGAAAATCGGACCAACGGCGTGGAAGTTATGGCCTTTAACGTAAAACCGTCGATTATAGCGCCACCTTCAGGTCGATTCGAAAAATCTTTGTTGAGCAGCTACCTGCCAACAATATCTGTCATTGGACCAAATTTCAGGTCTCTACCATTTACCAACTCACGGGAATTTGCGTTGAGGCAGATGAACAACAAGAATAATAAACCGGCACAAAAACAATAGGGTTTCAGCCCCTTCAGGGCTTGAACCCCTAATAAATATAGCCGCAAGCGGCGATGCGGGGTCCAAGCATCCGGTGACTTGGGGGATATATGATAAATAAACACAAAATAAGGCACATTTATTCAGAGTTGGTATGTGCACAAGTAAACAAAATTTGGTTGAGATCCGGTGACCTGACAGTTTCCAAGCAGTAGTAGTAGTAGCCTAGTAGTAGCAGTAGTAGGAATAGTAGTGTTGGTAGTAGTGGGACTGGTAGCAGTAGTAGCAGCAGTAGTTGTAATTGACCGGTGAATGAGTTGTGGGCAATTTAGTGTCGGGGTGTGTTTCATTAAAAGTTTAGAGATTTATCATTTCAAAACTGTGTGATTTGGCCAAACGATCTAGGAGGAGTTAGCAAAAGTAGGTTTTTGATCAAATTCAAAATGGCGGAAAACTTAGGCAGACGCAAATGGGCACAGCCTACATAGATAGATGCATATTGATCCAAGGAATCCCTGAGAAGTGAAATTTTGAGTATAGGACACATGGTTCAGAAGATATGGAGCATAACGCGAAATGGTCTGTTATAGCGCCACCTCCTGGCCGGTATGGGTATTTTTTTGTTTCTGAGTAGTGAGGCACATTTCCAATCTATGTGCCCAGTCTGGCTACGCTGAGCAGTTTCTGCTGTACATACAGTTTTACCGGAGAAAATATATATAAAAAAAAAAAAAAAAATCAGAACAGATACAATAGGGATCCATGCACTTCGTGCTTGGACCCCTAATAATCGGAACAATTACAATAGGGATCCACGCACTTCGTGCTTGGACCCCTAATAATAATCCTTTGGAATACAATAGGTCCTTCGCCAACTGACCATGCCGGTGCTCGGGCCCTAATTAAAGCTGCAGGCAGCGTCGTGGGCCCTCGCACCCACCGCGCGTCAGGGTTCGGAGCAGATAGGACAACGTTCAGTCGAGTTACAATCAACTCCCTGTGTTGCCGATAGGGGGCGCTCTGCCTATAATGCAATATCGGTGTGTACATGCGTGAAGTCTGGGATGCTCACCAAACATGTGAAGTTGGGTGCGGGTGTGACTGTGTACGGCCGAGTTACAAACCGCTTTCTGTGTGGCCACTAGGGGGCGCTCTGCCTATCACTCCAATTTGTCATCTAGATGTGTTCAGGCTGGGATGGTCATCAAACATGTGGATGTAGGAGCGCGTGGGACCGTGTAGGGCCGAGTTACAAACCACTTTCTGTGTCGCCAGTAGGGGGTGCTATGCCTATAAATGGCTATTGACATATAGATGTCTTACTCATAATCCCCACAATGAAGGTTAATCGAGGGGTTAAGGCTTTTTTGACCACATGTGAGGTGGAGGTGGTCAACCCACTATGAGCAGTTCATGTAAGTGTAAAATATGTAATTTCCTGTTGCCAATAGGGGGCGCTCTGCCTATAATGCTATATTGGCATGTACATGTGTGAAGTCTGGGATGGTCATCAAACATGTGAAGTTCGTTGCGGGTGTGACCACGTACGGCCGAGTTACAAACCGCTTTCTGTGTGGCCAGTAGGAGGCGCTCTGCCTATCACTCCAAATTGTCATCTAGATGTATTCAGGCTGGGATGGTCATCAAACATGTGACGTTTGGTGCGCGTGTGAGCATATAGGGCCGAGTTACAAACCACTGTCTGTGTTGGCAGTAGGGGGTGCTATGACTATAAATGGATGTTGACATCTAGATGTCTTCAGGTATGTACACTTATCATGCATGACAAGTTTGGAGCAGATTGGACAATCTACAATGGAGTTACTCCAACTTCCTGTGTGGCCAGTAGGGGGCGCTCTGCCTCTAACTCCAAATGGTCCTATAGATGTCTTCAGGCTGGGATGCTCATCAAACATGTGACGTTTGGTGCGCGTGTGAGCATATAGGGCCGAGTTACAAACCACTGTCTGTGTTGGCAGTAGGGGGCGCTATGACTATAAATGGATGTTGACATCTAGATGTCTTCAGGTATGTACACTCATCATGCATGACAAGTTTGGTGCAGATTGGACAATCTACAATGGAGTTACTCCAACTTCCTGTGTGGCCAGACGGGGGCGCGCTGCCTATCACTCCAAATGGTCATCCAGATGTCTTCAGGCTGGGATGGTCATCAAACATGTGTATGTTGGTGCGCGGGGGACCATGTACTGCCAAGTTACAAAACGATGTATGTGTTGGCAGTAGGGGGCGCTATGACTATAAATGGATATTGACATATCAATGTCTTACTCATAATCCTCACAATGAAGGTTAATCGAGAGCTTGAGGCTTTTCTGATCACATCTGAGGTGGATGTGGTCAACCCACTTTGAGCAGTTCATGTACGTGTAAAACTTGTGTCATTTCCTTTTGCCAGTAGGTGGCGCTGTAACTATCACTGAATATTGATCTGCAGATATCTTCAGGCATGGACACTTATGCACGACAAGTTTGGAGCAGATAGGACAACGTTCAGTTGAGTTACAATCAACTTCATGTGTTGCCAGTAGGGGGCGCTCTGCCTATAATGCTATATTGGCATGTACATGTGTGAAGTCTGGAATGCTCATCAAACATGTGAAGTTTGTTGCGGGTGTGACCATGTCCGGCCGAGTTACAAACCGCTTTCTGTGTGGCCAGTAGGGGGCGCTCTGCCTCTAACTCCAAATGGTCATCTAGATGTCTTCAGGCTGGGATGCTCATCAAACATGTGAAGTTTGGTGCACGTGTGAGCATGTAGGGCCAAGTTACAAAGCACTTTCTGTCTTGCCAGTAGGGGGCGCTATGACTATAAATGGATATTGACATCTAGATGTGTTCAGGCATGTACAGTTATCATGCATGACAAGTTTGGAGCAGATTGGACAATCTACAATGAAGTTACTCCAACTTCCTGTGTGACGGCGAAACATCAACATTCGCCATGGCGCCACGCCCACGCCGGTCAATGAGCACTCATAATCGTCACAATGAAGCTGTTGGGTGGTAAAGGATTTTCTGACCACATCCGAGGTGGATGTGTTCAACCCACTCTGAGCAGTTCATTTAAGTGTAAAACATGTAATTTCCTGTTGCCAGTAGGTGGCGCTATGAGTGTAAATGCCATGGATATTGATGTGCAGATATCTTCAGGCATGGACACTTATCATGCATGACAAGTTTGGAGCAGATAGGACAATGTGCATTCGAGCCAATAGGCAAAGACTTGAGCCCATGACGGCCAGCCCCCTAATTTGCATTGAGTAGGCAGAAATGCATACAGAAAAGGAAAGGAAGCAAGGAGGCATCACTAAATACAAAGGAGACATCACTAAATACAAGGCACAGAAATAAATGGGAGGTAAATAAAACAGACATAAATAAATGCCATGAATAAATAAATAAATACATTTATAAATAAATAAATGTATAAATAAATAAATTTATAAATAAATAAATAAATTTATAAATAAATAAATACATTTATAAATAAATAAATAAATGTATAAATAAACAAATAAATCATTAAATAAATATATAAAACATACAAAAATAGAAAAATACACATATATATACATTTATGTCACTCATATTAATTAATATGTGCCTACATTTATTTTTACATATCTTTATGATACATATATATGTATTTATCTGCTTATTTATTTCTTGATTTATTGATATGGCAGATCCAGGACTCCTTAGTTTACATCACTATCTCCCATCACCCATCTGTAACATTGTACCTGGCATGCTATTGACATCAAATTCGGTGGGGCAAACTAAACCCACAACAGACATTACAACCGGGTAGTCTTATTATTAATAATGAATATATCTGGACTGAACAGTAATCTATCTACGTTTGGTCATTTCCCAATTAACATGCATCAAAGTAAACTGAACTATAAGTGACATTATAGTGAGGAAATAAACACTGACTTACAGTTGCATTCACGCACAGTATACAGCACACACAAGATGGAATGACTGACGGACTGTCCAACTCCTTCCTCGAATGTTCTGGAAGACTGATTGAGTGTTGCGCACTGTGGTTGCGCAGCGCACCTGTTGCGTAACGTAACAGTCCTGTAAGTGCGCTCGACAATTACACCGATAGTCCCCGCGGGGCGGGGGGATTCGGACTAGGGAAGTTTGCACACTAACCGTCTGTGTTATTTGATATAATATAATAAAATTCTGGATTTTGAGCACTTTTGAAAAACATTTGGGATAATGTAAGTTCATAAATAAAGAATATATATAACATAGGTCTACTCGTTTTTAGACATTTTAATGCTATAATAATATAATGATAATGCTAAAGGTTACATTTAAAGCCCTCCTCCACTCAGTTTTTCCTACCTGTTTCACGTTGATGTTAGATGAAAACGTACATATAATAATGCACGCGCTGTAGCAACGCATTGGAGCCCTAGTGGATGCTGCTGTGCGCGATATGCATGGCCTTCAATCATGCGTGAGCGAGCTTCTCCTCCCCTCTCCCACTGCTAAACCCCCGGTCCCTGCAAACCCTACTCCCTCCCCCCCCTAGTTTGTTTTCAACGGATGTTAATTCCTTACATGTAACAACAAATGTTTATGTATTGTATAATATTCAAGCGTGCCATTATTCCTATCAATCTAGAAATAATGTAATAGTCATAATTCGAGTATAGAAGGTGATTCCCATTCGTGTGTGTTTTTGTCTCTATGTTGTACGTTGAGGACCACAATGGAAATAAGCCGCCAGGCTTTCTTGTGTTTTTATCCTCGGTGGACTGTCTGTTCCCTGTATCTGTGTTGACTTTTTCACCAAAATAAATCAATCAATCAATCAAACGCACGTCACCATTTGTGCCAAAAAGCTTACATTGATAACAACCGAAGACACTTTGTTCCACTGAAGCAGAAGAGCGTCTCCTCTTGTCTTCAGTATACTCTTTGTCTGTGATAAAACCAGTGGACCAACAGAATGGGGGAATTTCTGAGGCCCATCCTGGAATTCCATTAATTCCAAGTGACGACACGTACATTGGCTTCAATTGAAAAATGAGCCAACTTCTCTCTCGGTCTGTATCTTAAATAAACATTTTCCGAATGAGTTTATGGTCTGAATAAACAATTTCAAGTATTTTTCATGCTCTCCTGGGCTCCGTTTTCTAAATTATGGTCCCATTTCGAGTAAAAGAGACGATAAAAATGATAACTTTGGGGGCGGGATTTTCCTTGATTGACACCAGCCACAGGAAACCAGATGATCCCAACCACAACACAACCAGTTGCCAAGGCAGGCTAGCTAGCTAGCAAGTAGCCATAGATTAAAAGTAAACTACCAGAAACAGCGTTACCTTTATGATCTTTTAATGATGTTAGTAGACACAGTAACAGTATAGATTCCCGTTATGAGGTCTGTTGATCAAAATAACACCTACAGAGGTCTGCAGAACCAGGGGGAGGTGACGTTGCCTTTTCCGGTGTGCCGCTTTGATGAAAACAATTAGGCTGCAGTAATATTTATTAGACGATAGGTGGCAGCAGATCACCTGAATCTGCTGAATCACCTGAGAAACGATACACTGTGTGACCACAACACGGTTAAAATGGCAGAGTGGCGCTGTCCACTATTTCTGTTCATTGACTCCACAGGTGCCTGGAGTGAACCAAAGAAGAAGAAGGCTGTCTAATAACGTTAATAAATAAATAAATAAATAATAGTATTTTATGCCACGCAGCGCTGTGGAAATAGGCTACAGTGTGTGCTCATCCCTTTACAAGTCCAGTCACTATCCATCAACTTTGTAACACAACAGTGAAGGTAAGACATCATTTCTGATTATGGTAGTAGCCTAACAGAAAGGAGATGATGTATCATGGGCTTGTTATCATTTTATAATGTTAAACTCAACTACATGTACAGGTTTGTATAGACTCGCATATGCTCCCCAAACAAATGAATCTCACGGCAGTTTAACAAGCGTGTGGCAGGGGCTTTGAAACTACGGTATGCTATAACAACTTTTTATTCATTGGTCATTCATTGTGATCTAAATTAGTGACATTTTCCCCAAAATACTCATGGTTCTGTGCTGTTGGTAGCCTATCTGATGCCTGCAGTGCGGCGCCGCGTCAATTAACGATAATGGCTGAGTTTCCCAACAAAGAAGCTTCTTAAGAGTTAAGAAGCTTCTTAAGGAGTTAAGAAGGCTCCAAAGAAGTGTTTCCCAAATGCCTTCGTAACAGAAGAGAAAAATAAAAAAAATAGAAGGCTCTTAAGAAGCATCTTAACTGGAGCTGTCCACCATCGCGGTGCTGAAAACAAATCAATCTATGCCAGGCTAATCGATTGATCCACATAATGACATGCTCCCAAATGAAGTGGCGTCCTACTCACCCCCATCAATAAATAATGCTAAAAATGAACAAGCGGGGAAACGAGGCGCCCGAACGCAATTAGAATACTAACTGCGGGCTGAATCCCATTACCCTGCTGTCCTGCCTACCTATTCCAAGTAGGATAACGTTATGTACCATTAATTTGCAATGTGTATGTAATGTGCTAAACAAATTAAATAGCCTTGCTCGCATTGCCCATTACAAATATGAAACATCTGAAAACGTCAACTAACTGACGCAAATAATGACCAATGACCTGGATAAAATCAGACAAATTACATACCTATAACATAACTTGGAGGCGTGCATGGGGAAAATAGATATGCAAGGATAGCAGTAGTTGAAGCAGGTAGGCTAGAAATAATAGGCCACAAAGGACATTCAAGATGGCACAATAAACTGCCTGCATGTATAAGCAACAAGGAAACCCAGGTTATTATAGGGCGTGGTGTGTGCCAGTGGTGGAGGTGTGGTGCAAAACACAATGAGCAGGACAACAACTTATGGAATAACAAGTGAATTTATTAACCAAAAAACATAAACCACAGGGAACAAGGTGAACTTAAAGAAAAAAAACGTAAATAAAGTGGTGGGACCCCTCCCATCAAATGGGTCCTGCATCTGCGTCACCTGCAATGGAGGGAGGTTAATTAGTGAAATGGAATGAGATAGATTGTGGATTCTGAGAAACATATGGCAAATGTCACCTACCCGAATCCTACGGAAGGATGATGGGAACGGAGATGCTGGGTCGGTTGAACTGCGCCTCGGCCAGTACCAGTTGTCTCCGCTGCATCTCCAACTTCTCCCGCTTGATATTCAATGCCTCCTGCTGGAGAGCATTGGAGGCTGGCCAGCATTTCCTGCTGGAGGGCACCAGAATGCTAAATTTTTGCTGCAATCCCCCGCAGCACCGTCAACTTTTCCCTCTCTGAGGAGACCAGGTCCTGACTGCAGGAGCAGGGAACTGATCGCCAAGGTGGCCGACTGATGCCTCCCCGCATACGAACACCAGGCCGGCCTGCTAGTGCATGGCGCCTGGTCAAGGGTGGGGGGACGTCTCCGCTGGTCAAACTGGTGTCGCTGGGGGCTGGGGAGGGTGGTTGCGCTGTCGTGGCCCCGCTCCCGGATGGCTCATCCTCCTCCTCCTCCTCTTCCTGAAAACACTGTGATGGAGTGCCCCCAAACCCTTCCAACACCCCCTCAATCCCTTCAGAGGCAGTCTTGCCAATTATGGACAAGACCCTCTCTTCATCAGGGGTGATTTTTGTGTCGCCAGGTGCACCGCCACCCGTGCCCTGGCTCTGTCTCCTCACAGTCGCCCCCTTCCTTTTTGTCTGGCTGGCGAACTCCTGCCACTTTTTGCGGACTCCCTGCCAGTCTCGCAGCCCACAGGGACTGGAGGGGGGCCATGCTTTTGGCAATGGCCTGCCAGATGTTGTTCTTGGCCACAAGGTTCTTGGCCCCCCTGGTCCCACCAAATAAGAGATTCCGGTGCCTCTACACCTCATCCAGAAGGATGGCCATCTCTCCTGGGGTGAAGGGTGGCGATCGTTTGGCCCGCGCTTTCTTGGTTGCCATTCTGTCTCAATGTGTGCAACTACCCAGGGATCCTTATGTAGTCTGCATTAATCATAATTGGATGTGATTGCCACTTGGGATACACCTGTTGTCTGTCATCACACACAAATGAGCAATGAGGAATTGGTGCATTGGTAGCAGGCTACCATGTGTTGGCCATGTATTCATACTCTATCAACTGGACCATTAGTCCACACACTATCACTCACACACTCTCTCTCACAGCCACTCACTCAGTGTGTGAACTGTGTATCCGCACACTTGAGCCAACTCACAATCAGTGCAGCACCCATCAACTCAGATGTCATGCTTGGGCAGGAGAAAGTATGCAGCTAACCAAATCTGAGCTTTGCTGCTAGCCTGTTCCAGCCCTAAGCATAGCTGATATGATGCGTGCTGCACTGCACAGTGGCAGTGGGCTTATTTCATTTGTTTATTTGGGGGTGGTGGTGGTTGAAGGGGGCGGGGTGGTGTTCAGGTGCTCAGTAGACTGCTTGGTGACTGCAAGGTTGTAGTAGTTTTCCTTTTTCTTTTTTTGTGACTGCAAGGTGAAAGGTTAGGGAAGTGAAGAAGTCTGAAATCAGAACAGGTTGATGAGCTCCTGTCTGGCCTGGAGACCGGCTTGGTGGAGTGCTGCTCGGGGTTCGTGGGGGAGGGGAGGTGGTGGTGGGTCATCGTCCTCCTCCTCCGACGAGTCGTCCTCACCATACACATCAGGTGGCTCTTCTGCACCAGCACGCACAGCTATGTTGTGTAGCATAGCAGTCACAATGATGACATTGCTCGACTTCAGAGGTGACATGCGCAGCGCACCCGACGACCGATGGATGCAGCGGAAGCGGGCTTTCCACCTGCCAAACACCCGTTCAACATGTGTCCTGGTGTATGTGTGAGCCTCCTTGAACCTCTCCTCCGCTGGTGATGCTGGGTTAGTGACCGGGGTTATTAGGTAGCTGCGCAGGGGGTAGCCACTGTCCCCGAGGAAGAAGCTCCTCCTGAACCCTCCCCTACCAGCCGCCTGCCCCACACGAGAGTTCGCCCAGACAAAGCTGTCGTGGGTGCCTCCTGGCCACCTGGCAACGATGTCGGTGATCAGGCTGTCATGGTCCACCACCACCTGTGTGTTGATGGTGGAATAATGCTTGCGGCAGATCCAGCTTGGGTCCACCAGGGATGGGTTGTGGAGCGGGATCAAGGTGCCATCCACCACACCTATCACCCGGGGGATCCCAGCCATGGTGTAGAATCCTTGGTGGACCTGTCGGACTTCCTCCCTCGTGGTGGGCATGTAGATGTGCCGATAGGCATGGCGCAGGAGGATCGGTGTCATGACTGCCACACTCCGTGACACAGACGCCTTGCTGAGGCCGGTTCCGTCCCCAACCACCTCCAGGAAACTCCCCACTGCGTAGTAACGCAGCGCAGCAAGGAGCTGCACCTCTGGGCTGAGGGCGAAGTTGCGGCGGGTTGCCCTCCGGATGTGTGGGGACACAAGCTGGATCAGGCGCTGGATCTCAGCGCGGGGCAAGCGGTACTTCAGCTGGATAGCGCGGTCTGACAGC
Source organism: Poromitra crassiceps (assembly GCF_964638095.1). NCBI lineage: Eukaryota > Metazoa > Chordata > Actinopteri > Beryciformes > Melamphaidae > Poromitra > Poromitra crassiceps. Next base: position 58,908,915 of record NC_139627.1, on the reverse strand, counting down.
ACGTCGAGGGGGCTGAAGTGCTCACGCAGATATGCATTTATATACACAGTTTGGCTTCGCTCACGGCGATGCTGTTGGTTTCACGCAATAACAATATGCTGTCTAGCAGCCATGGTATCTCATACATGTGTGACTGGGAAACTGCTTTATATAGACTAGCAGGTAAAGCCTCCCTTCATTACTTTCCAGCCATGTTCAATGAGGCTACATGTGTCGGCCTGATGTAAATCAGTCCCTGATTGTCTCTGTCAAGTATCCTGTCTCTCTGTCAAGATTTGGAGAGTGCCCATTTGTTGATGTGATTTGTTTGTGTGTGTGCATTTGATGGGGATGAACTACTGTATCTCATACTCTTTGTACATGCAGAGATGTGGGATGAACTACTGTATCTCATACTGTTTGTGCATGCAGAGATGTGGGATGGTTGTAGAACAGGAGATTCTTAACCTTTTTTCATTCAAGGCCCACTTCTGATTGTTAAAAGATTTCTGAGGACCACCTTCCCAAATAAATGATAGGTTATCATTGTGATATCTTGATGTGATGTCCTCTGCGGCCCACTAGATGGCACTCTGAGCCCACCAGTGGGCCACGACTCAGTGGTTGAGAAACACTGTTGTAGAATAACCTAATCATGGTCATGTTAAACTTTATTAAACATTATTTATTTCAGACATGGACTGCAGTTCAAATTGCTTTATATACACAGCATACAACAAAACAGAGAAACACTACAGAATTTAAGCGACCTTGGGTTCTGTGAAAGGTGCTATATAAATCCACAACATTATAAAAGGAATCCATTCTGATTAGAGGAATATAGCCTACGGTAAAACATTTAAAACACAAGTAACCATACATAGAGGGGAGATTTTCAAGTGTTCCCCAATTTTAAACACTAAAGGGTGCATGAAAGAAAGGAAAAAGGGAAAAACACAAGAGGAACAGTGGACACAAGTATCTCCTTTTGCCTGACGCGGCTGGATCTGCCAGTGTTTTGTCATTAAGAAGGTGTTAAGAATGCCCCAGACCCTTCTTACAAAACCTTCTTAACGAAAGATCATCTTAGCGCTAAGAAGCTTTTGGGAAACACAGCCTTCTTAACGGAAGATAATTGGAAGATCATTTTAGGCTAAGAAGCAATCGGGAAACACGTTGGCTTCGTACGGGAGCCTTAAGAAGGGTCAAAGAAGCTTCTTAGCGCTAAGAAGCTTTTGGGAAACGCATGCCTTCGTAAAGAAGCAATTGGGAAACGTGTTTGCTTCTTAAGGGGGCCTTAAGAAGGGTTAAATTAGCTTCTTGGCGCAAAGAAGCTTTTGGGAAACCCATGACGGGAGACTTGCGCAGATGTATTCGCACAGATTTTCAGTCCTAAATATCAAACATGTTTGATATGAAAGCATTCATATTGACTTAAAATATTTTGTTCATATAAAAACGTGTAGGCTATGTTATGAAAAAAGTATCCATCGCTGCTGTAATTTTAAGGAAAATAAAATATATATATCTATATATATATAGCTATATATTTCCTATCTATCCCTTGCTGCCACTGGAAAAAAATAAAAATAAAAAAATAAAATAAATTCCCTACCGACCATCACCTCAACTGACAACCAACAGGAACCAAACTTTATTATTTTTTAGGCCTAATCGGCCTCGGCTGGGTCTACTGGGCGAGGGTGTATGATGTTGAGAGACCCGAAACACCTTACAACCCCAGCTAACATCACTGGCTATTACAGTACATGCACACAATATTCCGCTTTTTGCCCATATTCGGAACATGACAAGATTCTGACTAAATGAATAATCCACTAATATTTATATGCAGCTGTAGCTGTGAATGTGTAAATGTGCCAATTTGAAAAAACCTGCGTACCTGTGAGTAGCCTACTGATTCTACTCCAAAAACGCACTACATTTTCCATTTTAATGCATTTCCTTTTCATTTTAATTGTACAAACACCATGTAATATCCACCAACAAATATACTCTGAGATCATAGTAAGGCAAATCAAAAATATTTTTATTATGCCAATGCGTTATGATACATACTGTAGCGAATCAGCAGTACACACATAGTGGTGAGCAATGGTAGTGTCTCCGCTACAGATAGGAACTGTGTGGGGGAGTGTTATGTTGGGGAGCACTATGCTGTGGGACCACTTCCTGAGGGAGACTGAGCATGCGCATCAGTCTCCGCGCACTGCCTGAGGGAAAGCTGCTATCTATGAGCATGACAACAGCGGAGAGTTGTAAATATGAATAACTGTGAATAAAGAACCTGTACCAGCAAGAAGCCTCTGCCTCGTGAAGTACTAAGAACGTTACATTGGCGTCAGAAGTTTAAAACGGTGAATTACCTCCAGAATCGGCAAGATGGTTAACAAGTTCCTGAAGAAAGAGAAGCAAAGACTCAAACGGGAGGCGGGAAGAGAAAGAGCCGGGGCGGACTACCAAGCATCCGAGGAGGAAGAAGACTGGGTAGACGCGGCCGCTACCACAGAGATCCAGGCGGGGATAGCAGCAGCAAGACTGGGGTTTGTGATGATAAAATCCGAACTAAACGGCGATATCCCCGTAGCCACGGAAGCTACCCCGCGGCTCAAAGAGGCTAGCAGGCAGGCTAACGAGGCGGCGGAGAGAGCGGAAGAGCCGAGGCCGGTGAGAGTGAAGATCGAGCGGGTTGACAACACCGCTGTAGCCATGGAGGCTGTGCCACAGCCCGGTGAAGCTAGCCGGAGAACCGGAGACAAAGACGGGACACGGGTCGAGGAGACAAAGGACGGCGGGCGGCGAGGAAGAAAGGAAATCACCCCGCCAAAATTCAACGGTAAAGGCGAATGGGAGCCATATTGCACAATGTTCAACGTAGCAGCGGAAATGAATGGCTGGTCGAGGGGAGAGAGAGCCAGTCATCTGGTAATGTCACTCGAGGGTGAAGCTATAACATGTGTAGCAGCAATGGCAGATACCAAAGACTTAGACGTGGTGATGGCGGCCCTGAGGAGGCGTTTCGGACGATGCAAAGAAGAAGGCATTATGGTCGCAGAACTGTGTAACAGGCGTAGACGACCAGGGGAGTCGCTGCGGGCGCTAGCCACAGACATTGAGATCCTCAGCCGGCGTGTATACAGCCGGCTGCCGCCAGAAGCACTGGACGAGCTAGCCCGAAACTACTTCGTCCAGGCTATCGCGCCGCGAGGGCTACGAGAGCAAGTAATGCTGCAATGGCCAAAGACACTAGAAATAGCGCTAGAGCTGGCGTTTGAAAGAGAGACAGTGGAGGGCTGGGCCATGAACAGCGAAGAGGGGAGAGCTGTCCCCGTAGTGAGAATGGCAGCGGAAAGTCCGATACAAGAAGAGCCAGCGTGGAAGACGGCTTTGGCAGAACAAGGCAACATGGTGAAAGAACTGTCCGAGTCAGTACAACAGCTCAAAGAACAACTGCTCCGCAGAGCGACCCTGCAGCCCAACCCCGCTCGACAGCCCACCCAGCGGAACAACAGCTGGGCTAGAGGGAGCATGATCTGCTGGGGATGTGGGCGTCCCGGTCATCGGGAAGCAGACTGCCGCCGGAGAGCGTGGAACCAGGGAAACGGTACGGGGCCCGTCCAGATGGGGCGAGACGGGTCTACGATGCCACAGTCCCCGTAGCCACAGCGTCGCAGGAGGGAGCCCACCGACAGCAACAGAGAGGTGGGGCTCCGCCGTGCCCCGAAGTAGACGACATCGCCGGAGCTGTCAACATGCAGAGCGGGCCGCGCGCGATGAACGGCTGCCATGTTCCAGCCTACCTACAGGGGAGATACTGCGCCGCCCTGGTGGACACGGGGTGTACGGCGACGCTGGTGAACGTCAACATGATGCCCGAGGGGATGCGCCTGGAGCAGCCAGCAGCACAGCTGCTAAGAACAGTGTCCGGTGAGTTAATGCCAATGAGGGGGAGGGGACACGTAATGATAACAGTGGGGGGACAGACAGTGGACTTTCCGGTGTGGGTGGTAGAAATGGCGGGGCCTTGCATCCTGGGGGAAGACTACTTAACGATGAACAAATGCACAGTAGACCTAGGAAAAAGCACATTGACATTTGCAGAAGGAACGGTAGTCCAAATGAGCCACCCGCCCACCGTTCCAAGGGAACGGCCTAACGTTAACAACATCACCGTGTACCGCGTCACCGTAGAGCATGAACCCCACCTAGCAGGCCAAGCCCCCCCCCAAAACCACGCCCCTAGCCCACCTCCAAACACTTGCCCTCAGCCAATGCAACAGGCAGAGGGAGAGAGAGAGAGGTTAGAAATGCTCAGGACACTACACCAACGTCAGAGCGAGGGGTTAGAACCACAACAGAGCGACGAACTGTGGAGAGTACTAGAAGAGTACAAAGACATTTTCGCGATGTCGGAAGATGAACTAGGCTGCACTCACCTGGTAGAACACCAAATAGACACTGAAGGGGCGCGGCCCATCAGATCATATCCCCGTCGAATTCCAGCAGCAAGAAGAGATATAGCGAACGAAGCTGTAGAAAACATGCTGAGGGCAGGGATCATCGAGCCGTCAGAGAGCCCATGGGCATCGGGAGTAGTGTTGGTAAAAAAGAAAAATAGCGCAAAGATGCGATTTTGCGTAGACTATAGAGGGTTGAACAAAGTGACAAAAAAAGACGCGTACCCGATGCCCGTCATCGAGGAGCTACTAGACATAGTGGGGGAGTCAGCCTGGTTCTCCTCCCTAGACCTCCGCAGTGGGTACTGGCAGGTGCCCCTCTGCGACGATGCCAAGCCAAAGACCGCCTTCCGCACCGAGAGAGGACTGTGGCAGTTTCGAGTACTCAGTTTCGGGCTGTGTAACGCACCCGCAACGTTCGAGCGGTTAATGGAGAAACTGCTGGGGGACATTCCCCAAACAGAATGCGTCGTATACTTAGATGACATGTTGACACACGGGGGCTCGTTTCAGGCAGCGGTGGGAGCATTACGAAAGGTCCTACAGAAAATAGCAGCGGCGGGTCTAAAGCTACACCCAGATAAGTGCCACTTCCTGAAGAAGAGGGTAGAGTTCTTGGGACATGGCATCGGCGAGGGGGGCATCCGCACTCTAGAGGAAAAAACACGGGCAGTCTCAGAATGGCCCACCCCCAGAGACAAAAGTGAACTCGAGAGCTTCGTAGGGTTAGCATCCTACTACAGGAAGTTTGTAAAAGGATTTTCTGACATCGCAGAGCCACTGTTCCGGCTTAAAGAAAAGAACACAGACTTCAACTGGACAGCAAAATGCCACCTAGCGTTCGAAACCCTCAAGAAAGCGCTGACCGAGACCCCCGTGCTTAGAGCACCAGACCCCGCACTGCCGTTCCTACTAGACACTGATGCCAGCAATGGAGGTATGGGGGCCGTGCTGTCCCAGGCAGGGCCGGAGGGGGAGCAGGTGGTGGGGTACTTCAGTAAGACGTTTGATAAGACAGAAAGAAACTACTGCGTCACACGCCGGGAGCTCCTAGCAGTCGTAGAAGCACTGAGACACTTTAGATACTACCTCCTGGGACAGCCTCAGTTCACCATACGGACCGACCACTCAGCGCTGCAGTGGTTATGGTCCTTCCGGGAGCCGGAGGGACAGGTGTGCCGCTGGTTAGAGAGAATGGCGGACTATAACTTCACCATAGAGCACAGAGCAGGGAGAGACCACGTAAATGCAGATGCCCTGTCACGACGACCCTGCGCGGAAAGGGGGTGTGTGTACTGTGAGAAGAGAGAGGGGAGAGAGAGAGAGCTCCAAGAAGACGCTAGAGTCTGCCCTAACCACACGGGAGATGGGCCAGTGTGTAAGACACTGCGGATGGCAGAAGCAGCAGATTGGAAGGGCCACCAGGAAAACGACAGGGAGCTGTCACCAGTGCTGCAGTGGGTAGAAGCGGGCCAGAAGCCGCAATGGGAGGAGGTGGCGGGGGCCACCGACACAACCAAAGGGCTGTGGGCAGGGTTTGACACCCTGAGATTGAACAGTGGAGTGCTGATGAAGTGCTGGAAAGAGCCAGCAACGGGAGAAAACAAGTGGTGAAAAGTAGTGCCAACGACACTGAGAGATGAGGTGTGCAGGAGCTGCCATGGGACAGTAGGGGCGGGCCACTTTGGGGTGAGCAAAACCCTCCGTCGCATCAGACAAGGCTTTTATTGGGGGAGGATGAGGAGAGACGTACAGGACTTCTGTCGGCGCTGCGACCTCTGCGCGGCGTACAAAGGGCCATTAGACCAGTCTCGCGCCCCGCTCCAACAGCTAGCAGCAGGAGCCCCCATGGAGAGGGTAGGGGTAGACGTGATGGGGCCGTTTCCACGCTCAGAGAGTGGAAATCGATACGTCCTAGTAGCTATGGACTACTTTACAAAATGGCCAGAGGCATACGCGCTGCCCGACCAGGAGGCGGGGACGGTGGTCGACGCACTAGTCACAGGCATGTTCAGTAGGTTCGGAGCACCAGAGACCCTACACAGTGACCAAGGAAGAAACTTTGAGTCACGAGTGTTCGCCACCATGTGCGAGAAACTGAACATTAGAAAGACACGGACCACAGCATTGCACCCCCAGAGCGATGGCCTAGTAGAAAGATTCAATAGGACACTGAAAAAGCAGTTGGCCATCCTCACGGAGGAGCACCAGAGAGACTGGGACACGCACCTGCCTCTCATCCTCATGGCCTACAGATCCGCAACACACGAGTCCACCTCCTGCACACCCGCCCTGCTCATGTTAGGTCGAGAACTGCGGACACCAGCAGAAATGGCGTTCGGCAAGCCACCGGATGCACTGGACGCTCCCCCGGGGAGAGAGTACGCCAGGAGGCTACAAGATCGATTAGAGTCCGCTCACAACTTCGCTCGGGACCAGCTAGAGAAAGCGGGCATGAAACAAAAAAGGAACTATGATGTGAGGGCAAAGGGAAACCATTTCCAGGGGGGGGAGTTGGTGTGGGTGTACACACCCCGGAGAAAAAAAGGGCGTAGCCCTAAACTGGACTGTCACTGGACAGGCCCATGCAGGGTGATGGAGAGAATGGGGGAGGTGGTGTACCGAGTGCAGATGCCACTTGGTGGCAAGAAGGTACTCCACAGAGACAGGTTGGCCCCATACCGGGGGGGGTGCACCCTTCCCCCAGATCTCGGCCGCCCAGCGGTTTCACTTAGACAGAGTGAAAGAAGGAATCTGTTTCCACAGAGAGGGGCGTCCGGCCATGACCGGGCGGGCCCCACTCAGAGACTTGAAGCACCAGAGACACTGCAGGTGGGGTCAGGCCCACCGGCAGATTCACAGAGACTAACACGGCCACGGAGAGAGCCAAGGGCTCCAGGACATTTGAGCAACTTCGAGTTGTACTAAAAAAAAAAAAAAAAAAAAAAAAAAAAAGGAGGAGATGGTGGTTGGAAGTGTTATAATGGAAAGTGAATGGATGTGTATGGCATGAGATATTGTGGGGAGGAGACGTGGGAAAAGCCTGAGATGGAAACATAAAATGTGGTTAAAAAACAAAGAACTGTTAAAAAGAAAAAAAAGATGCTGGGAGTGTTGGTACAGGGGAGGTGTGATGTGGTGTCAACGTGGGCGTTGACCTTATTGTTGGGCGGGGAGTATGTAGCGAATCAGCAGTACACACATAGTGGTGAGCAATGGTAGTGTCTCCGCTACAGATAGGAACTGTGTGGGGGAGTGTTATGTTGGGGAGCACTATGCTGTGGGACCACTTCCTGAGGGAGACTGAGCATGCGCATCAGTCTCCGCGCACTGCCTGAGGGAAAGCTGCTATCTATGAGCATGACAACAGCGGAGAGTTGTAAATATGAATAACTGTGAATAAAGAACCTGTACCAGCAAGAAGCCTCTGCCTCGTGAAGTACTAAGAACGTTACAATACAATAGAAAAAGGTAATAACTAAGCACATTCGGTTAGGCTACATATAAAACTAAATCCTGATCCAAAATTATTTATCCTAGGAATTCCAACAGAAACTCAAATGGAAAAAAATAAATTGTATTTAGTGAGGACCATGCTTTTGATATAAGAAAAATATTACAGAACTCATTCTATGGCCGGCCGAGTTGTAATATATTGTCATGTCATGATGTCTTTGGGTAATTTATAAACGAAATTAATTCAGCTTTTTTTTTTTTACATCTATTTGTTTTTGTACTGCTATTTTACATTGAAGTCAGCGGAGTGGCCGGGCACACTAAATACATTCATTGGTGAGAAGCATGACAGGAAAAAAAAAATCGATAGCCTACAATGGCTACGTCGGATTAGGTGTCAAAAAATCAGCAGAAACGAATATAAAAAGATCAGAACGAAAATGTGCTCATGGCAAAAGGATTTACACTTTGAAAGGCGCATAACTGGGCCTCCAGTGCAGTGTTTCACTGAGTCTGTCTGCACCGAGGCTGCTGCGACAGTCCCGCACGCAGCCTTAATTGATTAACTGAGAGGCAGAAGAAAAATACATCTCAACAGCGCTCACATTTTGCAATCTGTGGAAGCATTTCTATAAGAAGAAGGCTATATTGTCGTTGTGGTCTAGGCATTGGGCACAAGACTGTACAATGAAGCCAAATGTCAGTAAATAGCCTAATCCCAAGCCACACACAGGTTTCCCTGTGCTTCCAGGCGAAGTTTTGAGGGCTCATTATGCTATTGTATTGTACAATGGTAGCTAATAGTGAGAACACCTGTGAAAAGTCGCAATGAAACACTATTATGTGCAGTACTGAGTGTGCTTTCACTCTCAAACGACCGTACATCAGCACATGAATTAATCACCAAACTTGTTTTTACTGAAAGCCGTTTCAGTTCTCAGCCCTGATAGCCTACTGTGGTAACTTCTGCTTGAAAAGACCACTTAACAACTTAATGTGCTCAGTTGTACTTTATATAAGAACGGCAGAAATAATATTTATACACAGACAGTGGCACGTCTTGTATATGCAGGGAGCGGACCTGCAGATCCCAGAACAGCGGAAGTCAACCCCGTATCCCCAAAATAGGATCTGTTTACAAACAGCTACCCCTAGCGGGCGCACAACTGTATTTACCATTAGCAATACATTAATATAATGCTCACATTATAACACCTACTCTGTGCTGCTTTTAATCTCTCTCAATCATCCTCTCAACACAACACATTTACTTGGTGAAATGACTAAAAACGAACAGTTGCAAATCAAAGTTTAGCCTAGCACATGCATGGGTCAAGAAATGAGTTGAAAACACAGCTCAGTGTTCAGGGCTACAGTCTGGAGCTGAATCAGGAAAGGTTATCATGTTAATGTAGATGCATCTATCGATTTTGTCTTCAAATATTGCCATTTTATAATGCATTTATTTATAATATGTAAGCCTTTTATCAATTTTACCAAAATTGTACGTGCCTGATAGTTAATAGATAAGCTACTATAATAAAAAAAAATGTTTTATTGTTTCTGGCTTGTTGATGTATTCAGCCCCCATGCATGATTCATTTTTTGTTTTTATGTAGGATTGTTTTACCGCATAATGGCTATTAGAATTAGTTTTGAGGCAGATGCAAATAATATAGGCTACTGAAAAGTAACTAGAAATTAGCATGTAAAGCAAATATCTTTAAATATTTTGTCCTGGGCATATACATTTTTTATTTTTCTTAATAAAAAAAAAACCCTGTACCTGTTTGCACCCCTGAACATTATTTTGGATGTGGGGTTGTATGATGTACTTGCTGACAGTCAGTGTACTACATGCAGTAGAATGCAGTATGAGGTACTTGCATACAGTCAGTGTACTACATGCATCGGCGCTGTCCCAGTTTAGAGTAATGGCCGCGTGATGTGAGTAAAGCTGTTTGCTGAGTGTGAAGGGGGCCATGAGGTAAAACGGAAAAAACAACAGAAAAAATAGATAAAATGCTTCCATACTGCTCACCTGGAGTAATCAAAGTCTCCACAAGCCCTGAGATGCCAAGTTGACATGAAAATACATCATTTACACCCTGTTTTTAGCTGAAATCCATGCAACTGTCACCACACAAAATCTTCCAAACAAATCAAGGTCTGGAAAAGTTATGGAATTTTATTTGAAATTATTGTGAACCCTGTTTAGTCATTTTAGTAGGGGATCTAACATTTTCAGCCTGGGACCTAAAATAAAGCCTTACCCTCGAACCCAGCCTATTTCATAATACAGTAGAATTATTTTTGATACAATGACCTGTTAGTGTACATACTGTAACCAAATAAAGCTGTGTGTATTGTCATTATATTACAAACAAAAGGTGAATGAGGTGTTCATGTAATATCCACCAACAAATATACTCTGAGATCATAGTAAGGCAAATCAAAAATATTTTTATTATGCCAATGTGTTATGCTACATACAATTCACCTTATTCTTTGCTCACACATGGACGCTTCCGCATTACGTCATTTTGTAATAGTATTTCCGTTTTGACTTGCCAAAAACTCTGCAGGCAAGATGGCTGCGCACAGTCCGCATTTAAACTGGCAGAATTACTCCGCCATAAACTAACATATCTTGGCCAATACGTATGTAACATGCAAAATAAAACAACCCGTAATATCTTAATTTTATGTAGAATGCAGAGGATATGTAACTGTTTAGTTAAACTTGCATTCCAGGAATATTGTGCTCTTAAGACGACGTTAGTGGAGTGGACGTTAGGTTGCGCACCAATGTTAGGTTGCGTAACCTATGTGCGATTCGAAATAACGCATCCGAGATAGAAACGTTATGAATATAGCCACGTTATAAACAACAAACTAACGCTGGTGATCCGTATGGAATCAGTGTTACTCGAAATGGTTAACGGTTATATCAATTTGGTCATTCAGTGGCATTTTACTGCCATATAACATAACTAACTAGTGGCTAATATTATTAGCCACTAGTGGCCTTCGCAACTAGCACTGAACCGGAAGAACAAATACGTTTGCGTTGAACGCGGAAGAGAGAAAAAGTGGGCGTGGTGAATAAGGTGAATAGAAAAAGGTAATAACTAAGCACATTCGGTTAGGCTACAGTATAATCACATTATTTTATAACCACATGCAGACAACCACAATAGAATCGGGTGTGAGTAAAAAAATATATATATATGAAAGTGGGCCCCTAGGATGGAAGTTGGCTACATAGCAGTGGCATATCCATTCATCCGAATGACCTGCAGGGTGACAAAATACATTAAAATATAATACTGTATACAGAGAACTGGTAAAAACTCGCCAGAGCTCAGAGATGTTTTGTGTCTACTCACCATTGGCATAACTTTATTCAAATGGTTAATGTAGTTGTTGCAAGTCTGTTGGGTGAGTTTATCTCTCCAAAACGTTTCTATCTCCCGGATTAGTGCCTCCCTGTTGTGTGGCTGAATGTCGCACGTGCTCCTTCATGGCATGCCAGACAAGCTCGATTGGGTTGAGATCAGGTGACCTACATGTACAAATGGGAAAGTTAAATGTTTGCCTTCACACAAAACCACACGTCCAACTGTAATAAAATCTTACTGTAAGTTACTTACTCTGGTGGGGTTCGAACCCAATTAATTCCCTCCTGCTCGATACTGGCTCTGGGTCTCATTGATGTATGTTTCAGATCGTTGTCTAAAAGAAAAAGAATAGAAACACAAAGAGAAACTTTGTCAAACTTACAGCCAATGCTGTCACGCTTTGTATTTGTGTTGTAAACATGTGGTTTCTCACGTTGGAAAAATTGATGCGTTGGCAGGTGGAAATGATCCCTCAAATATGGCCCAGCTACTTTGCAGATGATCTCTTCGGCATAAAACTGACCGTCCATAATTCAATCATGAGAGGCCAGTTGGTAGGATTTAACAAGCTTTATTTAGCAATCGGCATGCATGGCAAATACTTTGGCGCATGACTCCATTAGCCAGTGGCGCTGCTCTTGAGGCAAGAGGACGGCATCTGCATAGGCTAGGAGATCCCCCCCCCCCCCCCGTGGGGGATCAGGAGTCACGACTCGTTGGTGGCGGACTGGGGAGGTGGGTGGGGCAAAACAATGCTTCGGAGGACGGCTTCAGGGGAGATGGACTGCCGTGAAGCTAGCTGCTGCTATGATCGGCCAGAGAGAGAGAGGTGACGTAGAACCCTTGCTATATATATGAGAATTAACTGACGTCATATCTGACGTCATTACAGACGTCATACTAAGACTTTGACTGACCACGTCATACTAGAACTTGACTGACGTCAGGGGGTGATCGGATTAGATTATGCACGAATGGCCTTCTGCTTGAAATATGGTCTAAGACCTCACTTCAATCATGAGAGGCCAGTTGGTAGGATTTAACAAGCTTTATTTAGCAATCGGCATGCATGGCAAATACTTTGGCGCATGACTCCATTAGCCAGTGGCGCTGCTCTTGATGCAAGAGGAGGGCATCTGCATAGGCTAGGAGATCCCCCAAAAGGAAGATCTGATTACCGGAGGTTAATTGAGATCTGCGGGCACCGGTAGTTGATTGTACTTTTCTGGCCTTCGACCTTTTAGCGACTTACAGCTATTTGCGGCTGGCGCTCCCAACTCGGTCGGGCCTTCGATCTTGGTACATTAGTAGTTGATTGAACTTTTCTGGCCTTCGACCTTTTTTAGCGTCTTACAGCTACTTGCGGCTGGCGCTTCCCAACTCGGTCGGGCCTTCGATCTTGATCCCCCAAAAGGAAGATCCGATTACCGGAGGTTAATTGAGATCTGCGGGCACCGGTAGTTTGACTGTACTCTTCTGGCCTTCGACCTTTAGCGACTTACAGCTATTTGCGGCTGGCGCTTCCCAACTCAATCGGGCCTACGATCTTGGTACATTAACGTTTAACTTGGCGCTTCCCAGCTTGGCCTACTTGGCACCTCACGATTTAACCTGGCGCTTCCCGGCTTGGCCTACTTGGCCGCTTTGGCGCCTCACGATTTAACCTGGCGCTTCCCGGCTTGGTCTACTTGGCAGCCTTGGCACCTCACCATTTAGCTTGGCCTCCTTGGCCCCCGACTTGGCGTGCACCGCTCAACCTGGCCTTCTGACTGACCTTGACTCTCTCTCTTTCCTCTCTTCCCCCCCGGGGAAATGAACCGGGAGATTTACTGCGCCTTACTGGGCGCCGTGCTTTTCGGGGAGCCACCACCAACGATACATTTTTGGCACGGAAGTCCGGGACACTGTTCGTTGCCATGCTTGCCAATGAAGGGAGGAGGGTTCTTTGGGCCGCCGGTATGGCCGCCCGCTCCGGGCGGATGTAGCTGGAGAATGCTGATGAAGACCGGCGGCCCATTTGCTGGAGGGAGGCGGAGGACACTCCTTACACGGCGGCTGAGGTGGCCGCCCCGATCCCGAAGGAGTGGCTGGAGTAGTTCTTCATCGGGAGGTTGCCATTCTGGAGCGTCCGCTTGAGGTGCAGGATGAACCAGGATCTTGACGTGTGGTGACGAGGTGCGATGAGGAACAGGGGAGCCGGGGCCAGTCTGAGGCCTGAGCCTGATGTAGCGAGCCATGGGGAGTAGATTGTTTCCAGGAGTTAGGATGACTTAGGGGTTGGTGACTTAGTGACTTAGGGGTAGGTGACTTAGTGACTTAGGGGATGACTTAGGGGTTGGTGACTTAGTGACTTAGGGGATGACTTAGGGGTTGGTGACTTAGTGGCTTAGGGGATGACTTAGGGGTTGGTGACTTAGTGGCTTAGGGGATGACTTAGGGGTTGGTGACTTAGTGGCTTAGGGGATGACTTAGGGGTTGGTGACTTGGTGGCTTAGGGGATGACTTAGGGGTTGGTGACTTAGTGGCTTAGGGGTTCCCAACTTGGCCTCGGTGACTTAGTGACTTCCCGACTTGGCGCTGGACTTGGATGACTTAGGGTTGGTGACTTAGTGGCTTAGCGGATGACTTAGGGGTTGGTGACTTAGTGGCTTAGGGGATGACTTAGGGGTTGGTGACTTGGTGGGTTAGGGGATGACTTAGGGGTTGGTGACTTAGTGGCTTAGGGGTTCCCAGCTTGGCCTCGGTGACTTAGTGACTTCCCGACTTGGCGCTGGACTTGGATGACTTAGGGGTTGGTGACTTAGTGACTTAGGGGTCCCCGACTTGGCCTGGGTGACTTAATGACTTGACTTGGCGCTGGACTTGGATTACTTAGTGGTTTGTCTGGTGAACCGAATTGTGCGATGAGGAGTCCAGAATCCGAATCCGGAGCAGTCATCACATGATGAGATTGATGAGCTGAAAATAAATATGACACATGGACAGGATCGCTAGGTGGAGAGGCAGACATGATTCACCCGATGCGAAATTCTTATAATAATAGCTTCAACACTTTTTAGCCCTTTCAAGGACAAATTATTTCAAGATTACATGCCAATAATTCATGGGAATGCAAGCATTATTAGTAGCTATTTGCATGAAAAAGATACGGTGACGGCCGGTGATGATGTCATCAGATAGCGACCATCTCCCCCGGTTATATAACGGTGGGTTTCGCAGCCTCTTGTTACATGACTAGCATGTCACTGTATTAACTGTTTTAGCTTTGGTATTATTTATGGTCAACAGGAACGCCAAAGGCGTTTTACCTTGAAATTCGTTAACAGGAAGTGGTGAGTTAGGACTGGGTAGCTTGACGCGGAAAAACGTGAAATAAGACAGCCAGCGTGAATGTAGACGAAGACGCTGTTACTGTCAGAGTGGTGATAAACAACACGGCCTCAATGCAAACGTTTCAAGCTTTGCTGTTAAGAAAAATTATGATGATCTGTCAACATCCCCTGGGCCGTCTGACTCGGTCTTAAGGTTATGATTAGCTAACACTCAAACTGATGCCCAGACGTGCTCCATGAGCCAAGTTTTTTTTTTTTTTTTTTTTTTTTTTGATGATCTCAACAACATGCTGACAGAATTATGGATGAAATATACAATGTGCGGTGATAACATCACCGTCATCAGGCAGCGACGTGACATCTTTTACTCACGCAACCTCCCGTTTATTTACGGTTAAAGTAAAGACTTAACTGCCCGGTGATAGCAGAGGGATCCGCGCCTGCCGTGCAACTGACCACAAGCGACGTGGAATGGAACGGCCTGTGATGCCTGCTTGGAGAAGAAGCCTGGGTGCGGACGCAGCTGGACGCTGACGCCTGAACACCTGGGACAGGATCGGCTGCTGAGCTGTGGCGCGGCCCGTTGCAGTGGCGCGCCCCGTGCCTTCTCGTCGTGGCTAGTCGGTGGCCTGTGGCACGGCCGCTTCGCCGGTGTCGTCAGGCGTCTCGGAGGGCAAATACGCTCCGTGGCTGATCCGGAACAGGGTATCGTTGTTTAAGCTGTCGTCACTGTCCATGGACTGCTCTGGCTCGGGATCCGACATGCCAGGAGTGGGGTGGGGAGCGTTGAGAGATCCGCGGGGATTATCCACGGGTAAAGAGGATTTGGGGGTGCTGATTCGGTCTGCAGATGTGGTGCAAAACAGCCGCAAAACAATGCTTCGGAGGACGGCTTCAGGGGAGATGGACTGCCGTGAAGCTAGCTGCTGCTATGATCGGCCAGAGAGAGAGAGGTGACGTAGAACCCTTGCTATATACAGTATATGAGAATTAACTGACGTCATATCTGACGTCATTACAGACATCATACTAAGACTTTGACTGACCACGTCATACTAGAACTTGACTGACGTCAGGGGGTGATCGGATTAGATTATGCACGAATGGCCTTCTGCTTGAAATATGGTCTAAGACCTCACTACCTGCGGGTGAAATAACATGTTGCCAACATTACTCAAAATGTTTGAGAAGTTTTTTTATGAAGAAGAAGAAAAAACATTTGCTCCACTCAACACAGTAGCCTACACACCATCAAAGATCAGAAGAGGCCCCAGTCCTCCTCGTGATATACCTCCCCACACGTGGAGCTTAAGGGGGTGCTTGGGAACCTGGATCATTGGATTGAAGCCTTTTTTGCTGTAGCTGCGTTTTGCAAATGGCTCCAATGCCACTGTGGATTCATCTGTGAACAGCACGTTATCGAACTGTTCGCCAGTCTCTATCCATTCTTTTGCTTGTATCATACGCAGCTCTCGGTTTTTCTCTCGGGTCATTGGAACTGTTCTGTAATTGGAATATGAAAATCATAATGTTATGAAGGATAATAAGGATACATGTTTTCTTTAATCAGGTGGAAGCATTTCTCTATTAAATGTGAAACGAGTGTGTGTGTGTGTTTACTTTGTCTCGCCATATTTCCATTTCAGGCTCTGCACGATTTTGCTCACTGTGCGCAAACAGACGGTGATGTCGTGCTTTGACTGAAGCAGCAGTTTCACCTTATGTGCTGGGAGTGCCATGTTTGATTCCAGGATCTTGTCCACTGCTTCCACCACCTGACTGAATAGAAACAGATACATTTTTACACCAAGCATTATACAGCCAGGTATAAAAACTGACTGAATTTAACGTTAGTGCGTTTACATGCAAACAATAAACGGATAACTGAGAATAATCAGTTTATGGCAATAATCTGATTTCTGCGTTTACATGCACCTTAATAATCCTACAATAGGAAAAAACCAGGTTTACATGATTCTAGCTGAGTAGGCTACGTTTTCTTCATATAAATCTTTTTAATCCGTCATCTGAAAAAAATCGTCACACACAGATCACGGCTTGCACACTGTGCACACAATGCGTTTGTATTAATGCGTCGTTCTATTCGCAATTCGAGACAAATATTCGTTTGTTGAGTTTATTGAGCAGCGCGAGTCTCCAGCTGCCTGCTCTCCCGCAACGTGTACATGCGCAGATGTATAAACCCGGAAGAAAGCTGGTTAATGCTGTGCAGTATACTGTACATGCAGAGAGAAGACCGATTATTGGCCAGAAACCTAGGTGTGTTAATCGGTTTTCTCTTAACCCGTTTATGACTATAAACAGATAAAGCTTATCGGTGTAGGCTGTTTACATGACCACTTGAATAATCAGGTAACTCCAGAAATCCGCTAATAAACAGTTTATTGTGTGCATGTAAACGCACTCTAGATGCCCGCAAATATGACCGTAAACACTAAACTGGTAGCTTTATACGGCTTTCGGTTCCGCTTCACCCAAAGATCATTTCGGCTTCCATGAGTGCGGACTATCTTCATCGATACATTAATCAACTTTCGCCAAATTATCAACGATGTATCTCGTGGTATGGCCGGCTTTCCACATGTCTCTGATCATTTGACTGGTTTGCTGATTGATTCGCTTGCTTATCCGTGCCATCCTGTCTTCAGTCATGTGCAGCAGTAGAATAAAAGATGCTGGCTACTACTGTACTGCTATACAGTAGGCCTACTTCCTTCCGCCTGCTCAGTCTGCTCACACGTGCCACCTGGCAGCTCTTTTGCGCACTGCAGCTGCTGGTGAAAAAAAAAACTCCGGGAGGCCGCGGCAGGCCACAGGAGGCCGCTGCAACGCCGCAGCGTTGCGTCTGCCTGGTTCTGCAGACCTCTGTAACGCTATGTCGAAATCGGGTTTTAGTGGACGGGCAGCGACCATACAAGCTGGGGCTTCAGACCTGATCTGCGGCTAGCTAGCAATGGAGCCATAGATTAAAAGTAAACTACCAGAAACAGCGTTACCTTTATGATCTTTTAATGATGTTAGTAGACACACGTAACAGTATAGATCCCTGTTATGAGGTCTGTTGATCAAAATAACACCTAACGCTATATCGAAATCGGGTTTTAGTGGACGGGCAGCGACCATACAAGCTGGGATGATCACCTTTGGACACATTTTACGGCAAAATTATCTGATAAACTGGTCTGCAGCTCTGTGGTGATCAGCTAATGTCTTCATAGCATTGTGATTATGATTTAATGCACTATCGAAGATAAATGCTGGTTTAACATAATGAAAATAATTCCCTACCAAACATGTAAAGTGACGCTTCTGGGCAGTAGACCATTTGAGTATAACGTAATGTGACTTGTGACATGATCACCACATTTCAATAAATATAACGTTTTTGCACATTTTAATGCTGCTGGTCGTTTGTTTAATGCTGTATATATTGGACATTTAAAGCTGATACACAATTGTGTTGAGGTAATTCCACAAAGCTCAGTTAAAAATATAACGTGTAACACTTGAAACAATCAAATGTAACTTTTTCACAGCAATACATACAGTCAAGCCCACCATGGTATGGTGAGCTAATTGTTTGAATTATATCGAAATATATTTGCATGGTGTAGCATAATGCAGTCTGTATTCAGAAGTTACAATAATATGACAATATAAGCCAGTTACCCTAGCTAGAGAGAGTAATTTCAGACCACCAGATATCACCATATTTCATTTCAATAAATATAAAGCATTCATTGATTGAAGCAGACTGCTGGTCGGTTAAGTTTCTCCGTCGTCATGTCCTCTGGTCCAATCTTCGGTTCGTAGTTTGTGTTCACTCGACATCAACAATCTTATACATGATAATATACAACAAGGCAATCTTTGTTGACAATGTTTATTGACAAAAGCATTAAAACAAGCAAATATTCTCCGGTCACTGGCAGATACTAGCTACAACTTGTTCAAAGCAAATCTCTCATGTCAGCATTTGGCTTGTGTGTTATTGCAATTTCCTATGTTGAAACAACTGATCAGCAGTAACATGTAGTTTAGCGTTAATCTCAGGAGAACAGAATATTATAGCTTTGATCTTCACAAATCATGATCCTCTGTTGTGTGTCCCATCACTGGTACTGGACGGCGGCTACCCCTGGAAGAAACAAATTAGACACTGGTAATCACTGTATAACGTTAACGTTTGCTTACCCAACACTACGTGCGATTGGTAAATACTGTAAATGCAGAGGTGGATAAACTATCCAGAGGAGTTTAACCCCCTTGTTCCCCCTCATTGATTGATAGTTGATCTAATGTTAGCTAGATATATAACGCTATAGCTGGTAGATGAGTATGCTCTGAGTCT
Source organism: Poromitra crassiceps (assembly GCF_964638095.1). Classification (NCBI taxonomy): domain Eukaryota; kingdom Metazoa; phylum Chordata; class Actinopteri; order Beryciformes; family Melamphaidae; genus Poromitra; species Poromitra crassiceps. Next base: position 58,889,897 of record NC_139627.1, on the reverse strand, counting down.
GCCTCATCTCAAAGAGGTAACCTAGGTAAACAGAACTGCGTTTGTTTTCTGTCTACGTCCGAATCTGTGCAGCATGCAATACTGTTTAACGTTGTATAACGTTAACCTATGCTACCCTAGTAGTCTAACCTTAGTCCTCCTGTAATGACAAATGGACATGTAGCTAGCGTTAATGTCATGCTATGCAATTAGCGTTACATTAGAACATAAGATTACCTCGATTTTGTGGAAGATAGGAAAATGCAAGCGGCAGGCTGGTGACGCCGCGCAAGGTCTGGAGGAAATAATACTCTGGTTTTTCTTCGGGCTACTGTATTCACTGTGAGACCAATGGAGCAAGGCTAGCAATAGCAACTAACGTTAGCAACATTTGTTAGCCAAGCTAACAGCTAGCGGGGAAAACAACTTGAACAAGATGGATGCCGTGGCTAGGAGGAAACCCTCCCCCGAGTCCCGTCCACGCTCACGCCCCTTCCTGTTTTCCCGGCTCCAGGCTTGAACAGATTTCCCACAATGCAACAGGAAAATCCATTCATCCAATCAAACGAAATCAAACAATATCGGGAAGTGAACTTCATTTTGCCGTGTCAAAAACATATAGCTCAGGTAGTCCATTATATTTAATGTCAATGGATAAAACGGACATTTGTGCATATGACATCATCAGTGAGACAAAAATTTAAACAGACAAAGTCCACTTGCTCCCTCTTATATTGGGATATAGTAATTATAATATTTATTTATTACCTTTTTTTGAACTGCAAATGATAAATCAATCAATCAATAAATAAATAAAATGAAATAAAATACAACTTTGTCTCTTTTTATCTCTTCACTTGATCTCACTTCAATAATGTTTATTTAAAGGTCCATTCCGTCAATTGTCACTGTTACTGACGCCGGTGGCCGTTAAGAGTAACTGCAGGCAGCGTGTGAACGAGCTGACGTGCGGGCACCATACTCACACGCGCACAAGCAGCTGCCTCGCAACAGCAGAGGTGTTGGTTGCTTTGCTCATAAAATTCACTTGAAAACGGCAACCTGGACAATTTATCGGTCAGATCAGCCTCGAGATGCCCAGGATGGATGAATTATCGGACGTTATTGTGGCATGTTTGGCCGTGTTTTGGCTTACATTGGCTGCGGGGAAATGGATAGGATATTCACGTTACCGTGAGCCAGGAACTACCCTGCTTCCCCTGTATGTACGGTACCGTGTAATGCCTGGAGTTGACCAAACTGAACAATCAAACAATGTTTCATAAGCATAACAGTAACGTTAGGCATATTTACGACTGTTACATTCATTATCCACACAAGAGGGTAACATTATTAGTGGAGCTCGGTGGTAATTTCTATAAATGTAAATTAATATTAGTTAGCCGCGATTAGCATCAAGCTAACATTACTATGTGCAGTCCCACTGCAGCTAACTGCAGTCAGAGCCTTCTCCACCGGTACGTCTTGACCAAACTGAACAGTCACACAATGTACCGTAAGCATAACAGACAGTAGGCTAACGTATATTTCCGATTCAACACAAGACAGTAACGTTTCTATAAATATAGCTAAATCTATTAGTTAGCCGCGTATAGCATGAAGCTAACGTTATGGTTATAATAGGCAGACTCATCACCGCAGCTAACTGCAGTCAAACAATAATGTTCCATGACCATAAGCATAACGGTAGTAACGTTAGGGTTGTATATTACTTCACACAAGACGGTAATGTTAGCAGAGTTTCTGACCAGGTGGTCAGATAGTTGTACTACGGAGTGACAATAAAAATCTTGAATCTTGAAAATCCATTAGCAAGCAGCTAACGTTATCTGGTCAAAACCACATTACAGTAGCTACAAGCAGCAAGTTCCCTTCATGAACCGAAAACACAGTCCTGACTCTAGTTTCCCCCCAATGTCGGTCACATTGCTGCTGTCTGGCCAGATGGGCTTCATTAGATAAATATTTATTTATTTATGTGTGGACTTTTTCTGGAGTCTGTGTTGTTGTTTCATTTTGCTAGCAGCTAGCGACGAACGTAATGTTAGCCATTTCCTGTTAGCCGTCTTCTTCGTTTACGCCGGAGCCAGGACAAGAGGCAGGCTCGTGAACGCGCAGACGTCACATCCTCTAGCTCACCTGAAATACTCACCCCTTCGAAACTGCGGTATTTCCATGTATCTTCTGAACGGCTGGTCGGAGAGAAACGCCCCTGGTCCCCATTTTTAAGTTACGTCAAGGCGCATTCACTCATTGCCAATAAAAAACACTTTGTGCACATTTATTTCTCGCCATAACCGACGGAATGGGCCTTTAATAGTCATAAAAGTCATAAATGTTGCATGCATGATGTACCTGATAATGTATATAATAAAATATTGTGATACTTGGCTGTGTGTATCGATATAAAATAGCCACACAGAATATTGCGATACTATGCTGTATCCCCCCCCAGATGACATTTGATCGAATTAGCTATACTTTCTTTTACACAATGTATTTTATACAAATGCTTCTGTTTGGCAATAATTACATTGATGTTAATTTGTATTTGAAGAAAGCTTCTTGTTGTGTTCAGTGTTGGACCACAGAGTGACAGAGGCAGAGGAGAGGGCAGCATGTCTTGGAGCCAAGCTGCAGCTGCAGAAAGAGAAGGCAGAGGATCTGGAGAGGGAGAACGCAGGTGGGACGCCCAGGGAACTGCACATCACAGCTAGTACTTACTTACACCTAGTACTCTGTGGAGTACCGATAGTTTATCCCAAAACGGGTACATTATTTTGTTGTGGTTTGTGTAATATTTACTAGTGCTGAAACTAGTCTGCAATTGATTGATTGATGAATTATAATGGTGAAAATCGATTAACCGTTTTAGACATTTATCAAGTACAAATACCAAGTTACAGCTTCACAAATGTTAAGATTGAATACATCTCTTTCATATCATAAGAAAATATGTATTCATTTATTTATTTTGGTCTTGTCGTGGCCCAGCAAGAAACCCCAAAGAGCAGGTACGAAAACCCAGACAGAATTCAATGTTCTTTGCTGAGAGTATTTACAGATGGCCCAAGGGTTGAATTATGCAGTGCAGTTTGTTAGGTTGGAGGAGGCTTGAGGCTTGCAACTTGCTTGTGTCTTGTTAACATTTATTAAGGGTTTACATGTTAATTAAGGTACTAACAAATATTAGTAAATGGTTGATGATGTTAATTAACATGTACGCTATGAAATTGAGGTTTGCTGGTTCCTTCATGTGGCAGGATGTTTTCAGCCACACTGGAAGAAGACAACACACACACACACACACACACACACACACACACACACACACACACACACACAAATGATTGTTGTGATTTGTCTCTGTGCTTCCAGCTCAAGACTCTGAGCTGAGCATGCAGAAGAAGAAGGTGGAGGATCTGGAGAGGGAGAACACAGGTGGGATGCCCTGAGGAACCACAGCTAGTACTGTGTGGAGTACCACTACTGAAAAACTACTGCAGTACCTGGCTTGAGACACTTTATTATAATGTTTCCCCCAAAATCGGGACTTTATTTTGTTGTGTTTCGTGTCAAATTGACTAGTGCTGAAGCTATTCATTTTGGTCACGTTCATGCCATGATCAGTGTATGTGACATCCCTGATGTCACACTTGATAATGTGACATCAACGTGGCAGTGGTGGCCCAACAGTTCGAGAAGCGAGCGAGCTTGTGACTATCCCCAGACCGGCAGGATAAACCTGGGTGGGGAAAGTGAACACACAACCTTCTTCATTTATTTCAAGCTCTATTAAACACATCTAACCTTATTAATTTCACACTCTATTAAACACATCTAACCTGATTCATTTCAGACTCTATTAAACACATCTAGCCTTATGCATTTCACACTCTATTAAACAAATCTAACATTATTAATTTCAGACTCTATTAAACCCATCTAACCTTATTCATTTCACACTCTATTAAACACATCTAGCCCTTTTCATTTCAAGCTCTATTAAACACATCTAACCTTATTCATTTCAAGCTCTATTAAATACATCTAACCTTATTCATTTCAAGCTCTATTAAATACCGTATTTCCCCAAATAATAGCCCGGCAGCAAATACGCGCCGGGCCCCTAATAGCCGCCGGGGGTCTGACCCCATTTTGCGTATTAAACGCCGGTCCGAGTAAACGCCGGGGCGATATTTGCATTATCTTAAGGTACCCTCGAAATTACTACGTTGCTGACAGCACTTGAAGGCAACACCAGTGTTGCGCAATACATGAAACAGCATGGAGAAACACGTGAAAGAAAACGCTTATCGAGGGAGCTCAACTTACGTTACCAAAAGCAATGCAGGGAAATTGATGGCATGGAAGCATTTCCACGATGTTTGGATTATGTAAAGAGTTCTGTTAACAACGGCTACCGCGGTCTTCACTTGAACTGAAGTCCCAGATGAGTTCAAGAGATACGAGCTATTGGAAATAGACACGTCAATGGTAAGACTGAAATTGTGTTATATTTATACCGATTACGTGCGTAATGATTGTGTGTGACTATGTTTAATCAGCACCCGCCGTGGTGTGTGTAGTGTTTTTGCAAGTTGTTGTAGTGTTGTGTTTGGGATGTGGCTATGTTCAGACTGGTCGTAGCCTATTTGCTGGTGTTGATAGAATTGCGTCATCTTCACTCAACGTCACGCTGGTTTATTTGACCAGCGTCAAATGAGCAGGAATTTCTGAGCAGGAATTTCTTCTAGTGTAACCATGGCATCTATTATTCGGGTGCAAGAGAAGTAGAAGACGACGTGTGTGTGTGTGTGTGTGTGTGTGTGTGTGTGTGTAGGCTACACGGTAGGTAGCCACGGCTGATTGCTGATTTTTGGTATCCTCCAAGGTGTGTGGGCTGACGGTGGCAGTTGATGGGAGTGAGGACCTTTGCACTAAAAAACATGCTGGACAGGAACTGTCACCGAATAATGGCCTGGTGCAGGTCGGTGCAAAAATAAATAAACGCCTGCAGCAAATAGCCGCCTGGTTCTTTTAAACGCCTGGGGTCCAAATCGATTCTGCGTATTAAACACCAGGGCTACTATTTGGGGAAATACGGTACATCTAACCTTATTCATTTCAAGCTCTATTAAACAAATCTAACCTTATTCATGTCAGACTCTATTAAACACATCTAGCCTTATTCATTTCAAGCTCTATTAAACACATCTAACCTTATTCATTTCAAGCTCTATTAACACGTTAAGTGCCATAGCCGAGATATCTCGTCTTACATAATCCAACGCTTGAGTGCCAGAGCCGAGATATCTCGTCTTACATAAACATTTTTTTTTTTGACGGTGGGACATCAATCAACAACTTTTACATCTTCGAGATCACTATTGGAGCAAGAGAATGTGTATAATCTATTTTACCGACCACTAAGTGGCGACAGTGCTCTCCTGACTAGAGGAAGGCAAGCATTTTTTTTAACTTGTCACGCCATTCTCACCCCAGCCATTCTCATGAAAATGGATGGGGGAAAACGCTTTCGTTTTCACGCTGATTGCTGGCGATGCGGGATTGCAAATTTACATAATAGATTACAGGTGGAACACACTTTGAAACACGCAGCATAAATATGACCAGAATCGCAAAAGCTTCTCTCAACCAAAACTCCAAGAAGCGAGCGAGTCCATCCCGACTTCCTCAAACAGTGGCCGCGCAGCCACAGGCACAGGACAGCAGCAAAGCACTGTCAGACTGGTGACAAGCTTGTGACGGCCGCTGCAGCCAAGAAGAACGCCCACGGAGGGAGGAGTTGAAGCAACTCTCCCTCTCGCTCTCTCCCTCTCTCTCTCTCCTGTCTCTCTCTCTCTCTCTCTAGAGAGAGAGAGAGAGAGAGAGAGAGAGAGAGAGAGAGAGGAGAGAGAGAGAGAGAGAGAGAGGAGAGAGAGAGAGAGAGAGAGAGAGAGAGACAAGGGCAAGAGTGGGAGACAAGGGCACCCATAATCACAGGCACGTGAGGTGGTTCTAAAAATCCATTTATCTCCAAACTCTCTGAAAATCTCTGAAACCATGCTGTACTCAACGGCTAATATCTACATAACTACTAACTCTGCAAACTAACTCTTTTAGACAGAGAAAGCACACATTCTATTAGTTATTTTTAGATGATTGGTGTTCATGAATTCTTAACAGAAAATAATCCTCGGCTCTTGTAAAATGAGCCAGAATCCTCAAAAAAAAACCTGGCACAACTTACCTACAGGATGAAAAAATGGCTGGCACTCAATGTGTTAAACACATCTGACCTTATTAATTTCAAGCTCTATTAAACACATCTAACCTTATTCATTTCAGACTCTATTAAACACATCTAACCTTATTCATTTATTTCAAGCTCTATTAAACACATCTAACCTTATTCATGTCAGACTCTATTAAACACATCTAACCTTATTCATTTATTTCAAGCTCTATTAAACACATCTAACCTTATTCATTTCAAGCTCTATTAAACACATCTAACCTTATTCATTTCAAGATCTATTAAACACATCTAACCTTATTCATTTCAGACTCTATTAAACACATCTAACCTTATTCATTTATTTCAAGCTCTATTAAACCCATCTAACCTTATAATAATAATAATAATAATTCATTTATTTTATATAGCGCTTTTCAGAACCCAAAGACGCTTAACAGTAAACAAAAGACAAGCAACAGAAACAGGCAACAGGTACAGGTAACAGGTACAAATAACAGTGGTGATTCAGGGCAAGGTTGTATGGAGAAGCAGAGGAGAGGAAGAGAACAGGAGGGAGGGGCAGGGGGGAAAGGGGGAAGGAGGGGGAGACGGAGGGTGGTGGTTAGGAGGAGGTGGTCAGGGGTAGGGGAGGTTGTAGGCTTGGGAGAACAGGTAGGTTTTAAGTTGAGTTTTGAAAGTGGGGAGTGAGGGAGAGTCTCGGATGGTCTGGGGGAGGGAGTTCCAAAGTCGGGGTGCGGCGCGGGAGAAAGCACAGTCACCAAAGGTTTTGAGTCTGGATGGGGGGATGATGAGGGTGGCAGTAGAAGAGGATTGGAGTGTACAGGAGGGGCGATGGGTTATTCATTTCACACTCTATTAAACACATCTAGGCTTATTCATTTCACGCTCTATTAAACACATCTAACCTTATTCATTTCAAGCTCTATTCAACACATCTAACCTTATTCATTTCAAGCTCTAAACACATCTAACCTTGTTCATTTCAAGCTCTATTAAACACATCTAACCTTATTAATTTCAAGCTCTAGTAAACACATCTAACCTTATTCATTTCACACTATTAAACACATCTAACCTTACTAATTTCAAGCTCTATTAAACACATCTAACTATTCATTTCAAGCTCTATTAAACACATCTAACCTTATTCATTTCAAGCTCTATTAAACACATCTAACTTTATTCATTTCAAGCTCTATTAAACACATCTAACCTTATTCATTTCAGACTCTATTAAACACATCTAGCCTTATTAATTTCACACTCTATTAAACACATCTAACCTTATTCATCTCACACTCTATTAAACACATCTAACCTTATTCATTTCAGACTCTATTAAACACATCTAACCTTATTCATGTCAGACTCTATTAAACACATCTAACCTTCTCCATTTATTTCAAGCTCTATTAAACACATCTAACCTTCTCCATTTATTTCAAGCTCTATTAAACACATCTAACCTTATTCCTTTCAAGCTCTAATAAACACATCTAACCTTGTTCATTTCAAGCTCTAATAAACACATCTAACCTTATTCATTTCAAGCTCTATTAAACACATCTAGCCTTATTCATTTCAAGCTCTATTAAACACATCTAACCTTATTCATTTCAAGCTCTATTAAACACATCTAACCTTATTCATTTCAGACTATTAAACACATCTAACCTTATTCATTTCAAGCTGTATTAAACACATCTAACCTTATTCATTTCAGACTATTAAACACATCTAACCTTATTCCTTTCAAGCTCTAATAAACACATCTAACCTTATTCATGTCTAGCTCTAATAAACACATCCAATCTTATTCATTTCAAGCTCTAATAAATGCATCTAACCTGATTCATTTCAGACTCTATTAAACACATCTAACCTTATTCATTTCAGACTCTATTAAACACATCTAACCTTATTAATTACAGACTCTATTAAACACATCTAACCGTATTCATTTCAGACTATATTAAACACATCTAACCTTATTAATTGCAAGCTCTATTAAACACATCTAACCTTATTCATTTCAAACTCTATTAAACACATCTAACCTTATTCATTTCAAGCTCTAATAAACACATCTAACCTTATTCATTTCAAGCTCTATTAAACACATCTAACCTTATTCATTTCAAGTTTCTTGATGATCTACAAAGGTACAAAAAATACAATTTATGGATTACCAGGTGCCACTCTTTAACTCTGCAAGCATAACGTTAGGCTATATACTCCACGGAGCAGTTAGTAAGTGAATACAATTTCATTCAATTCTAGAAGTAAGTCACCTTAAAGCTAATATCCCATTCATCTGTTTAAACACCATGGCGGCAGTCGAAAAATGTTGCTCCTTATTTAGCATTATTTACTTTGAACTGTGTAGCGCTATTTACTGTAGGCTGTAGGCTATGTTTTGTGATTGACAAAATTGGCCCTTCTGGCCAGTAGGCATGGAAAGTTAATTTTCAAAGTTTTGTGCAAATCCGTTCATACTTTTTTTAGATATAAATATAAAGACACAGACAAACGGGGGTGAAAACGTAACCTGACCAACTCTGCTTGCGGAGGTAATTATACAAAACTGGGACCCTTATTTTACTGTTGTGGATCCATATTTGGGACACATTGAACGTTGAACTGTAAATATGCAGTATAACACCTTTTCCTAATTATTATACCTCTAAATCCAGCCCATTTCACCTTTTCGTTCAGCGAACAGGCAGATACACACTGCAAAGAATAGCACAATGACTTGGACACGCCTCTAAATGCACTAATTGGCCAGCACCACCACTGCGGCGAAATTAGACAAATATGGGCTAACATACAGGCTTCTATATATTTGTTGTGACTTATCTCTGTGCTTCCAGCTCAAGACGCTGCAGTGTCGTCCCTCAGAGACAGAGTGAGCGACAACGAGAGGGAGGTGGAGGAGCAGAGGAAGGAGACAGCAGCACTCAGATCCCAGCTGAACGCCTCCAACAATGAGCTGCAGAAGAAGAAGTTGGAGGATCTAGAGAGGAAAAACGCAGGTGGGACGCGGGGATGATGTGTGATGTGCGGGGAACCGCACATCACACAGCGAGTACTTACTTACACCTAGTACTGTGTGCAGTACTGCTACTGAAAAACGACTGCATTAACTGGCTTGAGAAACTATTATAACATAGTTTATCTCAAAACCCGTACATTATTTTGTTGTTTTTTTATCTTAATAGAAATCTCACACGCTCGATTTCTAGGGTGGAGACTGGAGAAACTACCTTTTCCCCTTAACTCACCCTTCTTCTGTCCTCTTCTCCCTACTTCTTCTTCTTCTAATGGCTTTCTGGCAGACTGGATGCCTTGCGGCACATTGCTGCCTCTCACAGTTAGATGGTCTGACTCTAGACCTGGTTCTTCTTCTTCTTTCAAGTTTCCAGTTTCTCACACCTTCTCAATCGTGGCTGTTGCGCCTCGTGTCATGTTCCTCCGCTCCTCGATCATCCCCCCTGAGCGCCTTCATCTTCATGAAGGGGTCCTCCGTATACAGATTTCAGCCCAGGGGCGGAAGCCATCGTCTGGTTCCTAACTCTCGGTCTTCCTCGAGTACACTGTGTCTCAAATTGAAGGCTTCTTCTTCTTCTTCTTGTGGCTTTCCGGCAGACACAATTGTCTGAGTTTGCTTAAATGCATCCCTCAGTATTTCATCTACCTTTGCTTCAGATACATCCACCTCTAGTGACCTCTTAACAGCGTCAACCCCGATCCCATTCCTCTTCATCTTCCCACTCAAACCAGCAGCAGTTATTTTTTCTTTACAATATTGTACTTTCAATTTTCAGAACAAAGGCAAAACAAACACAGACACAGACACAAAAAAACACAAAACACACCAACATTACAATATGGTGCTACCAGCCGCATAAGGTGCTTAAATGCTTGTAAGAAATGCTGTACATAAAATCCTGTGCAAGGAGTCCATGAGAAATCAGCTGAGCCAGTTATTCGTCAGTTCTAATCTCGTCAAAGTAGGCCAGGAACGGGTCCCAAATAGCCGAGAACTTCCTAAGTGAGTTGGTCCTCAGCAACCTGAGTCTCTCCATACGAACAACCGAAATCAACTAGCGGTCGGATTAGTGAGATTTTCGTTGTGGGGTTAACGAGCTGTCGGACTAATGAGATGTCTGTCCAATGCGTCATTTTTCGGACTCGTGAGGTGTGGGACTCCTGAGGTGTCGGACTCGTGAGGTGTGGGACTCGTGAGGTGTGGGACTCGTGAGGTGTCGGACTCGTGAGGTGTGGGACTCGTGAGGTGTCGGACTAGTGAGGTGTCGGACTCGTGAGGTGTGGGACTCGTGGGGTGTCGGACTAGTGCCGACCCTGTCTGTAGTGGTGTGTGACAGTACTGAGGCGTGATTAAGCGGGCTGCGTGTGAAGCTCACAAGCTGCAACCATTGACTGTATATGAATGGACAGGATATGAGCTCTCTACAGTGAGGCCAAAGCATCTCAGATCGCCGCCCTGGTGGTCGGTCCCCGTATAGCTCACAAGTCCCGCCTCTGCCATGTTAGTGGATGGGAAATGACCCAAACTAAACAATCAAATATTTTTTCCACCAAAGGTGGTTTCTATCATTTTAGGTAGTTCTCATCATGCTAATGTATGTCCAAGTGCCTATTTGTTCTGATCAGTGTGTTTTTAAGTAGTTATTTGGTGATATAAAAAAGGCTGATTGACAGCTGTGACAGCCAGTCTAAAGCCGTCACTGACAGCTCCTCTCATGAAAGCCCTGCGTACTTGTGCTCGGGAATAGCAACAGTTGTGTAACGTTAGGACCATTCATTGACTGTATCATTAGGCCGGTCGTATACGTTACTTTTAATATAGTTTCTGCTACAATTTCACGTCTGTTCGGGAGGTACCACAATAAAAAAGGAGAGGGCTTGGAGAAAACAACATTTCCATTGCAGAAGAAGCTGATAGGATGGTCCACAATTGTGGAACTTCCAAACGTTGAGACCTGGAAAATATGCAATTCTTATTCCAGACATCATTTGCAGACCTGTGTAGGAGGCGGCAACAGCAAAACAAATCCATTAACTCATTCCCTGCCAGGGTTTCTGACCATTTTCACTGATCTTCCGGAACCCTGCGAATATGTTCTTCTATGACTATGTAAACACTGAATATCTCAAAGGAAAGAAGAGAGCCTCTACTTTCATCTGTCTTTCTTTAGTTATGCCCCCCAGACCTGACGAGAATTTGCCCCATTGTGGCGAAGATTCCCCCCTCCCGACTATCTCGGGAGTGCTCGCGATTTGGGCCTCGTCGGGACCCTAAGCTGCTGTTAAGAAGAGCGAGGTGAAGCTCGTGTGATGAAACGTGTCTTGCGAGAGGAAAGCAGGAGGGGCGCGTCTACATGATTGAACGGATCTCTGGGCTCTCAGATCAAAGGGTTGCTGGGTTAGGTGTCTTTTACTCTCTCTCTCTCTTTTGAGAAAGGTAGCTCACAGCAGACACCGAACGCAGAATTCAGGCATTCGAAAACAAGTGCTACAGGAGGATGCTACACATTTCATATCAAGAACATCGGACAACAGAATTTGTTAGGCAGCTAGTTACCACCCGTGCTAGAGAACAAGAACCATTACTCTCAAACGCCGCAAACTGACCTGGTTTGGCCACACCACGTGACATACACATCCCTGTCAAACTGACCTGGTTTGGCCACACCACGCGACATACATCCCTGTCAAATACCATCCTTCAGGGGACAATAGAAGGCAAACGTAGAAGAGGCAGACAGAGAACGTTTTGGGTGGATAATATCAAGGAGTGGACTGGCTGCAGCTTTGTACAGCAGAAGATCGAGAGCAGTGGAGATCCCCGACCGCACAAGCATCCACCATGACACCCCTACGGCCCCCTAGGCCACGGGCTGAGATGAGATGAGATGAGCGTGTTTTGCTCTAAAGTCACGTTTAATCACGCGACTTTCTGCGAGATCCCAAGTCCTGCGAGGTGACAATCTTCAGCGTAATCGTCAAGTGTGCGGGGTTGCGTCTGAACGGGAAGCGATTGTGTGTGCGTTCCAAGATTGAAATGTAAAAAAATCAGTGATCTCTGTCGTGAGGTGTGTGGAATCTCAAGATTTTGAAAATCTTTGGGTGTGGGGAAGGCAGTGTCGACACTTACATGTATGTAGGTTGGTTTCACCGAAAACGCCCGTCTGTCCCCAGAGAGCCGAGAAAAAAGCCTTATTGTGCAGCAGAGTGAGTGAAAGATTCACCCTGCACTCAGAGAGTGGACATGCCGGGTCACACTCTCGTCGTTCCCAGGGGGCCGAGGCTTCTGGAGCTCGAGGTCTGGGGGCATGTCTGACGGCAGAAATGTACATGATGTGATGGTTCACAAACCAGATTACTAATCTACCTGACAGGAGAAGTGATTTGTGTGCGTTTACCAGCGTCTGGTGAAAAGAATCCTTCAGCTTTGAGTGACTGTAGCGGGTCCCTGTGACAACGCGTTGAGCCTGGAGAAAAGAGCTCGTTGCACCACTTTGAGGCACCAGGCTGGAAATGTTGATTGAATTTCTTTGACAAATTAAAAAATAAAATACACCAACAAGCATACAGTATAAAATAATTCATCAGGATATGACAATGAAGTCGTTAAACTTATTTCCATTGTGGTCGTGAGGTCTTGGCTGGAAGGCAAACAGAAAAGGGAATGACGCTATCTGTATCCCATTTTACAATAATACACATGAGAAAACATGAATATAGAACAATCAAGAATAAAACAAGGCTAGGTCGAAACCTAGCATATGGCCGGTGTGGTAAAGCATGCACATATCATGTTTCTCATAGGATGATTGCAGAATTGGATGTTATCTGGAGGGGAAAATGTAGCCTAAAAAAAGGAAGTTTAACATTAGGCTACTTGTCTTGTGTTAAATGAACCTGCCGTTCATCAATTATAAACGTCATGCAGCTCTTTATTTTCTGTGGAGCAGTGCTGTAGTGGTCACGGGTCAAAAAAGTGGATAAACTCATTTCTGAGGCAGTTTTCTCACATCGTGCTGTTATCTAAAAAAAGGTGGATAAATAAACTTCAGTCGCCCATATAGGCTACGAGACTATGAGGCTAGAACAACTGAAACTGAATCATATATCCCTAATATCATTTTATTCTTATCAGCATCATCAGCATCATTGTTTATTTTGTGGTTTTCTGGCACGTTGGACTTACCCTGCTAGCCGGGCACAAGGAGCAGACAGAAAGTAAATGCTGGAAGAACGCTGGTCTGCCCGCAATATGCAATTATGCAGATTGAAAACAACGTTAGCTCAGCAGCTGGAGCTAGGGTTGCCAACTTCTTGAAATGGAAATAAGGAACGGTCCGGGGGGCAGTCAGTAGTGTGGACTTATTAACAATCACATAACTGCAATTGCTTCAACTTCAACCATTTACCCATTATTATTAAGACAAGCAAACCTGAATTTGATCCGTTTTTGCATTTTTGCATCTAGCCTATTCCTAGATTATCAGAATCAGAATCAGAATCAGAATCACTTTTCAAAATTCAAGAATTTTATTTGGGCGTCACAAAACAGAAGTTTCTTATTCTTAATAGCCTAAAACAGCTGCATTTAAAAAACAAACAATAAATAGTAGTGTAAACGGTATTTTGATATAGCCTACCGGGTAATGCAACTTTGCATACTCATTCAATTTTATTTTAACAGTGCAAACAGCAACGTTACATATTCTTTTGAATAGAACAAACCTGGTATTATGAAAGATTAAATCATTAGTGCAAAAACATTTTAGATTTCAGATTAAATCTTCTGAACACAACAAAATGGCATGTTACTATGTATAGATACAATGTATAGCTTACTCAATGTGCTGTCGTCAGTTTAGTTGAATCTAGCAACGCTGACGGTGCTTCTCATCGTGACTCACAACAATCAATGAGAAGCGCATTCTAGGGTAGTTGGACGTAACATGACACCACACAGGCTGAGGAGCAGAGCAGCTGCAGCGGCTATGGAGTTTCTCACTCAATACAAATAGCCTGTCACTCTTTGCACTGCATTGTTTCTTCAATACGGGACAAAGCGCGTCCCGTATCAGTTCAATACGGAACCCATCTTTTTGTTTACAAATACGGGACAATTCCGTATTTTAAGGGATGGTTGGCAACCCTAGCTGGAGCTAGCTTGATAGCTACCAGCTAACAAGTTAACACGCTGGTCCGCCCGCAATATGCAATGAATTAAGCAGATTGAAAACAACGTTAGCTCAGCTGTGGGATGCCAGCGCTGCCTTGGCACAACTTTCTCTAACGCTCCCAACTTTCTCTCGTCATTGCAAACAACTGGAAAACTGAAGAAGCTGGAGCTGTGGAAAAGAAGCTCAGTGGACACACTCAGTGGACACACTTACCGTGGCAACAACTTGAATGCGGAGTACAGCGCCGTACAGCGGTGACCAGTGGGACGACCAGACCAGGATGGGCCCCAGGTCGGTCCCCAGGTCGGGCACCCAAATTGTATGGATGAGTGGAGATGACAGGCCGCCGTGGCGCATGCGCACACACCGGCCAAAAAGAGATACAAACCAAGACAAGTTCAAAAACCAGTCATAGAAAGGTTTATGTTTTATGGAGCTTTCTTCCTGCTTTTCTCTGCTTGCTGGTTTTGTGGGACAATAACCCTGGCTTCTGGACAACTTTAGGAGTGAAGTAGCACTTAATGAGGTCTATCGCATGGCGGTGAAAACACGGATTGACGTCATATGACGTTAATTCCGGGAAATGAGTTAAATGTTTGTTGTGATTTTGTCTCTGTGCCTCCAGCTCAAGACTCTGCAGTGACGTCCCTCATAGGCAGAGTGAGCGACACAGAGAGGGAGGTGAAGAAGCAGAACAATGACACAGGAGCTCTCAGAGATGATCTGAGCGCCTCCAAGGCCGAGCTGCAGCTGCAGAAGAAAAAGGTGGAGGATCTGGAGAACAAAGGTGGGACACCCCGGGGAGCAGCACAACAGGGCTGTAGTCAAAACTGCATTGGTCAAGTTGAGTCGAGACCGAGACCACAAAACTACCAGTCCAAATCAAGACCAATACCAGAGCAATGTGTTATCCAAGGCTACCATTGTATTTGACTAAAATAGCATATTTTTGGTTTATTACCTAATATAGAAAACAAGTCTTTTTTTATGGGGCGTTACTGGGTTTTTATTCTGTGATGGACAAAGCTGGAGCAGTTTATCACCATTTGTGACTTGTGTGTCACTATCATGTAAAAAATTAATTTAAAGTTTAATCCTATAAAGCTAAATCAATCACGTTAGAAATAGACAGAATACAGGAAGCTAGGCCTTTTACCTTCAAAATAAAAGCAGCAATATATAACTGGGTGAGTAAAAAAAAAACAGGACTGTCGATTCACTACGGGTTAAGATTAACTTTTAGTTGTCTGCTTTCTATGTGTTCTGTGTATTTGATCACACACAAAAACAACTTTGCAACATGCATCAATAAGGCTATAAGTTTATTTAATTGCCATTATTGTGAAGACTGTAACCAGAAGTTTCAGTTTTATTCTGGCTCACTTGACGCGGCTCTGAGTTTTTTGCAGCTTCAGTCTGCACGCAAATCGTTATCACAAACGCTGTCTATAAACGCGAAATCAAAGGCAAGAATGCAATGACAGTTTCCTGTTTTATGCAGAGACCGTTGTTGTGTGAACATGGCCTACTGTAAGCTTACACGTCTCGTTCAAACAGCCAGTAAGATCATACTATGATCAAATTCTGTGTCTCTATCGTGTGGAAAATTCATTTAAAGTTTAATCCTATAAAGCTAAGTAGACAGAATACAGGAAGCTAGGCCTTTTTATCTCAAAAATAAAAGCAGCAATATATAACTGGGTAAGTAAAAGAGAAACAGGACTGTCGATTCACTACGGGTTAAGATTAACTTTTAGTTGTTTGTGTTCTGTGTATTTGGGATCACACAAAAACAACTTTGCAACATGCATCAATAAGGCTATTAGTTTATTTAATTGCCATTATTGTGAAGGCTGTAACCAGAAGTTTCAGTTTTATTCTGGCTCACTTGATTGATTGATTGAAAACCTTTATTTATCCCCGTGGGGAGATGCAGGTGTCTAAAACAGCGACAGGGACAGAGGTTAAAAGTACAGAGGTCAAGATATAAATAAAAAGCATAAAACAATAAAACCAACAAGAGCAATACAATTCAATTGACGCAATTGACGCTGTTCTGAGTTTTTTGCAACTTCAATCTGCATGCAAATCATTATCACAAACGCGAAATCAAAGGCAAGAATGCAATGACAGTTTCCCATTTTATGCAGAGATTGTTGTGCCTAAGCTTGCACGTCTCGTTCAAACAGCCAGGAAGATCATCCCATAATCAAATTGCCTGACAGGGATTGACATCATATCACGTTAATGGTGGGGAATGAGTTAAACGTTTGTTGTGATTTGTCTCTGTGCTTCCAGCTCAAGACTCTGCAGTGACGTCCCTCATAGGCAGAGTGAGCGACACAGAGAGGGAGGTGAAGAAGCAGAACGACGATCTGAGCGCCTCCAAGGCCGAGCTGCAGCTGCAGAAGAAGAAGGTGGAAGATCTGGAGACGGAGAACAAAGGTGGGACACCCCGGGGAGCCGCATATCAGGGCTGTAGTCAAAACCGCTTTGGTCAAGTTCAAGTCGAAACCGAGACCGCAAAATTACCAGTCCAAATCAAGACCAATACCAGAGCAATGTGTTATCCAAGCTACCATTGTATTTATTGACTAAAATAGCACATTCTCTGTTTATTACATTACATTACATTACATCATTTAGCAGACACTTTTGTCCAAAGCGACTTACAATATCACATTTTGTCACAGTACAGAAAGCAAATATGCAACACAATCCATGACAGCTAAGACATTTTGATGGGTTAGAGTAGCACTTTGTAGAAAGTAGTTTTTGTAGTTTATTACCTAATATAGAAAACAGGTATTTTTTTATGGGGCTTTACTGGGTTTTTATTCTGTGATGGACAAAGCTGGAGTAGTTTATCACCATTCGTGACTTCTGTGTCACTATCGTGTGGAAAATTCATTTAAAGTTTAATCCTATAAAGCTAAATATATCCATTAGAAGTAGACAGAATACAGGAAGCTAGGCCTTTTTATCTTAAAAATAAAAGCAGCAATATATAACTGGGTAAGTAAAAAAGAAACAGGACCGTTGATTCACTACGGGTTAAGATTAACTTTTAGTTGTCTGTTTTCTATGTGTTCTGTGTATTTGGGATCACACAAAAAAACAACTTTGCAACATGCATCAATAAGGCTATTAGTTTATTTAATTGCCATTATTGTGAAGGCTGTAACCAGAAGTTTCAGTTTTATTCTGGCTCACTTGATGCTGTTCTGAGTTTTTTTAAACTTCAGTCTGCACGCAAATCATTATCACAAACGCAAAATCAAAGGCAAGAATGCAATGACAGTTTCCTGTTTTATGCAGAGATTGTTGTTGTGTAAACCAGGCCGCCGTGGCGCATGCGCACACACCGGCCAAAAAGAGATACAAACCAAGACAAGTTCAAAAACCAGTCATAGGAAAGGTTTATGTTTTATGGAGCTTTCTTCCTGAAGGGAGATTGTTGCTTTTCTCTGCTTGCTGGTTTTGTGGGACAATAACCCTGGCTTCTGGGCAACTTTAGGAGTGAAGTAGCACTTAATGAGGTGGCCAAGAGCGCCATCTATCGCATGGCGGTGAAAACACAGATTGACGTCATATGACGTTAATTCCGGGAAATGAGTTAAATGTTTGTTGTGATTTTGTCTCTGTGTTTCCAGCTCAAGACTCTGCAGTGACGTCCCTCATAGGCAGAGTGAGCGACACAGAGAGGGAGGTGAAGAAGCAGAACAATGACACAGGAGCTCTCAGAGCTGATCTGAGCGCCTCCAAGGCCGAACTGCAGCTGCAGAAGAAAAAGGTGGAGGATCTGGAGAACAAAGGTGGGACACCCCGGGGAGCCGCACATCAGGGCTGTAGTCAAAACTGCATTGGTCAAGTTCGAGTCGAGACCGAGACCACAAAACTACCAGTCCAAATCAAGACCAATACCAGAGCAATGTGTTATCCAAGGCTACCATTGTATTTGACTAAAATAGCATATTTTTGGTTTATTACCTAATATAGAAAACAAGTCTTTTTTTATGGGGCGTTACTGGGTTTTTATTCTGTGATGGACAAAGCTGGAGCAGTTTATCACCATTTGTGACTTGTGTGTCACTATCATGTAAAAAATTAATTTAAAGTTTAATCCTATAAAGCTAAATCAATCACGTTAGAAATAGACAGAATACAGGAAGCTAGGCCTTTTACCTTCAAAATAAAAGCAGCAATATATAACTGGGTGAGTAAAAAAAAAACAGGACTGTCGATTCACTACGGGTTAAGATTAACTTTTAGTTGTCTGCTTTCTATGTGTTCTGTGTATTTGATCACACACAAAAACAACTTTGCAACATGCATCAATAAGGCTATAAGTTTATTTAATTGCCATTATTGTGAAGACTGTAACCAGAAGTTTCAGTTTTATTCTGGCTCACTTGACGCGGCTCTGAGTTTTTTGCAGCTTCAGTCTGCACGCAAATCGTTATCACAAACGCTGTCTATAAACGCGAAATCAAAGGCAAGAATGCAATGACAGTTTCCTGTTTTATGCAGAGACCGTTGTTGTGTGAACATGGCCTACTGTAAGCTTACACGTCTCGTTCAAACAGCCAGTAAGATCATACTATGATCAAATTCTGTGTCTCTATCGTGTGGAAAATTCATTTAAAGTTTAATCCTATAAAGCTAAGTAGACAGAATACAGGAAGCTAGGCCTTTTTATCTCAAAAATAAAAGCAGCAATATATAACTGGGTAAGTAAAAGAGAAACAGGACTGTCGATTCACTACGGGTTAAGATTAACTTTTAGTTGTTTGTGTTCTGTGTATTTGGGATCACACAAAAACAACTTTGCAACATGCATCAATAAGGCTATTAGTTTATTTAATTGCCATTATTGTGAAGGCTGTAACCAGAAGTTTCAGTTTTATTCTGGCTCACTTGATTGATTGATTGAAAACCTTTATTTATCCCCGTGGGGAGATGCAGGTGTCTAAAACAGCGACAGGGACAGAGGTTAAAAGTACAGAGGTCAAGATATAAATAAAAAGCATAAAACAATAAAACCAACAAGAGCAATACAATTCAATTGACGCAATTGACGCTGTTCTGAGTTTTTTGCAACTTCAATCTGCATGCAAATCATTATCACAAACGCGAAATCAAAGGCAAGAATGCAATGACAGTTTCCCATTTTATGCAGAGATTGTTGTGCCTAAGCTTGCACGTCTCGTTCAAACAGCCAGGAAGATCATCCCATAATCAAATTGCCTGACAGGGATTGACATCATATCACGTTAATGGTGGGGAATGAGTTAAACGTTTGTTGTGATTTGTCTCTGTGCTTCCAGCTCAAGACTCTGCAGTGACGTCCCTCATAGGCAGAGTGAGCGACACAGAGAGGGAGGTGAAGAAGCAGAACGACGATCTGAGCGCCTCCAAGGCCGAGCTGCAGCTGCAGAAGAAGAAGGTGGAAGATCTGGAGACGGAGAACAAAGGTGGGACACCCCGGGGAGCCGCATATCAGGGCTGTAGTCAAAACCGCTTTGGTCAAGTTCAAGTCGAAACCGAGACCGCAAAATTACCAGTCCAAATCAAGACCAATACCAGAGCAATGTGTTATCCAAGCTACCATTGTATTTATTGACTAAAATAGCACATTCTCTGTTTATTACATTACATTACATTACATCATTTAGCAGACACTTTTGTCCAAAGCGACTTACAATATCACATTTTGTCACAGTACAGAAAGCAAATATGCAACACAATCCATGACAGCTAAGACATTTTGATGGGTTAGAGTAGCACTTTGTAGAAAGTAGTTTTTGTAGTTTATTACCTAATATAGAAAACAGGTATTTTTTTATGGGGCTTTACTGGGTTTTTATTCTGTGATGGACAAAGCTGGAGTAGTTTATCACCATTCGTGACTTCTGTGTCACTATCGTGTGGAAAATTCATTTAAAGTTTAATCCTATAAAGCTAAATATATCCATTAGAAGTAGACAGAATACAGGAAGCTAGGCCTTTTTATCTTAAAAATAAAAGCAGCAATATATAACTGGGTAAGTAAAAAAGAAACAGGACCGTTGATTCACTACGGGTTAAGATTAACTTTTAGTTGTCTGTTTTCTATGTGTTCTGTGTATTTGGGATCACACAAAAAAACAACTTTGCAACATGCATCAATAAGGCTATTAGTTTATTTAATTGCCATTATTGTGAAGGCTGTAACCAGAAGTTTCAGTTTTATTCTGGCTCACTTGATGCTGTTCTGAGTTTTTTTAAACTTCAGTCTGCACGCAAATCATTATCACAAACGCAAAATCAAAGGCAAGAATGCAATGACAGTTTCCTGTTTTATGCAGAGATTGTTGTTGTGTAAACCAGGCCGCCGTGGCGCATGCGCACACACCGGCCAAAAAGAGATACAAACCAAGACAAGTTCAAAAACCAGTCATAGGTTTATGTTTTATGGAGCTTTCTTCCTGAAGGGAGATTGTTGCTTTTCTCTGCTTGCTGGTTTTGTGGGACAATAACCCTGGCTTCTGGGCAACTTTAGGAGTGAAGTAGCACTTAATGAGGTGGCCAAGAGCGCCATCTATCGCATGGCGGTGAAAACACGGATTGACGTCATATGACGTTAATTCCGGGAAATGAGTTAAATGTTTGTTGTGATTTTGTCTCTGTGTTTCCAGCTCAAGACTCTGCAGTGACGTCCCTCATAGGCAGAGTGAGCGACACAGAGAGGGAGGTGAAGAAGCAGAACAATGACACAGGAGCTCTCAGAGCTGATCTGAGCGCCTCCAAGGCCGAACTGCAGCTGCAGAAGAAAAAGGTGGAGGATCTGGAGAACAAAGGTGGGACACCCCGGGGAGCCGCACATCAGGGCTGTAGTCAAAACTGCATTGGTCAAGTTCGAGTCGAGACCGAGACCACAAAACTACCAGTCCAAATCAAGACCAATACCAGAGCAATGTGTTATCCAAGGCTACCATTGTATTTTACTAAAATAGCATATTTTTGGTTTATTACCTAATATAGAAAACAAGTCTTTTTTTATGGGGCGTTACTGGGTTTGTATTCTGTGATGGACAAAGCTGGAGCAGTTTATCACCATTTGTAACTTGTGTGTCACTATCATGTAAAAAATTAATTTAAAGTTTAATCCTATAAAGCTAAATCAATCACGTTAGAAATAGACAGAATACAGGAAGCTAGGCCTTTTACCTTCAAAATAAAAGCAGCGATATATAACTGGGTAAGTAAAAAAAACAGGACTGTCGATTCACTACGGGTTAAGATTAACTTTTAGTTGTCTGCTTTCTATGTGTTCTGTGTATTTGATCACACACAAAAACAACTTTGCAACATGCATCAATAAGGCTATTAGTTTATTTAATTGCCATTATTGTGAAGACTGTAACCAGAAGTTTCAGTTTTATTCTGGCTCACTTGACGCGGCTCTGAGTTTTTTGCAGCTTCAGTCTGCACGCAAATCGTTATCACAAACGCTGTCTATAAACGCGAAATCAAAGGCAAGAATGCAATGACAGTTTCCTGTTTTATGCAGAGACCGTTGTTGTGTAAACATGGCCTACTGTAAGCTTACACGTCTCGTTCAAACAGCCAGTAAGATCATCCTATGATCAAATTCTGTGTCTCTATCGTGTGGAAAATTCATTTAAAGTTGAATCCTATAAAGCTAAGTAGACAGAATACAGGAAGCTAGGCCTTTTTATCTTAAAAATAAAAGCAGCAATATATAACTGGGTAAGTAAATGAGAAACAGGACCGTCGATTCACTACGGGTTAAGATTAACTTTTAGTTGTTTGTGTTCTGTGTATTTGGGATCACACAAAAACAACTATGCAACATGCATCAATAAGGCTATTAGTTTATTTAATTGCCATTATTGTGAAGGCTGT
Organism: Poromitra crassiceps; assembly: GCF_964638095.1. NCBI lineage: Eukaryota > Metazoa > Chordata > Actinopteri > Beryciformes > Melamphaidae > Poromitra > Poromitra crassiceps. The sequence continues at coordinate 58,867,502 of NC_139627.1, read as the reverse complement.
AACCAGAAGTTTCAGTTTTATTCTGGCTCACTTGATTGATTGATTGAAAACCTTTATTTATCCCCGTGGGGAGATGCAGGTGTCTAAAACAGCGACAGGGACAGAGGTTAAAAGTACAGAGGTCAAGATATAAATAAAAAGCATAAAACAATAAAACCAACAAGAGCAATAAAATTAAATTGACGCAATTGACGCTGTTCTGAGTTTTTTGCAACTTCAATCTGCACGCAAATCATTATCACAAACGCGAAATCAAAGGCAAGAATGCAATGACAGTTTCCCGTTTTATGCAGAGATTGTTGTTGTGTAAACCAGGCCTAAGCTTGCACGTCTCATTCAAACAGCCAGGAAGATCATCCCATAATCAAATTGCCTGACAGGGATTGACATCATATCACGTTAATGGCAGGAAATGAGTTAAACGTTTGTTGTGATTTGTCTCTGTGCTTCCAGCTCAAGACTCTGCAGTGACGTCCCTCATAGGCAGAGTGAACGACACAGAGAGGGAGGTGAAGAAGCAGAACGACGATCTGAGCGCCTCCAAGGCCGAGCTGCAGCTGCAGAAGAAGAAGGTGGAAGATCTGGAGACGGAGAACAAAGGTGGGACACCCCGGGGAGCTGCACATCAGGGCTGTAGTCAAGACCACTTTGGTCGAGGTCGAGTCGAGACCGAGACCGCAAAATTACCAGTCCAAATCAAGACCAATACCAGAGCAATGTGTTATCCAAGGCTACCATTGTATTTATTGACTAAAATAGCAATTTTTCTGTTTATTACATTACATTACATCATTTAGCAGACACTTTTGTCCAAAGCGACTTACAATATCACATTTTGTCACAGTACAGAAAGCAAATATGCAACACAATCCATGACAGCTAAGACATTTTGATGGGTTAGAGTAGCACTTTGTAGAAAGTATTTTTTTTTGTTTATTTCCTAATATAGAAAACAGGTATTTTTTATGGGGCTTTACTGGGTTTTTATTCTGTAATGGACAAATCTGGAGTAGTTTATCACCATTTGTGACTTCTGTGTCTCTATCGTGTGGAAAATTCATTTAAAATTTAATCCTATAAAGCTAAATATATCCATTAGAAGTAGACAGAATACAGGAAGCTAGGCCTTTGTATCTTAAAAATAAAAGCAGCAATATATAACTGGGTAAGTAAAGGAGAAACAGGACCATCGATTCACTACGGGTTAAGATTAACTTTTAGTTGTTTGTGTTCTGTGTATTTGATCACACACAAAACAACTTTGCAACATGCATCAATAAGGCTATTAGTTTATTTAATTGCCATTATTGTGAAGAATGTAACCAGAAGTTCCAGTTTTATTCTGGCTCACTTGATTGATTGATTGAAAACCTTTATTTATCCCCGTGGGGAGATGCAGGTGTCTAAAACAGTGACAGGGACAGAGGTCAAGATATAAATAAAAAGCATAAAACAATAAAACCAATAAGAGCAAAAAATTCAATTGACGCAATTGACGCAACTTGACGCTGTTCTGAGTTTTTTGCAACTTCAGTCTGCAAGCAAATCATTATCACAAACACGAAATCAAAGGCAAGAATGCAATGACAGTTTCCCGTTTTATGCAGAGATTGTTGTTGTGTAAAGATGGCCTAAGCTTGCACGTCTCGTTCAAACAGCCAGGAAGATCATCCCATAATCAAATAGCCTGACAGGGATTGACATCATATGACGTTAATGGCAGGAAATGAGTTAAACGTTTGTTGTGATTTGTCTCTGTGCTTCCAGCTCAAGACTCTGCAGTGACGTCCCTCATAGGCAGAGTGAACGACACAGAGAGGGAGGTGAAGAAGCAGAACGATGATCTGAGCGCCTCCAAGGCCGAGCTGCAGCTGCAGAAGAAGAAGGTGGAAGATCTGGAGACGGAGAACAAAGGTGGGACACCCCGGGGAGCCGCATATCAGGGCTGTAGTCAAAACCGCTTTGGTCAAGTTCAAGTCGAAACCGAGACCGCAAAATTACCAGTCCAAATCAAGACCAATACCAGAGCAATGTGTTATCCAAGCTACCATTGTATTTACTGACTAAAATAGCACATTTTCTGTTTATTACATTACATTACATCATTTAGCAGACACTTTTGTCCAAAGCGACTTACAATATCACATTTTGTCACAGTACAGAAAGCAAATATGCAACACAATCCATGACAGCTAAGACATTTTGATGGGTGAGAGTAGCACTTTGTAGAAAGTAGTTTTTTTAGTTTATTACCTAGAAAACAGGTATTTTTTATGTGGCTTTACTGGGTTTTTATTCTGTAATGGACAAATCTGCAGTAGTTTATCACCATTCGTGACTTCTGTGTCACTATCGTGTGGAAAATTCATTTAAAGTTTAATCCTATAAAGCTAAATATATCCATTTGAAGTAGACAGAATAAAGGAAGCTAGGCCTTTTTATCTTAAAAATAAAAGCAGCAATATATAACTGGGTAAGTAAAAAAGAAACAGGACCGTCGATTCACTACGGGTTAAGATTAACTTTTAGTTGTCTGTTTTCTATGTGTATTAGGCTTGCACGTCTCGTTCAAACAGCCAAGAAGATCATCCTATGATCAAATAGCGTGACATCATATGACGTTAATGGCAGGGAATGAGTTAAACGTTTGTTGTGATTTGTCTCTGTGCTTCCAGCTCAAGACTCTGCAGTGACGTCCCTCATAGGCAGAGTGAACGACACAGAGAGGGAGGTGAAGAAGCAGAACGACGATCTGAGCGCCTCCAAGGCCGACCTGCAGCTGCAGAAGAAGAAGGTGGAGGATCTGGAGACGGAGAACAAAGGTGGGACACCCCGGGGAGCCAGACATCAAGGGCTCTATTCCCTCCCTGGCCTTAGGCGCTAAACTGGCGTTAAACGCAAAAAAACACACTTTGCGCCTGCGTACCCCTGACTCTAGAAGATAGCATCATGTTTTTACGCCTCGAAATGCACTTGACGCTGAAGAGGCGTGTGGCGCAGTGCCAGAATAGGCCAGAATGGGCGTTTCGGCCTTAAATACCAGCCTAAAGCGATCTTCCCAACTGCCGTTAGTGCTTCTCAAAACCAGGCCTTATTCACTGCGCCGGCTCCCCTACCCAATGCCACACAAGACACACATGCTTCTCTCCCAGCATGCATTGAGGCTAATACATTTGGACAAGAGAAAGCAACCAAATCAGCCTAAGTAGGCTAAGTGGTAGATAGAAATAATATTTATGTTAACACAACATGCAATTCTAGAACATTTCAATATTGGACAAAATAAAACATAAAAATCAAAACACAACCCTATGTGAAACATACATGTAATCCAGGGTCGTGTATATATATCCGTCGCAAATACAACGTGGTATAGCCGAGTTACACATGTTGTAACATTAATGTTACAACATGGCGCTACCAGCCGCATCAAGTGCCTATGTGCTTGTAAGAAATGTGCGTGGAATCCCGTGCAAGGGGTCCATGAGAAGTCAGCTGAGCAAGTTACTTTTAGCTCTTAACCTCATCTACTGTAAGTAGGGTAGAAATGGATCCCAGATAATTGTAAATTTCCTAAATGAATTGGTCCTCAGAACCGGAGTCTCTCCATATGTATAACCAAGACCATGGGCCCTATTCTCCCACAGGCCTTCGGCGCTAAAACGGGCCTTAAACGCAAAAAAACGTGCCTTGCGCCTGCCTCGGGAAGATATCAATATGGCTTTACGCTGCCAAATGCGCTTTAGGCCGAATGGGCGTGGCGCAGTCCCAGAATGGGCGAGAATGGGCGTGTCGGCCTTAAATATCGGCCTAATGATATCTTCCCACCTGGCGTAAATTTAGCGCTTTGCGCTTTTGAAAACCAGGCCTATTCAGTGCGCCAGTTGCGAGGAGCGCTCTTCTGCCTCTCCCCTGTCACCCTTCTCTGTCTCTCTCTGACTCCCTCGCTTAGACAGACACAACACACTTCCCATAGGAAAAAGAAGTTGCAAGTTCACTGCCTGGCATGTCCCAGCATGCATTGTGCTGCTCCATTTCGCTACTAAATAGCAACCAAATGAGCCGAAATAGATATAAAAGGTAGATCTAAAATAATGTGTAATGGTAACACAACCTGCAATTGTAGAACATTTCAATATTGGACCAAATAAAACATTGAAATGAAAACACCACCCTATGTGAAACATATATGTCCTCCTGGGCCTATATATATCCCTTGTCGATTTAACGTGATTTAGATAAGTGACAGCGGAACGCGCATCTACTGTCATGCGCTATAGCCTACTGTGATGTCCGCTCCAATAACTTGGCCCTACTTCACATTTAGTTTTACAATAAAAACACATTTATGCAATGACTTTACATAATGTAGGGTATATTTATGTGCATCATTCTACCTGCAGCAGGGGAGAGAAAACGATATCTTTCTGGACAAACTTTCACCAATCTAATTCATCTCATCATAGGGATAGGCTATATTTTTCTAGCTGATGCATTTAGAACATTCTTTTCACTTTGATCTTGCTATAGTGTAGTGTATTTACATGCTTGCAGTATTTAAACTGCAGTTAGATTGGTTTGAGAATAATATGGAATAATAGCCAGACAGACAGAGGGGATAAAAGGGGGGGGGGGGGAGATCAGAGCCCTCGGCTTTGAAGCCGGACTGGATCGCTCCGTGGAATTGGAGCTGAAAAGTGAAGCATGTGATTCGTTTATTGCACTTATCCAATGAGCATGATGGTGCATAATTTTATGCTTAAAAGGCATGGTTGTAATGCTTTAGGCTGCGTGTAGCGCCAACACCAAGATATCAAGTGCGCTGGTCCACGCCCACTGCGCCAGGCGCTCGGCCTATTTTCTACGCCGATGCAAAGATAGGGGCCCATGTCCGTCAGCCACAGCTGAAAAGAAGGTGGAGAGGGGGACTTGCACTCCTTCAGAATGAGTCTCTTGGGGGGTACGGTGGTGCAGTGGTAAGTGCTGTCGCCTCACAGCTCGAAGGTCCTGGGTTCGATTCTCACCTGGGAAGCTGTGAACGCTGAAGGAATGCGTGCCCGTCCGCATGTCCTCGAGGGCCCACCGCCCGGGTGGGGTCGTCAAAAGGGCCTTTCTGTGTGGAGTTTGCATGTTCTCCCCGTGCCTCCCGGGGGTTTTCCTTCATATAGGAACTCCCTTCACCAAAACATGCAATATCCTGGTTGCTAATGTGGTTCCAGCTCCTCTGGTCGTTAACTCATTCATGGCCAGTTTAGGACTGCCAATATTTAGCACAGGCCAAAGATTTTCATAATTGTTGGTCATCTTTCAAGACCCACAGTAAATTATCTATTAGCACCAGAGTGATTTGCAATACCTCAAAATGAAGATGTACGTCTCTGGGTTCACCAGGAAAAAAAAAGTGAGCTTTTAGCATGTTCTGTACTCTACTTATATCCATTTATATACACCCTGTTTTCACCCAAAAGGTCTCTCTGAGATGACAAACAGGAGAAAAGGCAATTTCTGTAAAATACACATTCTCAAGCAGAACTCGCTCTCAATTCTTTTATTTTGAACTGTATTGACATCAGACATGTAAATACTATTCGTTATGACACAAATGAAAAAAAAATATATATATATATATATATATATATACACATGAAGTGCTTTTTTTTTACATTCAACAATACAGCAGTGTGAGTGAGTGTGCAGACAGACACACAGACAGACAGACAGACAGACACACCGACAGACAGACAGACAGACAGACAGACAGACAGACACACACACACACACACACACACACACACACACGATCCCCCTTCGTTGCGTGATTTCTAACCCCACATAGGATAAGCAATAACCACGCCCTGTGGCGCCGGGATTGGCCAGGAGCAACACTGGAGGGCACGCAGCCCAGCGATTTCATGAACCAACTGAATAGCTCTTGAGAACGGACAGCGGGCTGCTGTGACTGCCTTCTGCCCGCTGCTGCCTAGCTGTGTTTATTTTGTTTTGTTCTGGTCCACCCGTCCTCGTCCATGTCTCCCTCTCCTATCCTCCCTGCTATTTGATCGTTCCCGTTTTCCCCTCGGCTATTCAACACGTCCTCACCGCCCTCTGATCGATCATTTCCTCATTCCTCCGATGATCAAACACATCTCTGGATTACTTTCTCCTGTTTTCTCCCGGCTGGCACACAGGAAAGCGACCAGCTCCTGCAGCGCGCCGAGTGGCGTTTCAATGGCGTTTCTCCTGTCTGCACAAGGAAGCGTTTTTTATCCGTTTTCTGCTTTTCCTCCTGCTCAATTTCAAAACAACAGCTGCGGTATGTGTTTGTTCACGTGTTGTCTTAGATGCTAGGGACCTGATACTATGTCACAGGCTGAGGAAGTGTTTGAACTACGCGCTGCAGTAATAAAAACAAAAACACGTCAAACACGTCATTGGCCCTCTGGGCTATTCCTGATAACACGTCAAAGACGTCATTGGCCCTGAATGAGTTAAGGGCGCCTGTTCGGAGGGAGGGGAACCGGTTGGAATAGCGTGAACCTCCCACGTGCTATGTCCTACCAGTGAAGCTTCCCCTGTCAGGTGAAAAGAAGCGGCTGGCTAACTGCCCATGTCTCGGAGGAAGCATGGAGCCAGTTTCGGCTCTCCCCAGATCGGCAGAGGGTGGAGTAGAAACCAGGATAAGTAAAAGTAAATTAGCACCAAGGGGGATAAAAATGGGATAAAAAATCAGGGGGGGGGGAATATAATAACAGAATGAGTCTCTTGGAGATAGTCGTCCCCTGCGTCAGAGACTGTTGTACAGCCGTAGGGAGGAGTAGAGAGGATTCTGAGCAGCCGAAGATGGCGAGTTCCACCTCCGGTTGAAGGGTTATTTTATAGGCTTTAGAGCAGTGGTTCTCAAATGGGGGTCCGCGGACCCCCAGGGGTCCGTGGCACTTTGCCAGGGGGTCCGCGAAAAGTTTTCAGGTGAATAAAAAGAAATGCTACATGTTACTCATTCCTTCTCAAACTACTTCCTACATGGTGCTAGTCTATCAAAATATCTTGGCTGTCATTGATTGTGTTGCATAGTGGTTTTCTGTACTGTTGACAAATTGTGATATTGTAAGTCGCTTTGGACAAAACAAAAGTGTCTGCTAAATGACGTAATGTTAATGTAATAAATAAAAAAAGTCAAGCACGTTACCGTGGAAATAATTACGCTTAGCCCAAAATCACAAATCAGAATGTGGGGGTCCCCGGTATATTTTCTATCTTGTAAGGGGTCCTTGGCTGAAAAACATTTGAGAACCTCTGCTTTAGAGTACCAATCAAATATTTTGGCCCAGAATCCAGATAGTGAAGCCCAAAACCAAAAAGCATGGGATAGTGTACCCTCTGACACCTGACACCTATCACATAGTGGTGAGACAGAAGGGTAGATATTGTGCAACCTGGACTTGGAATAATGAAGACGATGAGTGACCTTAAATTGGATCAGTTGGGGCCCTATCTTCGCAAAAGCGGTAATTTAGCATTTACGCTCGTTTAACGCCATGCGCAATGCAAATTGGGGGCGGGCACAAGCGCATGCCTGTTATAATTGTACTGGGCATACTGTAGGTGTGCTACATGCCAAAGCAGGCGCTTCAGCGCTAAAATGTGGGGATAGATGGCATTATCCTATCGTCAGCAGCGTGCAATTACTTTGGGCTAAGAGCTTTGAAAAGGACCTCTTAGGCTAAATACCTCGCTGCGCTGGAGCGCACCATAATATCTGTGCTGCGCAGCGCAGTGCAGAGTAATTAATTTCTTTTGGATGTCATTACGCACAGCCTTGCCACGCCAGCACATCAAATTCTGCTGCTAAAATTGGGTATTAGCAGATAATTCAGTGAGGCAATCAACTATAACTCCCTGAGAAACTTTTATCACATCGTAAATAGGGAAATTAATTGAGAAAACCTGTTGGACAAAGGACATAGGCTATTCACCTTCACCTATCCCATAACCCGGAGGGTCGTTGGCACCACAGATGATCTGTCAATAAGCTCTCTCCATCTCTCTTTGTCCTCAGCAGGAGTGAGTCCACTCTATTACGCATGGAGAGAATTACTGCATATTGGATGCCTCGCGCAAACAGCGATCGCGAGGAATGTGATTGGTTTTGATTGAAGTAATGCCCAGCATTGTCTGGCCACACCTGTGAATAATTCTGGTAGTTAACACATTGAGTGCCACAGCGCTTCAGTAAAATTGTCTGGAGCCTGTGCCAGATTCACTTCCATTCAGTTGAAAACAGCTATAGAATTTTTTCTATTAGGGCTATATGAACAGGGTTCATCAAAATGAAACATTGGACACTCCTACTTCTTTCAAAGAAGAAATTTTGTTTCTAGACAGTTCCATTATGAAATGACAGCCTCTGAAAAAAGCGCACTTTCAAGGGTTTTCTGCTGTCTTTTTTTACTTTTCGAAATAAAGTCACTTTTATGAATACTCTAATTTCAAGCGCATTCACTGACTCTGGCTGGTGTTTTCTGATGTAGTGACATGGTGTGGTTCTGTGTGCAGCCTGCGTGCCCCCCCCCTCTCCACCCCGGAGCTGCGGGCTCCTCCCCACACTGTCTTCGCAGCCTCAGTTTTTGCCCCGGGCGGATTTCAGTGCAACGAGGAAATGGCAGGCGGGACTGAGGGAGAAGGTTTAGCCGTTCGGCTTCGGGCTGCCTTTCTGGCGGGTGGTCGTGTGGAGGGGCTGTGTGCAGGCGGATAGACAGCGGCGGAGGAGCTCAGTTGTGGGCTCGGATCGCAGCCAACTGTGGCTGCGGACAGAGCAATCTGTGTGGCTCTGGCTGGCTGCAGCATGCGTCGGTGTCTCTCTGATCACGGCGTTCTCCGTTTTCTCCTGCACAAAGTGAAGGATCTGAGGTGGGTGGCGCAGCTCCCGTATAGAGTTTTAAGGTGGCGCCGTGTGATCCCTTGAAGGGATTCATGCTCACTGGCTGGGTATGACCTTAAACAGCAGAATTATGGAATAATATGAATTATGATTTTAGGACGTCCACAGACGTCCTTGGCACTCCTCGTTACTCTTTTTGGCACTCAATGTGTTAAGACCGCCCAAATCCCGTTTGCGCAGGCATTTTGGGTGCAGATGATTTTGGCACGGCTCTAATTTGCGCCTGCGACACGTGCCGTGAACATTTCCGCATCCCCGCCGAGAATTGCATCCCTAACATATGGGATGTCATGTCTACCAAGACAATTATATAACTTTTAAACAGTTACATTTCTGTATAAATCATTACAATATGCTCCCGTGAGGTGGGGATGTTGCCGGGCGAAGGTGCAAAACTCGGCATAACACCTGGACAAATGCGCAAGGCAGACGGGTATCTTCCCTGCCTTAAGGCACGCGCAAACAGGTGCGCAAGCGTAAATAGGGGATATCGCCTGTATGAAGAAGGGCCCTTTGTGTCTGCTGTTAATTGAGCAGAGCTAGACTATAGATAGACTCCTGTCCCATACAATTTCAAACAAGTCAACACCAAGTTCCTCCTGCCTGCCTCCCTAATCCTTTCGAAACTATTGGGCGATTAATCGATTAATTCTAATTTTGATAAAGAATTAAGTGTTTTAGGCACGATTCTTCAAGCAAAAATACCAAAGATTTCCTGGTTCCAGCCTCACAAATGTTAAGATGTTCTGCTTTTCTCTGTTTCTTATAATTACAAAACAAATACTTTTTTTCTTCTTCTTGTCTGTTGGTCCCTGATTGATTTGGAGAGTTTGGTTTTCAATACAGTTGACATCGTTTGTCCTCTTGTCTCTACTATCTAACTGCCACATCATGGATGATGACGCTTATTCTTCATTGACAAAAGAGAGAGACAGAGATGACAAACGTTTAAAGAAAAGAAAATGTGCAGCTGCATGTACATCAGAAGATTAGAACAATATTTTCCCATAATTGTGGAACTTCCAAACGTTGAGACCTGGAAAATATGCAATTCTTATTCCAGACAACTCCAGACATTTGCAGACTTGTGTAGGAGGCGGCAACAGAAAAACAAATCCATTAACTCATTCCCTGCCAGGGTTTCTGACCATTTTCACTGATCTTCCGGGACCCTGCACATATGTTCTTCTATGACTATGTAAACACTGAATATCTCAAAAGAAAGAAGAGAGCCTCTACTTTCATAGAAACAAATAGTTTGTTTCTGCCTTTCTTTAGTTATCGACGCTTGAATGTAGGTCGTTTTCACCGAAAACCCCTGTCTGTCCCTAGAAAGCAGAGAAAAAAGCTTTCTTGTGCAGCAGAGTGAGTGAAAGATTCACCCTGCACTCAGAGAGTGGACATGCCGGGTCCCAGGGGGTGGAGGCTTCTGGAGCTCGATGTCTGGAGGTCTGGGGGCATGTCTGACAGCAGAAATGTACATGATGTGTGTGTTCACAAAGCAGAGAGATTACTAATCTGTAAGTATCTGGAAGTAGCACTTAATGAGGTGGCCAAGAGCGCATGGCGGTGAAAACACGGATTGATGTCATATGACGTTAATTGCGGGAAATAAGTTAAACGTTTGTTGTGGTTTTGTCTCTGTGCTTCCAGCTCAAGACTCTGCAGTGACGTCCCTCATAGGCAGAGTGAACGACACAGAGAGGGAGGTGAAGAAGCAGAACGATGATCTGAGCGCCTCCAAGGCCGAGCTGCAGCTGCAGAAGAAGAAGGTGGAAGATCTGGAGATGGAGAACAAAGGTGGGACACTCGGGGAGCCGCACATCAGGCCTGTAGTCAAGACCGCTTTGGTCGAGGTCGAGTCGAGACCGAGACCGCAAAACTACCAGTCCAAATCAAGACCAATCCAAGGCTACCATTGTATTTATTGACTAAAATTGCATATTTTTTGTTTATTACATTACATTACATTACGTCATTTAGCAGACGCTTTTCAGAATCAGATCAGATCAGATCAGAATCAGAAAGACTTTAATGATCCCCGGGGGGAAATTAGGACAAGTTACAGTAGCTCGTATAACTGTAACAGCTGTATAACACACATAGCATAAAATAAAATAAAATAAAATAAACAGTAGTAAAATATACATAGTATACATAGTATATACATAGTAAAATATACATAGCGATAGTAAAATAAGCAGAATAAGAAGAGTAGGAACACAACATAGCATGGAATAAACAGTATTAAATGCGATAGGAGCAAAATAAGTGGAATACGTCTAAGCTCTTTTAAGAGAGGCATTAAATAGACCAATGGCCACAGGCAGGAATGATTTCCTGTGCCTCTCCGTGTTGCATCTAGGTGGAATCAGTCTCTCACTGAACGTACTCCTGTGTTTGACTAGCACGCCGTGGAGTGGGTGCGAGTCATTGCTCATGATGGAGCGTAGCCTGGACAACGTTCTCTTCTCTGACACCGCAGTCAGAGAGCCCAGGTCCAGCCCCACAATGTCCCTGGCCTTACGGATCAGTTTGTTGAGTCTGTTGGCATCCGCTGCCTTCAGCCTGCTGCCCCAGCACACAATAGCATAAAGGAAGGCACTAGCCACTACCGACTCATAGAACATCCTCAGCATGGTGCGGCAGACGATGAAGGACCTCAGCCGTCTCAGAAAGTAGAGATGGCTTTGAGACGGCTTTGTCCAAAGCGACTTACAATATCACATTTATTCACAGAAAGCAACTATGCAACACAATCCATGACAGCTAAGCCATTTGGATGAATAGAGTAGAACTATGTACAGTGGTAGACAGATCAATAAGCGTGTCTTACCGCAGCGTGGCATTAATTCTGTTTGCCGTTAGTATATGGTATCAAAGTGGGACACTAGGGGGCAGCAGCGCACAACTACCTACTGGAGCTGGTTTCCAGAGGGAATTATCGTCAGACCAACTCGACAGCTAGGCCTATATAACCTACTACACAGGCACAGAGCCTTCCTCCTGGCGCATGATTGTATAGGCTACTTTTTTTACTTTCACTGTCCTTGCTGCATGAGGGGATTTCCCCTGTAATTTTTTATGAAACATTCGCACTGTTCCGCCTTGCTGCTCCGACGCTTTCAGGTGGAGGCGGGTTGTCCGCTAATACAGCGCTGTGACAACCTTTACCCACCAACGCGCAGAGTAGCTACTTTATTTATTTGTGTATTTATCTATTTGTTTATTCAGCAGCTACGCATTGTGTGTGTGTATGTGTGTGTGTGTGTGTGTGTGTGTGTGTGTGTGTGTGTGTGTGTGTGTGTGTGTGTGTGTGTGTGCGCGTGCGCGCCGTGCTCATTGTCTGAAAACATATTTTTATCAAACAATATAGGCCTACTCTGGTTAATCTATGTAGGCTCTTTCACACCAGCCTTGAAAGCCGAAAATGCACGGAAAAAAGGAATATAAATCAGCTCTGTGCATTCCCTTACAAAAACTACTACTAACGCTCTCGCTCTCAGCCTATGAAATCGAATCAATCAATCGTGTTTTGTCTCTCCCCTTGATGATTAAGGTGTAGGCCTATGGGATTTATTTATTGTATTTATAATAATACAGATATTTATAATAAAACAGATTTATATATGTTTTGTTTTGTTTTGCCAGGCCCAGGATTCCATTCTTATTCTCCACAGGGTTAGGGTTAGGGTTGCAACCCTGCAACCCAACGCGGCCACGTGACATTTTTCTGCCGCAGAAATGCCAAGCCTTACAGACATTATGTTATTTTCATAATAATAGTACATTTCACCATATAGCCTTCACTATTTTATATATAGCCTATTGTAATATAGGCTACTGTATCCTCATCGGGACTGCCCCCCCGGACTGCCCCCGTTCCTTTATTTCCATTTCAATAGGTTGGCCACATGAGACAATAGACTTGTGAAGCTGCAAGGCTGCAGTGCAGGCGGTGGCGCTTGTCATAGTGCTGCTGACTTGCATCCTGCTCAGTCCAGCAGAGGATTGTTCCCTCTGCTGTGTGGAATGTGAAACATTCCACCCCCATCCCAAGTGGCTCTTAAATTACAAACGTGTTTGCATTTTGACTGTGTGTTTTGACAACAATGAGTCTGTCGCCGGGCGCTCAGGGCCTCTCAGCTCCGTTTCTCACTCACACAGAAACGGAGAAAATGTCAACATAAAAATAGCCTTCTAAACACAGAGCAGCAGCAGGCTGAGAGGCCTCTCTATAAATAAAACATATTCAGACGGTCCGAAATTAAATTAACATTATAGGCTACTTTTTTATTTTATTTTAACGCTATATTGGGGCCTATTTAGCTGGCGTAATTACCTGTTTTCTTCCCGGCGCTCCACCGCTCCCCACGCCTATAATAGCGTATTGAAACACACAGACAACGAACCAAGTAGGCTACCAACTCAGCTCAAATTTAAGGTTATTTCGTTTGTAAATGATTAAAAACAGTCAGACACCTCAGGCTATCATTGAAAATGTTTTTAATTAGGCTACATGAATAAACAAACGTCTTCAGTCAGGGTTCCATATTCCAGTATTTGTCTCAGTCAGGATGCTCTCAAGGAATAAGATATAACAGAATAAGTTTTCAAAAAATTTTGGGGATAATACCAATCGACTCTAAATCTTCTCCTTAAGGTTAAACCTTTTAAGGAAAACATAAGATTTAAGGGTGTTTTGTGCAGCCGATTCTATTTTATGGACACCTTAACTCTGACTCTAAGGGAAATCTTAACCTAAGGTGCTTTGTGCAAGTGGGCCCAGATCTTATCGCGTCATAAGATTGAATCGAATCACACACACGCATGCATGCATGCACGCGCGCACACACACACACACACACACACACACACACACACACACACACACACACACACTGACACACACACAGTAGCATAACATTAAATGATCTCTGTCAATTTAAAATAAAGTGCAATTTAAAATAAATAAAAATAAAAATAAATAACAGTCTTTCTTTACAGACTATACGTTATAGTAGCTAGTCTATAGGCTACTATCCTTCTATAGCCTTGTCAGCTGACAAGACAAATCCATCACCCTTTTCTAATAGCGCCCGCAGTCCATGTAAATCATTTTGAAAAATGATATATCCGTCACGGTTGGGCCTTTGTGTGCAATGAAAAGTAAGTAACCGACCAGCATATTTATTGTTGTTTTTAACTGAGCAGCCTACTACTACTAGCCTGCAGTTTGAGTCGCGCCTGACTCCGTGACATGACATGTTTGTGAATGCGCATTCGCAGCGGTGCCGGGCCGGGCAGCCAAACAGCACCGCAATGACTTCATAAAATTTAATCAACCCCCCCTCCTAATAATAGCCATATAAGACAAATAAAAATGTTACTATAATAAACATAGAAATAAAAGAAACAAGGTGTTTCCGTACAAGAACTTTTTATTTGCAAAAACACAACCCTGCACATTGGGAAAACCTTCATCATTTCTCACACACAAAATAAAAAATAAAGTAGCCTGGTAAAAATTTACCAGTAGATATTGCTGTGTAAAATAAATAGACTACAAAACTAATTATGCAATTATCTTAAATAAACGAATTAAGCATGTATCGAACTTGAGGAATTGTTGTAACAAAACTAAGGTGTTTCCTAACAAGAGCACTTTCTATTTGCAAAAACGCAACCCTAGTGGGACATTGGGAAAACCTTCATCATTTCACACACAAAAATAAAAATAAATTAGCCTGGTAAAATTAACCAGTAGATATTGCTGTGTAAAATAAATACAAAACGAATTATGCAATTATCTTAAACGAATTAAGCATGTATTAACGAACTTCAGGGATTTCAACAGCCCACCACACGATCTTATAAACTTAAAGGAATTCGAAATTAAACATTTTGGGCTTGGTTAAATAGGCTATAGGCCTTTAGCCATTAGCCTTCTTGCTTCGTTTTACCATTACAGGTTTCTGGCCAAGAACATCTTTACCTTTTCGCGCAATAATTTGCTTCGGAGTGGCATTGCAACAATCCCTGCTGTGCTGAACACACGCTCGTATGGTACACTGGTGGCACAAATACACAAATATTTCCGTGCCATGCCGGCCATGAGTGGAAGCCGTGCCTGGTTATCTTTCCACCAGGCTAGTGGGTTTTCTTCTCCATCGATCACAGGTTCCTGGTCATCTCGACTTTGGCTCTCTGATCAGTAGGGACCGCGGCTGCTGCTGGGGCTGCTTTCTTTCCGAGAAGGCTGCCGAGGGAAGCTTTCTTTTTCTTTGGCACAGCTCCAGACGTGGAAGCACCTGACTCGTCTTCTTCACCCTCCACTCTCACGCGTGCAGCGGGGCCGACTGCTGCCACAATCTCTGCTACCAGCTCAGCTTGGGTATCACTTAGATCGGTGGGATCCATGTTTTCCGCCCGGTATCTTGGGTCCAGAAGAGTTGCTTTCCGCATAATCCTCTGGGTTGCATCATTGTCATATTTCTGCTGCATCTGCTCCAGGATGCTCAGGAGCGCATCGAGTAGTTGCACGTGGTGGCAATTTAGCATAATCCGCGGCATGCAGTGCAAGCAAATGGTCGTGCATATTGGTTGTCTGTCCATCTTTAACGCGGATTATTTTTGCACAAATCCTGCACACGGCTTTACTAGTATCTTTGGGTTGTCCATCCTCATCAGGGTGAAATCCAAAATGCTGCCAGATAGGCGAAGTTGTGCCTTTTTTTGCGACAAGGTTCGTCTCCTCATGATTGAAGAAGGGCAAGTTTCCAACAAAGCCTCTAGTTTCTCTTTCCCGAAATTTCCACACCAGCCGCTCCCCCTCCTTCCCTCTCTCTGCTGGATGGCGCTAGTCTTACTTTCGGTTTCAACACCTGCCCCGCATTTATTGCTGTTTAAATGTTATTTCTGAACTAAATTCAAACCTGAACCGAATTAATTAATGAATTAACGAGTGGTGAGGCTCACGGCTCTTTCCCTTTGCACTGCACGCACAGACCGCGCACTGCGTGCAGACCGCGCACTGCGTGCAGACCACAGTCTAATTATTTTGAAACATTAAAACATATTTTATGTTTCAATGAAGATTTTGTTTGCTAAAAATATGTTATGTATCACAAAAATGATTACATCGATTTTTCTTTCTTTATTGTCCTCGCTTTTCTCTGCTTCCTCAGCCTGCTGCAATTTCATGACATTGTACTGTGTGTGTGATTACGTGATGGAAAAAAAAGAGGAAAAAGTCCGCACACTAAAGCTCCCTTTATGTGCATTTATTTAGCACCGATAGGATGTGATAAATAAATGCACATAAGGTCGGAAAAAGCATCCCCGAACGTCCCGTCAATGAAACTGGCCCGGCAACACTTAATCTCAAGGATGCTCACAGATGACACCTGGTGGTCAACGGTGCAACTACACCTCCCTGGGTTTTAATGCCGCCGCGCGTCAATACACAGCTTGCGGTAAGGCACGCTTATTGATCCGTCTACCACTGTAGAAAGTAGTTTTCTTTTTAGTTTATTAGGCTACCTAGTAAAACAGGTATTTTTTATGGCGCTTTACTGGGTTTTTATTCTGTAATGGACAAATCTGGAGCAGTCACCATTTGTGACTTCTGTGTCACTATCGTGTGGAAAATTCATTTAAAGTTTAATCCTATAAAGCTAAATCAATCCCATTAGAAATAGACAGAATACAGGAAGCTAAGCCTTTTTACCTTCAAAATAAAAGCAGCAATATATAACTGGGTAAGTAAAAAAAACAAGTACCGTCAATTCACTACGGGTTAAGATTAACTTTGAGTTTTCTGTGTTCTGTGTATTTGGAAACACACAAAAACAACTTTGCAACATGTATCAATAAGGCTATTCGCTTATTTAATTGCCAACATTGTGAAGGCTGTAACCAGAAGTTTCAGTTTTATTCTGGCTCACTTGACACGGCTCTGAGTTTTTTGCAGCTTCAGTCTGCATGCAAATCGTTATCACAAACGCTGTCTTTAAATGTGAAATCAAAGGCAAGAATGCAATGACAGTTTCCTGTGTTTATGCAGAGATTGTTGTTGTGTAAACCAGTAGCCTGTACTACGAAGCTAGTTTAATGCCTTATCCGAGTAAGTTTGAGTTTAAACCTGGTTTAGCCGTACTACAAAGCAAGTTAACTTTCAATCACCATGGCAACTGACGCTGCAAAGCTAACCTGGTCGCGACCAGGTTAGCTTCAGAGGATAAGATCAAAATCCATGACAGACCCATATAATCGGCTCTCTGGAGTCACTCACCCTTCATATAAGATCGCCATATGAAAAATAGATTGCAGTCAACTGAGAATATAACAAGAAAAACATTTGTGGCTCTGTAGGCTACATAATTAAATTAAGCCTACTTACCACTTTATGTCTTAACTCATTCACCGCCAATGACGTCTTTGACGTGTTATCAGCAATGGCCTTCCCCGCCAAGGACGTGTTTGACGTGTTTTTGTTTTTATTGGTGCAGCGCCTGCAGCAAACACTTGCCCAGCCTGTCACACAGACACAGGTCCCTGCCTTCAAAGGGTAGCCGACAGCACGCGATCAAACACATACCGCAGCTGTTGTTTTATAAATTGAGCAAGAGGAATAGCAGAGAGCGGGTAACGCTTCCTTGTGCAGACAGGAGAAACGCCATTGTAACGCCGAGCTGGAGTCGCCTTCCTCTGTGCCAGCCAGGAGAAAACGGGAGAAAGTAATCAAGAGATGTGTTTGATCATCGGAGGAATGAGGAAATGATCGATCAGTTTGCGAGGGCGGTGAGGACGTGTTGAATAGCCGAGGGGAAAACGGGAACGATCATAGATATGACAGGGAGACATGGACGAGGACGGTGTACCAGAACAAATCAAAATAAACACAGGAACAGCTAGGCAGCAGCGGGCAGAAGGCACTCACAGCAGCCCGCTGTCCTTCTCAAGAGCTATTCAGTTGGTTCATGTAATCGCTGGGCTGCTCGCCCTCCAGTGTTGCTCCTGGCCAATCCCAGCGCCACAGGGCGTGGTTATTGCTTATCCTATGTTGGGTTAGAAATCTAAAAGGGGGATCGTGTGTGTGTGTGTGTGTGTGTGTGTGTCTGTCTGTCTGTCTGTCTGTCTGTCTGTCTGTCTGTCTGTCTGTCGGTGTGTCTGTCTGTCTGTCTGTCTGTCTGTCTGTCTGTCTGCACACTCACACCGAGTAAACTATTGTTGAATGTAAAAAAAAAGCACTTCATGTGTGTATATATATATATATATATATTTATTTTTTTTGTCATTTGTGTCCTAACGAATAATATTTACATGTCTGATGTCAATACAGTTCAAAATAAAAGAATTGAGAGTGAGTTATGCCTGAGATTGTGCCCTTTTACAAAAATGCTTTTTTCTCCCTTTTCTCTTCCCAGACAGGCTTTTTTTGGTGAACATGGGGTGTATAAAAAGGGTTATAAGTAGAGTACAGAACATGCTAAAAGCTAACTTTCTTTTTGGGGGTGAAAGTAGAGACTTAGATCTTCATTTCGAGGTATTGGACATCACTGTAGTCCTAGTACAGAATTTACTGTGGGTCTTGAAAGATGACCAAACATTATGGAAATACTTGGCCTGTGCCAAAAATGCCAGTCAGATATTGGCAGTGAATGAGTTAACAGCTCAACGATGCGTGGAGAAATATGATCACTATTAATCACCGCGGCGCATATCATGAATGGACCCTCAAATGGAGTGAGGGTGATATTCTCCTACATGCCAGAAAAGCCTATACATATAATATAGATATGGGATAAATATGGATAGCCCCAATACTAAATATGCAGGCTATTCTTGCATCTTTCAGCTGGAAATGTCCTGTAGGCTGTATGCCAATATATGAGCAAAAATAGGCTAGTTTTTATCAATGATAATATGCCCGCATCGTCTCAATTCAGTTCAGCAGTTTTCTCTTTTATAGTAGGCTATTAGGCTTTATACTAGGCTATTTTATATATGAATTATTCGATCAGTGCAACCACACACATGAGTGATAGAGATCATTATTCATTGAGCATGCGTTTCTAAATCTATGGTCTAAATAGGCTTACAGATTGTGGAAATGTATAGACTGAGACTGCTGTATCAATGTATGCAGCTGTATCAGACAGAAATCGCTGATCAAAGTAGCCTAAATCAAATGACTGATGTGAATACAAGCTGCTGCTTTAGACAGCCCTTCAGCAGACTATCCAACGCGGATTTTCATTCTGACATTAAATCGCGGATACATTAAATATCCGCTAAAACTCTGATCATGCACTGCCCTTTCATGGAACGAGGAAATGGGTGTGGAAATGGGTGTGGGCGTGGATCAACTCAGCTGTTCATAATGTGATTGGCCAGCGCACCTCTTTCGCGTGGACGCGCGCCTGTGCACGAGCGAAAAACGTGCGCGTGCACAGGCAGATCCCAGGTCCACTTACCTAGTAAAAAACCAGCGTCGTAGTATCAGTTAACTAGATAGCTTTGATCCTGTTCAGTCAAACCAGATCAAAGGGACTTATCGCGGATCTGTTAAACTAGTTTCGTAGTACAGGGCTCAGGCCTAAGCTTGCACGTCTCGTTCAAACAGCCAGTAAGATCATCCTATGATCAAATTGCCTGACATCATAATAATGGCGGGAAATAAGTTAAACGTTTGTTGTGATTTGTCTCTGTGCTTCCAGCTCAAGACTCTGCAGTGACGTCCCTCATAGGCAGAGTGAACGACACAGAGAGGGAGGTGAAGAAGCAGAACGACGATCTGAGCGCCTCCAAGGCCGAGCTGCAGCTGCAGAAGAAGAAGGTGGAAGATCTGGAGACGGAGAACAAAGGTGGGAAAACAACTGACTGGCTGACTGACTGACTGACTGACTGACTGACTGACTGACTGACTGACTGACTGGCTGGCTGGCTGACTGACTGGCTGGCTGACTGGCTGACTGACTGACTGACTAGCTGGCTGACTGACTGGCTGACTGACTGACTGACTGACTGGCTGACTGGCTGACTGACTGACTGGCTGGCTGACTGGCTGACTGACTGACTGGCTGACTGACTGACTGGCTGGCTGGCTGACTGACTGACTGACTGACTGGCTGACGCAGTCAGTCAGTCATGTCATCATGGTGAAGCAATAATGTAAAGGAGAAAATCTATCCAATCTTTAACGTTAGAAAAAGAACCCATCCCCAGGCCAGCCCAGCCCCTGCTTCCAGCCATGGTGAGGTTGGCAGTGCAAGAGCTACAGTAGGTTATGGCTGAGGTTAGATTCATGATAGGCATGGATAGGCTATTTTTTCATGGAAACCAATATTTTAATTGTATAATGATCATCAGTATAAAAGGTATTCTCTGTGAAGTGATTTTCTGAAATAAATGGGCCTTGATGCTGGGAACAACTAAATAACTAAGATCAGAGGCGTCATGTCAATTGAATCTGAGTATTGTATTTTATTTCATTTTCATAACATGCAGTTATGATCATTTTATATCATTTTATAAGGAGTAAAACATATATGTCTAAATATGTCATAGATCATATTTAACACACACACACACACACACACACACACACACACACACAAGCAGGGAGAGAGACAGATAACCATGATTATATTTCTATAATATTCGTATAATATTTCTATAGTGTGTAGTAGGCTACTCGATATGTCAACTCAATACAATGATTTGTCTCTGTCTTCCAGCTCAAGACTCTGCAGTGTCGTCCCTCAGAGGTGGAGTGAACGACACCCAGAGGCAGGTGGAGGAACTGCAGACAGGTAGAGCTGCTCACACTGTTTCACAGCATTTTGCTGTTGGAGGTGTGAGGTTATCTTCTGGAAGGATGTAGGTTAAGAGCCATGTTGCACTCTTGTGTTATTCGACATCTTCTTTTTATTTAGCATTGTTTTCTTCAGATATATTTTATTGCCCTTATTATTTATTTATTTTTTATGTTTATTTATTTATCTTGTATTTTGTGTTGTTTTGTATTATGTATTACTATTGTTTTAATTCAGAATATTTTCTGTGAAGCACACTGAGCTGCTTGTGCATGAAATGTGCTACATATTTAAAAACTGACTCGACTTGGCAAATATGTACCGTAATTTAAAATAAAGGACTATAAGGCGCACCTGAATATAAGCCGCAGCAGCTAAATTGAATGATGTGTACATATATAAGCCGCACTGGACTATAAGCCGCAGGTGTTTTAATGCCTGTAACAGAGATCTCCGTGTCTTATCAGCGGAGACCGTTTTGAGTCCTTACCCTCATCGTCGTAACACAGCCAGTTCTCCATCTTTTGAAACATGATGTTAGATTACAACGAGCTAGTTGTGTGGCTTAGCCTTCCAAAATGTTGCCGTTAATTTTTTAGAATGTAATACATAGAATTGGGAACATTACATTAAATTTCATTCAGACTGTCTTTCTGGCTCAATCGCCGCCATTTTCCCCCCGGAACGAGGAAGGGTGGGAGGAGGGAGGGTGTTTTACAGTAGTGGCTGAGAGAGCGTAGTGGCACAGTGCTCCAATCAGGTCGCGAGGCACATTTTTTGCAACATCATCCAATCAGGGTCTCGCTCTCGTAATGTCTGTCTGTCTTGCTCTCGTTCTGTCTCTCGTACCAAAATCCATAGATTTAGGAGGTCCCCTAGTGGCCGTTAGCTGTAAAAATCCATAGATTAGCCGCACCGTTATATAAGCCGCAGGGTCGAAAAATGGGAAAAAAGCCGCGGCTTATAGTCCGAAAATTACGGTATATCACCAAGCTGTCAACTGTTCATCTTCATCACCAAGCTGTCACCTGTTCATCTTCATCACCAAGCTGTCACATCTTCAGAAAGGATCAGAATTACTTTCATTTTGTGCTCTCAGTGATTTTGTCAGAGCAGATGTCATGTTTGTTTTTCAAATGACAGATGTAATTTCTGGAACCAACCTGCACGTGGCTGCTGACACAACACTTCACAATTAGCTTGAATCATTTCCTTTCAAAAATACTTTCATTTGACCTCAAACTCATCTGTCAATGTTTCAACAAAACACCTGAGGCCTATACCACGAAGCAAGATTAGTGGCTTAGCGAGGTAACTTCAGGTTTAACCCTGGGTTTGCCGTGCTACGACGCTAGTTAACTTCTTACCGACATATATTTCCATAGCAACTTATGCTTCAGGGTTAACCTGGTCCAGAGCAGGTTAAGTTGCAAGGATAAGATTAAACCTTAAAAGGAACCACCCAAGAACCAATGAGCTTCCTGGAAAAGGAGAGAAGAGTCTTTTGCGACCGCCAAGACCCATTTAATCCTATACGTCTCCAAAGTGCACCGGACAGTGCCGGTCCGCCCTATACACTCACTACACAGCTTGCTTAAGGCCTCCAACACTGTAAAGGCCCCGCAAAATAATAACAATAATTGAGCAAAGGAACTTGCATTGATCAGAAGTGACAACTAATCGATCCATTGCAACACCAGTGCACAGCAATACTGCCATTTTGGCCTGGAGGAGACACCTCTGATTGGCTGCCACGGTTCGTGTGCTGTTGTGATTGGCCAACAGCGGCGCTGTCAAAAGTAAATGTGTCAACTCTTACCTCTTACCTTCAACACTCTTTCAGCCGCCCTAGCCTCCCTCCACCTCTTCCAAAGTGTTTAGTGTGCATCAATGTGTAAACAGCCAAAGTGTTTAGTGTGCATCAATGTGTAAACAGTAGCTACACGTTAAGTCTGCTGGCTGACTGACTGACTGAAAGATGAAGTGGATTTATCCCTCCGTCAATAAAAGAAGAAGGTGAAAAAAACGTAAAAGTGAACTGTGACAAACAGCGGTCAGGGAGGCGAAACCTGTTCACTCCGTCACCACTGTTGCACTGTCAATGGTTTGGTGTTGACTTCTGCACTGTAGCCTAATGTTAAACGCAGCTTATCTCTCTAGTCTGTCTGTCAGTGTTGGCTTTAGCTAACCTACGTAGCTGCACATGTTTAGTCTGTCTGTCAGTGTTGCTTTAGCTAACCCAGAGCCATATAATAATAATAATAATAATAATAATAATAATAATTCATTTATTTTATATAGCGCTTTTCCAGACCCAAAGACGCTTAACAGAGAACAAGAGACAAGCAACAGGGAACAGAAACAGGCAACAGATACAAGTAACAGGCAACAGTTACAGGGAACAGATACAAATGACAGTGGCGGTTCAGGGCAAGGTTGTATGGAGAAGCAGGGGGGAGGAAGATAACAGGAGGGAGGAGGAGGGGGGGATGGGGGGGCGGGGGGTGATGGTTTGGAGCTATGGTTTGGAGGAGGTGGTCAGGGGTAGGGGAGGTTGTAAGCTTGGGAGAACAGGTAGGTTTTAAGTCGGGTTTTGAAAGTGGGGAGTGAGGGAGAGTCTCGGACGGTCTGGGGGAGGGAGTTCCAAAGTCGGGGTGCGGCGCGGGAGAAAGCACGGTCACCAAAGGTTTTGAGTCTGGATGGGGGGATGATGAGGGTGGCAGTAGAAGAGGATCGGAGTGTACGGGAGGGGCGATGGGGGATGAGGAGGTCAGTCAGGTAAGGGGGGGCTAGGCTGTGGAGGGCTTTGAAGGTGAGGAGGAGTAATTTGAAGTCGATGCGTTGCTTAACGGGGAGCCAGTGGAGAGAGTGGAGGACAGGGGTGATGTGATCGCGGGACCGGGTGTGAGTGAGCAGGCGAGCAGCTGAGTTTTGAACCATCTGGAGTCTATGGAGGGAACGGGAGGTGATGCCAGTGAGGAGGGAGTTGCAATAGTCAAGGCGGGAGGAGATGAAGGCATGGATGAGGGATTGAGCAGCAGGGGGGGAGAGGCAGTGTCTGACTTTGGCGATGTTGCGGAGATGAAAATATGAAGTTTTGACAACGGAGCTGACATGGGGATCGAAGGAGAGGGTGGGGTCTAGGATGAAACCAAGGTTGCGTGCCAGGGGGGAGGGGGTGATGGTGGAGTCGTCAATGGTGAGGGTGATGGGTCCGGTTTTATTGAGGGTGGATTTGGTGCCAATGAGGAGGAGTACAGTTTTGTCGCTGTTGAGTTGGAGGAAGTTGTGGGTTAGCCAGGTTTTTATTGCGGATATGCAGTTTTCGATGTGGGTGAGGGGTGGGTTCTGGAGGGATTTGGTGGTGATGTAGAGCTGAGTGTCGTCGGCGTAGCAGTGGAAGTCCAGGTTGAATAATAGAAGAGTTCCGACATCTCCATTCACTCCAATGGAGCAGTTTTTTACTCTCAAGAGTTCCAGGAAGTAAGGTTCTGGATTAAGCAGCACTGTCGAGTTGCAGCAAAATAGACAGTTTGTGTTGTACTCTGAAAGGGTTTTTACTAGAGATGCACCGATTGCCATTTTCTTGGCCGATTCCGATTTCCGATTTTTGAATAGTCTCACTTGCCGATACCGATTTTTGCCGATTCCGATTTTCTCTCTAAGAACAACAATTGACAGCTTACACAAACGTTTTTGTAACTTTGTTTGAAAATTAAGATTCATAGAACAATTCTTATCATTTGCATGAAGTAGGACCATCTCACTCAAACACATCTCAAAATAAAAGTGTTCCAGGTTAGGCTACTGGACAGAGCTTTTTTTGTGCAAATACAATGAATACAAAAATTTTATGAAATCCAATAGCCTATATCCCACAGCTATCATGCATTTACTTTTCCAAAAGAAAACAGGTGCAACAGAACATCAAAATGATCCATGGACAAGGAGTGTATAGCCTGGCTCCAGACCAGTCCTCTTGAGTAGAGGGGAAATTAGTTTATGAGTTACAGTAACGATCTTCAGTCTGAATATCAGGCAGAGTTTACACACAGTCCGAAGTTTCGTATGCGTTTTTTTTTATCTGCCATCCGAAAAAAGATTGTCACGCACAGAAAACCTTGCATACTTGTGAGTCCGATGCATTTTTATTATTATGTCCGGAATGGTTATACTGGACACAATGCTTGCGTTCACCTCGCCAAGCCGGCTGTGCGCGGTGGCGGGTTGCTGCAGCACTGCTTCCCGGGGAGAGAGAGCAGAGAGAGAGGGGCCAGTGAGGTGAAGCGAGCCGCTCAGACTCGACTCCAGCCGAGCGGGACTCGGCCGCTCTGTCTCCACGGCTTATTTTCGACTAGCATGTGTGACAAACTGCGAGCTTTGTCTACTTCACTGATGGTGAAAAAATTCCACAACGAGGAAGGTATGCTGGCATGTGTGGTGTGGTGGCTGGGTGCCTGTCTCGGTGCTTTGGGGTGCGCGCACGTCATGTGAAAATCGGCTCACAGAATCGGCTATTTAGAGTGACCGGCGCAGATCACCGATCGAGGCCGATCACGTGAAAATCGGCCATTTCCGGTCACGTGCCGATCGATCGGTGCATCCCTAGTTTTTACCCCCTTGAATCAAATTGTACATTATCAGCTTTATTTTAGCATGCAAAAGTAGAGCGAGACCCATTCCTGACTGTTCATTGGCTAATGAGTCTCGCATTTTGGTCCTCCGCTGACGCCACTCTCTTACTAGAGGACACTAAGCTAACCTAAGTAGCTGCACATGTTTAGACTGCTATAAATAACCATGTCGTGCGTGCAGGGCACAAAATGACACTAGCATTTAGCAACTTGGGGAGACCAGGGAGAAAAAAATAAGACTGGATCATTGCATGCCTGATGGATGGCTGGATGGACAGACAGACAGACAGACAGACACAGACAGACAGACAGACAGACAGACAGACAGACAGACATCTATCTATCTATGATAGATAGATGCTAGATAGATATATTATCTATCTATCCAGACAGACAGACAGACAGACAGACAGACAGACAGACAGACATCTATCTATCTATGCTAGATATATGCTAGATAGATAGATTATCTATCTATCCAGACAGGCAGACAGACAGACAGATAGATAGACAGACGATAGACAGACAGACAAGCAGACAGACAGACAGACAGACAGACAGACAGACAGACAGACGATAGACAGACAGACAGACAGACAGACAGACAGACGATAGACAGACAGACAAGCAGACAGACAGACAGACAGACAGACAGACAGACAGACGATAGATAGATAGATAGATAGATAGATAGATAGATAGATAGCCTACTGCATGATGGAAAGCAATGGATTGACATTGACTAAATAGCTATTGATTAGTATTGCAGCCAAGCTATATTTAAGTCTTTTATATTTGAACATGTATAACAGGAAATCTGGGGGAGAAGAGTTTGAACAGGGTCAGATGCAACTGATCAATATAATAATAGTGTTCTATGATTTGCAGGTTCTACGCTTAGGTTTGTCAGTAAAGGAGATGCTGGGTCATCAGCCAGTACTAACACAGACCCAGTACAGTCGGCTTCAGCAAGTACTAACACAGACCCGCTACAGCTTCAGCAAATAATACCAGGGGCCAGTTGCACCAACTGGTCTTACACTGGTCTTAAAGGGATAGTTCGGTTTGTTTGAAGTGGGGTCCTATCAGCTAGTTCGATACACTAACGTACAGATGCAGCCAGCCAAACTGAGACCACTCCCCCGCGACTGTCCTGCGCGCAAGGTGCGGCAGTGCTGCGGTGGGAATATATTTTTTTCACCTGTAAGTCCACTTCTGTTTTCACCCACCAGGAGGCGCAAAAACACACCGTCTGATTAGCTTTCTGAAAGACTGACTTCGCCCTGTGATTCGCCTGCCTCTCAGAGCAGTCCACCGTCAGTAGCCTAGTACACAGGAAAAACTGGAGGGTATTTTTCCCAGAGTAAATATTATTTTCCTCTCAAATAGTAATATTTAATCCTTTTGGAGCATAATTATTACCTGCAGGCAATAGAGTGAGCGCAAAGTTCCAGACAAAATTATATTGGAGTAAACAGCATGGTCACGCCTACTAACGCCCACTTTATTTCCGATTCGGTCGCCATTTTTCTCCCCCTATAGCCTACAGTAGCGTTAATATGACGGACATAATTAAGCAGTTGGGAAGCCCTTTTCTTCACTTGATGGATCAAATGCCAGGTAAGTTTATTACTATTGATTAACATGTGTCAGGTTAAACTGATTTGCAACATTACAGGTAGTAGTAGTTACCTACATGTAATGCTAGCCATCTGTTGAACAGGCTGGGCTGATAACATGCTAACGCTACGTTAGCATGCTAACGCTACGTTAGCATCGGACTGACTAATTAAACCTCTTTGTAGTGGTTTATCGACAGTAAGTTATTAACGCCAGGTGGGTCGGTGCAACACGAGTATTAAATTGCTAGCGGACTTTGAGACACGTGTGTTTTGCTCTGAACAGAGCGTGGGTAGGCGACTTTTGTTGCAGTTTTGTCACGTGTGGTTGACTGAGTCTATTACAGAGGACTGTAGGGTGACAGTTTTACTAGCGGCAGATGGACATAAACGTTAATTTGACACACTGGTCGGTCCAACGCCTGAACGGAGAACTGCACTGGGTTGACTAACGTTTTACTAACGTTAATGCCCACTGCAGCTGTGTCTTAAGTTAGGGTGTAAAGTCCACACTAACTGCTACGTTCAAACTAGCTTACGTTTCAACTTTGCACAGCTGGTGCAACCCACTGCAGAAGCGTGTATTGCATGGTGTACACAGCACTGTGGTTCCCAACCTTTTTTGTCTTATGTACCCCTTGAGCTGTTTTTCCATGACAATAGTACCCCTCACTCATGCGTGTTGATGATTACATACAAGTAAATCTATACAAAATATATGTTTCACTGAACTGCCGGTGTTTGGGCTTTTTAGTTGTTGTTTTTTGCCATTATCAGTAGCAGAACAGTGTAGCAGTTGACACTTGCCAGCAGAACTAGTTGCGGCACACACATCACATTTTAACAATGGGCTTATGAAATGACTTGGAATATATATTTATTTATTTATCATTTTGGAGGTAAAATGTATTCCCCAATCATTCCAAGTACCCCCTGCAAGCTGCTCAAGTACCCCTAGTAGGTACAGTACTGTATGTGAACTAGTAACTGTTAAAATGACTAAATTGCTGTGTATATTTGTGATAATGCAATTGAAATGATCATTTATTAATTTATTTGCCATCAAGGATGCAGGCTGTACGAGAGAAGTTCCAAGAGCGCCAGAAGTGGCAGGAAGGCACGCTGTACAGGAAGCTGGGAAAAATGGTAGGGCTGTCCCAGAGTCTATTTTTCAAATACAAATAGACTCTCGGTTCCCAGATTGATTCAAACATAATATTTTGAATGCATTCCCCCCAGCTGGAGAAGCCGGATATAAGCTCTTATTCTAACAGCTGAAACAGTGTCTGCGTGAGCAGTGCGTGTGCGCTGCAGAACTGTTTTTAATTTTGGCCCCCATGTTAACAGGTATATCTTGTCTGCAGATTGAGCAGGATTTCACTCTGATGTCTCAGAGACGGAGAGAAGCCAGAGCAAGCCGCCGAAAGCCACGTCCCCGCCGACAGCAGAGGAGGAGCAGTGAACCGACACACACTATATCTACTGGCCTCATTGCCGTTACTGGGAAAGGCTGGAGCCTTGTTACGTTAATCTGCATTCTGCAATCACAGTATTGCAGTTTTCTTACTGTGGGATTCGACACCCGTACTCACCAGCCTTTCTCTTTTTAAAGGCCGCCTCTGAGGGAGCGGACGGCGGCGGAGCTGTGGGTCAGCGGATCGCCTGAATGCTGGTGCCCGCGTCTGTTTTCACACGGCTCGCGCTCCTCTCATCCCCCACTGCACGCCCGTTCATACCGAGACAGCTGTCTCACCCAGCGGGAGGAGGCAACTCCGCCCGGCGGGCAAGCTGTCAGACAGGGCATACAGTAGTAGCCTATAGGCTACACTCATGGTCCCTCTCTCGTCACAGTGTGCGTGCGTGAAAATATGATCGTTTCCAGCTAAGCAACACCAAATAATAGTGTCGAGTGACAACAAAGATCTGTGAGAGACAGACAAAAGTGTAGAGAAAGAAGCATTTCTAAATTGGGATAAAACTGAAGGAAAGGGGAGGCAGAAAAAGACGTGAGGCTTTCTCTAGAACAGTAGGCTATTTACAAAGCTATTGAAAAGCTCAGCTTTGCAAATGTTATAGGCAGCTAAAATTAGTGCATGTCAGCAATTTGAAATTGAATGTGACGTTCCCAATTCTATATATTAAATTCTAAAAAACTACCCTCAACATTTGGGAAGGCTAAGCCACACAACTAGTTCGTTATAATCGAACATCATGCTTTGAAGGCGACTTTACGATGATGAGGACGGTGAGGACTCAATCACAGCAGATATCCACTGATAGCCTACCACGCAGATCTTACAGGCACAGGCAGCAAAACCCGACGCGCTGATAGAAAAATCTCCATGGACGTGCCGCGCTGCGCTCAGGCCTCGCCCCCCGCCCCCCCTCGCTTCCCACAAAGAAAAGTCTACCGTAAAAAGAAAAATAACTCCCAATTAATTTAGCTCTTTTTTGTTTTTATTTCCCAAAATGTTTCAGTGCGAACTTCAGTGCAGTCATAACTGTGAAACAAAATGTGCATTTGTGAGGCTTTGTTATAGTATGTGAACGGAAACGCACTCAACACACATTGGAGGTGGAACTAGAGATAGAGTGCTTTTGTTGTACAGGAAGCTGGGGAAAATGGTAGGGCTGTCCCAGAGTCTATTTTTCTGCTCTACCGCCTGAGCCACAGCCGCCCCTGCATGTACACGTCGTTTTTAACAATGGAACAGACGAACTCTTGTTACTTTTCACATACAGTATAGTCACGCCGAGGGACTTCACAAATAGTCAACATAAGACGCTTTGGATATGTCACATTCATAAATTTATGTCACCTGAAAGAAGAATATTTTTGTGTTTCTACATTGTTTTTCAGAGCCTGCCTGTAAGCAGTGTCGTCCAAAGCAAAAAGAGTGGCAAGATGGTCTCAAAGCTCTGAGGGAGCGGACGGCGGCGGAGCGGAGACGGAGCCAGAGCGCTGTGGGTCAGCGGATCGCCTGAACGCTGCTGCGGTACTGTGGGCGGCTGGTCGGACCCCGCCCGGGCGTGGAGGACACGTCCACAGCCACGTCCCAGTCTGTGTGAGTACCTCACCTTGATACTGTATAGTGTCACTGTCTGTCTAGTCGGGAGTTCCTGCAATAAAGCCACAAGTTACGTTAATCTGCATTCTGCAATCACAGTATTGCAGTTTTCTTACTGTGGGATTCGACACCCGTACTCGGCAGCATCTTGAAATTGAATGTACATGTAACGTTCCCAATTCTATATATTAAATTCTAATATGTGTGTCAGTCTTTTCCAGTTTGAAAAAGACTGATATATTTCTACTCTGTTATCCCCCCCCCCCCCCCCCCCACACACACACACACCAGGTCCAATAACACAGACAAACCCACGCTGGATGATGTCCATCGAAAAACAGGTGCTGGTTGAACGGCCTTTGTGCTTGGGCTGGCTGTAGTCTTCTCCTCCTACTATAACTTCAACCTGCAGTACCAACATGATGGAGCATGCATTCTGGAGAGAGGTACAGTAGGACCTTCTTCTTCCTCTGACACAAGAACATTGGCACAGCAGTCTGAATGAAATTGAATGTAACGTTCCCAATTCTATGTATTAAATTCAAAAAAACGACCCTCAAAATTTGGGAAGGCTAAGCCACACAACTAGCTCATTATAATCTAACGTCATGCTTTGAAAGGCGACTTTACGACGATGAGCCAAGGCAACGCTGAGTCACATTTTCGAGCAGCCCCCGTCAGCCGACGGCGCCCCCTCCCCGTAGGACGGCGCTCCACCCGCCGTCATACGGGGAGCACGTGGCGAGGCTCTGACGGACGACCATGTTTAGGCCTTAAGAGTGACAGGGTTGTCTTTACCTTTCACACGCCATGTGAAATGTACTGTACAACATTTTCATTGTTTTAAGCCTAACCTAATTGCTAACCCAAACCATAACCCTTAACCTTAACCTTAAAGAAGAACTCACCCAAAAAACTACTGATTTCTTTTGCACATACTGTAATCTGACACATATCTGAGAACTGTAAACATGCACTAATTACACACATTCCACATGAACTCAGAATCAACTCTCAATAACTGTCAAACTAACTGAATGTCTGCAAAACTGTTTACAGCCAAATAAATCAGCATTGTTTTTTGGTGGACTGTCACCTTAACCAAATTGTTTTACTTGTCTAAACATAACCAGACTATTTTAGGTTTTTACAAATAAGACACTTCCTATATAGCCACGAAGCTCTCGAAAATATCAAATCCCCTAGGGCAATAGAAACGCTGTTGATCAGTCTCCAAATTAATAACTCAGTGGACAAACCCATATCCAGCATGTAAAATGGAATGGTAAAATGGACTGCATTTACTTTTCACATACAGTATAGTCACGCCGAGGGACTTCACAAATAGTCAACATAAGACGCTTTGGATACAGTATGTCACATTCATAAATTTATGTCACCTGAAAGAAGAATATTTTTGTGTTTCTACATTGTTTTTCAGAGCCTGCCTGTAAGCAGTGTCGTCCAAAGCAAGAAGAGTGGCAAGATGGTCTCAAAGCGGCATCAACAACTGCCATGTCCATGTAAATTAACCACTCAACAGTCAATGTCTCTATGTCCTTCCTTGAGTGCCTGCTACATTTCACTTTTGTGGGGAGAAAATTAAATAAATTTAAAACTAGTCAGATATGACTTGATTTGTTTTTGTTTGGTTACAAATTCGCTAAAGCTGTTTTTGATAGATGCTACTGCGAAAAAACGGCTCATATCCAGTTGTTTCTTAACAAAGACCCCTCATGTTTAGAGAGGCAAAACCTGAAAATATCCTGTTCTCTCTAGCAGGACATGATCCAGAATTCATGATTAAAAGGCACTTAAGATGTTGGCTTTCTTATTATATCTAACAGCCAATCTACAGTAACAGCCAATGTCATTTTTATGGAAACTTGTACAGTATGACTCCTGTCTCCTTAGTGTGAGGTGGCTATTTGCTGTGAATAAAGCTTGACTTTTGAACTTGATTTGCTGATCCTTTCTTGATGATGAAACAACTGTAAAAAAATAAATAAATGAATGTGGGTTTAGAGAAAACTTTATTTCAGATTACAACATTATTTCCCAGGGGGCCATACTGACTTACATCAAGTAAGTGAAGGGCCACACGGTATGTTCGGAATGTACACTCGTCAGCCCCACCCAGCCAGGTGTTTTCCTTCTCAAAGGCCATGATTGTCCATGTAAATTAACCACTCAACAGTCAATGTCTCAATGTCCTTCCATGAGTGCCTGCTACATTTCACTTTTGTGGGGAGAAAATTAAATAAATTTAAAACTAGTCAGATATGACTTGATTTGTTTTTGTTTGGTTACAAATTTGCTAAAGCTGTTTTTGATAGATGCTACTGCGAAAAAACGGCTCATATCCAGTTGTCACAGTTATCAGCACATCAAGTTAACCACCCCCTACAATAAATTGGTATCTAGGCGCTGGTGCATATCCTACTTTAGGCTCATTTTCAGGACCTTTACTCATGTTTTATGAAGGTATGTTTGGTCTAATTAAAGGGTAGACTCATAGGTTATTTTAAGCACAGTTGTGAGTTTGTCTAATAAACATAGAGGTCACATGGGCTCTTCAAATTGTCAACAACATCCATTTTTCCATCCCTTTTTTTTTTCTCTCCCCCCCCCCCGATTTTTTTTATTCCATTTTTATCCCCCATTAGTGCTAATTTAATTTATTTATCCTGGTTGCTGCTCCACCATATTATATTTGTGATAGTGGTGATGATAAAGATCATTGGTTAAATAAATGAAAGTTAGAATTCTTGATTCTTTTCTATCACATGTTCTGTTCAAATAAAGTGACACGATTGTCTCTTTCTTTGGATCAATGTTTGGTGTCATTGTGGGTTAACTGTGACTAATAACATCAAGTAAACATGTCATTATGAACATTAGCTGTCAATGTTAACTGTTTAGTGAAAAACAAAACTCAAACTGTTCCTTTTCTATTTTTTCTTTTCACCTAGAATAAACAATGAAATTAAATGTGCAAGATTATCTTCACTTTCTCAGTTTATTTGTTTGGGGGGGGGGGCGTGGGCATGGGGCGTGGTTTTCAGCGCCAGGTACAGTAGCCTTATAAATAAGCAGCATTCGTCATTGCCACGCATCCTTCAAGATCTGTTACTAACACTTTTGAAGATGCCAGCGACAAAGAGCTTTTACACCAGCCAACCAGCAACCAATAAGGTATGTTTTCGTATATATTTACATTACCCCGCTAGCCGGGCGCTTCTGGCTCATACGAGCGCATTAGCAGCGCCCGGCGAACGTCACGCATTTTCCTATTTTACACTGTGACATTTTCACGTCTAGGTGTAAATGCATATTTACAATGCTATTTGTTTTCACATTTTCAATATATTTAGATGTGATAATAAAGGCTTCGAGGGCCTGGTTTAAGTACCTTGAAAGTGCTTGAATTGTACTCTTAAAAGCACAAACCCTGCTTACAACAGTCGCTGATTGTTTATTCTACAGTATTTTTTGTTGTTTTTTGTTTACAGAGAGCTTTGTGCAGTGTGGATCGTCCAGGGCTGAGTCCGGCTGCCGCAGCCAAAAAACCAAAGATCACCACCCGTCTTGTAAAGAAAAAAGCTGTAAGTACAGTTTTCCTTTCACACACATGCGCACACACACACACACACACACACACACACACACACACACACACACACACAAAACTGTCCGCCTGCAAGTAAATCCATAGAGAAAATAAGTAGCAAAGAGCGTTCCCATCTGCAACGAAAATTACTTCCTTGTTTGCCTGAGACGCATGTGTACCCATGCGCTCAGGCAAACAAGGAAGTGATTTTCGTTGCAGAGAGGTAACCCTCTTCGAACCACTCTTGCTGGTTCCTCTCGCTATGGATTTACTGAAAATGAAAATGACAGTTTCGCGTACTTTGGATTATTATTTGATGATCGCATGGTGAGTACACAAGTCACAACATGTATGTGATTGTTTCTAGCGCTGTTGTGTGTGCTTTTGGGGGAATGAACGGCGGTAGCATATTAGAGACTGCCACACTACTGTACTATCTAACTAGCGTTAACAGTATTAGCCCCCATGTATCACTGTGAAACGCACTTTCTAATGCACGCCACGCACAGTGAAGATGTTGGCGGCGTGTCCCTTCGCTACTGACACACACACACACACACACAAAGTAGTGTAATAAGTAGGCCTAATGAGTTACTCTACACAGACAGTAATATTGTAAAGTAGGCTAGTTCATTACTTTCAAATGAAAGTATCTAATAGGCTAGTACAGTATCACATTTTGAAAGTAACTTGCCCAACACTGCACAAAAATTATAGGCTTTTTTGTTTTGAATATTCATGTATACATATGTTCATGTTTTTCCTACAGGCTGTCGTAGTGCAGAATACCGAGAACCTACCCCCTAGCCATCTGAATGAACAGGATGCGGCTCTTGGACAGAGCCGCAACAACGCCATGATGGGAGTGGATCTGAAAATTCAACAAGCAATTGGGCGAGCAACAGATGGTTTCCGCAAACAGTTGGAGGACTTCAAAGTCACGTCCACCAAAACTACAGAAGATCTCCGCAAGGAGATAGCTGACTTGAAAGTCACGTCCAGCAAGCAACAGACACAGCTTGATTTGCAACACGGGCGGCTAGAAGACTTGACTAAGCAGCTCGAGGCCCGCAGAGACAACTGTACTGTACAGGCTCACCGGCCCTCAGCAAGTTCAGCAAGTTCACGCGAGCTTTTCAATAGCCCATTACAGCTCAGTTACACTGAGCTTCTGTCACCCGCTGTGAGAACTGAGCTTCTGTCACCTGTGAGAACTGAGCTTCTGTCACCTGTGAGAGACACTTTCCATTTGGCACTGTCGCCGACGCCGACGCCCACGCCCACGAGGAGAAACACTCGACATGCGGCTATTGAAACAATGCCTGACATCACGTTGCAGAGTATTACAGTGGATGAGGAGTCGGCATTGTTCAATCAGTACCCACAGAACCCGGACGCATATGCAGCAAACATATTCATGCTACTGGTCGACTCCCAGCTGGCACACAACGTCATTAGACGTTGATCTTTGGTTGGATGGAGGTCGTGACGTCCGTGACCATAATCCAATGTCAGTCCAACGTCTAATGTCAACGTCAGGTTGACGGTTAATACTGACGACATCTGACGTTGATATTATGTTGGTTTTAAGTTGTGTTTTTAAATAACCAAAATCCAACGTCTGGTAAACGTTGTAATATTAACATCCACACAACGTTAAATTCTAACATCATCAGACGTTGATATTTAGTCGATTTTAAGTTGTGTTATAAAGTAACTAAAATCCAACGTCTTCTAAACATCCCAATATTAACGTCATTATAACGTAAAATCCCAACATCATTAGACATTGAGATTATGTTGATTTTAAGTTGTGTTATAAAGTACCTAAAATCCAACGTCTTCTAAACATCCCAATATTAACGTCAATATAACGTAAAATCCCAACATCATTAGACGTTGATATTATGTTGGTTTCAAGTTGTGTTTTTAAATAACCAAAATCCAACGTCTGTTAAACGTTGTAATATTAACATCCACACAACGTCAAATTCTAACATCATCAGACGTTGATATTTAGTCGATTTTAAGTTATGTTATAAAGTAACTAAAATCCAACGTCTTCTAAACATCCCAATATTAATGTCATTATAACGTAAAATCCCAACATCATTAGACGTTGATAATATGTTGGTTTTAAGTTGTGTTTTTAAATAACAAAAATCTAACGTCTGTTAAACGTTGTAATATTAACGTCCCCACAACGTTAAATTCTAACATCATCAGACGTGGATATTTAGTCGATTTTTAGTTATGTTATAAAGTAACTAAAATCCAACGTCTTCTAAACATCCCGATATTAACGTCATTATAACGTAAAATTCCAACATCATTAGACGTTGAGATTATGTTGATTTTAAGTTGTGTTATAAAGTAACTAAAATCCAACGTTTTCTAAACATCCCAATATTAACGTCAATATAACGTAAAATCCCAACATCATTAGACGTTGATATTATGTTGGTTTTAAGTTGTGTTTTTAAATAACAAAAATCTAACGTCTGTTAAACGTTGTAATATTAACGTCCCCACAACGTTAAATTCTAACATCATCAGACGTGGATATTTAGTCGATTTTAAGTTGTGTTTTAAAGAAACTGAAATCCTACGTCTTTAAACGTTCCAATATTAACATCAATATAACGTAAAAACCCAACATCATTAGACGTTTATATTATGTTGGTTTTACGTTGTGTTTTTAAGTAACCAAAATCCAACGTCTGGTAAACGTTGTAATGTTACTGTCCACACAACGTTAAATTCTAACATCATCAGACGTTGACATTTAGTCGATTTTAAGTTGTGTTATAAAGAAACTAAAATCCAACGTCTTCTAAACGTTCCAATATTAACGTCAATATAACGTAAAATCCCAACATCATTAGACGTTGATATTTTATTGGTTTTAAGTTGTGTTTTTAATTAACCAAAATCCAACGTCTGTTAAACATTGTAATATTAACATCCACACAACGTTAAATTCGAACATCATCAGACGTTGATATTTAGTCGATTTTAAGTTGTGTTTTAAAGAAACTAAAATCCAACGTCTTCTAAACGTCCCAATATTAACGTCAATATAACATAAAATCCCAACATCATTAGACGTTGAAATTCTGATGGTTTTAAGTTGTGATTTTAAGTAACCAAAAATCCAACGTCTGTTAAACTTTGTAATATTACCGTCCACACAACGTTAAATTAGAACATCATCAGACGTTGATATTTAGTCGATTTTAAGTTGTGTTATAAAGTAACTAAAATCCAACGTCTTCTAAACATCCCAATATTAATGTCAATATAACGTAAAATCCAAACATCATTAGACGTTGAGATTATGTTGATTTTAAGTTGTGTTTTTAAGTAACCAAAATCCAACGTTTGTTAAACGTTTTAACATTAACGTCCACATAACGTTAAATTCTAACATCATTAGACGTTGATATTTAGTTGATTTTAAGTTGTGTTTTAAAGAAACTAAAATCCAACGTCTTCTAAACGTCCCAGTATTAACGTCAATATAACGTAAAATCCCAACATCATTAGACGTTCATATTTTGTTGGTTTTAAGATATGTTTTTAAGTAACCAAAATCCTACGTTTGTTAAACATTGCAATATTAACGTCCACACAACGTTAAATTCTAACATCATCAGACGTTGATATTTAGTCGATTTTAAGTTGTGTTATAAAGTAACTGAAATCCAACGTCTGTTAAACGTAGTAATATTACCGTCCACACAACGTTAAATTCTAACATCATCAGACGTTGATATTTAGTCGATTTTAAGTTGTGTTATAAAGTAACTAAAATCCAACGTCTTCTAAACATCCCAATATAAATGTCAATATAACGTAAAATCCCAACATCATTAGACGTTGAGATTATGTTGATTTTAAGCTGTGTTGTTAAGTAACCAAAATCCAACGTTTGTTAAATGTTTTAACATTAACGTCCACATAACGTTAAATTCTAACATCATTAGACGTTGATATATAGTTGATTTTAAGTTGTGTTTTAAAGAAACTAAAATCCAACGTCTTCTAAACGTCCCAGTATTAACGTCAATATAACGTAAGATCCCAACATCATTAGACGTTTATATTTTGTTGGTTTTAAAATATGTTTTTAAGTAACCACAATCCTACGTCTGTTAAACATTGCAATATTAACGTCCACACAACGTTAAATTCTAACATCATCAGACGTTGATATTTAGTCGATTTTAAGTTGTGTTATAAAATAACTAAAATCCAACGTCTTCTAAACATCCCAATGTTAATGTCAATATGACGTAAAATCCAAACATCATGAGATGTTGAGATTATGTTAATTTTATGTTGTGTTGTTAAGTAACCAAAATCCAACGTTTGTTAAACGTTTTAACATTAACGTCCACACAATGTTAAATTCTAATATCATTAGACATTGATATTTAGTTGATTTTAAGTTGTGTTGTAAAGGCTCTCTGCGTGCGATAGGTCTGCTCTGGGCAAATTGCCGGCGAGACGATGAGGGAGACGGCCGCCCTGTGAAGCATCTGGGGCTCCTGCCTCACCGTCCGCAAAGGCATGTCCTCTGGCTGGCCTGTAAGGGCCAGCTGCTGTGCTGCTGGATGTAGGAGCACGGTCCACTCTGAGCGGTCGTCCATTATGGCGTATGTGTCCAGCCTCTGGTCCCCATGTTGGGTCACCACTTTGCAGACCTTACGGAGGGCATGACGGTTTCCCCATGGAGGTTTCCCAGTGTAGTCGCCCCCCCCCCCCGGTTCCCCCTGGGGGAGCAGGGTGGCTTGATCCGTCAGGGGGAGCCGGGTGGCCGCTTCTTTCTGGGGGAACGGGCTTGGGGCCCGTTCTTGGCTTCCTCTGCTCGGACTTCTTGGCATCCCTAGAGGCCTTGGCTGGAGTTGTCTCCATGAGCCCGGGCAGGGCCAGGAGGTGAATTCCGGGAATAGGTAATCGTGATGGCTGGTCCCGCCCTCTGGGGGGGTCCCAGCTGTCGTGTCCGGCTATCTTGTGGGAATGGTTGACGCCGGCCGGCTGACTGTGCCCCGTGCTGTTGGTCCCAATGTTCGCCATGCCTACCTGAGTGTGGTGTATCCCAGTGGCGGGCTCGGCGGAGCCGTGCCCGTTGCACTCTATTGCATGCTCAGGGTCGGCGACCTTTGTTGGCGGACGTGTCCTGGGTGCGGGTGTTGGTGGCATTGGCAATGGCCGTTGCCCTTGTCTGGGCAGTGGAACCGGGGGTTGCGTAGTTTGGGTCATTGGCTCTGGGGCTGCCGTGCTGACCTGACCCTGGTCGTGGGAGGTGCGAGGCACGGGTGAAATGTTGAGCCGGGGTGCGGGCACCGGTAAAGTGGGTGGCGCCCTCCGGGGTGCTAACCCTGAGGCCGGTACGCACGCCGGCTCGAAGGACCAGTTTGTAAGGAAGTTTATGTGCTTGCCTTGTGTGAAGTGTGAAGTTGCTGGATCTTAGGTAAGGGCTCACGGGCAGTGGTCGATTAGAACCACAGAGATGTCTTTTCAGGCTTTAATGAAATATCAGGCAGATAGGAGCAAGGCAGAAGCCACGTATATAGCTTACAGATTGCAGAAAGGGGAATAGGACCAAGAAGCATATCATAACAGAACAACACCTTTTTATACCCCCCCACATTCAGGGTATGACACCGTTGGTGATGTCACAACGTCCGGGGAGGTATGACATCATCGGTGACCTCATAAAGTCACGTCTGCCATCACAGTCAGCCTAGACCGTCTGCCATCGCTGATGACCTCACAGGTGAACTCTGACATCATCATCGCTGATGTCACGGCGGTGTCATCATCATTACGTCGTTGGCTCTGGAGCTGCCGTGCTGACCTGACCCCGGTCATGGGAGGTGCGAGGCACGGGTGAAATGTTGAGCCGGGGTGCGGGCACCGGTGAAGTGGGTGGCGCCCTCCGGGGTGCTAACCCTGAGGCCGGGACGCACGCCTGCCTCTGGTCTTGGGAGGCGGGAGGCACAGGTGGAACTGCCTGCTAGCCTGAGTCGTTTTTGAGATATAAGCTTTTACATATTACATGATAAAGCATGCGCGGTGTACACCAACATATGCAGGGTGAACACGGCTGTTTCTCAAGAGAGGTGAGGGCTAGAAGGCTGATCTTTTGGTATGTTTGTGGCACCCCCTGCTACTCTACGACCACCAAGTGTCAGCCTTCTAGCCCACACACAGCCCGCCCACATGCCACCAGGGCTACTTACTATCTAAATTGATCTCAGAAGGGTGGGGGGTGACGCCCCTTGGCCTCGCCCACTTCCATTTAAGGTTATCATTGTAGTTCAGGACCTCCGGCTGAACAGACGTGCAAAGAATTTAGTCATTCTATCCATCCGTTGCAATGCTATGGCAAATTAGCTGTTCCCCGGCCTTCTGAGCGACCCTGATTGGCTCTCATCTTGGCATGGCTTAACGGAATGAAGCGATATTCGCTACACCAGTTCAGGACCTCCGGCTGAACACACGTGCAAACATTTTAGTCATTCTATCCATCCGCTGCAATGTTATGGCAAATTAGCTGTTCCCCGGCCTTCTGAGCGACCCTGATTGGCTCTCATCTTGGCATGGCTTAACGGAATGAGGCGATATTCGCTACACTAGTTCAGGACCTCCGGCTGAACACACGTGCAAAAAATTTAGTCATACTCTCCATCCGCTGCAATGTTATGGCAAATTAGCTGTTCCCCTGCCTTCTGAGCGACCCTGATTGGCTCTCATCTTGGCATGGCTTAACGGAATGAAGCGATATTCGCTACACCAGTTCAGGACCTCCGGCTGAACACACGTGCAAAAAAATTAGTCATTCTATCCATCCGCTGCAATGTTATGGCAAATTAGCTGTTCCCCGGCCTTCTGAGCGACCCTGATTGGCTCTCATCTTGGCATGGCTTAACGGAATGAGGCGATATTCGCTACACTAGTTCAAGACCTCCAACTGAACACACGTGCAAAAAATTTAGTCATACTCTCCATCCGCTGCAATGTTATGGCAAATTAGCTGTTCCCCAGCCTTCTGAGCGACCCTGATTGGCTCTCATCTTGGCATGGCTTAACGGAATGAGGCGATATTCTCTACACTAGTTCAGGACCTCCCCCTGAACACACGTGCAAAAAATTTAGTCATTCTATCCATCCGTTGCAATGCTATGGCAAATTAGCTGTTCCCCGGCCTTCTGAGCGACCCTGATTGGCTCTCATCTTGGCATGGCTTAACGGAATGAGGCGATATTCGCTACACTAGTTCAGGACCTCCGGCTGAACACACGTGCAAAAAATTTAGTCATTCTTTCCATCCGCTGCAATGTTATGGCAAATTAGCTGTTCCCCAGCCTTCTGAGCGACCCTGATTGGCTCTCATCTTGGCATGGCTTAACGGAATGAGGCGATATTCGCTACACTAGTTCAGGACCTCCGGCTGAGCACACGTGCAAAAAATTTAGTCATTCTATCCATCCGCTGCAATGTTATTGCAAATTAGCTGTTCCCCGGCCTTCTGAGCGACCCTGATTGGCTCTAATCTTGGCATGGCTTAACGGAATGAGGCGATATTCGCTACACCAGTTCAGGACCTCCGGCTGAACACACGTGCAAAAATTTTAGTAATTCTATCCATCCGCTGCAATGTTATGGCAAATTAGCTGTTCCCCGGCCTTCTGAGCGACCCTGATTGGCTCTCATCTTGGCATGGCTTAACGGAATGAGGCGATATTCGCTACACTAGTTCAGGACCTCCGGCTGAACACACGTGCAAAAAATTTAGTCATACTCTCCATCCGCTGCAATGTTATGGCAAATTAGCTGTTCCCCGGCCTTCTGAGCGACCCTGATTGGCTCTCATCTTGGCATGGCTTAACGGAATGAAGCGATATTCGCTACACCAGTTCAGGACCTCCGGCTGAACACACGTGCAAAAAATTTAGTCATTCTATCCATCCGCTGCAATGTTATGGCAAATTAGCTGTTCCCCGGCCTTCTGAGCGACCCTGATTGGCTCTCATCTTGTCATGGCTTAACGGAATGAGGCGATATTCGCTACACTAGTTCAAGACCTCCAGCTGAACACACATGCAAAAAATTTAGTCATACTCTCCATCCGCTGCAATGTTATGGCAAATTAGCTGTTCCCCAGCCTTCTGAGCGACCCTGATTGGCTCTCATCTTGGCATGGCTTAACGGAATGAGGCGATATTCTCTACACTAGTTCAGGACCTCCCCCTGAACACACGTGCAAAAAATGTAGTCATTCTATCCATCCGTTGCAATGCTATGGCAAATTAGCTGTTCCCCGGCCTTCTGAGCGACCCTGATTGGATCTCATCTTGGCATGGCTTAACGGAATGAGGCGATATTCGCTACACTAGTTCAGGACCTCCGGCTGAACACACGTGCAAAAAATTTAGTCATTCTTTCCATCCGCTGCAATGTTATGGCAAATTAGCTGTTCCCCAGCCTTCTGAGCGACCCTGATTGGCTCTCATCTTGTGCATCTACGGTAGTCTTGTAGCGAAGCTTGTGGGCTTGCCTCGTGAAGTGTGCTGGATCGAAGTTGAGGGCTCACGGGCAGTGGTCGATCAGAACCACAGAGATGTCGGTCCTCGGATGCGGTTGAAGGAATACCACTCGTGACCTGGCTGGTTGTAGGCAGTCGGTCACCAGGGCCTGGCTGGTTGTAAGACAGCCAGGGTTCAGCTCGGGTTCGGATTTGGTCGTGGTAAGGGTAGACATTATGAAGTAGAAAAGAAGTATATAAGAAGTAAGTATACCGGATACAGCGTCACAGAACACCTTGTATATATATGTTATGTCTGACATCGCCGATGACCTCACAGGTGAACTCTATGCTATGACATCATCGGTGACCCCGTAAAGTCCCGTCTGCCATCACAGTCAGCCTAGACCGCCTGACGTCGCCGATGACCTCACAGGTGACCTCTGACGTCATCATTGATGATGTCACGGCAGTGTCATCGTCATTACGTCATTGGCGCGCCGGTTCGCGAGCATCGACTGCCCCAAGAACAGGCCTAACGGTGGGCCATTATGGACCCTTTTCTACAAGTCTATTGAGGGTAATCTTCAGCCACATCAATCACATGGTTTCCTCCCGGTGTGCAGGGACCATATTTTCCATTGGGTAATGTGGGACGTGCACACGGTGACCTTGGAACTTTGACCCCACATGCCTGTCACTCTACTGAGGGATGGTACGCTCATGTGTATATTACAAGTCTTTGGTGTCTAAACATGATTATGAAACAATAAACTCCCCAAGTCCTTCAGGAAAAAAAGTTCCTTTGATCAACCTCTGCCCTGGGGGCCTGACAGCCCTTATGCCGCTGAGTCCAATGTTAGCAAAACGTTCTCTGAACATGGTAGCACTCCAATCTTTTAATATGTTGTATATGGGTCCCATATGAGTAGATTTG
Source organism: Poromitra crassiceps (assembly GCF_964638095.1). NCBI lineage: Eukaryota > Metazoa > Chordata > Actinopteri > Beryciformes > Melamphaidae > Poromitra > Poromitra crassiceps. The sequence goes on along the minus strand of NC_139627.1, from coordinate 58,824,344 downwards.
TGTTGTTTGGTGCCAATCGCTTTTCTCGTTTCAAGATTGCGGGCGCTGGAACATACACAGTCGTGCCAAAATGAAATGGCCGCCATTCAACCAAAAATGGATGAAACGACTTGAAACTTGACATAACACCTCATTTCTATGGGTGAAGTAAACCGCAGGACAACACACTGCGGCCCCCACGGACCCCGCCCGCAGCAAAGCACCCCCGACGTTCACTTCACATCAAAGATACCTTGCCACAAGCAGAAACCGCAGGAGCTACGACATGCCGCCCCCACGGCGGTATTCCTTGGTGAGAGTGTGGCCAGAGCACTCACACCGTTGGAAACCCTTCTACATCCTCAGCAGGTATCTCAGGGTCACCAGCGTTTCGCCCCCCCCAGCCTGTACGCCTCGCCTGAGTGGGGCTGCGAAGATTAATCTTCGTCTGTAGAAGGGCTCCAACTGCGAGCTCTAGTCAGCAACACCCATCTTGCACCCCTTCTTCTTGTGCTCTGAGCAGGTTGAGCAAAGAGGTCCAGGGCACTGTGGTTTAACTCCTGACCCCGGTCCTCCGCCGACTAACAAGCAGTACTAATAAACCCAGAGATAACTCTCTGGATAGTATCAGGTGCTTTGCGTTGCTGTAGCTGCTCTTTGCACTTGGTCTTGTACTTGTAGCTAGCTTGCGCAGTGCCTCAGGGTGCCAGCCCTAACACTGTTGCGTGCCGTCTTTCCGAGCTGTCATCCGTTCTTTCACAGATGTCCGTGGGTCTTCCCCCACCGCCAATCTATACATATATTATGAATATATACTATAGTCAGATTTACATTCAAACATAAGTTGCTGCTATTTGGGCTACTTGGTGTTGGTGTGTGCTGTCTGGGCTACTTAATAATATATAATAATAATCATAAAAAAGGTATTCTGAACAAAGTAGCGCTCCGCCCTTTTAACCCACATTTTTTCTTCAAACGACACGAAACGTCAGCATCTGCATCGTTAGACTGTCCTACACAAAAGTATCAAACAGCTTTTCGATTGGTCAAAAATTGAGCCCACAGTGCATCAAAATGCACTGCCTAAACAGCATCTTAATTACCCTAATTAGGTTGTATTTGTGATGTCATCAGTCACTCGAGCAATTGTGATGCCATCAGTGATGTCACTCGAGCAATTGTGATGTCATAAATCCTTCCTGGCTCACCCTATATAAGTGGAAGCAGTGTGTCCATCCTGGCTCACCCTATATAAGTGGAAGCAATGTGTGTTTTTACATGCAAGCATCCAGTCCCATAAAACACCACTATTATGTTTAGGTAGAGGCTAAATAATCACACCATGTTGCTTGTTTCATGCTCTTTACTTCCCTGCCGTAAACCCACGCTTTTACAACAATGCCGTACATCGGGTGCAGTAACTCTTAAAGGCACAGTAACATGTACCTAAGTTAACAAGGCCAACCAGGCCGTAACATAACGTTATCAGACAACATTTTCTCCCCCCACCCCCCTTTTAAAGAACATAACATTCAGTCCACAACCCCCTGTGTCCCTTATCACCCAGTCACATAGTCTCCATGCCAGGCGGGCGGGACCCTCACTCTGAGGGCGCGCAGGCTGGGGAACAGCCTCTGGCTGTGGCGGTAGGTTACCCCCCACCCGATTTGCTCCTGGTCTGGGCTGCCAGCCGAGCGCCGTCGCTGCAGACAGGGGTGGTGCAGGTGCTGTTGGAGCTGCGACTCTGTGCAGGCGGTTTGCGTGCCAGCGGCTCCCGTTGTCCAGTCTGTACGTGGCCGGACCCAGCTGCTGATGGTGCGTTCCTTTATCGCAAAATAACTGGGATGTGGAGGCTAAATGACATCACATCCGTTTTGTTAGCGTTCCATTTGCAGAAAACTTGAGCTGGGAAGTTCACTGTTCATTGGTCAGATCCAGTCGCTAGCCAGGCTAGCCATTGTTAGCCATTGTTAGCAATAAAATTGACAACATGGCATTTCGCGGCAATTTGCGCATACAAACACTGCAGCCTCATGTCCACACAGATAGATGTTAGGCAGTGCTGTGTGTACAGCTGATTTAATGAGACACAAACAAAACAGAAGTGCTAAACAACATTACTACGATTATACTACTACTGTTGTTGCGCGGCGCAGCCATCTTGGATTTTTGAGGTTGGGGCTGCTGAGACTCCTACGAGTTTGGAATGGGACATACCAGCTCTGATGACGTCACCGCCCAGCTCATGACCTTTGAAGTCGTAAGATTACCAGTCCCCAGTTATAAAGGAATGCACGATGAGTCACCTGGAGGGGTTCAGACCAGAATGACTTCAGCTTGTTCTGGCGGTGGGGATGTTTAATCCTGACCCAGTCCCCTGCAGACAGTGTGGGGGTCTGTACTCTGCGAGAGGCATCAAACCTCCTTTTCATCTGGGCCTGTGAACCTTGGACCCGGGCTCTGACTTTCTGGAGCCCTGGCCTCTCTTGTGCAGGAGCTGGCTCAGCTCTCAAACAGTCCAGTGGTTGCTTTAGCTCGCGCCCGATCATGAGCAGTGCAGGTGACACCCCCGTGGTGGAGTGCTTGGATGCCCGGATGGTCAGGAGAGTTTGGTTGAGTGCGGCACTGAAGGTTTTCCCTTCCTCCAGGCAGGCTCGGATTCCATTTTTGAGGGTTTTATTTAGTCTTTCCACCCCCCCATTACACTCCGGGTGATACACTGCTGTCCTGATGTGTCTGATGGACCGCAGTGCCAGGAACTCTGATAACTCTGCTGATGCAAATTGGGGCCCATTGTCCGTTGTGATGACACTGGGTAGGCCCCATCGCCCAAACAGGTTGGTGAGGCGGTCGATGACTGTGTGTGTGGTGATGGAGCTCAGTTCGACAGCCTCCGGCCACTTCAAATGCAGGTCATGCACCACCAGCAGGTAGCGCGCATGTGCGGGCGCCCCATGGAGCTCCCCACAGAGGTCAACCTGGATATGTTCCCATGGTGCAGATGGCCAAGGGATTGGAGTGAGGGGTGCTGTAGCCGGCTGGCCTGTCTTCCCGCTCAGAAGGCAGCAGGCGCAGTTACGCACCAGCTCCTCTATGTCAGAGTCTATATGGGGCCACCACACTGTATCTCTGCAACGTTGCTTCACCTTGACCACCCCCAGATGCCCCTCGTGCGCCATGTGCAGTATTCCGGCCCTCAGAGTCTCCGGTACAATGGTGCGGTGGCCGTGAGCGAGGCACACAGCCCCCCAGCAGGAGAGCTCATCACGGACCCGGTGGTAGGGAAGCAGATTGTCGTCCACCGTGGCAGGCCAGCCATCTTGGACATAAGCCCGGAGGGTTTTGAGAGTCTCGTCTTCAGCTGAGGCCTGCTGCAGCTCTGCCAGGGTGACTACCGTGCTGAGGGGCCCATGCAGAATGTTGACCCAGTCTTCGTCGTCCTCCAAATCGGGTGTCACCCCACCCGTCTCCTTCGTCACGGAGACCGCTCTGGATAGGAGGTCAGCCGCTGTATTAGCACGCCCCGGCACAAACTTAAGGCTGAAGTTGTACTGATTCAGCCTATCAGCCCACCTCAGCAGTCTGATGGGCCTGTGCCCCGAGCCCCGGGTTGCCAGCAGTGCCGTCAGCGCCTGATGGTCCGTGCGGATGGTGAAGGTACAGGGCGTTCCACCCCCTCCTGGACCTGGGAGAGCACCGCACCAAGCGCCACCCCAGAAGCATCACAGGTGACCAAGGTGGGCGCGCTCAGACTGAAATGCGTCAATGTGGGTGGGGACGTAAGCTGCTGCTTGATGGCATGCACAGCCTCATGGCAGGCAGGGGTCCACTCCCACACAGCATCCTTTCTGAGCAGCTGGCGCAGGGGGGCAGTTGAGTCAGAGTAGTGTGGTATGAACCGCAGATAGTAGGTGGCCATCCCCAGGAAAGAGGAGAGATGGGATGGCGACTGCGGGTCTGGCAGGGACAGAATGGCTTCAGTGTGGGACATGATCGGGGCAATACCGTCCTTGGAGAGCCTGAAGCCGAGGAACTCGACCTCCGCAACTCCAAACACGCACTTTTCAGCATTAAGTGTGACCCCCTGCTGTTCAAAACGTTGAAAAACCTGCTCCAGGCGAGCATCGTGCAGCGCGGTGGAGGGTGCGTGTACCACTACGTCGTCCAGGTAGATGGAGACCCCCTGGATTCCGGCCAGGATGAGTGACATCTTCTGAAAGCAACTTGGGGCCGATGACAGTCCAAACGCCATGCGTTTATATCTGAAAACCCCCACGTGCGTGACAAACGCTGTGAGGCTCATGCTGGCAGGTGCCAGGCGAGTCTGCAGGTAGCCGTGACGTAAATCCATCTTACTGAAGACAATGGAGCCGTGGAAATGACTAGTAAGCTCCTCTGCCGTGGGTAGAGGGTACTTATCCGGGATGATGGCTTTGTTTACATCCGTCAGGTCGACACAGAGGCGCAGCCCGCCCCCCCGTTTCTTGGCTATCACCAAGTTGGACACCCACGGTGATGCGTTGATTGGTTCAATGACATCCCCCTCCACCAGGCAGCGTAGCTCCGCCTCCACTGCATCACGGAGGGCGAGGGGAATGCACAGCAGAGGCTGGATAACGGGGCGGACAGACAGGTCAACAGTAGGCCGGTGAACAAATCCAGACATGCAGCCCAGCCCTTTAAACAGATGTGGGAAACGGTCGGGCCAGGAAATGGCGACCTGCAGGACATGCAGGCCCCTCGCATCAGTCATAGTAAAGCCCAGGGCGAGGAACAGATCAAGACCCATGATGTTGGCTCCCCTCTGTGTGATGTAGAACTTGGTGTCAGGGGCAAATTGTTGGTCATATCTGACAGGAAGGCGGGCCACACCCAAAGTGGAGATGGGGGAGTGGCCATAACCCGACAGAGCGTTACCTGCTGCTTCCAAAGGCACGTGTTTGAAGAGTCAATCATACGTGCATTTGTTCAGTATTGACACTTTTGCCCCCGTGTCCACCAGGAGCGGTACGCTTGCTCCACCCACACGACATGTGCAATGCTTGAGTGAGGTCTGTGGGCTCTGTATTGTGTTGATTGGAACAACAGCTGTATCTGAGTGGGCAGGAGGGGAGCGACAGCAGCGTGCAAAATGATTCATCATGTTGCAGTTACGACAGCGCTTGCCCACAGCAGGGCATGACTGATCTCTGGTTGCATGTCTAGAGGAGCCACAGTTATTACAGCACTTGGGCCCGCCCTCTCTAAGGCCTCTGTCCACTCTCTGTACATCCCAACTGTCACTCACCACGTCTGCAGCAGCGGTCCCTGCCGTCTCCTGAGCCACAGTCTGAACTGACGGGGCGAATGACGTCACAGGCTCGTGCACAGCGCGGCCCAACTTGCGCACCTCCGATAGAGCCGTTTCCAACTGCTTCCCAATCACTAACGCATCCGCCAGTGTCATGGAGTCTGGCTCCAGTAACAGCCTCTCTCTCAGCTGGTTACAGGACGTTTTCTCTATCAGTTGGTCCACTATAAGTCCATTCTCTAAAACCCCAAAGTCACAAAGCCTAGCCAGCTCGCGCAAGGCAGACACAAAGTGCGCGACCATCTCACCCGGCTTCTGAGCCCTCTGACGAAACTCAAAGCGGTGCATGCGTCGGCTCCTTCCCGTGCTGAAGTGAGACTTTAGGGCCGCGGTAGCTGTAGCATACGAGCCATCCGTTAACGTGAGTGTGGCGAAGATCCGCTGTCCCTCCTGGCCGAGGCAGTGGCGGAGGAGCGCGCACTTCCTATCCTCTTCCAAATCGAGTGCCCCAAAGCCAGCAAATAATCCTCAAACGACCTCTGCCATTGATCCCAGGGAACAGCTGGGTCACTGGGGACGGGTAAAAAAGGTGGCGGCGGCGGCAAAATCAAGTCAGCCATCCTCGCTAAATAGGCTAAATAATCACACCATGTTGCTTGTTTCATGCTCTTTACTTCCCTGCCGTAAACCCACGCTTTTACAACAATGCCGTACATCGGGTGCAGTAACTCTTAAAGGCACAGTAACATGTACCTAAGTTAACAAGGCCAACCAGGCCGTAACATAACGTTATCAGACATAACAACCACCACCAAGCATCCAGTCAGCAATGGGTCGTGCCCGGCCACAACCCATTGCTGCGCAGCAGCTATAATTTTAATTATATTTTATTGGGGATACTGTAATCCTTTAAGGGACCACTCTCATTTGTTTTGAAACCATGCAGTAGCTATAGTAAAGATAAATAAAAATGTGCAATGTGTATACAGTGTTCCTGGCCATGGCATAAGGGGTTATCATACCAGTTTTTTATAAAGCAGGCTCTGGTAATGTTATACCTTCAAGGATTTTAGTAACCACATACTACTACTGATGTTGTAGAGGTTTTAAAGGCAGCCGTGGGGGACCAGTTCCCACCATCAGCTGTCTCTCTCAAGGGCCTGGCTCAGGTCTTGAAGCTTGCGTTGACACGGGTGTGTCTGCCAGGACACGGTCTAATAATCTCTGAGTACTTCTAATTATCCCATCCTGTTCCGGACTGCTATTGGCTTCGTCTCCTGAATCACTCTGCATGGGGCGTGGTGTTCGTGGCATAGTTAAGAAGAGCTCATTCTACTTGATGTCATACATCGTCGGCAGGGGCATCACATCTGTCATGATGTCACAGGGCAGCATTGTGATGTCATGGATGGACTCAGGGATGTCATGTGATGGACTCAGAAGGCCCAGAATGTGCCCTGGGAGCTGGCCGGCCCCTGGTGTTGATGCGAAGTCTCCGAAACAACTGACATAATTATTGTTATTGTTATTATTATTGTTATTATTATTGTTATGATTGCTATTATTGTGATTACTATTATTATTATTATTAGTATTATTATTATTATTATTAGTATAATAATAATAATAATAATAATAATAATAATAATAAAGTCTGACATTTAGTCATTTCTGGTCATATCAAAATCAAGACTGAGCAATTACAACATTTTGATCAAACACAAATATAAGTAAAATGAATAACAAAAAAGAAGTCAGAGGTCTAATCATAAATCAAAATCTGATTGATTGTCTGTACTACCAACAGGAAAGACAGATCCTCAAGAACAGATTGGAGAGCAATCGAATCAAGCTGGAGTTAAAATAAATATTGCAGTTGAATTCAGGGAATGTGGGGTATAGGGATATATATTTTTTTAGAGGAAACTGGACGAAATAGAAGAATATAGTCAGGATAGTGTTTTAGAAGTCCGTTCTGATCCACACTCCATTTCAGAAGGTGGCGGTAATGCACCATAAGTTGTTTGCCAACCGCCATAAAACACTACTAGAAGAAGAAGAAGCTGGCCTGAGTTTGAAGTTCCTGCGCGGGTTAAAGCATGAAGATGTTCACTTTTTGGCTCTCATCGGATGGTCTCATGGGATTAGCAGTATATTCAACTAAAGTAAGCAGGAAAGGTAAGTCCACTACTAGTAACAAATGAGGTTAGACCAGCCAAATCTGTGTTTTTAAGTCGCGCAAAGTGACGCTAATGGCGTTAGCATTAACGTTAGCATTGAGCTAACGCTGATGTACCACAGCCTGCCAGTTAACTTTCAGACCATGTCCGGCTAATTTGAATGAGTTTAGACTTATTTTAGTTTAAAGTGTGTTGTTACTAGTTCGCTTGCTAGCTAGGAGTTCTCTTCACAATGCATGGCTTGCAGAAATGGAAATTCTGGGCCAAACTCAATTTATTTGGTGCAGGGTAATGGATAGCACAACTTAGTTGTGTCTTCTGATTTACTTCTCAACATGTGCTCATTAGCTCAGTGTCTATCAAAGTGTTTGTATGCAAAATGAGAATGTAGTGGGTAGCTTCAGCAGCACACATTGCTGTGTATTAATGTGTAAATGTATTCTTGTTAAGTTAGCTAAGAAAGCAGTATGATGAAACAGTATGAGATTTTGGTTGATTAAATTGATTGAGGACAAGGATGTTTGTACTCTATAGACCAGGAAATAACTGGGAGCCTGTAAGATGTTTCCCACCTGCTGCTGCAGTGTCCTCCCTGAAATCCATCCACAGCTTTCCCCCACCTGGATTTCATCTGTCTCCCTCTGCCTCTATGCTTCAGGTAAAATCTATTAGACTTCTGAGTACAAACTTGCTTGAATGATTCATAATTCACTGTATGAGAGAGTGACTGAGACGCTTTTATAGAAATGTCAGAGAAACCTGTATGTAAGTCATGCCTTTGCATATCTTTGCCAACAGCTACAGTGTGTCTAGCCACATATGTTCCGCTGTTCTCTGTTCCTCTGTGATCCACTCTGAACTCGCGTCACACAGCATAGCATAAGGAAATTGGGGAGTCAAGTGTTCAAAACTCTCTGCTACCAGTAGGGCTGCACGATATATCGTTTACACATCGACATTGCGATGTGCGCATGCGCGATAGTCACATCGCAGGACGTGCGATGTCAAAAGCAAATTAACTCGTCATGTTGCTTGATAAACTCTCACTTTAGGGGAGGCTACTGAGTGAAATGCAGGCTCTCTCAAAGGAGAGAGACGCCCCGCTACTGTACTCACTCATTTAGTGCTTAGCTTCAACACAACAAACATGCACAGAGAGCTCAATTGAATTATCTTTTGCTTATGTTGCGTTGCTGACAGACAGTAGCCCGTCTGTAAACGATGTGGTTGCGGAGGCGGACTTGTCCACAGTTTGCAGCGCACTCGCATACAGCAGGCTGGCTGCTGTAACTCAACATGTCCGTGGAGTGGAGATATTTACTCTTGAAACACCAAAAAGCAAGACCGCAACTTATGACACGAAGGCTGATTACTGATAAGTTGTCCGTGTTATCACTGTGGCTGTCTCTCCCCTTCAAGTCTCTGATGTTGCATCACATGATAGCAGTAACGTTACGGTAGAGTTAATCATACATAGCGACTCATTTACACAAAACATGTCGGTGAAAATAAAAAGAGAAGAGGCATATCTGGGCAATTAAATGTATATTTATTACTTTTAACGAATGAATTGTTTGTCACCGGTCGGCTGCATGTGAATCCTCGTCTCTCTGTACTGCCAGCCTTGCGCTCAAAAACCGGAACTCCGCAGATGCGGAGTGTACCACTTGGTCGTTTCTGGAGGGGGTTTCCGGGAGGTCAGACCAAGTGTGTAAAGTGGCAGGGGTGTTTCATTGTTGATTTATTGAAACGTTAGAAGAACGAAAGAAGTTGAAAGCAGTGATTATAATCAATGAAATCTAATGTTTTTCTGCAAATAGCATCATTGGGAGGTAGATTCTGGCACTCAATATTAGGGGTGGGCAATATATCAATTGTATATCAATATTGTGATATGAGACTATATGGTCTTAGATGTTGGATATGGTAATATGGTGATACAGCATACATGTTGTCTTTCCCTGGTTTTAAAGGCTGCATTACACTAAGTGAAGTGTAGGCTAGTGACATTTTAAAGTAGAATGTCATAACTTACTCACTTTTTCATGTATGTAGCCTAAGTCATGGAAATCCATTGGTCAAAATGTGTATGCACCCTGATAGATGACGCTCTGAGGCCTACAGTATAGGCGACAGCCCAGTGGTTGAGAAACATTAAAATACCTAATTTCCCCTCCAAAATCAGATGGACTCCTCTACAAAATCATCCCAATCATTCTAGAAGTATTCTTTTCTTTAAAATAGAGCTATTCTGGTAATCTGGTGAAAATCTGTATTTTTTCATATCGCAATATATATCGCAGGGGCAGGGAATATCGCAATGTCAGTTTTTTCCAATATCGTGCAGCCCTAGCTACCAGTCTCCGACGTCCAATCACAGATCCAAAGATATAATAATATCCCTATGGAAGCCAGTAGTTTAGGCGGCGGTTTTAATGATATTCCTGCATGAAACAACCTTTAAAAAGCAGTCTTTCCACAGCCTGTGCTGAATTTACAGCAGGGTGTTTGATCTCACTATCATGGTGCATGCGTCTGAGCAAACATACAACATTGCAGTCACACGGATACGGCAGCACATTGATCAAATCATCAAATCAAGTGTTGAACTTGAATGATTTGTGTCTTGTAAGGACATACAGGCTAGGCACCACAAATATGGTGCATGACAGAAATAAAACTGATCTATCTAGTATCTATCCAGTGCACCTGGGAAGTAAAACTTCATGAAATATTATTATATCTTTGGATCCGCGATTGGACGTCGGAGACGGGTAGGAGAGCGTTTTGAACACTCTACTTCCCCAATTTCCTTATGCTACGCTGTGTGATGCTAGTTGAGAGTGGACCACAGAGGAACGGAGAACAGTCAGGCTGGGGACCTTCAACCTGCCTCTCGTCTCAACATGATGGAGCCCAGCAGATACAGGTAGAGCTGTTGTGTGGTGTGTTTCATTTCATGTTCACATGGATGACCAACAGAAGTTTGATGACCACTATTGACAAAGGCGCATTATCTCACAACACTACTATAGACGGTTTTCACAGAATGGCCAGTCCTCCACTTTAATGATTTTTTTAATGCAACAGGAAGTGAGCTGGGGTTCAATTTAGAATGTTTTTGTTGTCAAGTTAAAACCATTTATAATAAGGCATTATGACTGCATACAACCACACATAACATTACACTGCGTCATTGTATGGTAACACACTTGTCTGCTATCTTGTCTCTTGTGTCTGCTTCCAGGGCCAACCAAGTGATGCATCTGCCTCCCCCTCTGTCCAGCCAATGGACACGTCCACTGCCATCCACTCCAACTCCTCACACCTCTTCTGCCCAGTCTGAGGACAACAGCCCATGCTGGACCCAAGTAAGAAAACATCTGCATCTCACACTGGATATGCAGTACAAGCAACTTAAAAAAAAAATCTACTCCAAATTACAGGATTATTATTAACTTGTTGGATTAAATGTGGATGCAGGGGAATGTGATTGGCTCATTGTTGTTATACAATCTCTTTACTTCCACGGTGATAGACAGCTTGAAGTCTGGCATTGTAAGCGTGTATCTAACTTCTGTATCATGATGTACTTACTGCCGGGCACATTATAGAGAGCCAAAGTGAACGTCACTTCCTGCCTTTCTCTCGGTACGAGCATCTGGAAAAATATGAATGGGGGTGAATGGTGAGAGACAATACTTTTTTGATCCCGTTTGAATTCTGCCACGGGGTACACATGTACATTTGTCAATTTAAAAGATAACTTTGCAAGTCAAGAAAGTCGCAGTTTGTTCTGAAACTGAAACGTAAGGTTTAGTTTTGTCAATCAACTACATCTCTCGTGTCTCACAATACGTCACACCATCAACAACGTGGACTGGCAGGAGAGATGTCACTTATGCGACTGGTTGTGCATAGTCTTTCTGATTTTATAACTTATAGTGGCACAGTTTTACCACAAACTGCGACTTTCTTGACTTGCATGGTTATCTTTTAAATTGACACAAAATTACATTTGTACCCCGTGGCACAATTCAAACAGGATCAAAAAAGTATCGTCTCTCGCCGTTCACTCCATTCATATTTTTTCAGATGCTGGTACAGAGAGAAAGGCAGGAAGTGACGTTCACTTTGCCTCTCTATATAATGTAAATCCAGCTTACAGTCCCTGGCTGGCTCACTATGCTGCTTCCCAGCCGGGGAGAAAGGCGCTGCCGTCATGCCGCCAGGAATGAGCCATGAACCGCGGATGGGACATTGTGAATAGCGATATTCTAGAATGAGAGTTATGAAAAGCCAATTAAATTACATAGGCCTTTGCATTAACATTAATCCAAGTAATCTTTTGCATGCTTATCTGCACAGATATGGACATTTCCGGTGATCTGTGCCTCCTTGTGCTGTTTGATGCCTGCCCGGTAGTGATGCGCGGGTAGGGATGCAACGATTATAAATTTTGATGTACGATTATAGTCTGAGAAAAAACCACGATTATCACGGTTTCACGATTATTGTTATGGACGTATAAAAATCACATGAGCATTCTCTAAATAGAGGTTTTATTGTATTTTCCCCACAATCTTAACAGTTGCTGCCTTCCGGAATACTAATGCACGATATGGATTTTTACAGCCGATAGTATAGGCCTACGCTAACCGATAAATATTCTCCTGGCCAATAACCGATACGTTAAACATACTATTGTTACTTTTTTCACATTTTTGTATTTAAAAAAATAAGTTCTTAACCTGTATTTTATGCACACCTGGGATTAAAAAAAGAAGAAAGGGCAGATGTAGTGAGCAAAGATGGATGATTTAATATTCCATGGCTCTGACCTAATCAAATCTAACTGACATCACTATTGTGAACATAAAACAAACAACATTTCTGATATAATATATATATATATATAATACAAAAAATATTTTATTATTATTTTATAGACGCGAAAGCCTATAGCTGCTTAGTCTGCAGAAAAAAACACAAAAGGCATAGTAACTTAGACTCTTATTGGCATGTTACTGGCAACTAAATGTGCCGTCTGAAATGAATTTTGCATTGGGGTCAGTTCTATTGAAGTGATGATGGGGCAGGCATGGAAAGCCTCACTATAAGCCATCATGTGTCGTTTCACTTTTTACTGGAAAATGCTCCCTCTGGATTAAAGAAAGGACACTCTGTGGTGTTGACTGGTGTTTGTTATGTAAATGTGCGCATTTGTTTTCCTTGTCTCAGTCAGATCATGACTGCCAAGCAGCTAGCTACGTTAGCTTCACGTTATTAGGCCTACATGTAACGTTAGCGGGTTGCTTTTGGAGTTGACACAAACCCTTGATGTTTCTTTTCGTGTAAAGCATGCGGTTCTCTATGGTTTAGGCCAGCGCTGGGAGCATGAAGTGCTTTAAATGCGGGGATGTTTGGTCACAACGAGCTTGAGGAACTATGTACGCTAGGCTATGGCCAGCTAGCTAACATTAGCCACAACAGCTAACGTTAACGTCAATGACTGTATGTTAACGCTAAACAAATCCGCTGCCTCTTCCCCACGTTTGGTTTAACGTAACACCAGCTCAGACTTTCCCCTAATCTCAGAAACCTTGCGGGACATGTATTGCAACATTTATGTTGGGCATCCATGGCTAGGCTACAGACTGGCTACTACTGGGAGACATGGCAGCTGCCTGTGTTTGGTGCCTCCGCTAAATAGTCCGTGCGGAAACGAAGCGAGAGAGACAGGTTCCTCTCCTTCCAGCGCCGTCTGCGCCGCATGGGAGTTTAAACTGACGGACTGTTGTGAAACAAAACACTCGGTGTAGCGGAGCCTCTGCGGTTATATAACCGTGACATTTTAAATCGCGGTTAATAGTCAAACCGGTTAACCCCTGCATCCCTATGCGCGGGTCACCCAGAACCCGCCGGGTCCCGCGGGCTGGGCCGCCCCGCAGGCGGGCTGGGTTGGCAAATTATGAAAATATCGCGGGTGCGGGCGGGGCAGGCTCAGAACGTGACAAAGCAACATTATTAAATAATTTAGAGCAATGAAACACGCAGAGTAATTAACCTTAAAGACGTTAACTCTCTCTCGCATGTAGGTACACACAATCAGACAGACTCCTGCTGCACTCTCTATAGCCTACATGGAGTAAAGAAACGCTTCAATGAGGTAGCCTATGTGCTCTCAAAACAAACACTTTGGAAGGATTATTCGCTGTAATTATTATTTGAAGTGTCCATATAATGCCACCGCAGATTTTCTGTTGTGGACTCGACTGTGATCTATTTGTCAATTTTACTGCAACGTGAGTAGGCTGTGAACAATTGAGTGCGCATGAGGTAATTAAAAGAAATCAGACAGCGAGTCTGGCCGTATCTGCAAGCCGTGTGCGCACCTGCTGCACTACTACGTTTAGTAGCCTACTACTGCAACAATTGAGAGCGCATGAGGTAATTAAAAGAAATGGGGAAGAATAAGAACTGTTTCTGTAGCCTGCCTAGTGCCTACCTCTATACCTGCTACCTCCATTTGAAACACTGCGCGGTCACGCCATCCGCACTTTGGGGAAGCGTAGTCGGTCGTGCTATCTGAAGACCATGGATTAATTGAAGAAAGACCGACATGAAAGCAGCAGCGCAACTCATCCAGAGCAGGCCTAGGCTACAACTGTTGTCGCGCAGGGCAGCATGTGAGTGTCTGTGTGTGTGTGTGTGTCTGTGTGAGAGAGAGAGAGGGGGGAGAGAGACAGAGTTATTAGCTGCTTTGCACACCTTGGAAGCTCTGCTGTGCTCCTCCTGCGTCCGGAGACATATTACATTAAATTGGCCGTTGCGGGCTGCTGGGTTGGGCTGGGTTCGGAATTTTCAGATATTTTAACGGGGCGGCCGGGGCGGGCTGGCTCCGATGACGGGTTGGGTTGGGGCGGGCCTTAAAAAAACCTGACCCGCGCATCACTAGAAAGTAGACATCATTATTGTAGTAAGCTAAATTATTTCATACTTGTAAAATAAAACTAGAGAAATTATTCCATTTTCGATTTGGGTCTTTTGAGAGGGGGGTGGGTCGTTCTCGCGTGGGATCCTTACGTCACCTGACAACTTGGTTTTCACTTTGAAAAACATGTCAAAGAAGCTGTCTGAGAGAGCCAAGTCATTAAAAAAATCGATCCTAACCCCTAAACTAAAAAGATTATTGCTCCTAAGGGACCCTAAAGCTGCGTTCACACCGACCTATTAAAGTTTTTCGCTGGCATCGAAAATACGCTCTCCGCCCGGGATGAAATATCCCAGCTCGAGCTAAATTACGCTGGCATCAGTCGCTCCCTGTTCAACGCTGATTGGCTGCCGTGTGAGAGAGTGTCAAATATCACACTGGCTTGGAACAAACCGCTGGTTATTGTGTGGCAACAAACCGCATTGACAGCTGACATGAAGGCTACGTTCACACAGCCAGCCTTAGTGCTTGAATCTAATCTTTTCCCACCTAAGTGACTCAGGTCAGTCTTTTTTATGACTGTGTGAACAGTACAAGTCACATTGAAAGTTACTTTTTTAAAGACGACCTGGGCTACTTTCAAATGTGGAAAAACATCAGATTCGAATCTGAACAGACATCTTGCCCATATCTGACTTAATGCTTCAATGTGACTTTTACGTCATTCCAGAGCGACATTCGTCACTATTCTGCACTGGCGGGAGGAGGGAGGACCAGATTGTGATTACAAACATGGAGGACAGCTGCGAGGGAGGTAATCAGTGGAGGAACAGTGAGGTTTTAGACCTCATAAGTATTAGCAAGAAGTAGCAGCTATTGCTCCACAGAAAGCCATTATTAAAAAAAAATCTAAAGGCTCTCTTTCTCCTCTTCCTCGCTATCATCTGCACCTATATGACGGCACGGTGGCTCAGTGGTTAACACTGTTGCCTCACAGCAAGAAGGTCCCGGGTTCGAACCCCGGTCCGTCCCAGGTCCTTTCTGTGTGGAGTTTGCATGTTCTCCCCGTGTCCGTGTGGGTTTTCTCCGGGTGCTCCGGTTTCCTCCCACCATCAAAGAAAGACATGTATGTTAGGGTTAATACTC
The DNA here is from genome assembly GCF_964638095.1 of Poromitra crassiceps. Classification (NCBI taxonomy): domain Eukaryota; kingdom Metazoa; phylum Chordata; class Actinopteri; order Beryciformes; family Melamphaidae; genus Poromitra; species Poromitra crassiceps. The sequence continues at coordinate 58,808,815 of NC_139627.1, read as the reverse complement.
CTGGCTGTCAGTGCCCCTGACCAAGGTACTGGCAAAAGAACTGGAGTTGGTCCCCGGGCGCTGCACTGCGGCTGCCCACTGCTCCTAGTTCTAGGAAGGTTCCTAGTAGAGGATGGGTCAAATGCAGAGGATGGATTTCCCCAAGGGGATAAATAAAGGTTAACTTAACTTAACTATATTCCCTGTCTTCCACTGCACAATAACTTGTAAATTGAACCGTAAACAACAGATGAAACAACATCGTCAGCTACCGCCATGTTTACTGCTGTCTTCTTCTGGGTTTATGTAGAACAGCAGTGTGCTGCACATGCGGGTCACTTCAGGTCCGTGACCTGTTCACACTGGAGTCTGATATGGGCCACTTTTAAAAAGTCTGTGTGAACAGCCACACAAAAAATCAGATGTGAGCAACAAGTCAGATTCAAGCACTAATGTTTGCTGTGTGAACATAGCCGAAATGAAGTCTGTACTAGCTCACGTTAGGAGCACGCTGATAGGCTTAGCTTGTAAACAACTACAGTGGCTCGTAGTGGACAAATATCATGACATTGCGTAACGTTATAGCCCCCAGATGTCCGTCAATTATTGTGCCTGTTGACGAGCGATTTAAACAGAGCGACAGAGTGATTCCATAGGGTTGAATCAAGCGACAGAGAGAAAAATAAATATCTCGGTGTGAACACAGCTTTAGGAGCAAGAAATAAATGAGCACAGAATGATTAAAAAATAAGGAGGCTCTAGTTAGTCTCAAGAGATCAGAATGAGCAACAGATTTTTTTGCTATGGTTAGATGGATAACAGTGAAACTATGATCAATATAGTATTTTTTCTATGTTCTCCAATTGTGTTAACTATTAACTACTACTAACTTAACTACTTTATTCAGAATTGACATCACAACATACGTTTACTTGCATTTCACTTATGGTTATCCGCTTGTGTAAAGTAAAGTAAAGGTAAAGTCCCACTGATTGTCACACACCTGAGTGTGCGAAATTTGTTCTCCGCATTTGACCCATCCCCTGGGGGAGCGGTGAGCGGCAGCAGCACCGCGCTCGGGAATCATATGGTGATCTAACCCCCCAATTCCAACGCTTTGATGCTGAGTGCCAAGCAGGCAGGCAAATGGGTCCCATTTTTATAGTCTTTGGTATGACTCGGCCGGGGATCGAACTCACAACCTCCCAGTCTCAGGGCGGACACTCAAACCACAAGGCCACTGAGCTGGTGTAAGCACACAAATTGAAATATATCATGAAACGACAATGGTTTAAGCAAGTGTACTCAAACTTTTGACTGAATAATGGCTAACTTAAGTTCTGGCCAAGGGACAACAGTTGGAAATTAGCCATCTGGCTAACACTGTCACATTGACAGTGATGTTATGTGCACTGTAGTGCGAAAGCATGTGAACTAAGCACAAGGCCAAAACACATGCTGTGTGGCACTAAAAATCATTTTCCAAGGTTGGCAGGTCTGCTGTAGCAAGAGTGAGCAAAATCTCAGAACACTGGCAATTGTACAGGAAAGAGGAAATGTCACAATTAAAAAAAAAAAAAGATAGTGGAATATCCTCAACTGTTATGTACACAAGGCTGAATTAATTCAGTGATAAGCTCAGTGTCTTCTTGCCCCTAACTGTAACTTCTGTTCCAGCTACTAATGTTGGAGAAGACTTGCTGCACTCACTCTCCCGGGATGAAATCAACAATCTTTTTCCCGGTCCTGAAAACTTCCTGAGGCTGTATGGCACCTTGTGATGTGAGACAAAAGGGTCAGTGCAGGGAGCACGTCAGTGCAACACCAGCCCCCTGCAGGAAGCACCAGCACCCCAGTGCAACACCAAGATCACAGTGATAACATGTATGTGGTATTGCATTTAATATACTGTATGCATCTGTGAGTCTTTGGATGAAAACGTTAGGCCACGCAACAGCTTTAGTGTCTGTCCAGGGATCTTAGTATTCCATTCATTTGTAAGTGTTTGGAAACCTAATATTTCCCAATACTTTTTTCTTCTGATGTAACCTGCAGCCAGCACCCAAGTGCCATGCCGATCTGAAACCAGCAATGCCAGTCACCTGCAATGAGCACCGCAGAGCAACGCCAGGATAGCAGTGATGAAACATGTATGTATTTTTTAATACTCTGTATGCAATATTGCAACTAGGGATGCAACGGTATGAGTTTTTGACGGTATGATAACCTTGGACAAAAATACCACGGTTTCACGGTATCGCGGTATCGCGGACCTTTATGTGTAAAAAATGCCAATGAACAAAATTTATTTTATTTTTAACAGTTTGCTGAATTGTGGACTGAGAAAAAATGTTAATGTAACCTCCAACTGTAATTACAGTTAACTGGCAAGTAGCTATGTGTTAATATAGTTTGTTATTATACTATGTTAATATAGTACTGTTCTTACTTATAAATGTAAACGATTTAATCTAATTAATTTGATGTGAAACTAAAACATCATAATAATATCAAATACACGCTTCTCTTTTGTAATGGGTGAACACTGGACACAATTATTGTTTCCTCACACACACACACACACACACACAGCCTCTGTCCCTGTTTCTGTCTCTCACACACACAAAGTTTGTGCATACTTTTCCACTGACAGGTTGGAGGAGTCTTTCGTCATTCTCTAATGTTACTTTTCTTCAGTGCAATACGTTTTGATAACGACCTGCTGTACAGCGCCGTTCGCTCAGTCAACTAACGTTAACTTTAGTGGAGAAAGATAGCTGGTGTTAGCTAGCTAATTAGCCATGTTAGCTGCCTCAGTAGGTAACGTTAGCATAGAGAGAGCATTTATCTGACGTTTGTTAGCTACTCCTCAAACCTGCGGGTGGAAATAGTTTATGTCCAATGCGATGTATGTTGAAGCAAGACAACGTTTTAATGTAGCTTGAATTTGACAAATAACGACGGGTCGTGCTCACGCAGATCTAAGCCCTGGCCATCCTAGGCTCAACGCGAGACTCATCAGTCATTCTGATGAGTCTCGCGTTGAGGCTATGGCCATCTGTGATTTTACAATAGCCGAAATATTCCCATACAGCCGACGTCGTCTTTTTAGATGGGGGGAAAGTTCAGGGGGGTCCTTCCTTGCGTTCTCCTGCTTTATCACACACACGGTTGTAAACACAGTCAGGGACAGCTCCTCACAGCTCCTCACTACTGTGCGTCTAGGTAGGCATGCAGCAAGGGGGAGGGGCCGCGTAAGCTGCACTCTGCAAGCAACCGGCACGTTGTTTTGGGGAAACAGCTGATACCGTGGAGAAGGTATGACGGCAAATCTTAGTGGTTTTGATACCGTGACTTTTTCAAACCGGGGTATACCTTCAAACCGGAAACCGCTGCATCCCTAATTGCAACAATACATTAGCCCACAGTCCACATACCTTTTGTTTTTGGGTCATGGTTTCACTACGCATTTTATGCATAAGGAGAAAAAAATGCTTCCATTTCTAAAATGGAAGCATGGAAAATGGAAATGCTTATTAGCAAAAAATCTATTTCTGGTCTATAATATGAAAGTATAAAAAAACACTTGCAAATGTAAAAGTGCTTCTTAGTAGGGCTGAACGATTTGGGTAAAAAATCTAATTGCGATTTTTCTGACCGATATTGCGATTTCGATTTAATTTCGATTTTTTTTTTAATCAAGTTTCAGTGCAATATTAACTGTAATAAATGTAAAACACAATGGAGCATTTGCCTACCACATTCAAACATCACAATCAACAAACTGCTCTATATTATAATGCAAGGATGAGAACTTGGATAAGAATTCCTTCCAGCAACATTTATTTGCTTTTAAACAACAGCTGCAATTCTCTCTGTGTCTCAGTCTTTAACAATACAAACAAAACAAAAAGCACCAGCATCGCTGCAGCTCTTGAAGTAACTGCCCAAGGATCGCTTGGCCTTTTTTGCAGCCGATGGCCTGGCTCCTTCCTGTGCTGCACTTTGAGGCACAGCAGCAGCATCTGGGGGTGATGGCAGCCCTCTTCTCCTGCAAAACACAGACACAACTGTTAAGTTTCACATTAATGCAATTCACAGCACACACATTCATTCACACATCAAATACGGGGCACAGGGCAGGCTATATACACAAGCAGTGTTTCAGTGAAGCCCTATTTTGCAAGGAAAGCCAGGGGAGAGAGGGGGAGGATAAGGAGAGAGGAGTGGGAGAGGAGAGAATTAATGCAAGTTACCTTTAGTGCCACCTGCACTTGTTCCATCTCTCTCTTCACCCGGGCCTTGATTTGTGGGACATTCTCTGCACTTATGTAGCTTGTTCGCAACTTTTCTGAAAAACAAAATAATTAACCAAATTATTCTATAAGTACTACATGGCTGTATTGCATTTTTAAGATTGGAACTAATTATAGATGATGTAGGAGGGAGAGAAAGTAGGGAGGAGAGATGGGGAGGGAGAGAGCAGAACGCTGGGAGAGAGGACATTAGCTACTACAGAATCATTCCATTTCCCAGACTGACAATATATTGGCTATATAATATATTGGGGGAGGTGAAGAGGGGCATTTAGACATTACTGTAGGCTTACCCAGGGCCGATCCTGGCCATTTGGGTGCCCTAAGCGTAATTGTTCTGTGGTGCCCCCCCCCCCCCCCCCCGTAAAACTTTCAATAACTGTCAAACGAAAGACTGCAAAATCATTAATTATGAACGATACTAGTGTATCTCACATTTCATTACATTTGGGAAACAAACAATTGTTAGAATTACTGTACATGTCAGCAAACAAGTGATTGTTAAACTGTACATGCAAGCAGGGGCGGACTGGGATCATAATTCAGGCCGGGCATTAGATACCAAGCAGGCCAGGCCGATACAGGCCGACGTGCGTGCCGGCGTCCGAAGGGCGGCGGCGAAAAATTTGGGCTGTTTGAAGCCCAATTTGGGCCGTTTGAAGCCAGATTTGGGCTGTTTGAAGCCAGATTTGGACCGTCTGAAGCCCGATTTGGGCCAGTTGAAGCCAGATTTGGGCCGGTTGAAGCCAGATTTGGGCCGCTTGAAGCCCAATTTGGGCCGTTTGAAGCCCAATTTGGGCCGAGTCCAATTTTACAATGAGATGCACCCTGAATAAAGTAATAAAACCACTAGTAAACCAGTAGGCGGCGCCTGGCCTGCTGTTCAGTGAGTGGCCTGACTGAGGGCACCAAAAAAAAAAAAAAAAAAAATTTTTTTTGGTGCCCTCAGTCACGTGATGCCCTACGCAGTCTGCGTACTCTGCGTAATGGGTTGGAGCGGGCCTGGGCTTACCAAGCTAACGTTACAATACAAGTAGCCTACTGCATTCAGGCAGAGTCAGACTGATAATGTTAAGTGAGAGGGGAAGAGGACATGTAACGTGAGCTAGCCAGTTAGGGCTAGCAAGCTAACTTTACTAGCTAAATGAGCTATCTCCTTAGGGAGAGAGCTAGCGTTAGTAAAGTTAACTTGCTACGTTGCTAGCCCTAGCTGCTAGGCTAAATAACGTACCGATGGCGAGGTGTAGTCTGTGGTGAAGCACTGGAGTCTGGTCCATCTGTTGATTTCCATAGCTTTTATGACGTTTGAAGCGTTGTCGGCACCGCGCTTGCTTAACACTGTCTAACTAACCGATGCTCTAAATCCAAAGTAGTTCCAGCCTTTCTTCGGTGCTAAATCATCCGGCGGCCGCTTCTTGTTCTTGTTCGGCTGAAGCTATTACACTTCCGAGTCTTGTTAGATAGCTGCCCTTCCATTGTAGAGAATCCAGTCAGTGGCGCACTATTAAAAATCCAGTCAGAGTGAATAATGTGTCAACTTTTGTAAAGTTCGCTAATCGGCTCGCTAGCTATATTCTGCAGACTGCTGCAGCTAGGTTTCTCCTCCTCCATCCAGGCACGTTTGATGCTGGTGCTGCTGCGTAAACATACGTCCGTCTACTACGGCGTGCTGCTGCTGCGTAACGACGTCACGTAACGTGTACCTACATGCAGTCATGTCACATGTTAAATCGAAGCCTTTGCGATTAATCTAATTGCGTTGTTTCAAATCTCGGTTTCGATTTAAATTCGATTAATCGTTCAGCCCTACTTCTTAGCCATGACTACTTGTAGGATAACCTAGGTAATAACATTACGAGACATTGTACATTTTATTTTCGAAGCAAATAGATAGCCGGAGCTACTTTCCTGATAAAACAGGAAATGTCAGGAAAGTCGTCTCTTATGGGGTTGTGTTTCTGTGGCTTTCTCTTTAAAGCTGGAGTGAGTACATTTACAATTGCTGGAGTGAGTACATTTACAATTTGTTTATATAAACAAATGTCCATTACGTTCAAGGCATTGCCAAACAAGTTCCCACAATGCTGTATTTCTCAATATACCAGAGTTTTCAATCCGACACAGTCGTGCCCGACAGGTAGAAAACTCAGGTATACTGAGAAATGCACAGAGAGAGTTATGTGGTGCAGATAGGCTTAATCAGCATTGTGTGAAGTCGTTTTGCAATAGCTGAATATGTGCATAACATAAACATTCGTTTATGTTATGCACTCCAGCTTTAAGCAGCGAGGCCCAGTTCCATGTCTTTACGGTGGGACTTGTGCAGTATATTGGATACTGCATGCCTACATTATGTTTTGTACTTTGTCATTTTCACAATGACATAAGGAGAAGTGTTCACACTGTGATTTTTGTTTTAAGAGTCGCTTTATTGAAACTTGGTTTCAGTATCTGGTCAGCAAAAAAATTATACAAAATATTTTTCTCCGATTTGATGTATAATGATTGTTTTAACTGTGATGGTTTTTCTAATTGGTAGTTTTCTAATCTTTTACATTGACTTTTGTCATCTAGGTTTCAGAAGACCCAAACGGTTTCCTGCGCCAACAACCTCTATCATCTCCAGTTGTGGTCATCAGTGAGGAAAACTGCATGATCGCCATGGGAGCATGCCAGTGGCGACCTTCGAAAGAGATCGGTTGAAAGAGGGACTTGTCTACCCGATGGCATATTATTATGTCCTACACCTCACTTACTCCAAGTGTGACTCAACAGTGCTCTCAGTACTGCAAGCTGAGATCCACCATGATGCCATCCGTGATGGACATTCAACCCCTTCCTACAAAAAGCCTATGGGCGAATGGAAGGCCTTCATGAGTGAGGTGAGTGTGAGAGAGTGAGGGACAGGCAAATGGAAGGCCTTCATGAGTGTTCTTTTTTTGGAGGAAAAATATATATTGGTCTGCCATCACTGTAGAAATGTCTTAAAACCTTGTCAATTGTTGTCTGAGCTTCAGTTCTGTGTTGTAACAGTCATGTTCTGCCATTTCACATTCAAGACCTTTTAAATGTGTTATTTTCTCGATGTGAATATATATGTTCTCAATCATGATGTTCATTTACGCTGAGTTAAAAATAATTTGCGTGCTTTTAAAAGAAATAATTTTATGTTACATGCATGTGACATTGTGTCCATGTGGGGGTGTGCGAAGAGTGCTCCAAGTGGTGCTCTGCTTTAACTCCCTGTCGTGGGCGTCCCCCCCCCCCTCCTCTCTTTCACTCATTCAGAGCTTCAACACAACAAACATGGCTGCTGTGAGCCCATACGGTCTTGTCTTGGACATGGACAGAGCGAAATATGGGATTATTTTGCTTACGTTACATTGCTGACAGTGACAGGGACTGACACTACATAGCCCGTCAGTAAACAATGTTTAAAAGTGCGGAGGCGAACTGGCGAAGGGAGCTGACCAAACGCCGACAAACATCCCGACTTAAAAGAGCAACAGGTTAGCGAATGTGATCGATAACCTAATTACATTCCCTCAAATAAGTTTTTTATTTTGTGACGAGCAAACATTTTTCACCGTCAGTTTGACGAGGAAATGTGCTCAGTACGAGCGACCCTCTGCCAAGTAACATTATTGAGTCATGACGCTGTTTATTTAATAGGGTGATCTGGTTGTAAAAATAAAACATTTACATCAGAAAGACATTGAAAGCAGTGATTGATAAATGAAATCCAATGTTTTTCTACAAATTGCATCATTGGGAGGTTGATTCTGGCACTCAATATTAAGGGTGGGCAATATATCGATTTTATATCAATATTGTGATATGAGACTAGGCAAGGCTGTCCAAACCCTTTTGAATGGGGGCCAGATTTGATAATGTGAAAATACCTGGGGGCCAGCTACTTTCTGTTGTATCTGAATTCTGTTGAATTGATACAGTACATAGAAGTTATGGCAAACTTAGTCTCGACGCCAGACCCATGAGAGTTCTTACGCTGATACACTAGGTTACTGCATGCTGCAGAGCTCTCTCTGGGTCTGGGACACTTTCCCTCAGAGGGCTGGTTATGGGAGGGAACCGTTCACTTGGCCAGTCATATGCCAGTGATGGCTTCAGTCCTCTCCAATCAGTAACGACTTTGCGATCAGACAACACGGGAGGCGCAGCCCATTTGCTCTCTCATCGGTGCTACGACCTGTCACTCATTCAATTTCAACCCGCCTTCAAAACCAGCAGTGGCTGTTAACTGGCACAGACTCACTTATGTAGTATACGGAGCGCAGCGATTCAACGTAATATTTGAGTCTGGGGAGAGACTATGGCAAACTAAGACAGATGGAATTGAATGCTTATGGGAGAGGAGAGTGACTGCTGTGAGGAAGATGTTGAAGATGATGATGGCTAAGACACATCCTTGTTTTACTCCTACTTTGACGTAGAAGGGTCAGACTGTTGTCCACTTATTTGAACGTGGGCTTGCATGCCGTCATGAAATAGCTTTAGAATGGAGAGGAATTTGGGTGGGACTCCAAATCGACTGAGTAGGTCCCAGAGTAGCTTTTGATTTACTGTGTCGAATGCCTTCGAGAGATCAATGAAAGCCATATACAGGTCTTGCTTATGTTCTCTGCACTTCTCCTGGATCCAGGCAGTGGTGGCCGATACAAATTGGCACTGACCTCAAACTATCCAATCAGACAAAAGTTGACATTTTCTCGGAAACGGAAGGTCAGATCGAGATGCCTATAAAGGACTATAATATATTTTCTCACCCCAAATCCATCCATGAGTCTCTACGAGTTACAGTTGCAGAGATACGTCCGCCCTGCATGCAGGACTACAGGAGAGACATAGAGGACAGCGAAGTTGGGGGTTTAAGTCACTGATCAAACACTCGATTTCAGTGATTGCTGTCAGAATATAGAGCCATTTAACACTTATTTTAACACAAAAACATTGCTGAATGTACCTTTAATGTGATAATCTAATTTCTTACGTTCTGAAAATAAATCCTGTTTTCTAAAATTCTGTATTCAATGTTGATTTTTTTCTTTTTGTGATACGAAAGTTTTGACATCAACCAGATTTAAATTTCTACCCATGTCTAGCCAACATTGGAGGCTGATGCCTAGCCAACGTTGGAGGCTGATGTCTAGCCAACGTTGGGTTTTGATGTCAACCCCAACCAAAATTCTGTGTCTATATAACGTTGGAGGCTGATGCCTGGCCAACGTTGGAGGTTGATGTCTACTCAACATGGGGTTTTGACGTCAACCCCAACCAAAATTCTATGTCTATCCAATGTTTGAGGCTGTCTATCCAACGTTGGAGGCTGATGTCTAGCCAACGTTGGAGGCTGATGTCAGCCCAAAGTTGGGTTTTGACATCAACCCAATTTTCATTCTCAACCAAACTTCTACATCTATCCAACGTTGGAGGCTGATGTTTATACAACGTTGGGGGCTGATGTCTGCCCAACGTTGGGATTTGATGTCAACCCGATTTTAATTTCCAACCAAAATTCTACATCTATCCAATGTTGGATGCTGATGTCTAATCAACGTCAGAGGCTGATGTCTATCCAACGTTGGAGGCTGATGTCTTGCAAACGTTAGGTTTTGACGTCAACCAGATTTTCATTCTCAACCAAAATTCTACATCTATCCAACGTTGGAGGCTGATGTCTATACAACGTTGGGGGCTGATGTCAGCCCAACGTTGGGATTTGATGTCAACCCGATTTTCATTTCCAACCAAAATTCTACATATATCCAACGTTGGATGCTGATGTCTAACCAACGTCAGAGGCTGATGTCTATCCAACGTTGGAGGCTGATGTCTTGCCAACGTTGGGTTTTGACGTCAACCAGATTTTCATTCTCAACCAAAATTCTACATCTATCCAACGTTGGAGGCTGACGTCTATACAACGTTGGGGGCTGATGTCTGCCCAACGTTGGGATTTGATGTCAACCCGATTTTCATTTCCAACCAAAATTCTACATATATCCAACGTTGGATGCTGATGTCTAACCAACGTCAGAGGCTGATGTCTATCCAACGTTGGAGGCTGATGTCTTGCCAACGTTGGGTTTTGACGTCAACCAGATTTTCATTCTAAACCAAAATCCTACATCTATCCAACGTTGGAGACTGACGTCTATACAACGTTGGGGGCTGATGTCTGCCCAACGTTGGGATTTGATGTCAACCCGATTTTCATTCCCAACCAAAATTCCACATCTATCCAATGTTGGATGCTGATGTCTAACCAACGTCAGAGGCTGATGTCTATCTAACGTTGGACGCTGATGTCTTGCCAACGTTGTGTTTTGACGTCAACCCGATTTTCATTCTCAACCAAAATCCAACGTCAGTTCAACGTTGGAGTCCAACGTCGATATGACGTTAAACTGACGTCCCGTGCCAGCTGGGCTTCAACGTGTACCATCAGGATTTCGTTCACAAAGTGAACTGGAAGGGAGGTCACGGCAAACACGCATTGCCGAAGAACCTCAAGGCAAAGGTGCTTGACATGGTGAAGGCGAAATACGCGACTTATGTTGTAAAACATATTCGTGATCGGATCAATGAACGTCTCCGTAACCCGAGAAACGTAGATCCGAGGGCACGTCACGACCCCCTCCGCTAAACAGACTGACTGTTTTACTGTTGCCTATACTGTACAGCCTGATACTTTTCTGATAGCCTTTTCACATGGCATTTTTTTTTTAGGCCTAAACAGGTACAGAGAGACATTTTTTTTGTGATAGGCCTACTGTACTCAATTGTACTGTACTGTACTACATTTTTTTTTCTCTTACGTTTTAATAAAACTTTAGTAACATAGCAAATGTGTTCCTCGTTATTTATTCTAACTGCATAATGTGTATTAATGTCTAGTAGTGTGTACGAGCAATGTACATACAGATTTGTATTAACTGCACACACACACACACACATATCATAATAACTACATAATACAATGACACAATAGGCTATTAGCCTTTTGAAAATGGGACTTTTATGTTCATTTTATATCATGCTTGTCAAATGCAAGAGATCACTGCATGGCATGCTATCAAAACGATTTCGATTTATGTAGCCTACTGTGTGTGCGTGTCCTTTGTGCGGGGGGGGGGAGGGGGGGTGAGTGATGCATCTAATTAGCTGATCACTGTATGCTGTGTGCTGTGTGCAGAATAGCAGTCAAACCGGTTCTGAAAGGTAACAGTAACACGTTCCTGCTTCCCCCCACAAATTTCATTCTTGAGGCTGCGGTTACATGAGGCCTTTTAATTCGAAATGAAATCATTCGAATGAAATCATTCGCATTGATCGTTATTTCCTGCGAGTTTACAAGAGAAAATAGTATCCAATCTCAATCCTCTAACTCACTGCAGTCTTTCTGCGCATGCCCGTTTCACTTTTGACTGAAAAATGATGCCTCTAGATTAAAGAAAAGACACTGTGATGTTGACTTTTATGTAGCCTAAATGTGCGCATGTACTGTATAGAAAAATACTTCAATCGCATTGAGAAACGAACTACACCACCCCCTTACATCGAATTTGACTTCACATCGAATTGGCCGTTTTCATTCTGCTTTAGGTGTTTACAAGATAAATTTGAAGAGGATTGGGATCGAATTCTGAGTTAAAGAGGATTGAAACTGTCCATGTGTCCATGTAACCACTTGTCACTTGTCAACCCAGTTGATGTCACAATGTGCATGCACGTGGTCTAAATACGCTGCGCTGATTTGCTCAATGGATTTTTCGGCTTCCGCAAACAAACAGCTGTGGTGCTTGTTGCTTGTTGTCTTGGAAACATGAACTTTGAGCGCTTCCTGAATGGGTCAACCAAGGAGCAGGCAAAAGTGGCTTTGCATCCCAGCAAACATTTTCACGTATAACGACCGTGTGCTGTACGTCAAACCAATGTCCATCTGTTTAAATGAATTGTGTATGATTTTTTTTTGCAGGAACACTGACAATATCAGATGGTAGTGGGCAGGAAATCAACCCACAGATCCTTTTGATTGTACAAATGTGACCGTTTTGACAGAACTTGGTGTGATGATGCATGTTTTAGCACTGTGTGTGTGAATTTATGGCACTTTTTCTGGGTTTAGAAAGCTTCTTCTGTGACAAAGCATTTGATATACAGATGTCATAAGAGTTGTGACGATTCAAGCTCATTTATTGTTCCATATTAACTAAGGGTTAAGTAACAATGACAGAGCTTTAAAGACATTGGAATATCTATCAATGGCTGATGTTAGATAATCTATAATCCTCTAACAGCCTGGATAATCTCATACACTGCAGTGTTTAGCAGAGCCCTGCCCAGTGCCCACAGAAGTTTACTTAAACTCTATAATTATTTTATCTTCATTTATCTACAGACCAACATTTACAGTATAGATTCTCTTTCACATTTGACCTATTTCCCTGGGTTGGATTAATAAAGTTGTTGATCAATTGATTGACTGACTGAATGATGGTGGTTCATGTACTGTATGCATAGGCTAGTGACAATGAATAGATACCAGGGGAGAAATCAAACTAGGCTACTCATACAGTAAATCCTCCTATTTCAGGGTGAAAAGTTTGGCTGTCAGCTAAAGGTGACTAGTCGGTATTAATACAGTATTGTGACTAGCTTTTCGGATGTTAGGTAGTAAAGATCTGAATGTATATCAACCTAAAAGCTAACATCTCCCCACTGTCATAACGAGATGGGTCCATGCTACTGTAACGTTATATCAATTCGAGAAAAACTAGCTACTGTACAGTAGTTAGAAATGGCTGCAGGCCAATTCTAGATTCTATTCACAGATCGTAGTGTTTGCTAGCTAGCTAGCGCTAAGCTAACACTGATTCAATGTCACCATACAATATGCTTGAACCAAATTAAAACTTAACGCCCACACGTATAGTGACGCAGCTGCAGCTATCATGTTGTTTTGTTTAGTGTACTGTACAATAACGTAACGAACGTAACGTAACGATAGGGCACATACTGTAGGTTGGCGTTAACCAGACAGTATATAACGCATCCGAGATATAAACGTTATGAATATAGCCACGTTATAAACAAACTAACGCTGGTGATCCGTATGGAAACATTGTTACTCGAAATGGTTAAAAGTTATATCAATTTGGTCATTCTGTAGCATTTTACTGCCATATAACATAACTAGCAGCTATGTTAGTAAGCCACATAGGACAACTACTAGCGCTGAACCGGAAGAACAAATACGTTTGCGTGGACTGTGACCCCGCAGCTTGAAACTGCTGCAACAGTGAGAGACACATTATGGTACTATGAGGGCCCCTAGTGGTTGAATGCCATTATTCACATCTCAAACCATCTCAAAAACGTCACCGCATCGTCAAGCACAAGGTAATGAAAAAAATCTGTCACGACGGGAGTGGCTGCATCTGTAATTAGGTACAGTGGTCTTGAAGCGGGGCGCTGCGTCTAACGAGATCCGGCACCCCTAGCAGCAGCCTCACCAGCTTTTTCTCTCTCAGTACTGGGGGTCAACAACTAAAACGTAATTTAGCCACCTCAAACAACGCCCAGCTAAACAAATCGATATCTGTGTACATGTAGGCCTACGCTCTATTTTGAGAATTTTCTGCGGTTTACTTTTCCGCCAATCAGTCATTTCATTCGGCACTGCTTTTTCTCCCAACCGTATCACTACCGTATTCCTCCGCTCAAAGCCTGCACAGAGCTGCAGCACTGGATTACTCCGCAGTTATTTGGGGGTATTTTATTTCTCCCGGTTAGAGGAATAGAATACACGAACGAAAATATGAGTGATTTTGATAGCGAGGATGATATGCCATTCACCTTGGTGGCAAGAGGATACAATTATGAACCAGAGAGAATACAGAAGAGGAACTTTTGCAGAGAGTGAACAGGCAGAAAGAGAGATCATGCGCCTGCTGCCTAAATGCAGGGGTGCCCTGGCTGCAGACCTTTTTCACCATTCCCAGGATAAATTGTGGAAAACGTCCCAGACCAGAGAGGCCAGGTGACTTGTTGTCTCTAAAGTAAGTCAGTGTTTTATCTCTCTTCTAAGCCTTCCTGTTTTGTAAACCGCGGCTCTGTGCTCTGTGCAGGCTTTGAGCGGAGGAATACGGTAGTGATACGGTTGGGAGAAAAAGCAGTGCAGAATGAAATGACTGATTGGCGGAAAAGTAAACCGCGGAAAATTCTCAAAATAGAGCGTAGGCCTACATGTACACAGATATCGATTTGTTTAGCTGGGCGTTGTTTGAGGTGGCTAAATTACGTTTTAGTTGTTGACCCCCAGTACTGAGAGAGAAAAAGCTGGTGAGGCTGCTGCTCTGGGTGCCGGATCTCGTTAGACGCAGCGCCCCGCTTCAAGACCACTGGACCTAATTACGTTAGTGTATCGAACTAGCTGATAGGACCCCACTTCAAAGAAACCTAACTATCCCTTTAAGCTAAGTTGGTCGTAACTTTATGACCTAACAGCTACGCCGGTTGCACCAAGACGGCTTAAGCCTTCTTTTCACTACGACCAGGCGTAACTCTTATGACTGGTATGGAGGAGGCGTAGTGCCTGCCTGTAACAGAGATCTCCGTGTCTTATCAGCGGAGACCTTTTTGAGTCCTTACCGTCATCGTCGTAACACAGCCAGTTCTCCGTCTTTGAAGCACGATGTTAGATTATAACTAACTAGTTGTGTGGCTTAGCCTTCGCAAATGTTGCGGTTAATCTTTTAGAATTTAATACATAGAATTGGGAACGTTACATTCAATTTCATTCAGACTGTCTGTCTGGCTCAATCGCCGCCATTTTTCCCCCGGAGCGAGGGAGGGTGGGAGGAGGGAGGGTGTTTTACAGTAGTGGCTGAGAGAGCGTAGTGACACAGTGCGCTCCAAGCAGGTCGCGAGGCACATTTTTGCAACATCATCCAATCAGGGGGCATTCCCTGGCAATTCACATGGACGCGCATTGCTACGACCGGCGTAGTTAAGACCAGACGTAAGCCGTGTTGGTGCAACAGGCATAAATCCACTCTAAAGACTGGTCTTAACTAAGACCGACATAGGAGTTACGACCAGGCATAGTTAAGACCACTTGGTGCAACCGGCCCCCTGGTGTCCAGGAGGGAGGATTGTAGTGGAGCACTGAGGTGTCAGGTGTGACTGTGTGGGATGGCAAATGGCCAGGTAGGAGGCGTATAGAGGAATCATAAACGTCTCCAAAGTGCTCTGTGTGCTGCTATTTTTATAGGCTATTTTTTAATTCAATGAAAACTACGCCCGCACTGTGTTGATTCAGAGCCTATATTTCTAACGTTAAATCTATGATCTAAATAGGCCTACGGATTTTAGAAATTTAGACTTCTACTTGCAAAAAACTCATTGGGTTTTATTGAGTAGACCTATATTAACACATTGAGTGCCACAGCGCTTCAGTAAAATTGTCTGGAGCCTGTGCCAGGTTCACTTCCATTCAGTTGAAAACAGCTATAGAATTTTTTCTATTAGGGGTATATTGACAGGACTGGACTCAAATGAAACATTGGACACTCCTGCTTCTCTCAAAGAAGAAATTTTGTTTCTAGACAGTTCCATTATGAAATGACAGCCTCTGCAGGAAGAGCACTTTCAAGGGTTTTCTGCTGTTTTTTTTTACTTTCCGAGATAAACACACTTTTATGTAAACAAAGGTCACAGAATGAATTCTGCTTCAAGTGTGATAAAATGCTATACCTAAATGAAAGGTTGGAATGTCTACTTTACCTTGGGGGAAAAAGTATGTAAAAAGAATGTTTCATTGATTTTTTACAAATATTTGAACACCGCTTAGTCCAACTTCAAGACGCTGCTTTTTATGGCATCAAGGTGTATGTTGCAGGCCATCTCTCCATAAAGAAACATGATATCAACTTTTTTTTTTGTGATGATGAAAGTACACTTCCTAAGCTTTCATTTGGTGTGTAACAATCAAATATTCCACCACAACATTTCATGCAGTGTATTCTTTTCTTCAAAAAAACCTTCAAAGTAGTTTGCAAATAAAACACATTTTTATGCATAGTATTTTCATAATAGCCCACAGAATGAATTCTGCTTGATAAAATGCTATTCCTAAATGAAAGGTTGGAATGTCTACTTTACCTTGGGGGAAAAAGTATGTAAAAAGAATGTTTCATTTATTTTTTACAAATATTTGAACACCGCTTAGTCCAACTTCAAGACGCTGCTTTTTATGGCATCAAGGTGTATGTTGCAGGCCATCTCTCCATAAATAAACATGATATCAACTTTTTTTTTTTTGATGATGAAAGTACACTTCGTAAGCTTTCATTTGGTGTGTAACAATCAAATATTCCACCACAACATTTCATGCAGTGTATTCTTTTCTTCAAAAAAACCTTCAAAGTAGTTTCCAACTAAAACACATTTTTATGCATAGTATTTTCATAATAGCCCACAGAATAAATTCTGCTTAGAGTTGAACAAAATGCAATACCTCAAACGAAAGGTTGGAAACTCAACTCAAGTCAATAACAACAAGTATGTGAAAAGAATCTTCCATTTATTTTCTACAAATATTTGATTCCAGCTTTTTTTTTTTTTTTTTTTTCAAAAGAACCAACACATTTTATGAAAAAAAGGCATACACATGACTGATGCTATTACTGTGTTACAACTGCTACTATTCTTGTTACAGTAATGACACTGCTATTGGACGGCTTGACAACAGTCAGACAGCAGGCAGTTTGTGTTTGGAGGTAACGTTACTGTAGTCTTGAAGGACTGAATCCCGCTACAGCTTTCTCTCCAGTGTCTCTACTTTTCAACTGTCAAAGCAAATAAACATACTAAAGCTTGATGGACTGCCCACACACTCGTTGACACTAACTAAACTAAACTAAACACTGCATCACTGGCTGATGTCTTCCTTTGCGACTGGCGTCTTCCTCCGAGCTGTGCTCCAACTCTGAAATTGAATATTTTACATGGTATTATTAGTATGCTAACGAATTGCAGGATCGTTATTCTTACCAAGCTTTGTGTTGACGAAAATAAATTGATGAATAATAAAAGGTGTGTGTGGGTGTGTTTATTTTTTACATTTCTACCTCCTATTTTTCTCCTGCTTCTTTTTATTATTAGACATTACATTACGGCATTTGGCAGACGCTTTTATTCAAATCGACTTACAATATCAGAACTTACAATATCACATTTTTGTCAACAATCGAGAAGTCATCTATGCATACAATCGTCTGGCATTTACAGCTTTAGTAGTAATAGTTTCCTGTAAAGGATCAATAAAGTAGGCTATCTATAGCCTATATGTAGGTTCTAACCTCTGGAAGCCGCCTCGTCCAAGAATGTTCGCCTCTTAGGTCCAGGGCCAGGGGGCTGCCATTCCTCATCTCTGGCGTCATCAGGAGATGATGAAGCCGTCTCCTCGGGCTCATCCGTGTCTGTTTCAGGGAGATCTCTCTCCCGAACAGCACGGCTGAGAGCCTGTTGCAGTGTGAGCTGCCCACCACGCTTACGCCTGGCCTTGGGCATGACAGCTAACAGCTAACTAACGCTAGTCTAACTGTACACTAACGCTAAGACTAACGCTAGTCTAACGCTAGTCTAACACTAACGCTAGTCTAACAAAACAGACACACAAGACAGACAGACAGACAGAGACACACGGACAATTTTTTTTTGTTTTTTTGTTTTTTTGTACACAGATTCTATCTACCCTGACCTAACTAACGCTAAATGCTAACTGCTAAATCTAACCCAGGCACACTCGCTAGCACACTCACACACACCCGACACAACCCACCCACGCACGCACTCACCTCACACCAAGCACTCGAATCCACTCACTACACAATCTCACAAACTAATCTAAAATCGCTATGCTACTAAATTCTACTAAATGCTACTAAATGCTATAAATCTATTCTCTTCTTCTGCTACTGATACTGCTAATGCTAATGCTACTGACCAACCTACTCTACAAGAGACTCTGGGCGTCGCAAGGTTTTAACGTGGCTGCACTGCGCAGCTGCGATGTGATTTTTAAGGTGGCGCCGTGTGATCCCTTGAAGGGATTCATGCTCACTGGCTGGGTACGACCTTAAACAGAAGAATTATGGAATAATATGAATTATGATTTTAGGACGTCCACAGACGTCCTTGGCACTGAACGTTACTTTTTTTTAGGACGTCCACAGACGTCCTTGGCACTGAATGTGTTAATGTGCTGTATATAGACACTAGGCAGAAACGGCAGCAGAAAACAAATGACTGATGTGAATAAAGCGGTAACTTTAGACAGTCCTTCAGTAACAGACTCATATCCAACGCAGAGTTTGATTGTGACATGCAGTAACGCTCCGTTAATTAATACACTTTGAAGTGGCTTTTCAATGAATGAGGAAATAGGCGTGTCTGACGCTGTAAAATCCAGAGCTGTCCATATTGCATTGTGATTGGCTAGTTGTTACAAACCACGCCTCTATCGTGGGCACGAGCTCCTGTTCACGAGCATTTTCAGGTGCAGGAGCTCAGAGCTGATAAAGAAATCCTGAATTAACAGATCCAGCTGATAACTGGCGTCGTGCTACAGAATAGCTCGATTGTTTTGATCTGGTTAAGCCAAACCAGATCAAAAGACAGATCCTGGATCTCCATTTGTGGTATAGGCCTCTGATCTGTACTCAAAACAAAACAAAACACAAAACAACAAAACGATTACGGTTTCATTTCTAATTGTTTTTTCCTGACACACACACACACACACACACACACACACACACACACACACACACACACACAGACAGAACCAGACAGCAGGTGGCGTTCTCTGCCTCGCTGACTAGTGGAGGCACAGTGGGACCCTACAGCGGAGACACAACGCTGATCTACAAGAACATCTTCACCAACTCTGGACACTACAGCTCAAGTACAGGTATAGTGACCCAACACACACACACACACACACACACACACACACACACACTAAACAGACCCCCCCCCCCCACACACACACACACACACACACACACACGCAGAGACACACACAAGTGACAGACCCGCACGAACACATACACACACACACACACACACACACACACACACACACACACACACACACACACACACACACACACACAGACACACACAGACACAACAGAGTGGAGTTGACTTCATGGAGACTTTTCTTTTGGATTGTTTGTGCTGCAGGCATCTTCACAGCACCGGTGAGAGGAGTCTACTACTTCAGATTCACCGCCTTCAACTGGAACACTGATAAATATACAGGAGTGATGCTCTATAGGAACAACGAGCAGCTGATGTTGAACATAGAGAGCCCCACTGACAGCAACGACATCCACACCTACTTCTCCAACGCTCTGGTCCTGCAGCTGCAGCCTGGAGACACAGTCTACATGAAACTACGCTCAGGGAACACAATCCTCGACAATCCAGACAACCACTCCACCTTCAGCGGCTTCTTAATCTATACTTTGTAAATGTTCACTTTGAAAATGCATCTCAGCTCTCCCTTATCCTCCAATACAACTGTGTGTGTGTGTGTGTGTGTGTGTGTGTGTGTGTGTGTGTGTGTGTGTGTGTGTGTGTGTGTGTGTATACAGGTCTGTCTATTGTGTGTGTGTAGGTGTGTGTGTGTGTGTGTGTGTGTGTGTGTGTGTGTGTGTGTGTGCGTGTGTGTGTGTGCGTGTGCGTGTGCGTGTGTACGTTTGTGTGTATGGGCTATATAAACAGACTCTGTTCTTTCTTTTGATATATTCACTGTTTACATTTTAGAACAAAAATATTATTGTTTTTTTGATTGTCCTCTTTACAACACAGCTGAGATCTTTTCCATGTGCTTCTAAAAGGAGAGAGAGAAGATGAGTCCAAGAGAGAGAGAGAGAGTGAAAGAGATAGAACAAGAGGGAGAGAGAGAAAGAAAGGCAAAGAGGGGGAGCGAGAGAGTGAAAGAGAGATAGAAAGAGGGGAGAGAGAAAGAGAGATAGAAAGAGGGGAGAGAGAGTGAAAGAGAGATAGAAAGAGGGGAGAGAGAGAGTGAAAGAGAGAAAGAAACGGGGAGAGAGACGGAGAGAGAGATAGAGAGAAGGGGAGAGAGAGAGGAAGACAGAGAGAGAGAGAGGGAAAGAGGGCCACAATACACTGCACATGACATCACTTTCCACCCCGCACAGTCATACAAACATGATGTCACAACACAGCACATAGCCATACATCCAACCAACATGATGTCACAACAAAGCACATAGCCATACATCCAACCAACATGATGTCACAACCCAGCACATAGCCATACATCCAAACAACATGATGTCACAACACAGCACATAACCATACATTCAAACACCACGATGGAGCATACAAAATAATAACCCCACACAGAACAAACCTCCTTATAGAATCTTTACATTTAGAATGAGATAGACAGCTCTCCCTCATCAACAGTGCACACTGCCCCCTGCAGGCACCACACATTTTGAAACCCCGGAACATCATTGACCAAAGAGTAGTATGCCAGTTCTGCCCTAAGGCGAGCAGAGAGCCCCTGAACATACCGAGCCTGCTCCCCTGCACCTTGTTTCTCCTTGTCAGACACAAAGACAGTTCTGCCTGACCCAACAAGAAGTTGATCAACACACGTTTGGCCCTCTTGCTAAAAGCATATTTTGGTCCCAAAATAAACAAAGTTTCCCTCAACTTCCTGCACAAAGTGGTCAAAACCTTCAAAACAGGTGCAACACGATGACATCGCACAAATACATGTTGAACAGATTCAGGCAGATGACAAAAAGGACATCCCACCCCCACACTCAAGTCCATCTTAGTCACCCGTGTGTTCGTTGCTATAGGCCCCATGCAGGATCCTCCACTGTAGGTCTCCTGACCTCTTATAAAGCAGCCTCCATCTAAAGCCTGCCATGCTCTGCTCACCCAGCATCTCCTGCCACTGATGCTCCCTGACCTCCTGGAGAGCCCTGATGTTCCTGACCTTGGTTTGGTTACTGCCGCGTACAAGTGGACCCTCCCCTCCAACTCCCCAAACATCCCCAGACTCTCCCCCTCTCCCCCTCTCCTCCTCCCTGCCCCCAGTCTCAGCTGACACCAATAGAGAGCCTCTCCCTGAGGCTTGGAGGGGAGAGAGAGAGAGAGGGAGAGAGAGAGTGAAAGAGATAGAAAGAGGGAAAGAGGGTGAAAGAGAGATAGAAAGAGGGGAGAGAGAGAGTGAAAGAGGTAGGGAGTGAAAGATAGATAGAAAGAGATTAGCCTGGTTTACAGCTGTGAAGAAAGTGATTGCTACGTGATGGAAAGCTCCTCACTGTCTGAGCTGCAGAGCCTGGCTTCTAATGTATTTAGATGTAGTGAACGTACAGCCTGGGTACATGGTGCAAACCAGTCAATAATGTATTTAGATGTAGTGAACTTACAGCAATCTACAGCCAGGGTTAGTTGGAAAACACTTGCTTTGAATCTCAAAGGCCTTTGAGAATGATTGCCTTATAGGGGGGGGGCAGTTTTGTTTTAATCTCAGTTTAATTTGAGGGTTTGTTTGTTTGTTTGTTTCTCTTTTTGTTGTTGTGGTTGTTTTTCCTTCCTTTTGTGACCTTAAATGTTTTCTTTGACTTAATGAACAGAATGTTATACATTGTTGTCTATTGACACAGTTTTTTCATTGTTACCTGTTTCAAGACAAGTGATAATAAAAGAAAAGATTTGATCACACAAAAAAAGAGAGCTAGAAAGAGGGAGATAGATAGAAAGAGAGGGAGAGAGAGAGTGAAAGAGAGATATGAAGAGAGAGAAAGAGGGAGAGAGACTACGCTGCATACTGACACTAAGACAAAATCCTCCTATGTGATCTACACTGTATACTGACTGTTAGAGCCAGTTTCCAATTTCTCTATTTAATTATTCAAATTATTATATTATTCTTGTTTGATGATTATGATTCATTGTTCTATTGGGTTTGAATTATTTGTCTAAAGTCTAATGTCTGATTTGGTTTATTTACTATTGGGTCTAATGGCCAATGATTTGGGGAGCCATAAAAGGATCTCCCCCTGCTGTCCTTTCAAATGTATTGCAGACAGCTAAGCCAATATATGTTATGTGAAGTGATTGCAGGTGTGTTGGACAGACAGGTGTGTGCTGATGGTGAGATGGGGAGCGGTACAGTTTTTTGACCACAAAATTGCAAGTTCTTTGTGATCATTTTTTGTTTGGAAATAGTACATTTATGAATGTTTTGCTGCACGCCTGAACTGCAAATAAATATGATTTGAAGCAACTTTAACAAGGACCTCTGTACCTAATTGTTATCGTGAACCCACAACCCCGTCAAAGGCAAGTGGCTATAGAGAGCCGCAGTAACGAGTCCGGAAATCATCGATGCTAACAGCCCTGGTTCAACACAGTTTTCGCCTATGGGAGTTTTGAATGGGTTTTTGGCGCGATGCTTCTAATAAGCTCTCTGGGCAACGCTGGCTTAATCAAACGCGAACCAGATGGTAGTAACATCATCTGCACACATGAAGACCACTTTTATGAGTTTTGAAGCTTTTATGTGCCGTTAAAAGGGTGGCTAGCTAGCAAATGGCTAAATGAGACTACACTTTTGAGTCGATGGGGATATATACATCAATAACGTCACCACTTCAAAGGGCGAACACGGAAATTCTCTTTCCCTCACCTGGTTCAGCCCCGTTCAGCGCGGGGTAATCAGTGCACACATCAACAACAGTCCAGGTTGAGTGCTGACGTGACGTGGAAGCCTATGCGACAGTGTGTAGTTCTGGATTAGCTTAGCTCGAGCATTTTACTTCTAGGGCTCGCATTTACGCTACAAAACTCATGAAAGTGGTGCTCATGTGTGAAGATTATCCGACGGAACTCTGGTTCGCGTTTGATTAATCTTGCGTTGCCCAGAGACCTTATTTGAAGCATCGCGGCAAAAACCCATTCAAAAATCCCATAGACAGAAACAGTGTTGAACCAGGAAGTTCGGGACTTCCGCATTCAGCCTACAAAAATACGTCATCCCTGCGGCTCTCTATTGAACTAATGTTTGTTAAGAAGCCACCACACTGACACTAAGACAAATTCCTCCTATGTAATCTACACTGCATACTGACACTAAGACAAATTCCTCCTATGTGATCTACACTGCATAATGACACTAAGAAAAATTCCTCCTATGTGATCTTGCATATTGTGGCAATAAAAGTGATTCTGATTCTTATTTCTGGTAGTAATGTGAATCTCAGAGTTTGTTTCTTTTTTTATGAATGAGATGCTTCCTGGTTCGTCGGCTCACACCTTTTCAGACAGACGTTGATTCAGCGCTGTTACTACCTCCACTGGTGGAACGAAAGGTGTAACAAAATGACATATTATATTATATTATTATTTATTACTATGTAAAACAATATATATGTTAGAAAATATAAACAGTACAGCAGCATTAAAATAATGAGTGAATGAGAAACACACAAGAGCTAGAGATTTGATTCAGGGATGCAAACTCATGTATGGTGAAAAAAGAGAGATACGGGGGGGGGGGGGGGCACACTGCACCATCACAACAGTTATTTCACTATTTCTCTATCAAACTAGTCCATTGGAAATTTCTGCGCTAAGTGAGTGAATATTCAACACAGCAGCATTATTAACCTATAAACATAGTGCAATAAGGAGAACTGTGGAGCCCCCCAGGGGTCGCAGCTGGTACAAAAACAACATGGTAAACTAGTGTGCACAGTTTTATTACAATTTACAAATCTGTGCACATGATTTACTAATCCATGGATTAGTAAACCATGTGCACAGATTTGATACTGGTAACATCATAGAGGGACTTTTAGGCCTATATACAGTGAGCCAGAGCCATTACACACAGCTGTTGATTGCCTCACCGAATAATCTGCTGGTTACCCAATTTTAGCATCAGGATTTGATGTACTGGGGTGGCACGTCCGTGCGTAATGACGTTTCTGCGCTGCGCTGCGATTATGGTGCGGGATCCAGCACAGCGAGGTATTTAGCGCGTAAGAGGTCCTTTTCAAAGCTCTTAGTGCAAAGTAATTGTGCGCTGCTGATGATAGGATAATGCCATCTATCCCCACATTTTAGCGCTGAAACGCCTGCTTTGGCATGTGGCACGCCTATGCCCAGTACAATTATAACAGGCATGCGCTTGTGCCCGCCCCCAATTTGCATTGTGCACGCGTTAAACGAGCGCAAATGCTAAATTTGCGCTTGATACTACTGTATGGGCAGTGTCCCAATGAAATATCTTCTTAGTGAGTCTTTGGTCAGACATTCTCACAAGTCTATTCTATAGTCGAAGGATTTTAACTCTGTGTCTGATGCTTGGGGATTCCCAACCAATATCTCCACTAATGGCCAGAACTGAGGTGAATTTATGAACTCCTAGAAAGCGGATGGCTCTGTGATGCACAGTGTTACAGCTTGTATGTTCACAGAAACCCCAAACACCAGAAGCATATAGTCAGACACAGGACAGACACATGAGTTATACAGTTGTGTGTAAGTATGTATGTACCTCCTGAGCTTGAAAGCAAGCAAGTTTTTTCTTTTCTTTTGCAGTTTTAAGAATATCTCAGTTTAATTTAGCATTAGGATTAGACTGTTGTGATGTCATTATTCAGTTTTAACCATCAATAATTGTTCCTTTTCTCATCATTTCATTTCTCAGAGTAAATACTGTATATTTATTTCGAGATTTTGTCAATTATTTGTGCTGTTATGGTTATTATTAGCTTAGTTACTCACTTCTACACTAGCTTAGATTGTGTTAATTATGGATGGAATTATAGTGAAAATAGATTATCCCCCCTTTTTGCTGGGGACCCCCCTTTGAAAACCACTTGCTTATAGGCTACAACTGTTGTGAGAAGCTGGTGAATTGTTGCACATTGATTAAACAATCTGCATTATTTAAACAAACAAATTAGATGATTAGATAATGTACACATGTCAAGTGTACATTGGTGCATTTTAGGCCCAGGAGAAACAGAGTTGATCTGGGAATAATTTCTGGCTGAGCAATGCAATGCACCTCAAAATAAAGTAAGCTATTTACAGTTAGTTTGTCAGTAAAAGGTTTGATGAATAAATCAAACAAAACCACTCCGCTACTGTACTGTTGACAGTAGCTGTCGTAAAGAGAGGGGGAGTGACTATATCAGCTACAGCGTTATTTACCCCCTTCCCGACATGCTAGGTTGACATGCTTGGTCCCATAGATTCCTTATTTCTTCTACTTTCATATGGTATAAAGATTATCACTCTAGCTTTAAAAATGAGCTCCCTGTCAGCCGTGGATTTTCAGGCCAAATTCAGTTTAAAAATGTGAGAGTTTAAGGTCGCCGTTTTTATTTGGAAAAATGACAGGCTATGCAGCATGAAACATATTAATACGAAACAAATAGCGCTGCTTGGTGGACCATTTGCATGCCGGATTTACTAGAACACCCGGATAACTTGATTGGATCCGGATAACGGATTGACTTACTTGCCCATCCATGCCGTCTGTAACCGCGTGCAGCCGAGACGTTGCAGTATCCCAGTGTTTGCGGAGATTTCAGTCTCCGCGGGTACCACCTGCTCTCAACTCGTGTTGTGGAAAGTCCTGTTGGCTCGCGCATCGCGTAATACAATGCAACGACTGTGAGCTACTGCTTGATCAAAAGTAAATAAAAAGAAGAAGGGGAAAATATAGCTGCTACTGTCGTGTAAATCTATCTATTACTGTCAGGTCATCACATTAAAGTGGTATCTTGATGTCATCACTTCCTGGACAAATGGAGCTGGATTCAACAACATTTTGAGACTCATTCATCATTGGACAATACAATGTCAATCTTAGCAATCTATCCAATCAACAACCAATTTGGTTGAATAAATTAATTGATTGGTAGTGATTGGTGAGGGCGGTTGAGGCTTCACTGTTCCCTGTGAATTGCATGTGTTTTTCAACCAATCATAGATTAGCATGAGATAAATTACCAAGGAAATGAAATGCCCAAGGGGGTAATGTTAATGTAGGGTACCTGAAGGCACATACATGCCGCTCTCCTTTCCATCACTGCCCTACAGGTGTCACTGTTGAAGAATTTTAAGAATATCATGAATACCATGAATTTTATTAAGAAAAAACACATTTGATTGATATTTTATTAAAAAAAATATATATATATATATAAAATCCCCCATCTAAAAAATAAGGGAGGCTCATTCTCCCTTCCATACATTAATAACCTCCCCTGATATACACATATACTTATTTTCAATTTTATGACTAAGCATGACTGAGGCCCGTCCATATATTCCCCTGCATTTGGTGAGTTTGTCTATCTATGGACTACCAGGACAGCACATGGACCACAGATTCGCTGCTACCGCTGCTGCCTGCCCCAGCCTGCTTTTGCTGCTGCAACGTTCCTCCACCGTGGGTGAATTCCAGTCACAACAACACAACAGTCAAGTGTGGACAACACTAAAAAGCATGCGCTCCAAGAGGGACCGCTCACGACCAGCTCTCTACTCTAAGTAAGTAGGCTATGGCTATGCTTTTTCCTTCTCTGTCCTACACACGTCTACTTCAGTCTCACATGACAACATACGTCTGCTCGCTGGAAATCAGACCTGAGAGTAGATTATATAGCCGAGTGCGGCCAATCAGCGTGCAGGCGCTATTGCACCCAGGTGGTGCTAGTTAGTGTATAACTCCGCCAATAATGTTGGTTCTACTATAATTTAGTTCCCTGCATGCCAGATATATGTATTTAGTTGCTAACATCTTTTAAAAATTGTCTTTAGGTCATGCTCTAACATTGTGCCAATGCTCAAGCTTTTATCATCAAAGGCACAATTCCCTCAAATATTGCACATATCTGCATGCCGGGCTAACCGGCATATATTTTGATAAAATGTATTTTAGGTAGGAATACATTTTAGAGACAGAAATAAAAAGAATTGCATGGCATCAAATGCATTTTCAAAATGTATTTTGAAGATCCCATCCATTCTAAATGTAGTTGAAATGCATTGTGGCAAAAATAAATAATGTAAAATATATTTTGTTTCCATATGGGAGACATGTTGAGATGGGAATCGTTCTCCATGTGTGAATGTCTGTAACTTTTACTAAGATCTTCCAATGGATTCCTTCAACTCAGGTAAACTGTTGATGTTTAGCTTAGTTTTGTTTTGTATGAATGTATTCAATACTACATCTCCAAATATATACGCTTTATTGTAACATGTTGACAGAAATTAAATAATATCAAACATGAAAATTTGTTCAAACAATGTACCAACAAAACATACAGACACAAAGTAATAATGAATGATACACTCACTATGAAACTGTGATGCACAGTCAGTTTTAAAGACATGTTGCATATCAGGGATTGACTGATATGGGGTATTCGAGGCCGATACAGATATTTTCCAGTATGTTTAAATCTCAGTACCTTTAAAGAGGAGAATAGCAAGCGACTTGGACAAGCCTCCAACTGTACTAACACCTCTCCACTGAAACTAATGAAATTATACAGGATAACTCACCACACCTATTCAATGGGAGGAACACTCTTGGACACATAGCCATTTAAATGCAGAATTATGTTGCAAAAACCCAACTGGTTAATTAAATTAATAAAGTATGCAAATAAAATAAAATGTCATGTCCGCTTTTCCAGACTCTTTAGCTGTGTTCAGGAGGAACCTACGTCTAGGTTTACTTGAGTAAGAGTAAAAAAGTATCTTGTGAAAAAATTACTCTGGTAGTGAGTAACTTTATGAGTAACTAAAGATGCGATTTATTACGGTAACGTTACACGACGGTCTGTTGTCGTTGGTTTTCTTATACTGCTTATTAGAGAATGAATTTTTATTTTTTATTTAACCTTTATTTAAAGAGTGAAGTCTCATTAAGACAGGGGGTCTCATTCTCAAGAGAGAGCTGGTCAGCCAGCAGCAGCGAGACACACAGGTCAGACACACAGGACATCCAAACAAGGTAGAAACAGCTCACAAAGTGATGAGTAGAAGTGGTCGACAGATTTTAACTGCTAAGTACAAAGCAACTGCCCACAGACGCTAAGTACAAAGCAAACCCCCACAGACGCTCTCTCTCTTGCTTTTGTAAAAGTCGTTTCAAATGTCTTAGGGAAATTGAGCTGTACAGCTTCAATTCCTGTTGTAACGTGTTCCAGGTTGAGGGGGCAGAGTAGGAGAAGGCCTTCTTACCCATTGTACCCTAAAGCATGGCACCCATTCTATTCTAAAGCACGGCACCCATTCAATTCTAAAACATGGCATATCCTCCTTTCCCTGTTCTCTCCTCCCCCATATTCCACCCCCCTTTCTCCTCTTCACTCCCCTTTTTCTATCATATTGCTCAATGTGTTATTATTACTACTGTAATTGCTACTGTTGTGTCGGCTAGATTTAGCTAGACATATTTTCTGTGAAGTCCTCTGAGACATGCTTGTGAATTAGGGCTATACAAATAAACTTGATTTAACTTTTTACAAGTTCTGTATGGACCGAGGGGGTGGAGACATGATGAAGCCCTGAGAGCGTAAAGCTACACTGTTTACTGTGGACAGATGAATGGGCAGCAGTCTAAGGATGGGATTTATAAATAAAGATGATGATTTTATAATAAAGTGTAAAGTTACGTGCATGGCCAGTGATGACCAGTTGACTAAGGAATAGAGAACAATGGTGTATGAGGGGTTTACAACGGGTTATGAATCTCAGGGCTCCGTGTGAGACAGCGTCCAGCAAACGCAGTGAGCTGACGCATTCACGTACAGCACATCCCCATAATCCAGGAGAGGCGAGAAGGTGGCAACAACAAGACATTTCTTAGAAGAAAAACAGGATTTGCTCCCGAAAAAGAAGCCCAAATTTAATTTTAATTTAAAAGAGATTATCAATTATGATGAAAAAATTTCTTCATCAATTGCGATAAATTGCCTAAATATTTGTAGGTGGTCACAGTCTCAATAGGGGTACTGCACCGGCATGACACATGGCACTTTCTTTTTGTTGGAAAACAACATGGCCTTGGTTTTGTCTCCATTTAACACCAGTCTGAGGTGATACAGGTGTCAAATGCAGACTCTGAATCTGAATGATTCAGATTATTACTAAAACATCTTCACTGAAATCATTATAGTCATGAAACGCTGAACCTGCATTTAAACACCAAAAACTCTCCATTCAAAACCTCTTCTCCTCAGAGTGACGGCTCCAAGTTGAAGCAGCGTGGAGCCCTAAGCCTAAGGTGACTATTCAGTGATGGATACAGTCTTCATGCAATATTTCCATAAGGAACTTTAGCAGCGTCCATGTTGTGAGGTCTGGCAGGCAGGACTCTCACAGCTTCCGTCCGCGAGTGCACGAACTGCAGAGTCTGCCAGCAGGAAACACACAGCTTCAATACAGGAAACAGAGCTTCAATAGACCAAATCACCGTGACGTCACCATGTAAACAACATTTACTTCCGGGTAGCACTTCGGGAAGGCGCCAGGTTTAAATTTGCGTGTTGTCAAATAAATGCTGTCAAACTCTCGTTGTTTTCGGCCGACTACTTTCAATTTAAATGTTCAAACGGTTGGTAAACATGCTTGTCCGACGTATCTAGCCTTTCTTCTGTGTTTGTTTTATGTAGTGTTAGCTAGCTAATAACGTTTGTTTACAACTGTCAAACTCTGTGTTTTTTTGCAGACTCATTAACCTTACGTTACAGACAGAGGCTACTGACGCCGCTCGGATACAGCTCGGAACCCAGATGTTGTAGCTGTAGTAAGCCTGTGCCGCCGAATCCAGAGTTCTCTTTGCTCATGTTTGCCCTTTGCAGAGGGAATTCTGAATAATCAAAATCTTGACCCGCTCTTTATGGTCACTGGACACCCAACAACACAACACGAACGAACCATTTTCGTCTTCTTTGTCTGTTTTTTGTCTTCAACACGTCAGTTTGTGCGGAGGTAACCGGAACCAGGGGTAACCGGAAGTAAATGTAAACATCCCCGGTGATTTGGTCTATAGAGAGGCAAACTGAACGTCACTTCCTGCTTCAGCACTGTACCAGAGATTTTTATCCGCCATTTATTTTCCCATCGACATTTCGTAATATCCTTAGAAAAATAGTTTTACTTCGTCAAACCAAACGGTGATTTAGAATCGGGAGAGATCATAGAACATTTCATTCGGACCAAAACTAAAAAAACTACATAAAAAAAATATTTATTTAAATCCCAGTGAAATGTTATATGGTCTCTCCTGTTTCTAAATATATCTGAACCGTTTGGTTTGAACAAGTAAAACTATTTTTATAAGCATTTTAAAAAATGTCCATGGGAAAATAAATGGCGGATGAAAATCTCTGGTACAGTGCTGAAGCAGGAAGTAAGCGGTCACTTTGCCTCTCTAGTCTGCCAGCAGGAAACGCACAGCTTCAAATTGTTAGTTTGTTTTCAACATGTTATTGTTTTGGTTATGTCACAGAACCATACCATTACTGTACTACAACAATGCTGATAGTAATAGCCACCATGTAAATACAGAATGCTCTGACCTGGAAGTAGATGATGATGATGAGGACGAAGAGCACCAGCATAACAAAAAAAAAAAAAAAAACTCTTTTCAACTGAGCATGCAGATAATTAAAATAATGGTGCAATGCGTGCCTTTGCACCCCCGTAGAACCGGGCCTGATAGTGTATCAGCACTCTGTCACACACATGGACGCTTGGATGTAGCACGTCTGGGTACTTGTATTATGGAACACACACGGACACACCTGGTCGGGATGAGGCAAAGGTCAAGTTACGCTGTGGGGTTACCTTGGAGACCCTAGCTCTAAGCCCCCCCCATCATATCCAAACCCTAACCCTAACCAAGTGGCTACCAGTGCCTAAATGTAACCCACCTCCCCCCGTGTGCCTAACCCTAAGAGACTCTTGCCCAACGCTTAAACCTAAGGCCCCTCAATCCCAAGGCCTCAACCCAACCAGGTGCACAGTGTCCATGAACGTTGATCATATTTGCACACTGCAAGGGTACTGTGCACGTTCCATCCAGTGCACAAGGTGCATGACAGAGCGATGGTGATGCGGCCGGGAATGAGAACCTGTTGTAAATTCAATCAACCAATCAATCAACCAATCAATCAATTTTTCTTTTCTTTTAGCCACAACAATTCAACACACTATAACACAGGGAGTGGTTATGGTTATGGTTGTGTGTGTGTGTGTGTGTGTGTGTGTGTGTGTGTGTGTGTGTGTGTGTGTGTGTGTGTGTGTGTGTGTGTGTGTGTGTGTGTGTGTGTGTGTGAGAGAGAGAGAGAGAGAGTGTATCTTACCCATTACATGGATGAGTGTGCCGTTGCCGGTGAGCCTCAGGTACGCTGGGGGGTAGAGGACTTCTATCACACAGCGGTAGATGTCAGTGTCTCTGGGTTTCAGTCCTGACACTGTCAGCTCCACAGCACCCCCTGTCAGCCGGCCATGGCACTTCACCTACACCACATGGTCAGGAAGGAGACAAAGCTTTAACGGTTTAAAGAAAGCCCAAAGACAATAATAACTATAGGAGACAAAAAGTAAAATAACAACAATTAAATGGAACAATAAAAGACAAAAACAGAATGAAAGCAAAATAAAAGCTGTTAATAAAACAGATAAAACAGGTAAACAACACATTTATGTCCTCCCACTTCCTCTGCACCTCATTAATACACTATTCAAATAAGCCCCTCCCACTTCCTCTGCACCTCATTAATACACTATTCAAATAAGCCCCTCCCACTTCCTCCGCACCTCATTAATACAGTATTCAAATAAGGCCCTCCCACTTCCTCCGCACCTCATTGATACAGTTTTCAAATAAGCCCCTCCCACTTCCTCCGCACCTCATTAATACAGTATTCAAATAAGCCCCTCCCACTTCCTCCGCACCTCATTAATACAGTATTCAAATAAGCCCCTCCCACTTCCTCCGCACCTCATTAATACAGTATTCAAAAAAGCCCCTCCCACTTCCTCCGCACCTCATTAATACAGTATTCCAATAAGCCCCTCCCACTTCCTCCGCACCTCATTAATACAGTATTCAAATAAGCCCCTCCCACTTCCTCCGCACCTCATTAATACAGTATTCAAATAAGCCCCTCCCACTTCCTCTGCACCTCATTAATACAGTATTCAAATAAGCCCCTCCCACTGACGCTGCATGCCCTAACTCTCTGCTTCCTTAGGAAATACATCAATACACGGAAGCAAATCACACTATCCAAAATCCTCTTTTCTCTCGCCCCGCCCCTCTTTTCTCTTGTCCCGCCCCTCCAGAATAGATCATTTTCTTGCACTTTGTTATTTATTTAAATTAGTTAATCATTTCCACACAGGAACAAAGCAGTTTATCTTTGTTATTCATGGAGATAATATGAGTCTATAGTCAATAGACCACGGTCTTGTTGCTGCTGTGCAGAATAAACTTTGTGTAAATCTACTTGTGAGTGCTGCCGTGGTCTATTGACTATAGACTCCTGTTATCTTCATGTTCTACTGGGCCGGCACCGTAAGGATTTAAAGACAAGAGTTGAGCGCACCATTTCTTGGACTTGATATCTTTGTTATTCATCCATCTCCCTCCTTCTATCTATCCATCCATCCATCTAGGCATCTTTAAGAACTTTTAAATTACTTCTACTTTTGTCGCTTTTATGCATGTGTTATTGTCCACTTTTAAACTAGTTTTGTTCTTACTCATTCAATGTAATTCACTACTCTACTCAGTTACTTAATGTAATGCACTACTCTACTCAGTTACTTAATGTAATGCACTTCTCTACTCAGTTACTTAATGTAATGCACTACTCTACTCAGTTACTTAATGTAATGCACTTCTCTACTCAGTTACATATGCACTTCTCTACTCAGTTCCTTAATGTAATGCACTACTCTACTCAGCTACTTAATATAATGCACTACTCTATAAACTCTATACTATAAACTTAGACTTGATCTAATTTAATAATATGGCATCAGCCGATCCAGTAGCTCAGATAGAAAATCTAATAGCTGGTGAATAAACTTAGTCCTGAACTGCTGAGCGGGCTATCACAAGCCAGCAGTATCAGTCTAAACTTAGACCTAGACTACCTAGAGTCTAGGTCTGAATTAGCAGTATAGTATTAGTCATCCTAAATAATCCTAATAAATTTTGATTTGACCTAATTTTATTGTTGTCTATAGAGTTAGTTCCACCTCTGCGCAGATTCCCCCGCTCTCTTCTCTCTCCCCCTCAGGTGTCCTTCATTGGCCTGACGTACACCGCCGCCGCTGCAGCCCTAGGTCCGGCCGTCATCGCCCTAGCCACCTGTCGTCACTCTAGGCCAACTACCCACTACTCCTTCTATTGTCTGACACCCTGACACCCCGGGCTCATCACCACCACCGGCCCCTATCCTCATCATCCTGGTCACCTGCCAGGGGGTGAGGGGACGCCGCTGTGTCCCGGCCTGGCCTTCTCTCCCACGCCTTATGTGGGCGGGGGCCGGGGCGGGGGGCATCGGTGCTCTTCATCACTGGTCGAGGGCTGCCGGTTGGTTTAGAACAGCTTAGGTAGGCGATAGATTAGCTACAGCCTAAGGCTGACCTGTTATAGTGTTCAGGCAAAGATCAGACTAGAGCAGAGTAGGATAGGCCAGATTAGACTGTAGATTAGCTAGATCCCCTATGTCCCAGTTAGCTCTGGTTAATGCTTAGAGTAGTCAGTTGTCTGATCTTCTCCCCCCCCCCCTCTCTTTCTCTTTCCCCCTTCCCCTGCTCCTTCCCTTCTTCCCCCTTCCTGTTCTCCCCTCTCCCACATTTACCACCCCCCCCCCACCTCCTCTCTTTCCATGCTCTTTCCTCCCCCACATCCCATCGCCCCCCCCTCCCTTCTCCTGCTCTCTCCTCCTTCTCCCCCTCTCTGCTCCTTCTCCTTCTCCTCTTCTCCCCTATTTTCCCGAATCCCTGCCACTTCCTGCTCTCCCCTCTCTCACATTCCCCCTGCTCTCTCCCAGACAATTGGACTCGAGTCATAGGGACTCGGACTCGAGTCGACTCGAGTCGCAAATTTGACGACTTCCGACTCGACTCGGACTTGGAAGGTAAATACTTGAAACTCGATTCGGACTCGGAAGAAAATGACTCGAAACTCGACTCGGACTTGTGACAAGATCAGCCGAGTGCACCAGCTGGGCGTACGCCTAGGTTTACACGCTACGTCCGATGTAGAACTCAAAGTTACGACTAACTTAATTTTATGACTAGTGCACCCTGTATGGGCTGCGTCTGTGTATGGAGCAGGCGTAAAAGTTTTTACACCCAAATGCGTAGCTACTCACTGACAGCTGTCTCATCTTGATCTGCGCGTGATGCGGCCGGAATCTTCTCCAAAAATATCGATCGATATGTGCTGTAAATAGACGCATCAGCAATGTAATGCAGTGTAATGTAATCAGCGTCTTGGTACAAGGCTAATGCGTCGGAAGATCTTTCAATTTTTTCCTGACTTCGTCAACTGCCCGCAGTGCGCAGTCTGCCATCGCATTCAGTACTGATTGCACTTGTGATCAAACTGCTTGTGTTGGCGCTGTTAAATTGAGCTGTGAGAACGTTTCTATGCTTTGAATACAACTCTATAAGTTTGAGCTGAGTTGGAGCTGTCTGTCAGCTGTCTCGAGCTGAGAGCTCGTCTGAGAGAAGTGTGTTGCTTGGCAACAAGCACGTATTAACGTGAACGCGCACGTCTGCAGCCTAAATAATCTCTGCCTTGTCATTTTTTCTAACCTGTGACTCGACTTGACATAACCTGTGACTCGACTCGAGACTTGACTTGAAATAACATTGTGACTTGACTTGACTTGACTTGCCGACAAAAGGAAAGACTTGGGACTTGCTTGAGACTCGGGACCAATTGACTTGAGACTCGCTTGGGACTCGGATCAGAGGGACTTGGACAATTGTCTGCTCTCTCCTGCTTTCTCCTCTTCCCGGTGTTTCTTCCTCTTCCCCCCTTCCCCACTACTCTAAAGCATAGTACACATTCTACTCCAAAGCATGGCACCCACTCTATCCCCTCCAATATTTCGCCACTATTTAAAGCATGGCACCCATGCTCTTAGTATTTCGCCACTATTCAAAGCATGGCACCCACTCTTCCCTAAAGCAAGTGTAGATAAATAAATCTTACCCCTGTTCAATACTACTCCAGGGAGATAGAGGGCGCTGTGAACTGCATACACAGTGTCTGGGCGGAGCCTAGATCAAAGATTATAAAGGAGCAGAAGAGCCTTTGTTCTGGGTCATTTGTCATCTCCAGGAGGTTGTGTGAGCAGGCAGTGATCCGGATCCGTTTGTGGACTTTTGTTTTTGTAAATAAACTATGTTACAATTTACTCTCTAGAAATGGACTTATTTAAAGGTTAAAACGAAATTCCTCACCACAGCAAGGCACCCATAAGCTCTATATGTGAACATGTGCTTATTTGGCAAAAGGACTCACTACTAAAGGCTTGCAGCGAATTAAATTAGGCATAGTTTGGTTGCTAAGAAATTGACATATGTCCGTTTGCAAGATGTGCGTCTATATTTCTCATTCTCTCCCCACCTCCTCCCTCCCCCTGCTCTCTTCTCCCCCACACACCCCCCCTTCCCCTCTCCTGCTGTCTCCTCTTGCTCCTTCCCCACCTCCTATACCCTCCAACATCTCCCATTCCCTCCCCACCCCATCACTCTCTCACATTCCCCCTGCTCTTCTCCCTTCTCCTGCTCTTTCCTCTGCTTTCTCTTCATTTCTATATTTTCTATATTATCAATTGTTCAAATGTTATCTTTATTCTGTATATTCTTGTTACTGTTGTGTCAGCTAGAATTAGCTAGACATACTTTCTGTGAAGCCCTCTGAGACATGAAATGAAAAGCCAGGAATGGGTCTTGCGCTACTTTTGCATGCTAAAATAAAGCTGATAATGTACAATTTGATTCAAGGGATGAAAAACCCTTTCAAAGTACAACACAAACTGTCTATTTAGCTGCAACTCGACAGTGCTGCTTTTTTTACTCAAGAGTTCCACTTTCTACTTCCTGGAAAAAAACTGGTCCATTGGAGTGAATGGAGATGTCGGAACTCTTCTATTATACAGCTCTGGGAGGGACTATTTTATATCGCGGAAGACTTTGACTTATGAATAACAGCCATTTAAACAGCCATTTACTTGCCATTGCTTTATTTATTACACATGGAAATATAAATGACTGGTCTTGTTTTGTTGGCAAGTGAGTCGTGACCATGGTATAAGCAGGTTAATGCACTTCGAGGTGTAGATTATCACTTTTTAAGGGACTTCGCTGAAGCAACCGGTCCTCGGCTGTGCCTCGGCGCGGTTCTCGCTTCAGCGTCGTCCCTTAAAAAGTGATAATGTACACCTCGTCGGGCATTAACCCTTATGTATGAACTAGTCACCAGCATATTAGCCCCCTTCACACATAGCTCTCTGTTGCTGGCAGATGATTGTTGTTAAATATATTTACAGCTCAGCAGCTGCTGTCACTGTATTCTGTCTGCACGTGAAGCAGCCTTATATTCACATTACTTTTATTTGTAGTGTAACATACTTGCACATTCTTAAATACATTATATTTGACTTTTACTATATTTATAGATTCACTAGTGTATACTGCTCATACCTGGCCCATGGTGTATTCATATTCATTCATTATATACCACACTTACCCCACTGCCTATACTGGCAGAATCTTCTATTGTAGTCATAGTTGAACCCTAACATTGAATCAGTAGGTATACTCTTTGCAATCATAATAAAATTGAATGTTGTAACCATATTCTTGCAAAATCTGTATATGTGACAGTATATAATCAGATCATTGCAGCCCTAATATGTAGTGCAAGTATCTCAAATTAAATAAACCATGTATGAAAGGAAGTGTAGCTGTATCACCATCATTATCAGTGTTGGCATAATTGAGATTAGTTGTAACAATATAAAACAGGCAGAATGGGATTTTACAGGAATTCAAATTAGGCTTATGCAGAATATTGGATTCATTTATTTAACAGAACATTCACACAACATATGCCAACCCCAACCCCAACGTGCCCATCCTGCGGCTGTTCCTGGATGGGGAGTCTGACCTCCGCCGTGACCTCCGCCGTGACCTCCACATGAGCAGGGAGTCCATCGCTGCACTCACAGCTGCTGCTCTGACCCTTGAGGCTGACCATGGTTGGGTCAAAGACATCCACGTCCTCATCTTCCTCTTCTGGCTTGCCCATGCAGCATCATATAGGGTCGTGTCAACGGATTTTGACATCCCCAAAACGACGGTCCATAGGAGGGTCCACAGAGTCACCTGGACAGTGGTTGGGCTCCTGAAAAGGATCGTTCACTTTCCTCAAGGGGACGAAATAGATGATGTGGGTGATGGCTTCGCCCGGTTGGCATGATTTGCTCAATTCAATGTGGTAGTCGGTGCCATTAACGGGTGCCACATTAGAATAAAGCCCGTACAGCAGATGAGAACTGTTACCTCAATAGGAAGCTGTTCTACTCCATCCAGCTCCAGGCCATCTGCGATCATCGTGGAAAATACGTGGATGTCTGCTGTGGGTTTCCAGGCTCTGTCCACGATTCACGTGTGCTGAAGAACAGCCCTGTGTACCTCCAGCAGCAGTACCCACCAGATGGACGGTGCATCATAGGGGATGGCGGGTACCCCTGTCTGGCTGCCCCCATCCGCTTGCTGACACCCTACCGTGCACCTAACCTGAATCCTGTGCAGGCCAGGTACAACAGCGTGCTGTCCAGGGCCAGGAACATCATCGAACGGTCATTTGGCATGATGAAGACGAGATGGAGGTCCATTTTCTTCAAGACCTTGGAGGTGAGCCCCACCTTTGCCAAAGCTGTCATCACCTGCTGCACCATCCTGCACAACCTCTGTGTAGACAACGTTGACATCATGGAGCCTGAGGAGGATGAAGCAGGGGACGATGGGCCAGGGCCAGAGCCAGAACACAGGGCACAGGAGCCTGGCCAGCGTGTCAGAGATCTCCTGGCTGCACCAGTGTCTGCCCCTCTCCACTGCATTCCAGCTCTGCAGGAGCATGATTATTAGTTTATATATCCTTATATTACCTTACCACAGCCAAACCTATGTTAATATGTTTTTGTTCTTTGATAGTATTTCAATTAATTAATTAATCAATTAATTAATGGCAAGATGGTATTATGATTTATGGTATGATGTTTATGGAAGGATATTTATTTCCCCCAATAACCACTATGCATGATTTTTAACATGCAATTATTAATTATCTTCCGATAATCAGTCATGACTTGTGTATTGTGTTCCATGTGATCCATGCTTCACTTTGTCCCACATCTAACCTTGAAGTCATGTCAACAGTTACAGCGTTTCAGTGCCCCTGTCAATTATTCAACACTCAGTACACAGTATATTGACTGAGTCATAATGGAACACATAATAGATAGGTGAGTTGAGTAAACAATATTTATGCAGTGAAATGCATAAATGAAACTGTTTCAAAAAGGAAACATAAAAACATCAGCTATGTAAAAACGTTTCTTGAAGGAAACAAAAAAATCAACTGTGTTGATTGAAAGATACTTGAAAGGAAGCTGATGAACATAAACTAGCTGTTTAATTTCTTTAAAAGGAAC
This sequence comes from Poromitra crassiceps, assembly GCF_964638095.1. Classification (NCBI taxonomy): domain Eukaryota; kingdom Metazoa; phylum Chordata; class Actinopteri; order Beryciformes; family Melamphaidae; genus Poromitra; species Poromitra crassiceps. The sequence continues at coordinate 58,769,649 of NC_139627.1, read as the reverse complement.
ACATGACTTAAATAAATAAATAAATGATCATAAATACATCAAAATTTATTGGACAACGCTTCCATCAGGGCCAAGAAATGCTCCTCTGTCCTCTCCTCTCTCCTCCTAGCCTCCTCATCTCCTCTCATACCACTTCCAGGACGCTGCTGTTGTCTCTCCTCCCTCTGTGTTTATCCCTGTTTTGGGAGACTTCAGATCCTGCAAGAACAAGACAATTCATGTTACTAAAGCATAGTCAATAATAATCAAATGCAAAAACAGAACCCTGTAACTGACCTTGTATTTCTGCTTTAAATTCTCCCACTTTTTTTTCACCCAGCCAGGCTGGACCTTCTCCTGGAGGCTGTTGTTAACTACAAACGTCCTATGAGGAACCCAACAAGATTAAAGATGTATATTGTCACTCCGATTATACTTGTGTGACATTATTTTGCTGGGAGACTGAAAAGACAGTGAGAAGTGTAGGATGTAGCATAGACAGTGAACAAAACAGAGTATGAATTATATGAATTAGCTGTTAAGCATATGTATATAAGGTATGTGATATAAAAAGAAGTAGCAGAAAGTATGAGGTATAAAGCAGTACAGTAGTATTATAGCAGTATGAGTCAGGCTGAGTGATACTGATTAACTGAACTGTAACAGGCAGTAGTGTGTGCCATGAATAATTGGCTTACATGCATAAAATGCTCCTTTTATCACATTTCAGCACATAATAATGTCACTCACTCAAATCAGTAGTAGTGTAGGGCTAGCACCCCTCTTAAAGAAAAATAATAATAATTTTTAGAACTTCCTCAAAAGGGTCACTTCCGCTTTTTTGAAAAGGGGAAGTGGTTTCTTTTTGGGTAAAAATCAATTTCTCAGTACTTCTGCAAAGTGTACTTCTCCATTTTTTTTGTCTTGTGCTTAAAGTCATTTTGCGCAAAAAATGCTTTATTCCACTTGTTCTCCAAAAGGGTACTTCTGTTTTTAAATCACTTTTCTTTTTGAAAAAGTGATTATTTCAAAAAAAGCCCTCCAAAGGCTACTTCCCCATTTTACCCCATAACACAGCTCACGACAAATACCACCGTTTTTTTTGGATCTCGGGGGAAATACATTTGAGCAATCATTATGCAAACCCAGCTGGATCATTTATACTGTCTACAAAACACCTCTCTTTTGCTCGCTGTTGTTATGGACGCGGCTTGTGAAACACCAACGACTTCCGCAGCACGCACCACGTCTCTTCGTGACAAGAGACGTGCAGCACGCAGCACGTCTCTTGTCACGAAGAGGCGTGCTGCGTGCTGAACGCCTCTATGACGCAACTCCACGACAGGAAGCACCTCCCTTTATAAGGACGAGGGCGATCAGCTGAGTACAACCACAAAGCCATAGCTGTTAGTTTTTTGAGAGAAGCAGTGAAGGCAGAGCGCAGCAGCAGCAGCATTTTTGATCTCAACTAACAACAATTTTTTGATCTCGGCCAAAATGCATTTTGGGCCCATTTTAGGAGCTACTAAACTAATATTTGTTAACAGCGGCGACCATTTTTTTTATCTCAATCAATCTCTATCTCACCCCACCCCAGGTTGTCCCTCCCATCCCATCTCACCCCCAACACCAACGACAGATTCCACTGTCTGTTGATGTTTTCTCTGACTCAACCGGCCCCCAGGTTCCCCTTTCCACCCCCTCACCCACGTGACGTTGTCTATTACCACGGCCGGTGTTCTGTCGATTTCACAATCTCACCCCCACCCCCAGGCTTCCCCTGCCACCCCATCCCACCCCATCCCCCACGTTTTTTATCACTTCCGTTTTAAATAAACTTGTTTGTTTTTGACCGTCAGGTGGGGGGCGTTCCCGGCAGCACGTAACGCCCCTTGAAAGCTACGAATAGCTGCGAGATCAGGTGGGCGTTCCCTGCAACACGTAACACCCCTTGAAAGCTACGAATAGCGACGAGATCAGGTGGGCGTTCCCGGCAACACGTAACGCCCCTTTGAAAGCTATGAATAGCTGCTTGCTCACGTATTTCTCTGACTCACCCATAGAGGCCCCACAGTTTTTTCCTCCCATGCCCCGCTTATATGTATGTACAATACAATGTACAATGTATCCACCATTCAAATATTCCATATTTGCATGTTGTACATGCAAATATTCCATAATTGCATGTTGAGCAGGCTATCTTAGCTAGTATAGCCTACTAATGTATAGCAAAGCATTCTGGGTATTCCCTACGCGCAACACACACACACACACACACACACACACACACACACACACACACACACACACACCCACCCACCCACCCACTCACACACACACACAGACAGACATATTCACAGCCAGCCCCCAAACACAGCCACAAACATAGCGCGCGTTAGATTGTGGGCAGGTTTTCTCATTGAAACATTCCAGATCACATCCCAGGTCACAGATTTTTCCCACTCCGGATCCAATTGTGACATCACCATGATGTTTTTTTGATAGGCTATAAGCCTATTAAGCTTTGAATTAAATATGATCAATACAGATTGAGGTTTCAATTTCAGGTTTGAATTGAAAACGATTGAATACAGACTATGGTGTATGACTATGCCGTTTGCCCTGTCTCCCTTATCGCCGTAATGCATTATGGGTAGTCAGATACTACCGGTACTTTGGCTAATGTATCAGCTAACGCTACTTACTTTGCATTACAGTAAAACGCCACTGAATGACCAAATTGATGTATTGATAAAAGTTAGTTTGTTGTTTATGCGTATGCAATAACGGATGCGTTATTATATTTACTGGAATACATACACACGCCAGCCTATGTGTCCTATCAGAGTTTGTTACGTTATTGTACAGCATTTGGTTCAAACACAGCTGCATCACTATACGTGTGAGCGTAAGTATTAATGGTTTACAACTTGTTTGTGTTGTACAGCATTTGGTTCAAACATATGGCGACATTCAATCAGTGTTAGCTTAGCGCTAGCTAGCTAGCATACACTACGATCTGTAGAATTGGCCTGGTCTTGGTCGATATGACCAAAAATTGATATAACGTTTCAGTAGCATGGACCCCTCTCGTTTTTTATTACAGTTGAAGATTTCACAAATCTCAACCACTCTCAATCTTGGTACAACCCAGACCCCCGGATATCCGTGACCTACGGGTATTATTTCAAAATATGGATTGAATATGAATCTTGGAACGTGAACAAACATCTTAGTTTTATTTTTCGTATTTTTATATGATTATTTTAATAGTTACTAACTATATTATTATATAACTAACTAGTCCTCCTCACAGAATTGGTTAATTTACTGTGAGACTTTATGTTTTGTAGACAAGCACCAAGTATATATAATAATGGTATATAATAATAATAATCTTTGTAATACAATTGTTATAAAATTAAAACGTATAGCACACTTACAATATGTTTGTTGTATGTATTACAACTTAATTCAACTTGGTCTCCCCCCACATCTCCTCTTCTCTCCTCTCCACACCACACCTCACCCCCTCCTATCTCCTCCCCCTCCCCCTCTTCTCCTTTCCTCCCCTCTCCTCTCCTCTCCTCTCCTCCCCTCTCGTCTCCTCTCATCTCCTCCCCTCTTCCCTCTCTTCTCCTCTCCTTACAAGCCTATAGATGAGGGATTTCAGACAATGTGCCCATTGTTACAATATGTTTGTTGTATGTATTACAACTTAATTCAACTTTTCTCACTACACTTTCCAAACATTAACACACATCAAACACAACAACTCTTTTCTTACTACACATTCCAAACATTAACACACATCAAACACAACAACTCTTTTCTTACTACACATTCCAAACATTAACACACATCAAACACAACAACTCTTTTCTTACTACACATTCCAAACATTAACACACATCAAACACAACAACTCTTTTCTTACTACACATTCCAAACATTAACACACATCAAACACAACAACTCTTTTCTTACTACACATTCCAAACATTAACACACATCAAACACAACAACTCTTTTCTTACTACACATTCCAAACATTAGGCGTTTTCTAAGATGTGGGGTCAATATCAATCTAGAATCTAGATTGATTTGATTCATTAATTTGGCGTTCTCTCATGCAAAATATCCAACATCCAATATCCAGAAGTTGTGATTACTACACAGAAGTAACTTTAGTTCCACCATTTGCTCTTTGCTTCAACCATAATTTGGATCAGTTGTAACTTTGACCATTTCTAACAATTTCTAGACAGTGAATTTACACAAGCACTTGAGTGAAATTCATAGTACCTATAGGGACTGTGATTGAATGAACGCAGATTGTCAGATTTGTTTACCAAACCCTTATCCTGATGCCTGCAAGGGATCGTCTGTACCACTAATGTCAGCCACTATGTGTTACAATATTGGGCTGGTGTCATAGACCTGGCCCAAAAGTACATACATACATGTTAGTTAGTTAGTTAGTGATAATAGTCAAACATGGTTTTTCATGTTCTGACTTGCTGAAATGTGTGCTGCATATATACATATATGCCTCTACCGTATGGGTTAGTCATAATAGTCAAACATGTTTTTTCATGTTCTGACTTGGTGAAATGTGTGTTGCATATATACATGTTAGTTTACACATAATAGCCAAACATGGTTTTTCATGTTCTGATGTGCTGAAATGTTTTACACGTCACGTAAAACAGTTTTTAAAACAGTTAATTAGCCTACACAATGTGTTATTTCAGGTTATTGTAAGTTATTGCATAGTTGCAATCTTTCATACTTACATACTTACAAGTGGGTTGTTTTTTAATGGCATGTGATTTCCGGTACTAATTAACCAATGTGTAAGGTGATTGTCAATTGTCAATTGTAAATTGTCAATTGTGTAAGGTGATTGTGATGTCAGGTGATTGTAAGTGTGTCATACATACCTACAAGCCACCATATCAGTTGGCTGTGCCAATGATTTTCTGTACCTCTTGGTGCGTCAGCATTGTCTTTGTCAGGCTTAGAAGCAATGTCTAAACAGTAAACAGTTTATGACAAGTGGTGGCAGCATGCTATGCTACTACACAAGACGTGTTATGGTACATAAATAATATGTAGCGTGTAATAATCTGAAGAACTCTGTCAGAGTTCTACTCTGTCATTATTTTTACATTTGACTTTGAGAACTATAATGAACTGTTAGTCTCTGTACTGATGTACAAAAGTAACAAGATTGAGGTTGTGAAATCTTCAACTGTAATAAAAAAAACTGGATATAATATAACTGAATCAGTTAGGCCAAACTATTATCAGTCAGGTCGGTAATGACCGGGGGAAATTATATGATTATTGTCCATTGTGTGTAGGATACAACTTTGTTTATCATTCTGCCCCCTCACACTATACAGTCTGTATTTAACTCAACACACTGTACCTGCCCCTTGACCTCGGAGGGGCTCTTCTGTCAACGGACCTGAGGCAAGGTGTGGTGATCACAAGCATTGGCATAAATATTGTGACAATGAAATTGGTAAATTGGTTAAGCAAAGCAAGTAATGCTTTTGCAATGAAGTTTGTAAGATGTATTTTACAAGATATTTTCTGAGATTTGGTTATATTAACTTATTATTTATATTATTATTCTAATTATTATTATTCTAATTATTATCTACTATTATTCTAATTATTATATTATTATATTATTATTATTATTATTAGGGGTTATTATGTATATTAACTATACATATTAAAGTATAGATGATTGTTTTGCCCACCTTATCAAAACAAATGTACAGCATATTAAAGTATAGATGATTGTTTTGCCCACCTTATATGGTTGCCTTATCAAAACAAATGTATAGCATGTTAAAGTTTTAAATAAAGTCAAGTCAAATCCAACAGGTCTTAATGTCAATTAATTTAGCTTTAACGTGTTTTTTTGAAACACACACACACACCCACACATTGACCCCTCTCATATATACGTAACTGCCTATAACTGTACATATATTCCTTTCACACACACACACACACACACACACACTTTTCAAAAATAGACACTCTTTCATATTGTGATTCATAGTGATTCTTGTTTGTTTTATGTGATCCCGGTTTTTAAGCAAACCGGATCCAGTTTCCTTGTATGTGTACATCCTGTACAAGGTACATCCTGTACAAGGTACATACTACATTGGACTCAATGATCCACAGATGTATCAAACAAATGTATGTTTTACTGATACAAATGACCAAATTACCACAAATTCAACATGTAATGCCATTTTCTCAATAATTTTGGTCAAAACATTTGGTGTGACCCAGATCAGTCCTTGTAACGAGGACCTTCACTGGTGTATAGCCAGACTTGGCACATTTGGTGTGACCCAGATCAGACATTGTAATGAGGACCTTGTTATCACTGGCGTATACCCAGACTTGGCACATTGGATGTGCCCAAGATCAGACATTGTAATGACTTGATCAAAAATATTACAGACAATATATATATATATATATATATATATTTATATATATATATATAGTAAATATAATTGTATAATATATTCAAAGTATTGTTAATTGTTAATTATTATTATTCAAAAACCTGAAAATACTGTAAATACTGTAAATAAACTAAAACTAAAACTTGGAACTTGTACTGTGTGTTAATTTAATGTGTTTTTGAAACACACAACCACATATAAAATCTCAAGTGAGATTTTGAGAAAGAAAAAAGAGAAAAGAAAAAAAAGTTTAAAGTATATAAACCCCTCCTAGCTATGTGATTATGTCTGACACATAGAGGCGAAACATGGTACTGAATTGGCTATCCAAATAGCCCGTGGTAAACTAAGTACTTATCAAAAGCAACTTATCAAACTCTTCATAACATCCTGACTAGTGTAATAGTAGTAATACTGACAGGCTACAATTAGTTCAATTAGTTCAATTAGTTTAACTAAAACCAAGAAGAGAGGTCACATAACTTTACATCACATACATTTCACTGTTTTTTCCTGATTTTCACTGATTTACCTTTGTTTATTCTTCATGTGTAAAGCGCTTTGGGGTGCATTTTATGTATGAAAGGTGCTATACAAATAAAAGTTTATTATTATTATTATTATTATTATTATTATTATTATTATTATAAACAAGCTATTTTGTGCTGGTCTCTATCAAACTTTAACTTTAAAAGTACACTTTGCGTGGAAAACAACTCTTCTCGAGCAGTTTGTGTAATTGTAATTGCATTTACCCACACTGTCCCACAATCAAACCTCTGAAAAATCCTGTCCCACCCTAAACCCTAAACCCTAAAACCTAACCATGCTTGGTGGAGTCCATTGACGTATATATTAATGGACCAAAAAGGAGCTCATTGACTTTGACACAGCAAAATGAAGCTCACTTCCGGATATTGTTTCATTTCGCTTGATGGGTTGAATGAATTAAATTGAATGAAATGCTCCCCCTAGCGGCTGCCGGGGTAGTTTCCGAATTTGCCCTGTCTCCCTTATCGCCGTAATGCATTATGGGTAGTCAGATACTACCGGTACTTTGCCTAATGTAGCGGCTAACGCTAACTTTGCATTACAGCATTGCATTACATTGATTTAACTTGATTTTTGATCTAACCCCGGCGCTGGTTAGCTGTTTATAACGTGGCTATATTTATAACGCTATAACGTACTCTGTTTTCTGGGGCTGAATCCAATGGTCTGAATACAGAGTTAAATCTGAATACGTTAAATGGTCCACCATGTTATGGACGTTAGATGTGTGGTATATATATATATATAGTGACGTGTGTCTACTAACATAAGATAACATATGATAATTTGCTCGAGTATTACTTGCTACCTGATGCCTTGCGGTGTTCTTACTGTTCTTACTGTTCTTATTATCCGATGTTTGTCGTCAATTTTACTCGAAATGGGGGAGGGCCCGTTGACAGAAGAGGCCCGTTGGCTGATGGGGAGGAGTTTGACTGTGAATAAGTAGCCGTGCCCCTATACGATTTCTGCACGTTACTAAGCATGGCATGCATGGAAGGACACGGATGTAACTATGAAAAACGCCACATGCATAGTTTCTACGTTAGGAAGCAGAATAACGTCAAAACGTGGGGACATTCGTGCGGAAAACCCTGTACCATCGAGAAATCGATACAGCAGCTGAGAGTCGGCGCCAATCCCTCTGGGTTGTATCCTCTGATTACCAGAGAGGATGGAAGCATGCTAGCGCCACATGCTCCTTGTGGTGTAGTCAATGTTGACGAAACGCTCACCATCAAGCTGATTAAGTTCGATGACATACCAAAGCATTCTGACAAGCTGCTGTACCCCGACGAGCCGTTGGATAGTTACGTCACATTCTTTGTGAATGTAACGTGGAAAGACAAGGGGCGCCATATGCTAAACAGCAAGGTGTTGAGGAAGATGTCCCAGCGGGAAAAGCTGACTCTGCAAGTGTATGCGCTAAAGGGAGAAAAGCTTCAAGAGGCATTGAATCGGGATGGCCGGTTCACCGACCAGGTGAACCATACCGGGTGTTATCTGAGGGAGGAGCGAGGAGACTGTTCAATATCCCTTTGGGAGTTGGGATGTTTTGTCGACTTTTCCCAGGACCGGCACTACCAATTCTATTACGAGGAGGAAAATATAAAAATAAAAGAGAAAAAAGAAAAAAAAAGAAAAAGAAAAGAGCTGACGCAGGCTGACGCAGCCTCTGTGGTGACAGCGACCGATGAGCAAGGAGGAGAAGCTCAGCGTAACTGTACGATTATGCCCATGGTGTATTTGAAGACGTAGGTTTGCACCTGTGGTGGCAATATTTTTATATGCAATATATTTTTATTGTATACGGTCCCTGTTCAAATAAACAATAAAGATAATAAAAAGAAATAACTCTTTTTCTGCGTTGTTTTGCCGTCGATACCCCAAACCTCTGGAAATCCCTGACCCTGATCCTGACTCTAACCCTAACCCATGACCAGTTCCCATGGGTAAATGGAGGCTGTGTACGTACAATGGTGAACAATGAGAGTCTGCAACTTATATATTAGAGGAGCAATATTTAGAGGAATATTTAATTTTAAATTAACATTAGGATTATATTGTGTAATAATGTTATTCATTATTTCATTACAACAGACATTTGTACAACATTAATATTATTAAGGAAAAACCAGATTATGATGAGAATCAATTTTATTTTTATTGGCACAATATATACAAGTTACATACAAGGAATTTCTATTTATATTTCCCTCAGTTCATACAGAAAAGCTTCCGAAGCATCCTGCACTCTTGAAGGGGGTAGCATGCTGGTGCAGGCTTTTATAATGTTCAGAAAAGTAAAACTGAGCAGTCCATCTGGCTGGTCCAGAGTCAGGGGCGAGTTCGGAGGAGAAGGAAGGTCTTCCGGTGAGTTAGGTGGGGTGGGGAAGAACATTGGTGACGACGACGGGGAACATCCGTACATCAGACGGTTCAACTCTTCAAGGTCTACCTGTGAGGAAGGAGGTGAGGTAGGTGGGGTAATGAAGAACAAGGGTGATGACGACGCGGAACATCCGTACATCAGACGGTTCAACTCTTCTTCCTCCGATTCAGAGTGGCTGTGAGTTGTAATGAAGGACAATGGTGACGGCGACGGGGTCTCCATGATGATATCTGTCTTTTTTATTGTGTAAAATGGTATGAGTCTCTTTTGAACCCGTCTCTTTTATCCTTATGTTGTGATGAGGAGGAGGAGCTAGGTCTAGGGGAGGGCGTGGTGTAGGGATATGGGAGGAGATCATCAAAAATGGCGCTGACCGGAATTTGTTAGAGAACAAATGTGAACAAATGTGAAGAAAAAGTAAGATGGAGGGCGTGGCTTTTTAAAAATTGGGTCCTGTTAAACGTTCGGCTAAATCGCCCCTCCCGATCTTCCGTAAAATGTGTGCGGTTATGTCCATGGCATATTTCTCGCCGTAGTTTTGTTGTATTTGATCTATTGTGGCCAGGATGGCTGCCTTCTTCAAACATCTTCTAGGGATGGTTTGAATTATGTCGATATCATCAGGTAACGTTGCGATAGCAGCTGCCTCATCACAGTCCTCAGGATTCCTTTCTGTATTGCCATCTACAGCTACAGCTGCAGTAGCAGGGGAGGGAGGCCTACGAAAACACTGAATGAGTGTCGTTTGAGTCGTTTGCTTTCGCTTCATTGTGTACCTATCAAATACGGCATCTCCTCCCCTGAGCAACTGTTTTGGTTGGGAGCAAGCAACGTCACAGTTACGTCACGCTCGTCATGTTCGAGTCGGCTCGACGGAAGCCGCTAGGGTTCAAAAGTCTGCGCTTTGTAACACCGAGCGCACAGGGTGAATTTTTCTTTTCTCTTTTTTCTTTCTCAAAATCTCACTTGAGATTTTATATGTGGTTGTGTGTTTCAAAAACACATTAAATTAACACACAGTACAAGTTCCAAGTTTTAGTTTTAGTTTATTTACAGTATTTACAGTATTTTCAGGTTTTTGAATAATAATAATTAACAATTAACAATACTTTGAATATATTATACAATTATATTTACTATATATATATATATAAATATATATATATATATATATATATATATATATATATTGTCTGTAATATTTTTGATCAAGTCATTACAATGTCTGATCTTGGGCACATCCAATGTGCCAAGTCTGGGTATACGCCAGTGATAACAAGGTCCTCATTACAATGTCTGATCTGGGTCACACCAAATGTGCCAAGTCTGGCTATACACCAGTGAAGGTCCTCGTTACAAGGACTGATCTGGGTCACACCAAATGTTTTGACCAAAATTATTGAGAAAATGGCATTACATGTTGAATTTGTGGTAATTTGGTCATTTGTATCAGTAAAACATACATTTGTTTGATACATCTGTGGATCATTGAGTCCAATGTAGTATGTACCTTGTACAGGATGTACCTTGTACAGGATGTACACATACAAGGAAACTGGATCCGGTTTGCTTAAAAACCGGGATCACATAAAACAAACAAGAATCACTATGAATCACAATATGAAAGAGTGTCTATTTTTGAAAAGTGTGTGTGTGTGTGTGTGTGTGAAAGGAATATATGTACAGTTATAGGCAGTTACGTATATATGAGAGGGGTCAATGTGTGGGTGTGTGTGTGTGTTTCAAAAAAACACGTTAAAGCTAAATTAATTGACATTAAGACCTGTTGGATTTGACTTGACTTTATTTAAAACTTTAACATGCTATACATTTGTTTTGATAAGGCAACCATATAAGGTGGGCAAAACAATCATCTATACTTTAATATGCTGTACATTTGTTTTGATAAGGTGGGCAAAACAATCATCTATACTTTAATATGTATAGTTAATATACATAATAACCCCTAATAATAATAATAATAATATAATAATATAATAATTAGAATAATAGTAGATAATAATTAGAATAATAATAATTAGAATAATAATATAAATAATAAGTTAATATAACCAAATCTCAGAAAATATCTTGTAAAATACATCTTACAAACTTCATTGCAAAAGCATTACTTGCTTTGCTTAACCAATTTACCAATTTCATTGTCACAATATTTATGCCAATGCTTGTGATCACCACACCTTGCCTCAGGTCCGTTGACAGAAGAGCCCCTCCGAGGTCAAGGGGCAGGTACAGTGTGTTGAGTTAAATACAGACTGTATAGTGTGAGGGGGCAGAATGATAAACAAAGTTGTATCCTACACACAATGGACAATAATCATATAATTTCCCCCGGTCATTACCGACCTGACTGATAATAGTTTGGCCTAACTGATTCAGTTATATTATATCCAGTTTTTTTTATTACAGTTGAAGATTTCACAACCTCAATCTTGTTACTTTTGTACATCAGTACAGAGACTAACAGTTCATTATAGTTCTCAAAGTCAAATGTAAAAATAATGACAGAGTAGAACTCTGACAGAGTTCTTCAGATTATTACACGCTACATCTTATTTATGTACCATAACACGTCTTGTGTAGTAGCATAGCATGCTGCCACCACTTGTCATAAACTGTTTACTGTTTAGACATTGCTTCTAAGCCTGACAAAGACAATGCTGACGCACCAAGAGGTACAGAAAATCATTGGCACAGCCAACTGATATGGTGGCTTGTAGGTATGTATGACACACTTACAATCACCTGACATCACAATCACCTTACACAATTGACAATTTACAATTGACAATTGACAATCACCTTACACATTGGTTAATTAGTACCGGAAATCACATGCCATTAAAAAACAACCCACTTGTAAGTATGTAAGTATGAAAGATTGCAACTATGCAATAACTTACAATAACCTGAAATAACACATTGTGTAGGCTAATTAACTGTTTTAAAAACTGTTTTACGTGACGTGTAAAACATTTCAGCACATCAGAACATGAAAAACCATGTTTGGCTATTATGTGTAAACTAACATGTATATATGCAACACACATTTCACCAAGTCAGAACATGAAAAAACATGTTTGACTATTATGACTAACCCATACGGTAGAGGCATATATGTATATATGCAGCACACATTTCAGCAAGTCAGAACATGAAAAACCATGTTTGACTATTATCACTAACTAACTAACTAACATGTATGTATGTACTTTTGGGCCAGGTCTATGACACCAGCCCAATATTGTAACACATAGTGGCTGACATTAGTGGTACAGACGATCCCTTGCAGGCATCAGGATAAGGGTTTGGTAAACAAATCTGACAATCTGCGTTCATTCAATCACAGTCCCTATAGGTACTATGAATTTCACTCAAGTGCTTGTGTAAATTCACTGTCTAGAAATTGTTAGAAATGGTCAAAGTTACAACTGATCCAAATTATGGTTGAAGCAAAGAGCAAATGGTGGAACTAAAGTTACTTCTGTGTAGTAATCACAACTTCTGGATATTGGATGTTGGATATTTTGCATGAGAGAACGCCAAATTAATGAATCAAATCAATCTAGATTCTAGATTGATATTGACCCCACATCTTAGAAAACGCCTAATGTTTGGAATGTGTAGTAAGAAAAGAGTTGTTGTGTTTGATGTGTGTTAATGTTTGGAATGTGTAGTAAGAAAAGAGTTGTTGTGTTTGATGTGTGTTAATGTTTGGAATGTGTAGTAAGAAAAGAGTTGTTGTGTTTGATGTGTGTTAATGTTTGGAATGTGTAGTAAGAAAAGAGTTGTTGTGTTTGATGTGTGTTAATGTTTGGAATGTGTAGTAAGAAAAGAGTTGTTGTGTTTGATGTGTGTTAATGTTTGGAATGTGTAGTGAGAAAAGTTGAATTAAGTTGTAATACATACAACAAACATATTGTAACAATGGGCACATTGTCTGAAATCCCTCATCTATAGGCTTGTAAGGAGAGGAGAAGAGAGGGAAGAGGGGAGGAGATGAGAGGAGACGAGAGGGGAGGAGAGGAGAGGAGAGGAGAGGGGAGGAAAGGAGAAGAGGGGGAGGGGGAGGAGATAGGAGGGGGTGAGGTGTGGTGTGGAGAGGAGAGAAGAGGAGATGTGGGGGGAGACCAAGTTGAATTAAGTTGTAATACATACAACAAACATATTGTAAGTGTGCTATACGTTTTAATTTTATAACAATTGTATTACAAAGATTATTATTATTATATACCATTATTATATATACTTGGTGCTTGTCTACAAAACATAAAGTCTCACAGTAAATTAACCAATTCTGTGAGGAGGACTAGTTAGTTATATAATAATATAGTTAGTAACTATTAAAATAATCATATAAAAATACGAAAAATAAAACTAAGATGTTTGTTCACGTTCCAAGATTCATATTCAATCCATATTTTGAAATAATACCCGTAGGTCACGGATATCCGGGGGTCTGGGTTGTACCAAGATTGAGAGTGGTTGAGATTTGTGAAATCTTCAACTGTAATAAAAAACGAGAGGGGTCCATGCTACTGAAACGTTATATCAATTTTTGGTCATATCGACCAAGACCAGGCCAATTCTACAGATCGTAGTGTATGCTAGCTAGCTAGCGCTAAGCTAACACTGATTGAATGTCGCCATATGTTTGAACCAAATGCTGTACAACACAAACAAGTTGTAAACCATTAATACTTACGCTCACACGTATAGTGATGCAGCTGTGTTTGAACCAAATGCTGTACAATAACGTAACAAACTCTGATAGGACACATAGGCTGGCGTGTGTATGTATTCCAGTAAATATAATAACGCATCCGTTATTGCATACGCATAAACAACAAACTAACTTTTATCAATACATCAATTTGGTCATTCAGTGGCGTTTTACTGTAATGCAAAGTAAGTAGCGTTAGCTGATACATTAGCCAAAGTACCGGTAGTATCTGACTACCCATAATGCATTACGGCGATAAGGGAGACAGGGCAAACGGCATAGTCATACACCATAGTCTGTATTCAATCGTTTTCAATTCAAACCTGAAATTGAAACCTCAATCTGTATTGATCATATTTAATTCAAAGCTTAATAGGCTTATAGCCTATCAAAAAAACATCATGGTGATGTCACAATTGGATCCGGAGTGGGAAAAATCTGTGACCTGGGATGTGATCTGGAATGTTTCAATGAGAAAACCTGCCCACAATCTAACGCGCGCTATGTTTGTGGCTGTGTTTGGGGGCTGGCTGTGAATATGTCTGTCTGTGTGTGTGTGTGAGTGGGTGGGTGGGTGGGTGTGTGTGTGTGTGTGTGTGTGTGTGTGTGTGTGTGTGTGTGTGTGTGTTGCGCGTAGGGAATACCCAGAATGCTTTGCTATACATTAGTAGGCTATACTAGCTAAGATAGCCTGCTCAACATGCAATTATGGAATATTTGCATGTACAACATGCAAATATGGAATATTTGAATGGTGGATACATTGTACATTGTATTGTACATACATATAAGCGGGGCATGGGAGGAAAAAACTGTGGGGCCTCTATGGGTGAGTCAGAGAAATACGTGAGCAAGCAGCTATTCATAGCTTTCAAAGGGGCGTTACGTGTTGCCGGGAACGCCCACCTGATCTCGTCGCTATTCGTAGCTTTCAAGGGGTGTTACGTGTTGCAGGGAACGCCCACCTGATCTCGCAGCTATTCGTAGCTTTCAAGGGGCGTTACGTGCTGCCGGGAACGCCCCCCACCTGACGGTCAAAAACAAACAAGTTTATTTAAAACGGAAGTGATAAAAAACGTGGGGGATGGGGTGGGATGGGGTGGCAGGGGAAGCCTGGGGGTGGGGGTGAGATTGTGAAATCGACAGAACACCGGCCGTGGTAATAGACAACGTCACGTGGGTGAGGGGGTGGAAAGGGGAACCTGGGGGCCGGTTGAGTCAGAGAAAACATCAACAGACAGTGGAATCTGTCGTTGGTGTTGGGGGTGAGATGGGATGGGAGGGACAACCTGGGGTGGGGTGAGATAGAGATTGATTGAGATCAAAAAAATGGTCGCCGCTGTTAACAAATATTAGTTTAGTAGCTCCTAAAATGGGCCCAAAATGCATTTTGGCCGAGATCAAAAAATTGTTGTTAGTTGAGATCAAAAATGCTGCTGCTGCTGCGCTCTGCCTTCACTGCTTCTCTCAAAAAACTAACAGCTATGGCTTTGTGGTTGTACTCAGCTGATCGCCCTCGTCCTTATAAAGGGAGGTGCTTCCTGTCGTGGAGTTGCGTCATAGAGGCGTTCAGCACGCAGCACGCCTCTTCGTGACAAGAGACGTGCTGCGTGCTGCACGTCTCTTGTCACGAAGAGACGTGGTGCGTGCTGCGGAAGTCGTTGGTGTTTCACAAGCCGCGTCCATAACAACAGCGAGCAAAAGAGAGGTGTTTTGTAGACAGTATAAATGATCCAGCTGGGTTTGCATAATGATTGCTCAAATGTATTTCCCCCGAGATCAAAAAAAAAACGGTGGTATTTGTCGTGAGCTGTGTTATGGGGTAAAATGGGGAAGTAGCCTTTGGAGGGCTTTTTTTGAAATAATCACTTTTTCAAAAAGAAAAGTGATTTAAAAACAGAAGTACCCTTTTGGAGAACAAGTGGAATAAAGCATTTTTTGCGCAAAATGACTTTAAGCACAAGACAAAAAAAAATGGAGAAGTACACTTTGCAGAAGTACTGAGAAATTGATTTTTACCCAAAAAGAAACCACTTCCCCTTTTCAAAAAAGCGGAAGTGACCCTTTTGAGGAAGTTCTAAAAATTATTATTATTTTTCTTTAAGAGGGGTGCTAGCCCTACACTACTACTCAAATCCTTTCATTGCAGCATTTCTTTTGCCAGTGAAGAGTTCCTCGTTCTCATTCCTCCACTTTCTGAGGAGCTCAGTGTGTTCATCCGACCATAACAAAAAAATTATTATTTTCCAGTGAGAAAAGCCAGATAATGTTGATGACCGACTAGTAACTTGTTTAACAAACTGGCGAAATTACTTAATATCCGAGTGCATCATCACTTAATGAGGTGAATTGGTATATCTAACAGTCATACATTTTATCATCTTAGCTTCGTGCAACAATAGTATATTAATGTATTAGTCATACACACGAGCAGTAAATATGTAAAATAGTAGCCTACTTACACTTGACTGCTGTCTGTCATGTTTTTGTCGCTAAATCTTTTTACTTCATGTCAGCTCTTGCTGCGTCTGCTGTGAGCGTTCTGCTGTGAGTGCCACGAGTGTTCTGTTGTCTTCCGTGTTGACTGTGCAGGTGTGTCGGCTGCGTGGCCAACACACACTCGTTCTCTACCTGGCATTCAGCACGGTGGCAGAGACTGGAGCGGCTATCACACGCCAGCCCAGTAGCCTATATTTTTCTGTCCCGAAAATACACGGTAGGCACAGGGATTCCGTTAGCCGGCAATTGCCGGCTTTTAGCCGGTATTTGTTGCCGTGGGCCGGCAAATTGAAAGGTCACCGGCTCAAGTGGCCGGCTGAAAATATGCCAAATAAATAAATTCCTTATATAAAATAGCCTAATATTGTGTGACCTATAGCCTATTTTTTTTATTTTTATTTTATTTTACCTTTATTTATACAGGGAGAGTCCCTTGAGACCAAGCTCTCATTTACAAGGGAGCCCTGGTGTACAAAGAACATATACAGCAGTTACAAAATTACAGGTTAACACAACAGACAATAACAAGCATCAAGAGCATAATTAAATAATTTCAACGAAAACATGAACACACCCTACGAGGAATGCTTTCTAAAAGTGCTTTAAAAGAAGCAAGTAGGATCAAGTGATCCATTTTTAAGTTTTCCTGTTGGGGGCGAACCAAGAAAAAGCGGCCTTTCCTTGTTCGGTTCGCACCCGTGGGACAGACAGTCTGATATAGGACCGCGATCGTGTTTGATAACCTCCACTGTTACAAGAAAGGAGTGAGGATAAGTAAGGTGGAAGTTTCCCAATTAATGCTTTATAAATAAATATCAGACAGTGCTGATCTCTACGCTCCGACAGGGAGGACCAACCCACATTTTCGTACAGAATACAATGATGTGTACTGAAAGCATCACCTGTAACAAAACGCAGAGCGCTATGATATACAGCATCAAGAGGCTTTAAGACGGATGGAGAGGCATACATGTAAATCACATCACCATAATCAAAAACTGACATTATCAAAGATTGGACAACAGTTTTTCTGGCCAATAGTGAAAAACAAGACTTGTTTCTATACAAAAAGCCGATTTTTCTCCTCAAATTCTTTGTGAGATGTTCTACATGTACATGAAAAGAAAGTTTGGTGTCCAACCAAGCGTACGGAAGCGTACGGATACACAAATTATCATTTCTGTTTAAAGATCTTGAGAACAACATCCACTTTGTCTTAGTGGAGTTCAAAACTAATTTAAGATCGAACAGGGACCGTCGCAACGAATCGAAAGCGGCCTGCAAAGATAAGACGGCCTGTGCCGGGGTGGGTCCAAAACAATATAAGATTGTGTCGTCCGTGTAATAATGGACATTGCAGAGATCAGAAGGAAGAAAAATGTTATTTATATAAAGAGTGAACAGGATAGGCCCGGAAATGGAACCTTGGGGCACGCCCTTCCCAACGTCCAATGAAATGGATTTGATATTTTCCGCCGTTACAGACTGTTTCCTTCCAGTCAGATAGTTAGTAAACCATTTGACTGAGGGGTCATCTAATCCGATGGCGGACAACTGATCAATCAGGATGTTGTGATCTACTGTATCGAAGGCCTTGGAGAGGTCTACAAAGAGTAGACTTTAGTAGATTTAGTAGATTCTGAGTAGATTCAGAATGTTATTCAAAACAAGGGATGTGGCAGTGACCGTGCTATGGCCGGGTCTAAAACCAGATTGATGAGGCTGAAGAATGTTGTAAGTATCTAGAAATGCACGGAGCTGTACGTTCGCCAAGGTTTCAAGCACCTTGGCTAGGCAGCACAATTTAGAAATGGGACGGTAATTATTTAGATCGCTCAAGTCACCACCTTTAAAGAGGGGTGTAACTTGAGCAGTTTTCCATATGGCCGGGATCTCGCCCGTGACAAATGTTAAGTTAAATATATGGGCAATTGAGGGGGCGACCAGGTCAGCGCCAAGGCGTAAAAGGAACGGTGGAATGTCGTCCTCACCCTTGGATTTCCTGTCATTCAATTTGGAGAGAGCCTCATAGACTTCATGACTACTTACTGGTCTGAAGGAAAAACGGTCGTCTGAGGAGGCGGGAATCGCCATCGGAGGCGGAGAGTCAGTAACGGAGGCGAGGGTCGCCAACGGAGGCGGGCAATCGCTGATGGAGGCGGGGGTCACCGGCGGAGGCGGAGAGTCGGTAACGGAGGCGAGGGTCGCCAACGGAGGCGGGCAATCGCCAGCAGGGGTCGCTAACGAGGGCGGACGGTCGCCAATGGAGGCGGGGGTTGCCAACGGAGGCGGTCGCTCGTTTACAGGGGCGGGGGTCACCAGCGAGGGCGGTCGGTCGCCAACTGGGGCGGGGATCGCCAGCGGGGGCGGGCGATCTCCAGCAGGGGTCGCTAACGAGGGCGGACGGTCGCCAATGGAGGCGGGGGTTGCCAACGGAAGCGGTCGCTCGTTTACAGGGGCGGGGGTCGCCAGCGAGGGCGCTCGGTCGCCAACTGGGGCGGGGATCGCCAGCGGAGGCGGGCGATCACCAATGGGGGCGGGGGTCGAGGGGGCCGTGTTATCAGTGAGCCTCTCAAACAAATAGCTTGCGGATACAAAGTGCTGGTTAAAAGTATTGCACATATTAAGTTTGTCTGAGATTATTTTACCATCAACGTTTATCTGGGGGGGGAGAGTAGAGGTAGGTGTGGCTTTGAGAGTTTTAACTGTTTTCCAGAAGTTGGAAGTGTTACAGCTAGAAGCTAGATAATAATCCGCTTTGGCTTTTCTGATTAAATGGATTTATTTCTCATTTTCCTAAAGTGAAGCCAATCTGCAGGATCACCAGTGGAGTTAGCATTTGCCCAAGCGGAGTCTTTAAGTCGCAATGCTGATTTGATGACCCCTGAGAACCAAGGACTGGAGCGATTTTTTACTCTCAGTTTTTTGTAGGGGGCGTGCTTATCTGCGAACAGATTGAAGACACAAGAAAAATAATATAATGCTAACTCAGGGTCAGGAATCAGACACGATCTCTCCAGGTCAGAATAAAATAAATCATGTAAAAAGGCTTGATCTGAAAAAAAATTAAAATTACGTTTTCTTATAAACTTACCACTAGATTTAAAACTTTTGGTCAATCTGACACAAGCTATGGGCAATGATCACTGATTTCCTGCGCAAAAACCTCTCTCAGAGGGTACTTAACTGGTCTATTTGTCAGGATGACGTCTATGAGAGTGGATTTAGATGGATTTTTTACATTCGGTCTAGTGGGATGTTGGATGAGCTGGGATAGATCTAATTCAAGGCACAGATGTTTCAGACTGGCAGATGTTTCAGATAACCAATCGGAATTTAGGTCACCCAACACTAACAGTTCACCTGCAGTGAAGTTGGATAATATTTTTCCAAGATCTTCAAAAGCTGATTTCGGTGCGGAGGGTGGGCGGTATACACCAGCTACTGAAAGGTGAATATCGCCCCCGACACAGACATCTAAAATAATACACTCAAAACATTTTGGGACAGAGGAGGCAGTTAGAACAGAAGCTGTTAAATGATCTTTTACAAAAATCACTACTCCTCCCCCTTTAGCCTTCCTGTCAATTCTAAAAAGGTTAAACCATTTATGGAAATATCCGAATCCGGGGTTCTGCTAGAGAGCCATGATTCTGAAATGACAGGTATCAATGGCAAAGTATCATTAATTAATACATTGATAAAATCCATTTTAGGCAGCAAGCTCCTAACATTGAGATGCAGGAATGTCAGCCCCGAAGTAGCATGAAACTCCTGAATGGACCATAAAATGGGACTATTTGAGAGGACAGAAGGGGCAGGAGAGATGGGTATAATTTTCAGATTGCCCTTCGTGACTCCCCTTGGTCTTGAAGAGCGGCGAGACAGTCGTACCATACACGGGAATAGAACAGCAATATTATATGATTCACACATAGCAATATTATACGAATCACACATAGCAATACTATACGAATCGCACATAGCATTCCAATCAGAACAGTCATTATTAATACAGCCATTTGTAATAGCAAAACAGCCATCAGCACTAGAAGATACATAGCTAGATAATGGGTCTAGATATGACTGTTCTGGGTTTAACAGTAACCCAAGCCCGAGCTGAGAGAGTGCGAGAGACTGATTGGTTAGGAGGCTTGGATGTGAGTCCAGTCATTTGGTGTCTGGCTCCCATCTAAAGGAGACCAGTGTAGACTTGATGTTGGCAGACAGCATTTTAGCACCTTTTCTATTTAAGTGGAGTCCATCCTTGATGAAAAGATCCTGCCTATTACAGAACAGAAGAAAGTTATCAATGTACGGGATATTCCAATAAGCACAGATCCCTTTAAGCCATAAATGAAGCTGGCGAAGACGACTGAACTTCATGTCTCCTGAGTATAAACACGGCAGTGGGCCCGAGATGATATAGTCTTTACCAGTCCAAGTGAGACATTCAATCAGGTCAGTGTACGCTTTTTTAAGTAGTTCAGATTTGCCATCTGCAACGTTATTTGTGCCAGCATGGATAACCAGCGTGCTAACCCGAGATAAATCAGGTATGATCTGCGGAAGCATATCGCTCATGTCTGCCACCTTGGCACCTGGGTGGAATCTGGTTTCACAGTCTGCCACGGAGACATGACGTAGAATAGAGTCTCCAATAATAAGAGTTTCACATTACATTACATTACATTACATTACGTCATTTGGCAGACGCTTTTATCCAAAGCGACTTACAATAACACATTTTTTGTCAGCAATAGAGCAATCAACTATGGAGCACAGTCTATGACAACTACAACTTCTGAAGGAACAGTGGTACAAGTTTAGGTTAGTGGTACAAGGTTGGTTAGTTTTTTTTTTTTTTTTTTTTTAAGAAAGAGAGAGAACGAAGTTAGATCAAGAAGGGCCCAGATGGAGCCTGAAAAGGTGTGTCTTTAGTCTTTTCCGAAAGATCGGCAGTGATTCAGCTGTCCTGACCGAAGGTGGAAGCTCGTTCCACCATTGAGGTGCCAGGGACGAGAAGAGTCGAGATCGGGATGAGCGACTTTTGAGCCCCCGTAGCGAAGGAGGGGCGAGGCGACCTGCACTGGTGGAGGAGCGAAGGGAGCGCTGAGAGGTTTGGAACCTGACCATGGATTGCAGGTACCGGGGAGCTGACTGGTGTACTGCCCTGTAGGCCAGTACCAGTGTCTTCAATTTGATGCGGGCCGGGATGGGAAGCCAGTGGAGCTCCTGGAAGAGGGGAGTGACGTGAGAGAATTTGGGTTGGTTGAATATCAGACGGGCTGCAGCATTCTGAATGAGCTGAAGCGGTCGGATGTCGGTGGCAGGTAGGCCGGCCAGGAGCACGTTGCAGTAGTCCAGGCGGGAGGAGACAAGAGACTGGACCAGGAGTTGAGTCGCTTCTCTTGTGAGAAAGGGACGGATTTTGCGGATGTTGTAGAGAGAGAACCTACAGGAGCGCGCTGTAGCAGCTATGTTGGCAGAGCAAGACAGCTGGTTGTCAAGGATCACCCCAAGGTTCTTAGCTGTTTGGGAGGGCAGTACAGTGGTGTTGTCAATGGAGATGGAGAGATCTGCGAGAGGGCAGTCTTTTCCTGGGAGGAAGAGTAGCTCGGTCTTACCAAGGTTGAGCTTGAGGTGGTGGGCAGACATCCAGTCGCCAATGTCTTTGAGGCATGCAGAGATGCGAGCCTCGATTTGAGTGTCAGAGGGGGGGAAGGAAAGGAAAAGCTGGGTGTCATCAGCATAGCAGTGATAGGAAAAGCCATGAGAAGAGATCACATAGGCAAGAGATCTTATATAGAGAAGGAAAAGTAAGGGGCCCAGGACTGAGCCCTGGGGGACACCGGTGGTAAGAGGACAGGATCTGGAGAGGGACCCTCTCCATGAGACCTGGTATGAGCGGTTCGAGAGGTAGGAAGCAAACCAGGAGAGTGCGGAGCCTGAAATGCCGAGGTCAGACAGAGTGGAAAGAAGGATTTGGTGGTTGACTGTATCGAAGGCAGCAGACAGGTCAAGGAGGACAAGAACAGAAGACAGGGATGAGGCCTTAGCAGTGTGAAGGGCCTCTGTGACAGCAAGAAGAGCTGTCTCAGTGGAGTGAGAGGCCTTGAAACCGGACTGCAGAGGGTCCAGGAGGTCATTTTGGGAGAGATAGAGAGAAAGTTGTTCGGACGCTGCTCGTTCGAGGGTTTTGGAAAGGAATGAGAGAAGAGAGACAGGTCTGTAGTTGTGAATAGCAGTAGGGTCAAGGGAGGGTTTCTTAAGCAGAGGCTTGACTCTTGCAGTCTTTAGAGCAGGGGGAGATGATGGGGGGGCGGGTGGGAACGACATCAGCAAGTGCGGCTCCGCTCCTCCGTTCTCCTGCTGTGTCGACCGGCCTCGGGATTGGTGAGACATCACCGTGGCCCCCGGGGTGGAGGTGGGGAGCAGGTCCGGGTTCGTTCTCGGGAGACGAGACAGCATCCGCGGCAGCCGGAGCGGGATCATTCCCGGGAGATGAAACAGGAGCGTCGATGGTGGACCCTCTCTCCGGGCAGGCGGGCGACTGCAGCTCTAGGACGATGGGTGTATTCCGTCTGTGGTGGTTCTTTACTGCAGACTCCAACAGCTTGCGGCGCGCGGATCTGCTGTTCGGGTGGCCGCCTTTCTCATCCGAGGGGTGGGCTGGGGGGGTGGGATCCAGTGCAGAGTATCGGTTTGTTAATTCCACATCAGGCTGTGATCTGACCAGTGGGTCTGGCTCAGCAAGACTTGAAGCATCCTCGACCAAAGAGTCTAAAAGCCGCTCATCGTCTTGAATTTGGTATAATAAGGAAATCCGCTTTTCCAATTCAATGATTTTCCGACATATCTGATGGCAGCCAGAGCAATCTGACAATAGCGGAATCGGCGGCATCGGATAACAAAAATAAAGTGAAGAGAGATAAGCACTTGGATGTACTATGGGTGCGGCTAGCAGCCGTGGGTAGAGGCTAGCAAGCTGGTAGCTAGCCACTGGACTGATAGACTAATACCTAGACCCAGGGTTACAGACAAACCCAGCTAGGATTAGCAATGAAGTAAAGCACACGCGTTCACTGTTAAGCGTCTTTTCTGGGGCACCAGCACTCCGGCGAGTGTGCCTTCTCTGATATGCGTCTTTAGTTTGAGCAGGCTAGCTAGACGGCTAGCTTCTCTGATATGCGTCTTTAGTTTGAGCAGGCTAGCTAGACAGCTAGCCTAGCCTCAGCAGGAGTGATGTTTGCGAGGGTAGCGGTGTGGCTCTTGGCTATGGCTCATCCAGGCCACAGATATATATGTCTCTTCAACAGCTGCACTTAGGCGCTAGTTCAAAGTAATAGCAAATAGTGGTAGCAAGAGAAGACTGTAAAATTCCTTACGAAGTCGGCTGGGAGCCGAGGGGCGCTAGTAGGCTACTAAATGATGTTGCCAATAACCTACGACTTAAATAGAGACTTATTACATCAGATTTTTTCCGCCCCCCTGTATGTTGAGTGTTTGTGAAAAAGAAAAAAATAGCAGACGCTTTTGTTACTGTAGAGCGCCGTTTAAAAGCCGCACAAGCAGCAGTCCCGCCGCCCAGCGCTGGACCCGCTGTGAGGAAACACACAGGAGGAAACTGAAATGTCAAAACAGACATCCCTTGCTAGGCCAGTCCTTTTTTTAATCGAGATCATGCAACAAGTAGCCTACTTCAGCCGAGGCCAGCAAGACGGCAGCAAAGAAACAGAAGCGTGCCTGCCGCCGTCAAAAGCGAAAGAGACCCGACGTATAGGCTGTCAATTTAGCGGAGGTAAAAAGCCTTTTTAGCTACGGCGGGCGAATCAATCAATCAATCAATGGCTCGCGCTTGTTGCCCGACTCGTATGATGAGGAGATGAATCAAAATGCTTACCACAAATAAAGCCACATGGGAGCCAAGAACGAGTGCAGGAGAGCTGCGGCAGGTGCCAGGTGTCGAGTGGGAAAGATTAAGGTGCGTAGCCTATTGCTGGAGATTCAAGTTGTGCGCTGCTGCACTGACACTGTCGCACTTATTACTTTTAGCTAACGCTACATTGTTTTTATCATCAAGTCAATGTCCAGAAGATATGGGTTCATGAGGGTCTGCAAATGCAGATAGATAGGCTACAGTAGGAGCATGCATGCATGTTGTCTGTTTCAATAACGAAAACGTCCTTACCGAGAACGACGTGCCGACCAATTAAATATTCTTGCTGTGACATCGGCCTCTTAATGACAATAGTGGCCGGTAAATATTCGATATGGCCGGAATTTTGGAACGTTACCGGCTGCACTGGCCGTCTGGGAAAATGTCTAGCGGAATCCCTGTAGGCACCAGCTATTATGTACCTTTACGTCATGTACTTTCACGTTGCTACTGGGGTTTACAGTATGCCTTTGGTCCCCGCTTTACAGCGGCTTCTACAGTTGCCCCCGTCCAGCGCGGCAGGGCTGCTTGCTGTGAGAGGAAGCGGCCGTCAAGGTTTACCTCTAGAGCGGGGCGGGTGCCTGGTTTTCCTCAACCCCGAAACCTGGTGAACCTTGGCGAGCCTTGCATGAGGCAGCTCGCTTTGTCGGGTAAGCTGGTTCATTCTGTACTTAATTGGCTTATATTTCGCCCATAGGTAATATAACGTTGCTGTGCTCTCTGTTCTGCTGTATAGTGGGTAAGCCACGGCTGTGGTTCCCACGTTCCCTCCCCTGCCCTGCGGGAAGCTGCATCGGCGTGGGCCATACATACCTCAGTGGCCACCGGGCCGGCGTCTGCTGCTCTGTCTCCAATCTCTATACTGCAGGCGCGGACTGCATAATCGGGCACGTCGGGCAAATGCCCGGTGGCCTGGCCTGGCCTGGCCTGCAAAAAAAAAAAAAAAAAAAAAAAATTTTGGTGCCCACAGTCAGGCCACTCACTGAACAGCAGGCCAGGCACCGCCTACTGGTTTACTAGTGGTTTTATTACTTTATTCAGGGTTAAAGTAGGTGCATCTCATTGTAAAATTGGACTCGGCCCAAATTGGGCTTCAAACGGCCCAAATTGGGCTTCAAACGGCCCAAATTTTTCGCCGCCGCCCTTCGGACGGCGGGACGCGCATCGGCCCGTATCGGCCTGGCCTGCTTGGTATCTAACGCCCGGCCTGAATTATTTTCCCAGTCCGCCCCTGCTATACTGTATGCTGTATAGCAACTGGTGCTCCAACCCAGCAACACCACAACTTATTAATTAAGTTCCATTAGTTTGTTTCTTTTTCTTTTGTTGTATCTGTGGGCTGGGACGGTGTCCTATTATAATAGCTCTACTCATACGCCAACCGTGTGTGTGTGTGTGTGTGTGTGTGTGTGTGTGTGTGTGTGTGTGTGTGTGTGTGAGGAGTGATGGAATGATGTCTGTTTATTTTCTGTCTGATATATGTCAAGTTGTGAGTTGTATTGTCTGGTTCAGTCACATAGGCTATTACAGCACACCACTACTTAAAGCTGTGGGCTAATTGCTCTTTCCTCTCCTTCACAGGCGTTTGGGCACCGTAAGGCAGACTCAGACTTTTGGTGGCAGCACTGTTTCCCCTTCTACTCGTTTGGTAAAGCACTGGGTGGTTTGATTTGTGATTTTGTTGTGAGTGTTTAATTTTGATCTGCCTTTTCTGTAGTCTGACCATGGCGTGTAAGCCCCTTGCGCTGTGTATCTCCAGGAGGTGATCGCTTAGCCTTTACCTTCGCTTGATTAACGTGTTAATTATAGCCTATGGTGTAACCCCAACCAGTACTGAACAAAAATAAATATATTTTTGTATGAAACTGTTTTATTGTGTCTCTCTGGAAAATAAACTTTAAATTATATTTGTGGAAGTCCGTCTCTTGTCCAGTGTGTTTTGAATCTGTTTGCCCTTTTGGTATCCAAGTGTACATTCAGTAAACCATTTTCGGTATTTCCTGGGGCGCAATTCCCCAGGTGGCGTTGTCGCTCTTTTATGACCTGGTCACATTTTGGCGTTGGTCGGCAGGACAGAGACGTGACTTCCATTGTTTTCCTTTGACTTGTTTTGCTCTACATTCTACATTTTGTGTCGTAACATTTTTTATTTAACAGGTTTGGTGTGTTGGTTTGGAGGCAGCAGTGGAGACAGAGCAGCAGGAACCGTGCCGGTTTCGAACGCGGGACCCTGGTTTGAGGTTTTGAGGTGCAGTGCACATTCACGCGGGTCACGATGGGAGAGGAAGTACAGCAGCTCAGAGGGCTAGTGGCACAGCTTAAAGCGGACAATGACCGGCTGTCTCGAGAGAGAGAGGGATGTGTCTCACGCAGGCTCAAATGGAGCCGGCCCGTTCCCCGCACTTCAGGTGGTTTGGCAGGTGGTGGCCCTGCTGTCGCTGAGCGGATGGTAGTGATACCTAGAGGAGAGAGGCCTGGCTCAATTAGTGGCAGCGGCAGGTTTTCTGGCAGCAGATACTGGCAGCAGTTGTATACGGTGCTATTCAAAGTCTGTTTGAAGTGGCTGGTGCCTGTGATATATTTCAGAGTATGGTCAGGTTTACGGGGGCCGGGGGGGGGGGGGGGGGGGGGTGGCAGTCAAGCTCCACAATACCACTTGATTAAAAAAAAAAGTGCTTATGTGGACTTTGTGTTGGACTCTTTGTTGTGGTGGGTGCCGGTGGTGCTCCGCCCATCAGACCTGCTCAGAGCCGGTACAGGTGTAGGTACAGGTGTAGGTACAGTGCTCCGCCCATCAGACCTGCTCAGAGCCCAAATAAAGACATTCACATCCATGGCCGTAACTAGCTATGAGCACGGGGAGGTCCGGACCTCCCCTAATATTTCAGAGCTTTTTTTTTTTTTTTTTTTTTATAAAACAATCTGCATGGAAAAGCATGAAAAACACGGGATCGCTTTTATTTTGAAACGAAAGGCAGGTCAGGCAGGAAGTCATCTGACGCCGCGTCCGCGGTAACTTGATTCCGAGAGAGCAGCAGCATGGTGGTGAGTGATGACTGTCTGTCTGCCTGGCGAGATAATTGAAGGTGAGCGAGCTGCGAGACAGTGAGCGAGTGAACGACAGACAGTGAGTGACACTGACAGATTTTTTAGCAACAACCAAGAAAGTAAGTGTCTAGTCTGTCTCTTAAGTAATGTTACCTGTGTGACACGTTGGGATGCTACTGGCTAATCATGCATGATGCCAATTGCCAAGCTCCCGAAGTCAGGTATGCATGGTTTCAGTTTCATGACCCAATAAGTAACAAAAAGAGGTGGTGTAAAGTTAAAAACAACATAATATATTTTATTTTTCAATCGTTCCTATCAGGAATAAATAAATGTCCCTCTGTATGTTTTTTTTATTATCGATGATGACTTTGTGTGTTGTGTACCTGTGTTTGTAGGTGTCATTTTGATATGAATTTGGCTAAAACAGTTTGTGTTTGTTAGTTACAATTATGTTGACAGGAGAGCTGAGCAGGTGGTGACATGAAAGAGAATATACTGAATAATGACATCACAACAGTATAATCCTAATGTTGATTTAAAATGATATATTACTCTAAATATGGCTAAAAAAGGGGGGGAAAAACCCTCAAATCTTTTTTCGGCGGCGCCCTTGCGGGCGCCACCGAAACCGCCTCCCCTTGCTGGACCTCCCCTATTTCGGAACTCTGGTTACGGCCCTGTTCACATCCAGCAAATACAAAACTCCACGTACAACCACATACAGTAAGGTCAGGGAATTTTTGGACAGTAACACAATTTTCATAATTTTGGCCCATACGCTACCACAATGGATTTGAAATGAAATGATTGAGATGCAATTGAAGTGCAGACTTTTAGCTTTACTTTGAGGGTATTTACAGGGTATACAATTTTCATACATAGTCCCTTCATTTCAAGGGCCCTAAAGTAATTGGAGAAATGAATATAATCATAAATAAAATGTTCATTCTCAGGTTTCCTCAAACCTTGCAAAAACTCTGTATCGCTTTTTGTCCACGAGTTCAACCAAGAACTTTTCATAATCATCTCTTTCTTGAAAGACAAAAGTAAAACGGTCTGCTGGAGTATCCTCATCATCAAAGTCCTGCAAGTCCTGGAAGGCTTGAGTCAGCTCCTCTTTGTCCATCGAAAGGATAGCGGGAACTTGAACTCTTCCTTCAAATTTGGATTAATTAGGGGACGTTATTGTGGCATGTTTGGTCGTGTTTTGGCTTGCGTTGGCTGCTGGGAAACCCTTTTCGAAACCCCCCCACTCCGAAGATCGACCTCCATTCTTCGTAATGGAGGGGTTTCCCTTTTTTTTTTTAAAGGCACCGCTATTCCGAATGGGGACATCCCCTCCATTTCGAAACCCCCCCACTCCGAAATTGATTTTCAAGTCCATATTTCTCCGAGTTTCCTGCATCAAACACTGCAGCCAGCTCTCCGGCCGCAATCGCACAATTCGGAAATAAACTGCAGCCAATTACAAAAGCTTAAAATGAACGTTCAACTCATTGCTTTTTATTGAAAATATGCATAGGCGGCGTTAGACCATCGGGAATGGGGAAGCTACATTTCCTCAGATTTTCATAAGACAAAATCAGTTCAACCCGACTGGCATTCACAAATAAGAACGTCCTCATCTTGCTAATATGACTCAATGGTCCTTATTCAACTGTGAGCATTTGACTCAAAGTTACAATTATTTTTTTCAAACACTTTTCACGGTATGAATGTGGGCGTG